>NC_086444.1:1154396207-1155596207 GCF_028390025.1 Pseudophryne corroboree
CAGACATCCAATCAGTGCTCTTGATGCAAGATGTCAAGGGATTGTAAAACGGATGCAGAGAACATGAACTGGATGATGCAGCCGATATCAGTGATCGCAAACCTAGGGGCAGGATCGCTGATTGGATATCTGGGTGGGAGGTAATGCAGAGAATAATGACTGGGTAATACAGTAAATAGCCAATAAGTGCTATGCATTCCAGAGTCAGTGGACTGATGCGGAGAACCCAGACTGGATGATGTGGCACATACCCAATCAGTGCTCTCAACAGAAAAGACTACGGGGCCCATTTATCAACAAGTTTTAGCTATTTAAAACGTGTGGTGTATTATAAATGGTGCTCCAGCCAATCAGCTCCCAACTGTAATTTTTAAAACACATGGCAGTTGGGAGCTGGTTGGCTGGAGCACCATTTATCATACACAACCAGTTTTAAGTAGCTAAAACCAGTTGATAAATGGGCCCCATCATTCACAGACACTCACAATTCTGCCACTTAAGTATATTTTTTCAAGTTGACAGGCCCAAGCGCTTGGGTAAAGCCCAGTACCCACGTGCCGATGCAGGAGAGATGTGTGCTGAGCGAACCGCTCAGCACACATCTCTCCTGCCGCTCAGCACAGCGCGATCTGTGCTGAGCGTGCGGGGGGGAGACGGGGGGCTGCTCATTTCACCCAGCGGGTGAAGTGAGCGACCCGCTAGATCGGCCTGCATGCAGGCCAATCTAGCAGCAGCGAAAGCGATGAGCGGGGCCGCGCATCGCTATCGCTGAGGGGGCTACACACGGAGCGATCATGACGATATTCTAAGCAATCTAGTCAGATTGCTTAGAATATCGCTCCGTGAGTACCCCCCTTAAGTGTGTGTTCACCCACTTCACAGATACAAAAGGTGAGATGTATCAAACCTTTGAGAGAGATAAAGGGGTACATTTACTAAGCAGTGATAAGAGCAGAGAAGTGAGCAGGTGGAGAAGTTGCCTATGGCAACCAATCAGCACTGAAGTAACATCTATCATTTTCATACTATAAAATGATAGAGTTGCTGATTGGTTGATGGGAAAGTATTTAGCAAAGCTTGGCAAGAAATAATGTGGAGAGGAATAAAGTGGCAACCAATCAGCTTCTGTCATTTTACAGACTTTAGGGTAGATGAACTAAGCCTTGGAGCGTGATAAAGTGGAGAGAGATAAACTATCAACCACTCCGCTCCTAACCGTCAGATGATTGGCTGGTATCTCTCCCCAAGCTTTGATAAATCTGCCCCTGTGTTTGGATTGACTGGCACTCTCTCTCCACGCATTGAACGATCATCGTTTAAACATGTCAGCCAATTTAGACGATATAGATGTCTGTACGCTCATATCGTCCAAATTGGCCATCGATATCGTCCAGTGTGTAGGCTTTAAATCGTTGGTGAAAAATCGACCATCAGTAATATCAATGGTCTATAATATCGCCAAGTGTGTAGGGCCCTTAAGATGGAGAACAAGGCCGAATTTCCATTAACAAAAATGTACAAAACATTACACTGAAATCCAAACACATGTGGAAATGACAGCCGTGAGTGTGAGCTGGGTACATATTAGACAATGTGTACCCAGCAAGACATTGGCGGCGAGGGGACCCAACGCAGGTGCCGGCATCGGCAAGTACATACACACCTGCCGATGCCAGCAGCAACTGAGCGATGGCGGGGAAGGGGGGGGGGGGGGGGGAGCATTCGGCAGCATAGCCCTCACTGGCAACGTCGACAGATTGAGTTGCACGCAGGGCCGACGGGCAATGTCACCGACGTGCCGAGCGCGCATCATCAGCAACATAGTGCCATTTTAATGAAGTGTCGTTCTGATCTGTTGGAATCGGACACATCGTTAAAAAAAAATCGTCTAATGTGTACCCCTCTTAAAACTCACAGGGGATGGGGGACGCGGGGAAAGGGGGTGTCCGGAATATAGGTAGCAGGTGACAGAAAATGTAGGTGATTTTTCTAAAAAGGGATGGGGGAGCAGGGAGAATGCCATACATACTTACAGACGTGAGAAACAGGACACCTTGCAAGTCAGTTCCAGCATTTCCCACACCTTGTGATCACAATTTGTCTTCATTACTGTGACTTATAGCCAAGTGATACATCATGAGGAACACTTAGTGACTAAACTGACAGACACGGACTTTAATTTTAATTTTATTTTTTTCAGTGACATAAAAACACCTCATCTCCAGGCAGCACGGAGATGCAGCCAATGTCTTCCCAAATGCTTTGCCATCTTCTTTCAAACTCCTTTGGCTCTGCTTAACACCTTGCCAGATACCGCTCTGCGCACCGCCAAAGCTGGCCTTTGGCTACATGGAACGGTTGGTTGGTAGGCCGATGATAGACTGGTAATGAGCGAAACCTCACACAGGAAATTTCCCACCGATGTGAAAGGGCTGAATAGGAACATATACTATGTGCACACAAGTTTTTCTAATATGTATTTTTCCACAGACGCTTAGTACAGCATAATATTTGTGTAGACTGGCCAGTAACTTATATTTACACTGTAGAAAAAAAAAGCAGGTGAATATGAACATTTTGTGCCACTAGACTATGGGGGAGATGTACCAAGCCTTGGAGGGAGATAAAGTACACGCCAATCAGCTCCAAACTGCCATGTTACAGGCTGTGTTTAAAATAAATGACAGGAGCTGATTGGTTGGTAGTTTATCTCCACTTTATCCGTCTCCAAGGCTTAGTACATCTCCTCCTATGCGAGCCACAAAAATTTAAAAAAATAAATTTTATATATATTATATATATATATATATATATATATATATATATATATTTATTTATTTTATTTGTTTATTTATTTATTTATTTATATTTCAGGAGTGGAGTTTATCAGGACTGAATATGCTGGAGTAGCAGATGTGATGGCTGGGGAATATTTTATTCAAGTGCACAGCACATTTCCTGTTAGTAATATCAGGGAAGGACACTGCAGCCACAAAATGGCTAAAGTCCCACGCTCTGAACTTGAACCTTAGAAATGTTAGGGTCCCACCTGATGAGATCATTTGGTCATGGTAGGTGGGCCAATATTTTTGGCTAAAATTATGCTAAAAACCTCAATTTTACTCCATGTTAAATTGCAGAGTTTATTATAATTATTCTGATTAAGCAGTGTTCTTAGTACTAAGTGTGCACCTGCATTTTCTCTTTTTCCTGCCAGATATAAAGTAGAAAGGGATAAAGTACCAACCAATCCGTTTCTAACTGCCCTGTTACAGGCTTTGTTTCAAAAATGACAATTAGGAGCAGACTGATTGGTACTTTATCTTTCTCCACTCTGTCTCTCTCTCTGAGGATTGATAAATATCCCCCCCTAAAGTTATAGGGGGACAAAAGTAATTTGGTATTATCCATACTCTGGACACTTCTATTATTCACTTTTAAAATGATTTCACATATTTCCTTCTATTCCCAGAGCCAGTTCTAATAATACAGAGGGTGGCATAAAGAACATTTCTCCATTAACATTGTCATCTATGTACAAGAAGGTTCATCTCCACAATACAGAAGGGGCAATCAATTGAGTATGAGGGGCAGACTATATGACCAGGAGCATCTGGAGTACAGGTATCAATGGCCACATAAAGGACTTATTTCTATATCCTAAGATTAAAGGCCTGTGAACACAGAGACGACCAATGATTCCTGTGATGTAAGGGGCTGCAGGATAAATGGATTTTGTCTAGAACATTACAGATCTGAAGGACTGTATTTCAAAGGATTAGAGTCTGTAGAGGGAATAGAGCATTATCGGTACCACAGCCGCGGCTGTCATCTCCGCTTTCACAGCGCAATAATCACAATGCATAGTATTGCAATCATTGACTATTGGGGGCTCGTCTTACGTGAAGAGTCAAGACCAGTATATGGGGCTGTGTATCTATAAAAAGGCTCCTGATGGCATTAAACTGAAATATATGCAGGAGTGCTCTCCAGGGGCACATGATCTGTGCTGCAATATAGGTCGGCATGAAATAACGCAGAATGAAGATATATATGTACCATGCGCTTTGTATTGCTATAATAGTAGGAAGCCCCAGGGGAATCACCTGAAGAGAATTTTACTCCACTTACAGTATACTGTAAGGGCCTCTGTTTTCATGGCTCTTGTCACTGAAAAACTTTTTATGTTTATTTCCCTAGACTCCAGACGGATAAGCAAGAACAAGAATTTAAAGGATATTACAGCAATTGCTTTTCAGCATTTAAGATACAAAAAACCTCTGCAAAAATGGCTTCTTGTGGCAGGTGCACCCCATTTCCCATCCAACAAAAAATGGGCGATATACGTAAAGGAACAGATTTGCTGTAAACCCACTATTCCACAATACAGATTGCTACTGTAAGACAACGCAACTAATGGTTGGTCGCCTTATACTCAATGTTCCAGTTAATCCTGAAGCCACCAAAGGGGGACATTTATCAAAGCTTGGAGGGGAGATGTTCTAAGCCTTGGAGAATGAGAGAGCGGAGAGAGATAAAGTACCAGCCAGTCAGCTCCAAACTGCCCTGTTACAAGCTGTGTTTGAAAAATGATAGGAGCTGATTGGTTGGTACTTTATCTCTCTCCACTTTGCTTAGTAAATCTCCCCCAAACAGAGATAAAGTGGCTAAACATATAATGTACCAACCAATCAGCTCCTAACTTGACATTTTTCAAACAGTCTGTAACATGACAATTATGAGCTGATTGGCTGGTACTTTCTTCTCCAAGCTTCGATAACTCTTCCCGAGTCACGACCTTTGTTCTCAGAAGTCCAAAATGGATGCCTCCTATGAGCATTTATTAAGGCCTTAAACAGCCAATGAGATATAAGCTTTGGCTGCACCAAACATCTGATTGGCTGATTTGTTTGACACCCATTTACGCAAAATTATTAAATAAAGAACTTTTAATGTACAGTAGAAGCCACATCCAGTTGTAGTTGAAAATAAAATGTCCGGCTCAATCATTTGCTTATCTGCGAGATGCACAGTAACTCAGAGCACAGTATAGCACCGACAGATACATATAAAGCCAGACAAGTGTCCCCAGTTTCATGAACTGAGAGGCGATCACGCATGACAAGTTAACTGTTTAATTAAATGGAAATCAATTACCTTTGCAGTACAGAGCACGAAGCAAAATGTGTGGGTTGCATTTCTGTATCAGGTGTCTAGAGACACAAAGCTAGGTGGCCAGAGGCGAAGGGGAAAATGAATTGCAACTCTGCATTTAATATTTACAGCTCAAAGTACTTTACATTAATCATTTCAAACAATGCAAAACCTCTTACATGGTTCAAGTTAAAACAAATAAGTTGCTAGAATTTTTTTATTTTTTTTACTTTACAATTTGCAATTTGAGCACATTTTACAGCTAAAAGTAGGGATTATCTTTGTTTTGACAGTACCACAGGGTCAGTTACAAATGCCTCCAATTTAAGGAATGTTATATTTTTAGAAACAGAATGTGGAGTTCTTTCAAAAGTCAATTGCATTTCAATTATCTTGATCTGGAATGTAAAGGTGTCAAAGATCAATTAAGATGTTGTGTCAGCGTTAAGTGTCACATTCTGTGTCTACATAAGCTTTTTATTTGTGTGCATTACAAAAAGCAGGTTAGAGTCAGATAACCTGTTTATTACATACTCATTAGCAACAACAGCAATACAAAAGGGATCAGGTTTACTAAAACTTCTAAAAAAAAAAAAAGGGAAGAGTGGAGGCAATGCCCGTAGCAACCAATGAGATTGCTGCTGCCATTTTACACAGTCAACAAAATGCTAGCTAGAATCTGATTGAATGCTATGGGCAACATCTCCATTTATCCTTCACAGTTGGTGTAGCAAATTTTACCCCTTCTATGGGGCTTATTTATCAAGGTGGTGTTTATAAAAGGGTTACAGTTTCTGCATAATTTTATGTATCAGTGCTATGTACTAAACTTCAGTCATAATGAAAATATCCGTTGCAATACTGACCGTTAATGATCGAGACACTGCCGCGATTATTAATACACAGGCCTCTATGGGGTCTATTCATGAAGCAGTGAATAGTGGAGAAGTGAGCCTGTGGAGAAGTTGCCCATAGCAACCAATCAGCTGCTACGTATACTTTTATAGAATTAACTTGATAAATGTTACTTCAATGCTGATTGGTTGCCACAGGCAACTTCTCCACTGCCTCACTTCTCTACTCTTTTCACTGCTTCATGGATAGACCCATATGTCACCAGACCACATAGGCAGAAAAGTCTGCATTGCTTAGACCAGTCGCTCCCAACTGAGGTCCTCAGGGCACCTCAACAGTCCAGGTTTTAAGGATATCCATGTTTAGACACAGGTGACTTAATACCCAAGTCTGTTTCACTATACCAGGCCTGGCCAACCTGTGGCTCTCCAGATGTTGTGAAACTACACATCCCAGCATCCCCTGTCACATATCTAGCATTGATTAAGAGCAAAACTGTGGCAGGGCATGCTGGGACTTGTAGTTTCACAGCAGCTGGAGAGCCACAGGTTGGCCAGGCCTGCACTATACCATTGGTGCACAAGCAGGGATATCCTTAAAACCTGGACTGTTGGGGTACCTTGAGGACCGGATTTGGGATCCACCTTACACCTATCAGTCAGATAAAGCAGACCATCTGCATACAGGTATTGTAATTACATTTCAGGTTTATAAAAAGGCAATTAAACCACATACACTGCACCGTGCCGGTGTCCTGCGGCCAAGCCCACCGTGTAAATACATTTTCTCTTTGCAAAAAATAAAAATCCAAGCATCCAAAACACTGAAAACGTCTAAAACCTAAAATGTATAAAATATATTTAACAATCTTTCTTTCTACAGCAAACACAGACAAACTGCAGTTATCCAGTTGTTGCTGAACTACAAGCCCCAGCAATTCTAGCAGCTTGGGAGTGCCAGGGTGTTATGCCCGCCGGTGCTATGCAGTGATACCCAGCGAGTCTCTCTAATGACTGCCAGCATATTTACAGAACCTTATCTTTCAGTGTGAACAATATTAAACTTAGCTTCCCTAGCAACGGCAATGGGATTATCAGAGGCAGAAGTGTCACTTAAGTTCTTATCCACTGAAGATACCACTATGCAAGGTCCCCCCTATTGCTGCCTTTTAGACAGTCAATGAGCCAACAAACACTTGAATTTATGATCTCTCCACTTTCACCCAATAAGTTGCTGCAACTTCACTTTTCATTCTGATGATCTCAAACAGGGCTTCCAAGATATGGGACCAATTAATCTTCCAGATAGCCGCTATGCCCAACAAGCTCCTGAGGTTTATTACCTTATCTTTGTTTTGTTAATTACAGAACAGGGTGGACATCTTATTGACTCTACTTGTTAGTGATCAATAAACACATCTTAAGGCAATACTTTTCGTGGCAGCCCGAAACGCCAGCAACAGAGCTTATAGGAAATAAAATAAGATAAAGAAGTGAATATTCATCTCAGTAAGGGTAGCGTAGTTTAAGTAAAAACGCTAATTCCCAGGAAAATGGGCGCACGCATAAACGCTTATGTAGTGTTCGTTCTAGCACCTTGCACCTGTTACAATATGTGTAGGTCCTCTTTTCTTCCTGGGTTGTCGCTCTCTGCTCTGGTGCATCTAGCACACTCTGGTATGTGTCCACTGAGATACAGACCAGAGTGTGCTAGAAGCACCAGAGCAGAGAGCGACAAAAGGGGTTTTCTTCATAAAGCTATATTGAATCCTAAAAGGAAATGCGTATTTTGCAAGCAAGTCAAACTGTTAAAAACTTGGGAGGAAGAGTAGGTGATATATGCCTGGCGTGGACCTGGCACATAGGCTATTGGTGGTAACTTACAGGACTTGTAATAATTACAGCTTTGCAAATGACCGCAGTTTAGTGAATGCGCTACACACCTGTGATTTAGGGCACAAAAGCCTCCATCGCTGCATCAAGACGATGCATTTGGTTTTCATTTTGGTTCCTATCTTATCTATGGGGCTAATTCAATTGTGTGCGCCATCTGCTGGCCATCTGAAGGAAGGGCATCTGTTGGAGCTATTCAATTGGGTGTGGTTTGGAAGGTAGATAGTAACTAAGTCGACCACTATTGGTTGACAGTAACTAGGTCGACAGGGTCTCTAGGTCGACATGAGTTTTTTTATGTTTTTATGGTGTCGTTTTCTTCGTACAGTGACCGGGAACCCCAATTAGTGCACAGTGTCCCCTCGCATGACTCACTTCGCTCGCCATGCTTCAGGCAAGGTGCCTCGCTCCGCTACCGCTGCGCTCGGCACAGGTTACCATTCCCAATTGTTGTCCACGTGGATATTTAAGTATGAAAAGGTTCAAAAAAAAGAAAAAAAAAAATCGCGAAAAACTCATGTCGACCTTTTGACCTGTCGACCTAGAAACCCTGTCGACCAATGGTGGTTGACCTAGATAGTGTCGACCTAGTTACTGTCGACCTAGAGACCAGATCCCATTCAATTGTTGCTCCAATAGATGACCATTATCTGTGCAGACACATTTTAGTCTCCCACGCCACGGAGGGGCAAGAAAAAAAAAGGTGTTAAAAAGCCTGTAGTCTGGGTGGCCATTCAGGCTTTTGCGTGGCTAAACCCCGAGCTGACAGGCGCCTTAACTAGCAACAAGTGAATAGTTCCGATAGACGTCCATTGCTAAAGATGCCCAGCTGGGGACGCAAAAACAACTGAATCAGCCTCTATACGTTTCTGATGGAATACATATATTTTATCATTGAGTGAAATTTTTTTTTACAATGAAATAGGGGTACGTGTGTCAAACCGTGGAGTGAGATAAAGTACTAACCAGTTCTACATTTCCCCCATAATATTTTTAAAACGTCAGCTTCGAACAATTCCAGCCTTTCTGCCCAATTTGAGATTTTATCTTTGTTTTAAAACAAAAACAAAAAAAATCAGTATTACGATGGAGGAACTTTTCATTTGAAGCGCAATCGTTTATTATAGATAAGCAACAAATCCTTGCATTCTGCGTTCAAGTTGTAAGAAATATAAACGCAGAGGAGACGTGTTAAAAATGTTCCAAAAAATGGCAAAAAATAAATTAAAAAATAAGTCCTAACATCTATAGTAGACACAAAAACATGTTTTTTGCATATCCCGATTATGAAAACTGGTGTTGAGGAACCACCGAAATTACACTTTCCCACAGGGTGTACTCTTCCGCCAAAAGCAGGAATAAGCAGTTATATATTTCAGGATTAAAATCTGCCATCCCACATCAAACCACAGTGGTGAATTTAATGAATCAAATAATGGTTAGTCTACTTCTAAGAATGTTGGTAACTGCTTCTTAATTTCCCTCTTAACAGCTAAAACCTGTTCTTATTAATCTACCAGAATGCCTGCAGAGTCTGTCCCCTCATTTGCATAGAGTGCCACAAGCAAAAAAAAAAAAAAAAAAAAAAGGGTTCATTGTGGCAGTCATTTTAAAAGATCATTTTGTGCTGAATGCAATTATATTATGAAAAAGCCTTACAGAATCAAAAATTCTAGAAGAATACCTATGTTGCAGTGGCTTGAAAAAGTGCATTTTATATACAGTGTAGCAGGAAACGTTGCAGTGTTACAAATCACATATACTGTATATTCTGCTCAATGCTAGCTGTGTGAAAGTTGTAACAAGCGGCTCTACTCTAAAGTGGTACAAACAATATCAGTGACACCTACAGAGTTGTCACAAAGTGCACTCTAGAACTTTGTTCAACCATGTTCAGTACATCCTACGACCCCTGATGTGAGACTCGTATCTATGGCTGGCAGAGGGGAACGGATATCATCACTCGGTCCTACATATCACTGGGGTCATAGATAAGTACAGGAGATTTTTCCATGCATTTCACCAGAGCAAAAAGACAATTATCGGCTTAGAAGCAATTACAGGCTGAAACAGAAGATAGTGCTCAAGGACATATCGCAACGAAATGGATGGAAAGTATATATAAAAATAAAAAAAGAGAAAAAAGTTAAATGCCCGTGGGAAAGGTTTGCGTGGTATTTCACAAGACATTGATTGGAGCACTCTTACCTCAGGGCTAAATAGCTCATGCTTCCCTTTTGCAGTATGAAGACAACATTTAAACAATGGTTGTAAAATCACCTCTAAAAAAATGTAAAAACAAAAATAGAAAAAAAGAATGTGAATGATAACTTTTAATGAAACACCATTTATTTGGCAGATTCCATGATGGCCTGGGTGAATACCCAACGTGAACAGGCCCCATAAAAAAAATGTAAAACAAAAATATCAGGGGGAGGGCCCAACAATATCAAATCGCTCCACCCGCATGAGGCTTCCGTGTTGCTCCACTACAAATTTGATGCATCTCTGTGTACCGGCCCCTGTGTGTGCTTAGAAGAGAAAGCGGATGGCAGCAGAGTGGACCAGCATTGACGAGGGCCCCATTTATATCCTGTCCCCCTGCAGCGACAGCGCCCCCTGCAGAGGAGGCAGTACCAACGCAGATAGCAAATCTTAAATACAGGATTGCCATGTAATCGTGACACCTAATTGGTTGTTTCTATAGATATCAATGGCTACACCTATTTTTGGCTACATTAAGATTACTATATTTAATGGACTGCTGCCTCCTGGGCATGAATCATTAAGGTATCCGGATTAAACATCAACAATGTTTAGGTCGACAGGTTCTAAAGGATGACATGGAAATTGTTGACTCAAAAATGGTCAACACATGTTATTTCAACATTTGTAGGATTAGGGTTAGGGTCAGGATTTAGGCACTAGGTGGAGGGTTAGGGTTAGGCACCAAGGTCGATGGGTAGGGTTACGCACCAGGTGGAAGGTTTTAGGTTGGGCACCAAGGTAGACGGGTAGGGTTAGGTACTAGGAGGAGGGTTAGGCACCAAGGTAGACTGGTAGGGCTAGGCACTAGGTGGAGGGTTAGGATTAGGCACCAAGGTAGACAGGTAGGGTTAGGCACCAAGGTAGACGGGTAGGGTTAGGCACCAAGGTAGATGGGTAGGGTTAGGCACCAAGGTCGATGGGTAGGGTTAGGCACCAGGTGGAGGGTTATAGGTTGGGCACCAAGGTAGACGGGTAGGGTTAGGCACCAAGGTAGACTGGTAGGGTTAGGCACTAGGTGGAGGGTTAGGGTTAGGCACCAAGGTAGATGGGTAGGGTTAGTCAGCAGGTGGAGGGTTCGGCACTAGCGAGACGGTTAGAGTTAGATATGTCAATTTTTTTTTTTTAAATGAAAAAACATGTGTCAACCATTTCATGCCGACCTTTTGAATCTGTCATCCTTTCATCTGTTGACCTAATGCATGTCGACCTACTAACTGACGATCTATACATTGTCGATCTTTTAGTCCACACCCAATCATTACATGCCTTATATCGTAGTCACCAGTTTCTAGTCTTTGTTTGGAATATTGGCTCAAATCATCATCTCCTACCAGCTACAATCAGAAAAAAATGAGGTTCGTGTCACTGGGTCACAGATATATTTCAATACAATTCAAAGAGCTTACAATCTACTACCTTAAACCCAGGCATCGCCCCACACAGTGCCCTTGAAATGAGATCCCAACATTTACATAGGCACTCGCCCCTTCCCGTAAAATAGGGTAAGCTGGACAGAGATCATCATCTTACTCCATATTCATTGTTTACTGACATTAATAGCGCTTTACTAAGGAATAGACACAGTGACATACGCAGACGGTCACTGATTCAATACATCAGGCCGACTAATGCTAGTAAGACTCTGACTCTCTGCTGGGTTCCATCACATAAATATCATTTGGTAGCCTATAATAATGAGACTATCTGCATATTGTGCCTTGTTAGTGGATGGTACACTGGAACACACTACATCCAATAGAGGGTCCTCACCGCAATAGCATGCTGGAGCTTGTAGTTACACTAGCCCCAGCACTGGTGTATTTATAATGGGTGCAGTGTGGTCCCGCGTCAGCTGCAGAAATCACTAGGAAAATAGCGCAGTGCCATTTTCCCCGGTGTTTCATCTATGCACAGTTCAGAAATTACTGGGAAAATGGCCTCCGTGCCATCTTCCCAGAGACCTGCGCATGTGCACTAGACTTTGGGACAATGCTATGGTCACCTAGTGACCCTAGTGCCCAGGGCTACAGCACTGCCTGTTAGAGAGAAGGGGGCCCAGTCGGAGCCTGCACACAGACCTCCTCCTCTCTAGATACGTCCCTGAGCCCCAACATACTCGGGCAATCCTAAGATTGCTGGAGCTGGTTGTCCCAGCATGCCCAAGTAGTCAATGGCTGACAGGTCTTGCTGGGACTTGTAGTTCCACAATAATACTTAAATCTATTTTTCACTTCACACTATTATCATGGAAAACCACGGATGCAGAATTTCTAAAAACCCGCATTACAGTCCAGGTACTTCAGATGTGTAAATCATATTGACAGAGGCACTAATTTATACCCCTTTCAGGCGCAATAACCCGGCTTGCAGATCAGTCTGAAAGGGTCCCAGGTCATTGTGCAGTATAAACGGGTAACCCCGGTCAACCGACCAGAGTTCTGTTCACAGCATGAAGAAAGACAGATTACACGGTGATTGGAGATGACGTCATATCCAAGCGCCAGCAGTAGACAGAGAGAGCACCTGTGTGCCGCGTGAACGGCACTGACCCAGGAATAACCTGGGTTGGAGCTGCAGTGTGGGAGTCTTACCTGGGTCACATCTGGGTTGGACCAGTGTTCAAAATCCCAGGTCAGGAGAGACATGTGCTCAAGCAAGGATATCCTTAAAACCTGGACTGTAATGACGGAATTTGGGAAACTGCACTAATGTAAAGAAATGGGCTGAGAATGACAGCATGACCATAAGTGCAAGTTAATTAAAACTCTTTTCGAAGCACACACGGCAGAGCGCAATTTCACAGACCGCAGCCAGACTTACGTCCTAAATCAGACTCTTCATCAGATAAGATTATATTCACAGAATTCCACTGTTATAGGAGTCCAAAGACGGTAATGGAGTCCAATGGTTTAGAATTTATTATAGCGCCTCAATGGGTGTTTTTTGTCTCACCGCGTGGAAATAGGAATACATTGGCGATAGTTTAATAAAGCAAGCGGTGACCAGAAGGGCTCCATAGGGACTGTAAAAGACAGAAGACCGCTTGATGCTGAGTGAACAACATGTTCTCTAGGTATTTACTTTCCAATTACACAAGATTATGGTATTATTGTAGAACTATAAAACGCAGGAAAATAACCAAGGAACGGCACATACTGTAAGACACTTGTTTTTTGTCATAAGCAGCTTTGCAGCTCAATTGCTCTTTGAGGAGCACTTACAAAAAAAACCACCCAGCAATTAGGTCACAATTAGAATTCAGCGTTATTTGCAATAAACCTTTCACTCGGCAAGCTCATGCCAACATAACACCCCAGCCCCAAAATACTATATACTAATGCTCTGCTGAGGTAAGCTAGTGCATCACCTAGACAGCAACAGGAAAGTGTTTGCTAGTGGTCAAATGATCCTAAAAGCAACATAATGTGACTGACCAACACACTTAGGGGGAGCTGTATCAAGCCACAGAGAGAGGTAAAGTTGAGAAGTTGCCCAAAACAACCAATCAGCTTATAACTAATTTATCTAGAACAGTCTATGAAATGACAGAAGCTCATGAATGCTTTGGGCAACCTCTCCAGTTTATCGCTCTCTCTTTCTGAGGCTTGATACATCTCCCCCTCAGAAACATAACTCCGCTAGTAAAATAAATATTGCTGTAATAGAAAATAAAACCACACACGTGTAGGGGGCAATCCAACTACAAGCGATGGTTGGGAAGTGGTGGAGAAATAATCTGAACCCAGACACCACGGAGCCACAGACCATGGATATTTTCCCCTTGCACACCACAATACGATAGAATTGCACAGTTAAATGTGTGATATTGAGGTGAAGCAAGGGGTAAGGGGGGTATTTATGAAAGCATGGAGAGAGAGAGAACCAATCAGCTTCAAATCACTAACCAATCAGCTTCAAACTCTTTTTACACAGTGTGGGGTCTATGTACTAAGGAATGGAGAGAGAAAGTGGACAGAGATAAAAGCACCAGCCCATCACCTCCTAACGGTCATGTGACAGCTGATTGGCTGGTACTTTATCTCAGTTTACTTTATCTCTCTCCAAAGCTTAGTACATAGACCCCTTGTAGCTCTACAATGGACTTTACACCCTATGAACACACTAGAGTCATTACTTGCCAATTAACCATCCAGTTTGTTTGTTTTTTTGCTTAAATACAGTAAAAACATACAAACTCTACACATAATACTTTTTGGCCAAGGCCTTCATCTTACAGTTTTGAAAGCAAAAGTATCCCCCAGTACAACATAGTGTCTGGGACCAGTATGTGCAGGACTAACATACCAAGCATTAACAAATTGAAAAGCATTCTAATATTTACATGAATAGCAAAGCAAATTAAAGAAGGGGTGGTGGGTGGGGGGGGAATTGGGTCAGCGCATCCTCTCCCCTCCCACCCTCTATGCGCGCACACTTTCTATTCCCCTAGCACCAATTCCCATTCTGCCTACTCTGAATGGGCTGGCCGGCACCTCCAGAAGTAAAAAAGAGTTTGCTGATCTTACTCACCACAGCCAATGAACGGCATACACATTCAAATATCCCCCTGCCTCTCCAATTTCATTCATAAAAAGAGAAAAGAGTAGGATTCTGTTTTTTTCTTACTTTGTTCTGCGTTCAGCAGCTTCTGAGGGGGAAAGAGAAACTAAAAAAAATAAAAAAAAAATAGAGGCTTCGATGAGGCCCCCAGTGTTTTAGGCTTGGATTCTATTCAATACCAGCACCACCATCTGCCTCCTTCTTACCAGTACTAGAGCACTTCCCTGCGGGGATGTGAAAACGTACACCGGCCCTGCGTTGCCTAATGGATCTCATTCATTCGAGCACACACGCACATACCTCCAGAATGCCTCCCCTCAATGTGTGTTTTATGTAGCCCAGTGGCAGCACAAAGCAGTAGCTGTTACCACATTCAAAGCCCCGTGTGGAGAATTAGCTCACTAGGGGGAAAAAGAAAAAAAAATCTTTTCCAAGCCCCTTTTATGGAAAATAAGAGCTTAGACTGTAAATGCAAAATCTAGCGAACAACAAGCACCACTAATGAGCTAATAACACACGGACCATTTGACGGAAAGAGTTTTCCTTTCATAGCAAGCAACATGCACGCTTAGGAGGAAAAAAAGCCTCCTTTGTGTTATGTTGCTGCTAGCTCTACCTATGAGATCAGGCTGCCAGGTCTGATCTGCCTGCAGAAGTCACCAGCGCTGGGGAACTGGAGGACGACACAGACAGTACGCACCATGGGGGTGATGTTATTACATGAATATACACGGAGAACGCCGGACAGCATTAACCCCTGCATGACTTGGGTGGCCAACAACACGTGTATAATAGACATTAGTGCTTACAGGGAGAATAGGCTTATAACTCAAGATTTATACAATGTAATGCTTCAGCAAACAATGGCAAGAAATGAATGGGAATCTGTATGTCCTGGTATATTTGGACATATTAACACTAGGGGGTCTATTCATGAAGCAGTGAGAAGGGTGGAGAAGTGAGCCAGTGGAGAAGTTGCCCATGGCAACCAATCAGCATTGAGGTAACATTTATAATTTGCATACTATACAATTGTACGGAGCAGCTGATTGGTTGCCATGGGCAACTTCTCCACAGGCTCACTTCTCCACTCTTTTCACTGCTTCATGAATAGACCCCTTAAGGCGGGATGTACTAAATGGAAAATGTGGTAAACTCCCGTTTACCGCATTTTCCTAATGTACTAACCCCCCGGCTGACAGGTCAGGGCCGCGGCGGGGTTCGCCAGCTTTTGCTGGCGATACCCCACAGAAGCCTATGGGCTTCTCTCCGCAGCGCTGTGTGAGGGATCCGATCAGATCCCTCCCAGCATGCCTCATGCCCTCCGCCCAGCACAAGCGCAGACTGACTGTCGGGGGCCGAATCCCGGAAGTCAGGGAGCCGCTGCGCATCGCGAATGACAGCTCTTATCGGAAGAGCTGTCCTCCGCATGCTGATCGCATATGTTAGTACATATGCGATCAGATTGTGGCGCTGGGTGGCGATGTGCATTTGTACATCCCCCCCTAGAGGAGCTGACATAAGTAATCTGAAGGACAGGCCTTAAACTACAATGTGGTAAAACTTGCAGTGAGAGATAAAGACGAGAAATATATAGGGGCCTATTTACTAAGCCTTGGAGAGAGATAAAGTACCAGCCAATCAGCTCCTAACCGCCATGTTACAGGTTGTGTTTGAAAAATGACAGTTAGGAGCTGGTTGGCTGGAACTTTATCTCCATCCACTTTATCTCTCTCCAAGGCTTAGTAAATAGACCCCTTAGTAAACAGATCCCAAAGTACCAACTAATCCGCTTCGAACTAATTATTTTAAACACAGCCTGTAAAATTACAGAGCTGATCTCTCTCCAAGCTTTGATACATTTCCCCCTTGCTCAGCTTTAACAAATAAATCACTTCTATATGCACCTTCTGCAAAAAGATCTACCAAGCATAAGCTAATGTTTCAGCATATGGCCTCATGCCTCGGTGATGTCACTACTTTCTAGTGAAATGATAGGCTGCATTCTCATGACTATATGTTCCGCCCACAATATGGCTGCCTCTGCTCCGTGCAGGCGGACAATTAGAAATACAGTCACAGCGGCTTAGAAGAGAGGGAAATTATCACCGTATCGTACCCATTCCCCACTGGCATCAAATAAACCCTATGGCATCAAATAAAACAAATTCACAAATATCATGTTTGGCACTTAATAATGAAGACTATGGGGTTAGATTTAAACAACAACTGGAAAAACAAAAACAAAAACACAGGAAAAAGTGGGAGGTGTTGCCCACAGCCAATTACATTCCAGCTATCTTTATTATTTTAGAAACTGGTTACTATGGGTAACAGCTCGGTTTTTAGTTTTTGTAAATTTGCCCCCCTGCGCGTACGCATAACCATTTACACTCAAAACTAAGGTGCAATTGTTTTTTTTTTTTTTAAACAGCGAAAAAACCCTGTGGGGGAGATGCATCAACCCTTGGAGAGACAGATAAAGTGGAGAAGTTGCCCAAAGCAACCAAGCAATCAGCTTCTGTCATTTATCTAGAACAGTCTTTGAAATTACAGTCAGAAGCTTTGTTGGGCAACTACTTCACTTTCTCTCTCTCCAAGGCTTGATACAGCTCCCCTTTAGCCACTCACTGCACCTCATATACCCCATATTTTAGATTCATATGAACCCTTTGCTAAATTACTGTAACAGTGGCTCAGCATCATACAGAAACCACGAAGAAGAAAAAAGAATAGTCAGTGACATCGTATAAAACCCCCCTTTTCCACTTCCAGGCCAAGTCAGACCCGGTTTCCACCGCGGCTCCGACCCGGATTATTCCCGGGGTATGACTGAATCCACAACAATCATGCATGAATGTGAGAATGTAATCTGTTCCCTTATCAGATAACAGACAGACAGTCCCTCCAACAACCAAACACAGAGCTGTATAAAATGATTGTCAATTAACAGAATTATGGACTAAAGACAAACAAACTGTCACTGGGGCAATTAGTATTCAATAAACGCTGCACAACTGTGTAGTAAGGTCTTTCTCCAGCGCAGTCCAATACCTCTCACCTGACTGCCAGCAGAGGCTCCGTTACACTACAACTCCCAGCATGCAGTATATTACACCTGAGCAAAGTCAATATATCCATTAATATGAGCACATACAAAAACAAAAAAAAAGCCCTCAGTAGCAATGGAAGGTGGATGAGTGAGCGTGTTCAAAGTTGCCGTTTAACATCTGCTACATAGCTGCAGGCTTCCTGTATGACCGAGACGCAAGATAAGCAGCAGAGGGTATCTGCAGGTGTTTATACTGACAGCCATGAACAGATAGGGGTAGATGTATCAAATCTTGGTAAGATATTTATAAGGGGTCTATTTACTAAGCCTTGGATGGAGATAAAGTCGCTGGAGATAAAGTACCAGCCAATCAGCTCTTAACTGCCATGTCACAGGCTGTGTTCGAAAAAAATGACAGTTAGGTGCCGATTGACTGGTACTTTGGGGGACATTTACTAAGCAGTGATAAGAGCGGAGAAGTTGCCCCATCAACCAATCAGCTCTGAAGTAACATCTATAATTTGCATATTATAAAATGATACAGAGCAGCTGATTGGTTGATGGGGCAACTACTCCACTAGCTCACTTTTCCGCTCTTATCACTGCTTAGTAAATGCTCCCCTTAATCTCCAGCGACTTTATCTTCATCCAAGGTTTAGTAAATAGACCCCAAAGCACCAACCAATCAGCTCCTGTCACTTTTCAAACACAGCCTGTAACATGGCAGCTAGGAGCGGATTGGCTTTTGCGTTATCTCTCACCAAGCTTTGATACATTTCCCCCACACTCTTAGAATTATTTGAAGGGCAACTTCTAGCAGTCATATACAATAGAGGTATCTTTATTCATTACAGGGAATAAAAATGAATATTATAAATAACGGGGAGAGTATTATGTGCTAAGTGATCATCCTCTCCATCGCCATCTGACAGTAATTGCACTTTTCTCACATTTATCCCGGCAGGATTACTTTCCCTCCAGACAAGATGGAGAGGTTATTATTTCACGATACAGCTGCCTGTCATTCTCACCACACAAAAGGTGTGTGCTGTTCTCTCGTGGACCGAAGTCCATTTCTTTAGCCATTTGTTTCATCGCTGTAGGAGAACATACTCCCCATCCGTGAGGTGTTATCCATCACATCATGCCACATTATCAATTATCACTAGAACATAAAGATGTACTTATAGGAGAATATACATTAACGCTATATGCAAAGTGCGTATTGAACCAAGCAGCAGAATATACCAGTCTGGACAGCAAATGGGGGGGGTGTCACAAAATGCATTTTTTTTTGGGGGGGGGGGGTTCACATAGGTAATACAAACTTTTGGCAATCACCTCTTGCAAACTAGACAAGGACGCGTGTGGGCCTAGTTAATAAAAGGTTAATAATCACGTCTAACATACATATGATGTAACGACATGTGCTTTTGGTAAACTTGGATTTCCGCATGTAAAATGATTTATTTAACCCTTATGGAATTACAGAGCACAACAATAACTTAATTTTCAGTCAGATTTTCACTCACCAGACTTTTATTTGCTGGCAAGTGACTATAAACTGATTTCTCTATTCACAACTAATGAACCAAAATAAGACACTACCACCTGTTTTATCACTGTTCCACATGTTTCCTACTTTAGGTGTGGGATACAGGAATGATCGCCACGCCGTTTTGTCTCTCCAGCACATAAGCCCTAACTGACTGATATGCAAAGGTAGGATGCGTTTCACAGCAAATAATAATAATAATTGTATTTATATAGCGCTTTTCTCCAGCAGAACTTAAATTGACGCTTTACAAGCATCAAAAACATAGCACAGCGGCTTAGTATTACAGCACCAAGAAAACAAACTGACAACTAGTGAATATGACGAAGACAATGAGATTAAATGCAGGGTGGCTGCAGCCATTATGGTCAATAAATTCCACAGGTTACATAACCCACCCACGAAAGGTACCAGGTGAGGCAACCAAAGCAAAGGATTACAGGTCGCGCCATAAATTTCTGCACACGTTACGCTCAAGCGGCGACAGCTGCATCTTGCGATTTCAGCATAGACAGTAGGAATAATAAGTCAAACCATGGAAATATCTCACTGCAGGTAAGCCAATGTGCAGTTTGCAGAAGTGTACAGCCCCATATACCCTGCTCAGCAGTATATACAGTCAGCAAGCATTAACCACCATAAAAGTCTCCGGTCAATTACTTCATACAAGAACCAAACTTCTGCATTAGTGCAGCACAATCTTACAAGAAAGAAACTTATCAAACAGCAAATGGCAAAGGTTATAGAATATGTCTGGACAATAAAAAAAAGTAGGGATCAAATAAACGAGTTTTCAGCGGTTGCTCCGACACATAATAGCCGATCCTATAACCCATCTATGGTGTTAATCTGAGCTCATTAAATCATTTAAACCTACACTTTAAGTAAACTCAACGCAGGGATTACACCTCTACAGAACAATAAGGCTCTGCCTCATTTTCACACCGTTGTGTAATTGTCTACTACAGACTGTCTTTACTGCCCAGCATTGTACAGTAATGTACACACATTAGACCCTGACCATAAATAAACAACCTAGGAGCGCCCAAAGAGTTAATCTGCAAGTCAAGTAGCCCAGTGATTAATTAGCGTCCCCAAACAGTGTCCCCCCTGCTGCTCTCCTAATGTAAGTCAGGGACAACATGCACAATTTACATTTCTCAGCTCCAGGGATGGCTCAGTCCATAGGCAGCAGGGATGAGAAACACACCAGACCCCCCCCCCCCCCCCCCCTTACTCTACCGTTCCCAGCTGTAATAGAAAAGACTGGCTTTCCGTCCTGGCCAGGCAAACACTGTGCATGTTTACGAAACCAAGGGTAAACTGTCACAGGGTGGATCCGTGTAACCTACCTGATGCTTTTTTCTCTGCAGCAGCGTCCTCCTCTGGCTCCGCAATGGGCAGCCTGGCAGCTGGCACTCCGCTCACCGTCACCAGGAAAAAGCAGAGTGTGCCCCACACAGTGATCATTCCCACCGAAATCCCTCGGCAAGGGGATAACCTGCTACCCCCTCCAGCCTTAGGCATCCTCTGGTCGCATGCTTTGCTCAGGTGAACCCAGCGCTGTAATCCTCCAACCGCTCTCCGTGACCAATACACAGAAAAACCTACAGAATGCAAAAGTAGAGTGTCAGCAGGGCAAAGGGGTCCTTCTATTCACATTACACCAGCCTATGCACGATGCACAAATATTATATATATTTGGGTGATGGCATTCTGCATCCCAACCAAATGAAACGCTATAACAGCAGAAGCTAGCACTCTGTGTATACGGATTGCCGTGTTAGGCTTCTATAAGAAGTTTCAAGCACCATGATAACCTAATGCATTTAAATCCTGAGTTGTCTGTGAAGTGTCTGATGTAAGGGTAGGTCTGGAAGACTGTCAGTAGTGCACAGGGTCAATAGCTAGGACTGGTTATCCTTTGCATGCCACAGAAGTTTACCATTAATGAACCTCATTGGGATATGTACCCCTACAAGGGAGACGACTCACAAGCCAGCACATTTCTGTAATGCCTCACTGCCGGGGACTTGCAATCAATGCACTTTTTTTTCTTCCTATTTAGCTATTTAATAAAAATAGATTTTCCCTGCACATAAGCAGCAGAGGACAGCAGTGAAAGCATACAGGGATTTTGTAGTAATAATAATAATACTGCATGAAATATGACACATATATATATATATATATATATATATATATATATATAGCAAGTAAAAGCTGGATGAATTAGTATTTGTCAGTGTGATAGCAGGGGGTGTAAGCAGGCTTGCCTCCAGCAAATGCCCAGAGTCAGGAGACAGAGATACTGTGTGGGGTTTCGTACTGATGCCCCAGATCCTGCAGCAGCCAGAGGACACGCTGAAAGTTGCTATGAAGTTGCCCCTGTCGGGATACTATATGTCAGTAGTGAGTATTGCACATGCAGCAGGAGGGTGACACTGTACAGAGTGCATATACCCCGCTCACACCCGCATCGCCGCGATCCCTGCATCTCATAGGTGACTGCACCGGCACCTAGGTCCCCGGAGTTCTGCAGCTACATCCAGGGTCAGCACAGCAGGGGCGCACCGGCGTCAGCACCTACCTGCGGCTCTTATAGCTGCTGTCTCGGGGTCCGGGCGCTGTGCAGCAGGACAGGGGGCAGCGCTGCTCCGGGTGCCCGACGTTAGATCCTTCCCTCCCGCAGCACAAGCAACATCAGCACAGGAGGAGCGGAGAGTGTCTGAGAGTGAGCGGCTCCTCCCACTGACAGCATCTCCAGCGTGTGGGGGCGTGCCCGCTACCTGCAGCCACGCCCCCTGCCGGGAGAGAGAGCACGCCTCCTTGCGGTGACATCACGGACCTCCTGCATCTCTCAGAACGTGCGGCTACCCCGGGGAGTAATATATAATATATATGCATATTACATCTGTAACCCCTTCCCTGCTGCCGCTCTGCATCTGTACAGTGTGCGCTGGGGAGTAATATATAATATATAAGCATATTACATCTGTAACCCCTTCCCTGCTGCTGCCCTGCATCTGTACAGTGTGCGCTGGGGAGTAATATATAATATATATGCATATTACATCTGTAACCCCTTCCCTGCTGCTGCCCTGCATCTGTACAGTGTGCGCTGGGGAGTAATATATATGTATTGCATATTACATCTGTAACCCCTTCCCTGCACCTATACTGTGTGTGCAGAGGCGTAATATAATATTATATATATATATGTATACATATTAAATTTTTAACCCCTTGCTTGCTGCTGCCCTGCACCTATACTGTGTGCACTGAGGAGTAATATATTATAATATGGGATATGGTCATTAGGTCGACATGCGTTTTAAAATTATTATTTTTTTATTTTTTTTTACTTTTTCATACTTTACTATCCAAGTGGACTATGACTTGGAATAGTAACCTGTCCCAAGCGCAGCGGTAGGGGAGTGAGGCACCTTGCCCGAAGCATGCGAGGGGACACTGTGCACTAATTGGGGTTTCCCGTCACGTTACGAAGAAAACAACACCCAAAAAAGTTAAAAAAAAACTCATGTCGACCTTTTTCCATGTCGACCTTGTTCATGTCGACCTAGTGACCAGGTCGACTAATGCATGTCGACCAATAGTGGTCTACCTAAGTGTGGTCAACCTAATGACCCATACCCTATAATGCAGGCATTCCCAACCGCGGTCCTCAAGGCACACCAACAGTGCAGGTTTTAGTGATATCCAGGCTGCAGCACAGATGGTTAAATCAAAATAACTGAGGTATATCACTAAAACCAGGACTGTTAGTGTGCCTTCAGGACCACGGTTGGGAAACACTGCCATAATATATATGCATATTCTGTCTGTAACCCCTTCCCTGCTGCTGCCCAGCACCTATACTGTGTGTGAAGGGGAGTGATATATAATATAAATGCATATTCTATCTGTAACCCCTTCCCTGCTGCTGCCCAGCACCTATACTGTGTGTGAAGGGGAGTGATATATAATATAAATGCATATTCTATCTGTAACCCCTTCCCTGCTGCTGCCCAGCACCTATACTGTGTGTGAAGGGGAGTGATATATAATATAAATGCATATTCTATCTGTAACCCCTTCCCTGCTGCTGCCCAGCACCTATACTGTGTGTGAAGGGGAGTGATATATAATATAAATGCATATTCTATCTGTAACCCCTTCCCTGCTGCTGCCCAGCACCTATACTGTGTGTGAAGGGGAGTGATATATAATATAAATGCATATTCTATCTGTAACCCCTTCCCTGCTGCTGCTGCCCAGCACCTATACTGTGTCTGAAGGGGAGTGATATATAATATAAATGCATATTCTATCTGTAACCCCTTCCTTGCTGCTGCCCTGCACTATACTGTGTGTGAAGGGGAGTGAGATATAATATATATGCATATTATATCTGTAACCCCTTCCCTGCTGCAGCACTGCACTTATACTATGTGCGCTGGGGAGTAGTATATAATATATATATGCATCTTACATCTGTAACCCCTTACCTGCTGCCACCCTGTACCTATACTGTGTGCACTGGGGAGTAATATATAATATATATATATATATATATATATATATATATATATAAATATTCTAGATAATATATATAAATATTACATGTATAACCCCTTCCCTGCTGCTGCCCAGCACCTATACTGTGTGCGCTGGGGAGTAATATATAATATATATGCATATTATATCTATAACCCCTTCACTACTGCTGCCCTGCATCTATACTGTGTGTGCAGGGGAGTGATATATAATATAAATGCATATTACATCTGTAACCCCTTCCCTGCTGCTGCCCTGCATCTATACTCTGTGTGCAGATGAGTAAAATATTATTGATTACTCCCCAGCGCACACAGTATAGGTGCTGGGCAGCAGCAGGAAAGGGGTTACAGATATAATATGCATATATATTATAGATTACTCCTCAGCGCACACACTATAGGTGCTGGGCAGCAACAGGGAAGGGGTTATAGATGTAATATGCATATATATTATAGATTACTCCCCAGTGCACACAGTATAAGTGCTGGACAGCAGTAGGGAAGGGGTTATAAATGTAATATTTATATATATTATATATTACTCCCCAGCACACACAGTATAGATGCAGGTCAGCAGCAGGGAAGGGGTTACAGATGTAATATGCATATATATTATAGATTACTCCCCAGCGCACACAGTATAGGTGCTGGGCAGCAACAGGGAAGGGGTTACAGATGTAATATGCATATATATTATATATTACTCCCCAGCGCACACAGTATAGGTGCTGGACAGCAGCAGGGAAGGGGTTACAGATATAATATGCATATATATTATATATCACTCCCCTTCACACACAGTATAGGTGCAGAGCGGCAGCAGGGAAGGAGTTACATATGTAATATGCATATATATTATATATATATATGTGATGGACGATCCGGCACTCCAAAAACATGTGCAATAGTCCCTGGTGCCCTCACTTTCCAAAGGGTAGATGCTCGTTCAAATGTGCGGCACTCAGGTTTACAAGAGTAAGTTAACACCACCAACAGTCTGTCAACGTTTCAATTTTACTCGAAAATTGTCATCAGGATGACAAATCAAAATAACTGAGGTATATCACTAAAACAAGGACTGTTAGTGTGCCTTCAGGACCACGGTTGGGAAACACTGCCATAATATATATGCATATTCTGTCTGTAACCCCTTCCCTGCTGCTGCCCAGCACCTATACTGTGTGTGAAGGGGAGTGATATATAATATAAATGCATATTACATCTGTAACCCCTTCCCTGCTGCTGCCCAGCACCTATACTGTGTGTGAAGGGGAGTGATATATAATATATATGCATATTATATCTGTAACCCCTTCCCTGCTGCTGTCCAGCACTTATACTGTGTGCACTGGTGAGTAATCTATAATATATATGCATAATATTACATCTGTAACCCCTTCCCTGCTGCTGTCCAGCACTTATACTGTGTGCACTGGTGAGTAATCTATAATATATATGCATATTACATCTGTAACCCCTTCCCTGCTGCTGCCCAGCACCTATACTGTGTGCGCTGGGGAGTAATATATAATATATATAAATATTACATGTATAACCCCTTCCCTGCTGCTGCCCTGCACTATACTGTGTGCACTGGGGAGTAATATATAATATATATGCATATTATATCGGTAACCCCTTCACAGCACCTATCAGGGCCGGATTGGCCATTGCCTTTACCGGGCCGATCAGGGTGCGGGGCCGCCTGTCATAAGTGGCACTGCCCCTCTCCACGTCACCTGGCAACTTGTGAGCGCCGCTGTCAGGAGAGCCAGCCGGCCCGCCCTCCACGTCACATGCCTATTGGTGAGCCGGGCAGCGGCCGCTGTCAGGAGAGCCGGCCATACCCCCTCCTCCCCGTCACCTGCTTACTGGTGTCCGCTGCGGCCAGCTGCCGCTATCTAGAGAGCCAGGTCCACCGTGTTGCAGGCGCAGCTGCTCCTCCAAGACTCCTGGTCACAGGAGCTGTACTGCGGGGAGGATCACCCGGGGGAGGCTTCCTGGCTGCTGTGTCCGCGCTGCTCTGGCGGTAAGTCCCGTCATGTGGGTGCATAACTATGGGAGGCCTCCTGCCCCCCTTGCCAGCACCAGTGTGCCCCATATCGTCCCTGCCAGCATCAGTGTGCCCCCATCCCCCCTGACAGCGCCAGTGTGACCCCCTATCTCCCCCTGACAGCATCGGAGTGTCCCCATCTCCCCTCCTGTCAGCAGCAGTGTGCCCCCTCATCCCTCCCCCTGGCAGCAGTGTGCCCCCTCATCCCTCCCCCTGGCAGCAGTGTGCCCCCTCATCCCTCCCCCTGGCAGCAGTGTGCCCCCTCATCCCTCCCCCTGGCAGCAGTGTGCCCCCTCATCCCTCCAGCAGCAGCAGTGTGCACCCTCATCCCTCCCCCCGGCATCAGTGTGCCCCCTCATTCCTCCCACTGGCAGCAGTGTGCCCCCTCATCCCTCCAGCAGCAGCAGTGTGCCCCCTCATCACTCCCCCCGGCAGCAGTGTGCCCCCTCATCCCTCCCCCTTGCCAGCAGTGTGCCCCCTCATCCCTCCCCCCTGGCAGCAGTGTGCCCCCTCATCCCTCATCCCCTGGCAGCAGTGTGCCCCCTCATCCCTCCAGCAGCAGCAGTGTGCCCCCTCATCCCTCCAGCAGCAGCAGTGTGCCCCCTCATCCCTCCCCCCGGCATCAGTGTGCCCCCTCATTCCTCCCACTGGCAGCAGTGTGCCCCCTCATCCCTCCCCCCGGCATCAGTGTGCCCCCTCATTCCTCCCACTGGCAGCAGTGTGCCCCCTCATCCCTCCAGCAGCAGCAGTGTGCCCCCTCATCCCTCCCCCTGGCCCTGGGTGGTTGACACCCATTACCTGGCTGGTTGTCACCCATTCCCTTTCTGCCCCAGGTGGATGGTTCTAGTCTTTCTTTGTTCTGCTATAGACCAAATCACATCGAGTTTTTAGTAGTCTTTATGTGTGTAATGACGCTGACTACATATTTTGGGGGGGGGTTGTGTAATGTATGTCTATGTGCTCTACCTGGTGCAATGTGTGTAACGTGCTCTACCTGGTGCAATGTGTATAACGTGCTTTACCTGGCGCAAAGTGTATAACGTGCTCGACCTGGTGCAATGTGTATAACGTGCTTTACCTGGCGCAAAGTGTATAACGTGCTCTACCTGGTGCAATGTGTAAAATGTGCTTTACAAGGTGCAATGTGTATAATGTGCTCTGCCTGGCGCAAAGTGTATAACATGCTTTACAAGGTGCAATGTGTATAATGTGCTCTGCCTGGCGCAAAGTGTATAACGTGCTCTACCTGGTGCAATGTGTATAACGTGCTTTACCTGGCGCAAAGTGTATAACGTGCTCTGCCTGGTGCAATGTGTATAACGTGCTCTACCTGGCACAAAGTGTATAACGTGCTCTACCTGGCGCAAAGTGTATAACGTGCTCGACCTGGTGCAATGTGTATAACGTGCTTTACCTGGCGCAAAGTGTATAACATGCTCTGCCTGGTGCAATGTGTATAACGTGCTCTACCTGGCACAAAGTGTATAACGTGCTTTACCTGGCGCAAAGTGTATAACGTGCTCGACCTGGTGCAATGTGTATAACGTGCTTTACCTGGCGCAAAGTGTATAATGTGCTCTACCTGGTGCAATGTGTAAAATGTGCTTTACAAGGTGCAATGTGTATAACGTGCTTTACCTGGCGCAAAGTGTATAACGTGCTCTACCTGGTGCAATGTGTAAAATGTGCTTTACAAGGTGCATTGTGTATAATGTGCTCTGCCTGGCGCAAAGTGTATAACGTGCTCTACCTGGCGCAAAGTGTATAACGTGCTTTACCTGGCGCAGTGTGTATAGGCGGTTCTGGCACTCTACTATATATCCCGCACCGGACTGAATAATTTAATTACAGTAATGATGAAATACTAAAAAGAAACCAGCTACTTGTACCTTTCTCTTTAAATTTCAAGATTTTGAGTGCTGGAGGTGCTCCTGCAATCAATATAAACAAAGCATAAAGTAATATGTTTGTTGCAAAGAGGCAACAAAGAGAATGGATTGCTTTTTGGAGCACTCTTTTTTAACAATTTTTAATATGCAAATCAGTGTGATATGATTATAAGAGTTAAAACGTAACCTTTAATCATTACTCCTAAAATATAAAGGGGTATTAGTAAGTAACATATATTACCTATACAGGTATCAATCCATAGGTACATAAATCTACATCCCCTTATAGACAAAGAAATTTTTATTATTATTATAGAAAAATATAAAAAGATAGATATCTTATATTCGATCAATAATTATTGATCGAATATAAGATATCTATCTTTTTATATTTTTCTATAATAATAATAAAAATTTCTTTGTCTATAAGGGGATGTAGATTTATGTACCTATGGATTGATACCTGTATAGGTAATATATGTTACTTACTAATACCCCTTTATATTTTAGGAGTAATGATTAAAGGTTACGTTTTAACTCTTATAATCATATCACACTGATTTGCATATTAAAAATTGTTAAAAAAGAGTGCTCCAAAAAGCAATCCATTCTCTTTGTTGCCTCTTTGCAACAAACATATTACTTTATGCTTTGTATAGGCGGTTCTACCTAGTGCAATGTGTATAAGCGGCACTACTGTGTGGTGTAATGTGAATTGGCACTATTTTGTGGTCACGCCCCTTCCCCACAAAGCCACTCCCCTAAATTTTTGCTGCGCGCCTTCGGTGCACACTGTCCCTTCTTTTTGGTATAGGAGGTGGAGCACCAATTCACTTTCTGCCAAAGGGCGCCAAAATGTCTAGTTACAGCTCTGGTGCAGGGTGTCCTGTATGCTACACAGCCAGGCAGCACTGTCACCCCCCCCCCCCCCCCCCCCCCCCCTCCACCTTGCAACACTTTAGTAGTGTCCAAGTCAACTCTGTGTTTTTATATTTGAATCATTAATAAGATTAATAAGAACCTTCATTCCGATGGGACCCAGAATAGGACGGGTTGGACCCCAATTTTTAAAAGTGAGGGGTCCCTGGGACCCACTTTTTTTTTCGGCTCAGCGTGATCACTGGGTTATGAGGTGTAATATTATTTTGAAATATTAATCCCGCCCACTTTGGTATTGGCTCCGCCTACAGTTGGTTTGGTGCCACCCACATGAGGCCACTTTTACAAATTTTTCCAGGGCCACATTTGTTTCCCAATCCGCCCCTGGCACCTATACTGTGTGCGCTGGGGAGTAATCTATAATATATATTCATAGTACATCCATAACCCCTTCCCTGCTGCCGCCCTGCAACTATTCTGTGCGTGCTGGGTATAATAAGATTTTACTCACCGTTAAATCTATTTCTCGTAGTCCGTAGTGGATGCTGGGACTCCGTAAGGACCATGGGGAATAGCGGCTCCGCAGGAAACTGGGCACAACTAAAGAAAGCTTTAGGACTACCTGGTGTGCACTGGCTCCTCCCACTATGACCCTCCTCCAGACCTCAGTTAGGATACTGTGCCCGGAAGAGCTGACACAATAAGGAAGGATTTTGAATCCCGGGTAAGACTCATACCAGCCACACCAATCACACCGTATAACTCGTGATACTATACCCAGTTAACAGTATGAAATATAACTGAGCCTCTCAACAGATGGCTCAACAATAACCCTTTAGTTAAACAATAACTATATACAAGTATTGCAGACAATCCGCACTTGGGATGGGCGCCCAGCATCCACTACGGACTACGAGAAATAGATTTACCGGTGAGTAAAATCTTATTTTCTCTGACGTCCTAAGTGGATGTTGGGACTCCGTAAGGACCATGGGGATTTTACCAAAGCTCCCAAACGGGCGGGAGAGTGCGGATGACTCTGCAGCACCGAATGAGCAAACTCTAGGTCCTCCTCAGCCAGGGTATCAAACTTGTAGAATTTTGCAAATGTGTTTGACCCCGACCAAGTAGCTGCTCGGCAAAGTTGTAAAGCCGAGACCCCTCGGGCAGCCGCCCAAGAAGAGCCAACCTTCCTCATGCAATGGGCTTTCACTGATCTAGGATGCGGCAGTCCAGCCGCAGAATGTGCAAGCTGAATCGTACTACAGATCCAGCGAGCAATAGTCTGCTTTGAAGCAGGAGCACCCAGCTTGTTGGGTGCATACAGGATAAATAGCGAGTCAGTTTTCCTGACACTAGCTGTCCTGGAAACATAAATTTTCAGGGCCCTGACAACGTCCAACAACTTGGAATCCTCCAAGTCTTTAGTAGCCGCAGGCACTACAATAGGTTGGTTCAAATGGAAAGCTGATACCACCTTAGGGAGAAACTGGGGACGAGTATTCAATTTTGCCCTTTCCATATGGAAAATCAGATAAGGGCTTTTACATGACAAAGCCGCCAATTCTGACACACGCCTGGCCGATGCCAAGGCCAACAGCATGACCACTTTCCACGTGAGATATTTCAAATCCACGGTTTTAAGTGGCTCAAACCAATGCGACTTTAGGAAATCCAACACCACGTTGAGATCCCAAGGTGCCACTGGAGGCACAAAAGGGGGCTGAATATGCAGCACTCCCTTAACAAATGTCTGAACTTCAGGCAGTGAAGCCAGTTCTTTCTGGAAGAAAATCGACAGAGCCGAAATCTGGACCTTAATGGAACCCAATTTTAGGCCCATAGTCACCGCTGACTGTAGGAAGTGCAGAAAACGGCCCAGCTGAAATTCCTCCGTTGGGGCCTTCCTGGCCTCACACCACGCAACATATTTTCGCCATATGCGGTGATAATGGTTTGCGGTCACTTCTTTCCTAGCTTTAATCAGCGTAGGGATGACTTCCTCCGAAATGCCCTTTTCCTTCAGGATCCGGCGTTCAACCGCCATGCCGTCAAACGCAGCTGCGGTAAGTCTTGGAACAGACAGGGCCCCTGCTGCAGCAGGTCCTGTCTGAGCGGCAGAGGCCATGGGTCCTCTGAGATCAGTTCTTGAAGTTCCGGGTACCAAGCTCTTCTTGGCCAATCCGGAACAATGAGTATAGTTCTTACTCCTCTTTTTCTTATTATCCTCAGTACCTTGGGTATGAGAGGAAGAGGAAGGAACACATAAACCGACTGGTACACCCACGGTGTCACTAGAGCGTCCACAGCTATTGCCTGAGGGTCTCTCGACCTGGCGCAATATCTTTCTAGCTTTTTGTTTAGGCGGGACGCCATCATGTCCACCTGTGGCCGTTCCCAACGGTTTACAATCAGCTGGAAGACTTCTGGATGAAGTCCCCACTCTCCCGGGTGGAGGTCGTGCCTGCTGAGGAAGTCTGCTTCCCAGTTGTCCACTCCCGGAATGAACACTGCTGACAGTGCTAACACGTGATTTTCCGCCCATCGGAGAATCCTTGTGGCTTCTGCCATCGCCATCCTGCTTCTTGTGCCGCCCTGTCGGTTTACATGGGCGACTGCCGTGATGTTGTCTGACTGAATCAGTACCGGCTGGTTTTGAAGCAGGGGTCTTGCCTGACTTAGGGCATTGTAAATGGCCCTCAGTTCCAGAATATTTATGTGTAGGGAAGTCTCCTGACTTGACCATAGTCCCTGGAAGTTTCTTCCCTGTGTGACTGCCCCCCATCCTCGAAGGCTGGCATCCGTGGTCACCAGGACCCAGTCCTGTATGCCGAATCTGCGGCCCTCTTGAAGATGAGCACTCTGCAGCCACCACAGCAGAGACACCCTGGTCCTTGGAGACAGGGTTATCAGCCGATGCATCTGAAGATGCGATCCGGACCACTTGTCCAACAGGTCCCACTGAAAGGTCCTTGCATGGAACCTGCCGAATGGAATTGCTTCGTAGGAAGCTACTATTTTTCCCAGGACTCGCGTGCAGTGATGCACCGACACCTGTTTTGGTTTCAGGAGGCCTCTGACTAGAGATGACAGCTCCTTGGCTTTCTCCTCCGGGAGAAACACTTTTTTCTGTTCTGTGTCCAGAACCATCCCCAGGAACAGTAGACGTGTCGTAGGGACCAGCTGTGACTTTGGAATATTTAGAATCCAACCGTGCTGTTGTAGCACCTCCCGAGATAGTGCTACCCCGACCAACAACTGCTCCCTGGACCTCGCCTTTATCAAGAGATCGTCCAAGTACGGGATAATTAAAACTCCCTTTTTTCGAAGGAGTATCATAATTTCGGCCATTACCTTGGTAAATACCCTCGGTGCCGTGGACAGACCAAACGGCAACGTCTGGAATTGGTAATGACAATCCTGTACCACAAATCTGAGGTACTCCTGGTGAGGATGGTAAATAGGGACATGCAGGTAAGCATCCTTGATGTCCAGTGATACCATGTAATCCCCCTCGTCCAGGCTTGAAATAACCGCCCTGAGCGATTCCATCTTGAACTTGAATTTTTTTATATAAGTGTTCAAGGATTTCAAATTTGAAATGGGTCTCACCGAATCATCCGGTTTTCGGTACCACAAACATTGTGGAATAGTAACCCCGTCCTTGTTGAAGGAGGGGCACCTTGACTATCACCTGCTGGGAATACAGCTTGTGAATTGCCTCTAGCACAGCCTCCCTGTCTGAGGGAGTTGTTGGCAAGGCAGATTTGAGGAAACGGCGAGGGGGAGACGTCTCGAATTCCAGCTTGTACCCCTGAGATACCACTTGAAGAATCCAGGGATCCACCCGTGAGTGAGCCCACTGATTGCTGAAGTTCTTGAGACGGGCCCCACCGTACCTGGCTCCGCCTGTGGAGCCCCAGCGTCATGCGGTGGACTTAGAGGAAACGGGGGAGGACTTTTGTTCCTGGGAACTGGCTGTATGCTGCAGCCTTTTCTCTCTACCTCTGCCTCTGGGCAGAAAGGACGCGCCTTTAACCCGCTTGCCTTTTTGGGGCCAAAAGGACTGTACCTGATAATACGGTGCTTTCTTTGGCTGTGAGGGAACATGGGGTAGAAAAGCTGACTTCCCAGCTGTCGCTGTGGAAACGAGGTCCGAGAGACCATCCCCAAAGAACTCCTCATCTTTATAAGGCAAAACTTCCATATGCCTTTTAGAATCTGCATCCCCTGTCCACTGCCGAGTCCATAACCCTCTCCTGGCAGAAATGAACATTGCACTTATTTTAGATGCCAGCCGGCAAATATCCCTCTGTGCATCTCTCATGTATAAGACTGCGTCTTTTATATGCTCTATGGTTAGCAATACAGTGTCCCTGTCAAGGGTATCAATATTTTCCGACAGGGAATCTGACCACGCAGCTGCAGCACTGCACATCCATGCTGAAGCAATAGCCGGTCTTAAAATAATACCTGAGTGTGTATATACAGACTTCAGGATAGCCTCCTGCATCCTATCAGCAGGCTCCTTCAGGGCGGCCGTATCCGGAGACGGTAGTGCCACCTTCTTTGACAGGCGTGTGAGCGCTTTATCCACCCTAGGGGATGTTTCCCAACGTGACCTATCCTCTGGCGGGAAAGGGTACGCCATTAGTAACTTTTTAGAAATTACCAGTTTCTAATCGGGGGAAGCCCATGCTTCTTCACACACCTCATTTAATTCATCAGATGGGGGAAAAACCACTGGTAGTTTTTTCTCCCCAAACATAATACCCTTTTTTGTGGTACCTGGGGTAACATCAGAAATGTGCAACACATTTTTCATTGCCTCAATCATGTAACGTGTGGCCCTATTGGAAGTTACATTAGTCTCATCGTCGTCGACACTGGATTCAGTATCCGTGTCGACATCTGTGTCTGCCATCTGAGGTAGCGGGCGTTTTAGAGCCCCTGATGGCTTTTGAGACAGTTGGGCAGGCACGAGCTGAGAAGCCGGCTGTCCCACATCTGCTATGTCGTCAAACCTTTTATGTAAGGAGTTGACACTTTCACGTAATTCCTTCCACAAGTCCATCCACTCAGGTGTCGGCCCCGCAGGGGGTGACATCACATTTATCGCATCTGCTCCGCCTCCACATAAGCCTCCTCATCAAACATGTCGACACAGCCGTACCGACACACCGCACACACACAGGGAATGCTCTGACTGAGGACAGGACCCCACAAAGCCGTTTGGGGAGACAGAGAGAGAGAGTATGCCAGCACACACCAGAGCGCTATATAACACAGAGATTAACACTATAACTGAGTGATTTTCCCTTATAGCTGCTTATATGTATACTACTGCGCCTAAATTTAGTGCCCCCCCTCTCTTTTTTACCCTTTGTAGTCTTGAAACTGCAGGGGAGAGCCTGGGAGCGATCCTTCCAGCGGAGCTGTGAGGGAAAAATGGCGCCAGTGTGCTGAGGGAGATAGCTCCGCCCCTTTTTCGGCAGACTTCTCCCGCTTTTTTATGGATATCTGGCAGGGGTATTTTTCACATATATAGCCTCTAAGACTATATTATGTGAGTTTTATGCCAGCAAGGTGTTTAATATTGCTGCTCAGGGCGCCCCCCCCCAGCGCCCTGCACCCATCAGTGACCGGAGTGTGAGGTGTGCATGAGGAGCAATGGCGCACAGCTGCAGTGCTGTGCGCTACCTTGTTGAAGACCGAAGTCTTCTGCCGCCGATTTCCAGGACCATCTTCTTGCTTCTGGCTCTGTAAGGGGGACGGCGGCGCGGCTCCGGGACCGGACGACCGAGGCTGGGCCTGTGTTCGATCCCTCTGGAGCTAATGGTGTCCAGTAGCCTAAGAAGCCCAAGCTAGCTGCAAGCAGGTAGGTTCGCTTCTTCTCCCCTTAGTCCCTCGTAGCAGTGAGTCGGTTGCCAGCAGATCTCACTGAAAATAAAAAACCTAAAAGTATACTTTCATTTCTAGGAGCTCAGGAGAGCCCCTAGTGTGCATCCAGCTCAGCCGGGCACAAGATTCTAACTGAGGTCTGGAGGAGGGTCATAGTGGGAGGAGCCAGTGCACACCAGGTAGTCCTAAAGCTTTCTTTAGTTGTGCCCAGTCTCCTGCGGAGCCGCTATTCCCCATGGTCCTTACGGAGTCCCAGCATCCACTTAGGACGTCAGAGAAATATATATATATATATATATATATATATATATATATACATACAGGTTGAGTATCCCTTATCCAAAATGCTTGGGACCAGAGGTATTTTGGATATCGGATTTTTCCGTATTTTGGAATAATTGCATACCATAATGAGATATCATGGCGATGGGACCTAAATCTAAGCACAGAATGCATTTATGTTTCATATACACCTTATACACACAGCCTGAAGGTAATTTTAGCCAATATTTTTTATAACTTTGTGCATTAAACAAATTGTGTCTACATTCACACAATTAATTTATGTTTCATATACACCTTATACACACAGCCTAAAGGTCATTTAATACAATATTTTTAATAACTTTGTGTATTAAACAAAGGTTGTGTACATTGAACCATCAAAAAACAAAGGTTTCACTATTTCACTCTCACTCAAAAAAGTCTGTATTTCGGAATATTCCGTATTTCGGAATATTTGGATATGGGATACTCAACCTGTATATATATATATATATATATATATATATATTATATATATATATATATATATACACACATATTACATCTATAACCCACTACCACCTTGATTTACAGTGTACTAAGTGTATACTCCAGGGAGTAATAAATCTCCCCCCCTACACAACATCTCTGACACAATACTGTGTGTGCCCTGGGGAGTAATAACCCCCTCGCTGCCACCCTTACTGACACTTTATTATGTGTGTGCTGTATGGTGAAATAATCTCACTCTGACACTATACTATCTGTGTGCCCCAGAAAGTAATAATCTCCTCACTGCCACACTGACACTATAGTATGTGTGTACCCAGGGGAGTAATAATAACCCCCTCACTGCATCTCTGACACTATATTATGTGTGTACCCTGGAGATTAAATTACTCTGAGTAATAATCCACTCACTGCCATCATGACATTATACTATGTGTGTGCCCAGGGAGTAATAATTCCCTCCCTGCCACACTGACACAATCAGGGCCGGCAACAGATATTTTGGGGCCCAGTACAGTGATATCTCTGGTGCCCCTCAGATTATATATATATATATATATATATATATATATATATATATCTGCTGGAAATCCTGCACTCTCATCCAAGGTATAAGTTCAACAAATGGTGGGTGCTCCCAATGGGCCGAGAAGGTCCACTTGTATACCACAGAAGTTCCAAAGGTTTTGGATGGTGCACTCTCACAAGAAAACACTCGTCGCAGCTTCTCATTGAATCACCAATAACTTTTATTGTCGATGTTTTGGTCTGGTCACAGGCCTTTATCAAGACAGGTGATGTAACTTGTCACATATTCAAGATTTTGTAAAGTAATTATATTCTGCAAATGGACAGTAATGGCAATTACAAACAAAACGCCTCACCGGCCCCTATAGGTGCCAACAAATTTTAAGAACGGACCCACCACCAATATCGGTGGTGGGTCCGTTCTTAAAATTTGTTGGCACCTATAGGGGCCGGTGAGGCGTATTGTAATTACTGTCCATTTGCAGAATATAATTACTTTACAAAATCTTGAATATGTGACAAGTTACATCACCTGTCTTGATAAAGGCCTGTGACCAGACCAAAACATCGACAATAAAAGTTATTGGTGATTCAATGAGAAGCTGCGACGAGTGTTTTCTTGTGAGAGTGCACCATCCAAAACCTTTGGAACTTCTGTGGTATATATATATATATATATATATATATATATATATATATAAAGCGCAACGGAATTTCCTGCGCTATATAAGAAACTGTTAATAAATATATATATATTTATTTATACCCATATATAAATATGTATATCTCTCCTTACTCACTCCCACACACCACAGTCTGTGTCTCCCTCTCTCCTTCCTCCCATACACCTCACAGTCTGTCTCTCCTCAATGACGCCATGCTGCATTCCCAGCTCCCCCACCCCATCCCAAATCCCTGTATCCCCTCACCAAGCCACTCTTACCCCGGGGAGTGACTCACCTGCGCTGCACTTCCCAGTACCCAGACCCGAAAACCGCACAGCAGGTACTATGCGGCCACTCACACCCCACCAGAAGAGGCCAGCACAGGGCACCGGATTCCCAGCCAACAGTGCTGCTGTCATTTCCCATAACTGCCTGCAACAGAGCGGGTCCTGGAAGAGCGGACACACACTGGTGGAGCCCGGCGGCAGATGATTCCGTTGCCTCCCAGAGTTCTGCCTCTGTGTCACTCTGAGGCTGCGCCCATACCGCCTACAGCTCGCTGCCCTATTTGGACAAGACTGCTCACATCCCTGCCGGGCACTAAGTGGCGTATCCTTGGGGCCCCTCTGATCCTTGAGGCCCAGTACAGGTGTCCCCTTTGAACCCCCCTGTCGCTGGCCCTGGACACAATACTATGTGTGTGCCCCAAGGAGTAATAATCCCCTCACTGCCACACTGACACTATAGTATGTGTGTGCACAAGGGTGTAATAATCCGCTCACTGCCACTATAGTATGTGTGTGCCCAAGGGTGTAATAATCCGCTCACTGCCACAATGACTGACACAATGCTATATGTGTGCCCCAGGGAGTATTAATCCCCTCAATGCCACACTGCCACTATAGTATGTGTGTGCCCAAGGGTGTACTAATCCTGTCACTGCCACCCTCACACAATACTATGTGCATGTCCCAGGGACTAATAATCCGCTCATTGCCACACTGACTGACACAATGCTATATGTGTGCCCCAGGGAGTATTAATCCCCTCAATGCCACACTGACATTATAGTATGTGTGTGCCCAAGGGTGTACTAATCCTGTCACTGCCACACTGACACTCTACTATGTATGTGCCCTGGGGAGTAATAATCCCTTTACTGCCACTATAGTATGTGTACGCCCAAGGGTGTAATATTCCCGTCACATCCACACTGACACTATAGTATGTGTGTGTCCCAGGAAGTAATAATCCCCTCACTGCCACTATAATATGTGTATGCCCTGGGGAGTAATGATCCCCTCACTGCTACTATAGTATGTGTGTGCCCAAGGGTGTAAGAATGCCCTCAATGCCACACTGACACTATGCTGTGTGGGCCTGGGGAGTAACAATCCCCTTAATGCCTCCCTGACACTATACTATGTTTGTGCCCCAGGGATTATTAATACCCTCACTACAACCCTGATACCATACTATGTGTATGCCCTGGGGAGTAATATAATCCCCTCACTGCCACACTGACACCGTACTATCTGTGTGCCCCAGGGAGTATTAATCCGGTCACTGCCACAAGGACACTATACTACAGTATGTGTGTGCCCCAGGGAGTATTAATCCCGTCACTGCCACATGTAGCCAGATTAAGGGGGGGATGCAGGGCATACTGTGCCCTAGGCCCCCCTGTGTCGGGGGCCCCCCGGCCAAAGCACACTGATATCACTAGCTTTCCCTCTTAATGAGAGAGCCAGAATGTGAGCAGGACAGTATGCAGTGCAGGCAGAGACACAGGAACATCATGTTTTATGAGCTACAGTTGGAGCTTTCTGACCAGAGGAGAGATAGGAGGGTGGAGAGAGCTGTAAGTGACACAGGGATCCAAGCTAAACATCCTAGTGATATTTGGTGGACCCCTTTTATTAAAGTAAACCTTAGTTACCTTCTATACCAGTAAATAAAGACACGGAGACATGATTTTGGCAGAAAAATTGCTAGCTATTTATTTGACCCTAACCATAGCAAACCTGTAAATGGAAAAATTTGTTAAGCTGCCGAATCAGCCGGCAAAATGGTGGCAGAAAAAAGAACGGCTCTATTAACCTATTGGTAAACTTAAATTGGTAAACTGACCGAAACCGTCCAACACCTTATCAAAAACCGGTAATAGGTGTCAACACAACCCCCACAGTGACTTCCCACCGCTCCTGGGTGCCCTGCCGCTGCCTCCCGGATGGGTGGTCGAGCGGCCATTAAGTCGATGGAGGTGAGTGCACCTAAACCAAATAAACTGAAACTTACTACCTATATAAACGATACAACTACAAACTGCCGTTCTTTTCCGCCTATAAATAGCCAACGAATGAAAACCAGCCAGCAATTAAAACGCCAATGCACTCCGCATAAAACAAAACAACCTCTATCCCATAGGGCGGGAGGGCGGGAAGGAAATTCAAACAGCAAAGAGGCCCAAAATGGCCACTGCAGTCTATATATACCCTAACCCTCCCCCTTTTCCTAAGGCTGTACTACCTCACAGCTAGGTCCACCCCTCACAGGATGTTTAACCCATTCCTCTCCTATGTAGTCAATTCTTTCTCCTAAACATCCTAGTGATATTTGGTGGACCCCTTTTATTAAAGTAAACCTTAGTTACCTTCTATACCAGTAAATAAAGACACGGAGACATGATTTTGGCAGAAAAATTGCTAGCTATTTATTTGACCCTAACCATAGCAAACCTGTAAATGGAAAAATTTGTTAAGCTGCCGAATCAGCCGGCAAAATGGTGGCAGAAAAAAGAACGGCTCTATTAACCTATTGGTAAACTTAAATTGGTAAACTGACCGAAACCGTCCAACACCTTATCAAAAACCGGTAATAGGTGTCAACACAACCCCCACAGTGACTTCCCACCGCTCCTGGGTGCCCTGCCGCTGCCTCCCGGATGGGTGGTCGAGCGGCCATTAAGTCGATGGAGGTGAGTGCACCTAAACCAAATAAACTGAAACTTATGTCAAAGTCAAAAATATTACATAGAGAGACCATATAAACTGCACACATATAAGTCGCTATACTTGCAAATATGCGCAGCGAGCACAGCAATATATGGAAACACACGCATTTGCTCGGACATGGCACAGAGATGGATTCGGCACTTGTTTCATACAGTACATGGTTATAATAATGAACAGCACCAGACATCATGGAGATTTAGAATTGGCTAATGAATTAATGTCATGGATGTGTATCATTCGAACCGAACCAGATAAACACATCATGTTTGGTATTGAAGCAAGCAGAATCAGGTGTGGGTTAGTTTGAGGCCTGTTGTGTTGTTGTGGGACATTGCAGCGGATAGATATGATTATATGTATAAAAGCTAAGATCATATTGTTAGAATAATGGATGCTCAAAACAACCTTTTACTAAGTTTTCAGGGCTGAACCTGATTAGCATATATAAAGAGAATGGTGACTCAATACAAAGGAGAAAGAAAGACCCCTCCCCCAGGTACTGGTCAAACAGGAAGGTAGTGGTCAGGTGTGGCCTCAGAGAACAGATGTAATGTAGCTACACTCACAGACACACACACAGCTACCTGGCACCAAGCAGCATGGCGGCTGAATCCCCAGGACATCTTCCAAACTAAAGGCTAAGTATTGAACCTCACATGGCTAGATAAGGAAACAGATAGATTGCTTTCTGGTTTAAATAGGATATTGTAACTTGGTTGTGTGATTGTTGGGTGTTTGTGGATACTCTGTGAAGTCTGTGATAAATTGGAACAGTATACAATCTGTAGCATAATATTTGTGGTATTTGTTTGCCAATGGAGATTTAAAATAGATTGTGCTGGTTAGTTATAATATATATCCTGTTAATCATAAATACCACCATGCAGTTACGTTTGTGTTAATTACATTGTGATCTGGTCTTGTGATGAATATGCTCTGGTTATTGAGATACTGAAGTTGTTTGGGATGTGAAATTATGAGATGGTTCTAGGAAGTTGGATTACATTGTGAAAGGTGTTTTAGATGGTTTGGAATTGTAAAATCAGAACATATGCATTGTTTTGAGGCTTGGACATTTTGGAAGAAAATGGAGTCTTGTGTTTTCTGCTATGTGATTGTGGTTTAGTATAGAGTGCCATGTGTTTGGACCTGCAAATCTAAAATGGTTGCTGCTGGATGTCTTCCCCTCCCCCTTTCAGCCATGTGGTGTGGTCTTTGGAATCAAGTGGAGGTTTCTCAAAATGGAGACTAGCTTCCATCCCATGCTGTATTCAGCATTGACTAACTGCGCAGCGATTGTCTCTCACATGTGTAGTTTTATCTGCAACCATGTTGTCTCTTATTTAATGTTATCATGAGCCATTTCTCTCTATCTCTCTCTTCTTCTCTTCCCCTTCCATTTTCCCATAAATAGTAATTGTATTGTATTGTATTTCTTGTGTAGTTATCTGGTTAGGAAGTCTTTGTTATATTGTAGTGTATCATTTGTACTGTTATCCCCTTTTACAAGTATATTAGATATAATACAGTTAATAGGCCTTGGAACCTAAACCAGCATCTGTGTATTTTCTATAGTGATAAGTGTTCATTTGAGCGTCGGTGACGCTCATGCAGCTTTGTAGATAGTCAGGTTACACAAGGTTGCACTTACACCCTGTACTCACATTAAGGTATTCAGTGTATTTCATTGGTATAAGGTTTTAACATAAAGGTATAGTGTTGTAAGCGTCTGCATCGCTGGTGACCTCCTCGTGGTCTCGAGCGTATGCTACGCTACAGCGAATCATTCCCCTAGACATAACCAATAACGTGTCCTGTGATCACTGGGCCATGAGCGAACGTGACGCTTGAGCGTCTCGCCTACGGCTGAGCGATCGTTACGCAACTAGCGTACCATTACGGTACTTCTTAAGTAAACAGCGTACAGTGTTCTTAGCTTCATAAAGGGTTGTTTATACGACAAAGGAATTTAGCATTGTCAATTGCGGGCTCGTCCTATACTTCTCATATCTGCACTAGGTAGATCAGCAGACATTATCCCTCCAGCAAAGGGTGGGAGGTTGTCTCACAGTGCTGACGGGATAAGCGTCTGCTTCGCTTAGATAAAGAGTGCTGAAGGAACCCGGTAACCGGAGGTAAGAACAGTACGCTATTGTCTTTGAAAATCTGGTTTTTATTTCAATTTGGTGCCAACTACACACTCAGGCCTAGAATAACTTTAGGAGTTTTGAATGATGACTTTCTTTGTGACAAGAGGCCGCATGGTCTGTCCACCATTTTGTGTGACCCTCATGGAGGTGGAAGGGGGAGGAGCAGCGGCCATTTTGGGAAGGTCAATTTTTTTTTTTTTTCTGAGCGGCTGGTTTTCAGTTGACTCAGGAAACAATCAGCCATCCACTGTCAAAAAGAAATCATCATTTAATGAGTTTTTTTTTAATGCATTTATTTAATCTATATCATAGTCAATCATAAGTAATAGTGATTGGTACTTATATGTAATATCTATATGCGTGTGCTTACATCAATGTATGTTATTAGATTAAATTTAGAATTGCATTTTCATCTGTGTAAGTTTCACATCTCACCTTCCTGTTTGCCATTTGCATTGATAACGTGCTGAGAAAAAAAACAAGCACACAGCATAGAAGATACTGTGTGGTGTTTGGTAAGCGTTTATATAGTGAAATATCGCTTATAGTAAGGCGATACAGAAGCCACAAGACAATAGCACACATTTGTTCAGTTTCCAAAATTTAGTTTAAATACCTTACTTTACTGTAACGCCTCTGGGGAGAGCTATCAGACTACGGGAAATGATTTTTCTGATCAGAAAACTATAAGAATGATAGTGGGTTGAAAACGGTATGAGTGTATTGAATCCCGCTTTGTGGACTTTGTGATCTATGTGATAAAACGGTATTGAATTCCGCTTTGTGGACTTTGTGAACTTTGTGATCTATGTGGAACGTGATGAGCACGATCTGAGTGAAAACGTGCAACAGAGTGTGATAAAGTTTTCGTTGTATTACGCTCTGGCTGTTTTGGAGCACAGTAGGGAGACTCCAATGATCCTACCATTTATGGGCAACAAGTGTCTATAAGTGGTACGATTGGACCGCACGGTTGTATGTGTGACCAATAACGCAACGTGATATGAGGTCGTATATCCATGCGTAAATCATGCCCTCATACGTGTTGTAGGGAGCACATGCAAGCGTGATTTGTGTAAAGAAAAAGGAAGGGAATTTTCTCAGGAAAATCTCTAGAGATAGGGCCTGCAACGGCTACACGTGTCTGCTAGAAGGCGGACCGGAGATACCCGGAGCAGAAGAAGTTCAGTGGAAGAGCTTTAAGGATTTCCAACGAAGTTCTGTGTTTGGTGCATTTTAGGAAGTTTTTCTGTGTTAAAAAGGTCCACAATGGCAGCCAAGTGCACAACACAGAGACGGTCGGAGGTCAGGATTCAGACTCCAGAGGCTTGCAGACCCCGAGGGTCTGCTCGGTTAGTAATGTGGGGGAAATATGGTCCCCACACTGAGACCTTTTGTGATGAATGGACACGAATGACTGCGGGGGATAAGGCACCATTTCCCGGGATAGGTAGTTTTGACTTAGAGGTGTTGCATAATTTAAGGCAAAGGATCAGTCTCATAAAATCCTGGAAACAACGAGTTAAACATGATGATTGTTTGCAGTTATGGCAACAGGAAAGTGAAATGCAAAGAAATGTAACTTACATATCTAACTTTCATCTTGAGAGGAGAGACATGGCATTGAAGAGGATTATGGTTGCAGAGAAATGGCACAATGTTGTACGATAAAAATGCACTTAGTAACTGTATTAAGAATGAAAGTGTTAAATGTAATAATGTTTATGAAAATGAAAGTGTAAAAATTACAAATGTTAACCTGTGCAAGTCGCACCCCATGTTAAACTTCCCTCAGGATTACCAACAAGAAAGTGAGCCCAGAACGATGTCGGCACCTCTTCCAGAAGCCATCCTACAAGACATCCAGGTGGACACGACCAAATTGGTAAAGGCAATAATCAAACCCCCTAACGGAGGGTCAGGTGAGGTCGTGTCCACAGGTACGTACAATGTTTTATATCACGCACAAACAAATGTACCCCATATTATAAGACCAAAACAAGGTGATGTAATTGAGTTTAGTCCTGTCAGGGTGATCACAGTCCCCAATGGGAAGACTGACGATCAGGGAACCATTCCCGTCAAGGACAGTGCAATGCGCCATCCCTGGTCCCGAACAGAATTGAGATCAATCATGTCTGATTACCCAGATCCTAGGAAAGATCTAACTGTATGATCAAAGATTCACAGAAGGCATATCAACTCCCTAGACAACGACATAATCATGGTATCCAAGGAACCAGGTAGGTACAGGGAAAGCGGTTGAGGGTGATGAGCATCCAAACGTTTGAGGAGGCATCAAATCAACCAAAACCCCAGGCCATTGACACATGGAGGAACTTAAGGAGTTGTGATCTGTGCAAAAGAGAACTGCAATAACCCACATAAAGTTAGACCCCCTAGACATGAAAATGAGCAAAAGTTATGACACACCAAATTACAAGCAGGGATCATATAGGAAGAATTTTGGGCCACACCCATAATATATAGTTAGGAAAGGTGATTATTAGGAATGGAGGCAAGCCTGAGGTAACGGTTAATAAATTGGGAGGTCATTCACTGAAGACACAGGAATGACCAGGTTAAACGTTGTAAATGTATTTGTGAAAAATGTTTTTTCTTTCTCTCTCTATCCCCATCTCTGACGATTATTGGTAAGAATTCAAACATTGTATATTCGCTTGGTCCTTGCAGAAGTCTACCAAACCCCAGCATGACCTATCCACCACAATGTATTCTGGCCAGATACAGACAGTGGAATAATGCAAGTGCTGGTGGGGAGGGACTGCTCAAGGAAACCATTAGACACGTAGATACGACAGCCTAATAAGTCTGACAATGTTTTTCTAATGCTAACAATGTTTTCTTAATGTTGACAATGTTTAAAAATGTTTTGTTTCTCTTTTCTCATTGGTGGTTATTGTCGAGTTATGTAATGTATATATGCACATGAATTGTTCTCTATCTCTTTTGTTTTTTTGTTGTCTCTCTCTTCCCACTCATGTTTCCATGGTTTAAAGATGGTATGTCATCCCTCAGTTGGACCAATGGTAATGCCAGATTTTTTCTCCTTACAGAAAGATCGCCGGTTAGGAAGGAATATTGCATCACCAGAATGTTCGTTTGGAAGACTGAGAGACAGCACCTTTGAGAGGACAGCAGAACAAGAAGAACAACAAGACGAGAGAACTTATTATCGTAACAAGTTCTCTCCCCCTCAAACTGTTTTCTTATACCCCCTTTACAAATTTCTTCTTTTCTCCTCCTGTAAGATGGACTTGCCCCAAGAGACTGTGATATGGATTTTCCCGTTAACCATGATGTTGACCAGAGCAGTCTGTTTCGGTGAGAGTACCAGTGAGGTCGAGAAAGGATCCAGAAAGGTCCTGATGACTGAGACGGAGGTGTAAATTTCCAATAGCAACCCAATCACCAAGCAAAGGCGAGTACCGGGCACGATCTAACAACCATGTTATCTGTAAACATTTTCTTTGAAGGATTGTTAGTTCAAAAAGAAAAACTGTATCTGTAGGCTCTGTGACAATGGTTGAAGATGGATGCATAAAGAAATGCCAATCCAGTCTTAATATCCATATGGACCGGCATCCATTGAGTGACTATCACTCCTTAGTGGGTAGTGTGTTAAATAAAACAGATTGTTGGGTATGCTCTCAAGTACCTCAGGGTCACAGCAAATCAGGGCTAGTACCATTTCCTTTAACGTTAGGGGAGGTACTTGAGCTAAGTGGTGGGAGACCGGTGGACAGGAGGTTTAATATCTCCAGCCCTCCTAGTTTGAAGCTCCACCAATACCATGTGGATAGGTCCCTCATATGTTTTAACATCTCCAATCCCAGAAAACCGGGAAATTGGGAAGTGTCATGGAGCAACCTTACCATGACCTTTTCACACAGAGCAGATAGAATGCCTACAGATACAGAGCTCGTACGCCACATAGCCAGTAGAGGAAAATCTTTCCGGTATCGATATACCTTAGGGAATAGGATTACTAGAGTTGGAGAGGTATCACCAGGATACTGTGCACATATCGTACAAACCGATACGTGCATTAAGCAGTTGGAAGAATTAGGGTCAGGAGATTTCACCTGGAAGGTTTGTAACATGGTCATGTCCTTCTCCGTCCCTTATGTTCTCCCCGATGATGCATATTTCATATGCGGGAGAAAGGCGTACAAATGGCTTGCCCCAAACTCTGAAGGATTGTGTTATATTGGAAAAGTATTGCCTGAAGTGATGACTGTTACACATGACAAAATGAAGGACATACACCGTGGTGCCCAAGCTCCTTATACTCACACTCATTACGAGCACCGAGTTAAAAGACAACTGTCAGAAAGGTTAGAGCATCCGGCCTCTGATCTTATCCATGAATCCACCGGGATTCAGGTTCTGGTAGCGTTAGATTTCACTCGTACCGCTCGGGGAGTGATGAATTATAGATACATTTCCGCACTCGCCAATTTGTTAGATAATATCACTGAAATGTATGATGACACGTTTAGATACACTGGAAGAGAACTTCAAGCTTATAAAACAGAACTAGTTCAGCATAGGATGGTTCTTAATTATCTTACAGCAGTAACAGGCGGATATTGTGTTACATTGGCAACACAGTACGGCATAAAGTGTTGCACGTATATCACAAATAGCACCGAGGATCCGGTAGAGGTCATAGACCAAAAGATGGACGATATTCTCCAATTGAAGTGGGAATTTCGTCGAAAACACAATCTCACCCTTGCTGCTGTAGGTAATGAGCTGACTGGTTGGGTGTCATGGTTGAACCCGCGAAATTGGTTCTCCGGTTTAGGAGAGTGGGCTCAAGGAGTCATAATGGATGTTGGAAAGTTTCTACTATGTATCTTAGGTGTCGTTATATCGATTGGATTGATATTTAGATGCGGGCAGGCTTTAATGAGGTGCAAACAAAGTACAAAAGTGATGAGCTTGAGGAGTGAGGAAACTGTAATTAACCTGGATTTGATTTATGACCCAATGATAGAAACCAGAATGTGATGAAAATGCGATTATACGGTCCGTTTCTTTCACCTGTTTTTCTGCTTTTTCTCCAAGACACAAAGACCCCCTTGGACGAGGAAGCTGACGAGACGAGATGTATACAGACAACAGACAAGCACCAAAGAAGAAGATTTGACAACTTTAAATATGGACACTTGATGAACTTTGCCATAGATCCCCAGTTTCCCTAGTATCTTTAAACTCACGCTAGCCCAACATTTTTGTAAATCTGATGGCTCAGACAAAGCTATTTGCTCATGCCTAAGGAGCAATACAGCGCAAAGAAGACGACTCTCAACAGATACCGAAAACAACTTCGACGACAGATGTACATTTCCCTGACATAGAATATCATTGCATTTTCCATAAGTGTTCTTTATCTTCATCTCTACAACCCTCAGGTAATGACACACATAGACGATAGGGAATACAGGCACAGATATCAACAACCACATACCTCCCCCATTCATGTATCATCAACTAAAATGTGCATCCCCATTTTGTTACAACCACAGCCGAAATGAGCTCGGTAGAGTTTGACAGCCCATCCACAGACCCTTAGTACGGGATAAGAAGGAATTCAAATGTATACTTCGCAATACCTCGAAGCTTGATGTACAACACGTACGGCACGATGATACATGACCCCCCAAACATGGATTCATACACACATGCTTCTGCTATCTCACTAGGTCATACCCTCTTCACATCTTCTCCTCTCTCCTCCCTTACCCAACCATGGAAATGTATTAACCCCTGACATATATTTTTCTCTTTTTGAAATGTTTTAGGAAGTGGCAGTTATTGGTGACTGCCAAAGGGTGGACTGTCAAAGTCAAAAATATTACATAGAGAGACCATATAAACTGCACACATATAAGTCGCTATACTTGCAAATATGCGCAGCGAGCACAGCAATATATGGAAACACGCATTTGCTCGGACATGGCACAGAGATGGATTCGGCACTTGTTTCATACAGTACATGGTTATAATAATGAACAGCACCAGACATCATGGAGATTTAGAATTGGCTAATGAATTAATGTCATGGATGTGTATCATTCGAACCGAACCAGATAAACACATCATGTTTGGTATTGAAGCAAGCAGAATCAGGTGTGGGTTAGTTTGAGGCCTGTTGTGTTGTTGTGGGACATTGCAGCGGATAGATATGATTATATGTATAAAAGCTAAGATCATATTGTTAGAATAATGGATGCTCAAAACAACCTTTTACTAAGTTTTCAGGGCTGAACCTGATTAGCATATATAAAGAGAATGGTGACTCAATACAAAGGAGAAAGAAAGACCCCTCCCCCAGGTACTGGTCAAACAGGAAGGTAGTGGTCAGGTGTGGCCTCAGAGAACAGATGTAATGTAGCTACACTCACAGACACACACACAGCTACCTGGCACCAAGCAGCATGGCGGCTGAATCCCCAGGACATCTTCCAAACTAAAGGCTAAGTATTGAACCTCACATGGCTAGATAAGGAAACAGATAGATTGCTTTCTGGTTTAAATAGGATATTGTAACTTGGTTGTGTGATTGTTGGGTGTTTGTGGATACTCTGTGAAGTCTGTGATAAATTGGAACAGTATACAATCTGTAGCATAATATTTGTGGTATTTGTTTGCCAATGGAGATTTAAAATAGATTGTGCTGGTTAGTTATAATATATATCCTGTTAATCATAAATACCACCATGCAGTTACGTTTGTGTTAATTACATTGTGATCTGGTCTTGTGATGAATATGCTCTGGTTATTGAGATACTGAAGTTGTTTGGGATGTGAAATTATGAGATGGTTCTAGGAAGTTGGATTACATTGTGAAAGGTGTTTTAGATGGTTTGGAATTGTAAAATCAGAACATATGCATTGTTTTGAGGCTTGGACATTTTGGAAGAAAATGGAGTCTTGTGTTTTCTGCTATGTGATTGTGGTTTAGTATAGAGTGCCATGTGTTTGGACCTGCAAATCTAAAATGGTTGCTGCTGGATGTCTTCCCCTCCCCCTTTCAGCCATGTGGTGTGGTCTTTGGAATCAAGTGGAGGTTTCTCAAAATGGAGACTAGCTTCCATCCCATGCTGTATTCAGCATTGACTAACTGCGCAGCGATTGTCTCTCACATGTGTAGTTTTATCTGCAACCATGTTGTCTCTTATTTAATGTTATCATGAGCCATTTCTCTCTATCTCTCTCTTCTTCTCTTCCCCTTCCATTTTCCCATAAATAGTAATTGTATTGTATTGTATTTCTTGTGTAGTTATCTGGTTAGGAAGTCTTTGTTATATTGTAGTGTATCATTTGTACTGTTATCCCCTTTTACAAGTATATTAGATATAATACAGTTAATAGGCCTTGGAACCTAAACCAGCATCTGTGTATTTTCTATAGTGATAAGTGTTCATTTGAGCGTCGGTGACGCTCATGCAGCTTTGTAGATAGTCAGGTTACACAAGGTTGCACTTACACCCTGTACTCACATTAAGGTATTCAGTGTATTTCATTGGTATAAGGTTTTAACATAAAGGTATAGTGTTGTAAGCGTCTGCATCGCTGGTGACCTCCTCGTGGTCTCGAGCGTATGCTACGCTACAGCGAATCATTCCCCTAGACATAACCAATAACGTGTCCTGTGATCACTGGGCCATGAGCGAACGTGACGCTTGAGCGTCTCGCCTACGGCTGAGCGATCGTTACGCAACTAGCGTACCATTACGGTACTTCTTAAGTAAACAGCGTACAGTGTTCTTAGCTTCATAAAGGGTTGTTTATACGACAAAGGAATTTAGCATTGTCACTTACTACCTATATAAACGATACAACTACAAACTGCCGTTCTTTTCCGCCAAAAGCGAAGGACTCCCTCCCAGAGTCCTCGCACCGCCACCATAACCTACCCTAACTCCTGCAACACTAGGAACAGATCCTCCAGGAAAAACATCATCCCCTCATTGGATAGATGTACACCATCAGGCCGAAAAAGGTGTTTGTCTCGGAACCGAATCCTAGGGTGGCGAACCACTTTGCCTCCGTGGGCCAAGACCCACTTCGCCACCGCCCCATTCACCTTTATCCTGGCCTCATCTATTACGCGTCCGTCCTCCACACTGCGCCAACTCAACCTTGGCACCATCAGGGAAAAAACCAATACACAATTGGTCCATGCTGCGGCCACCTTTGCCAGATCTTGTATCATGGCCCACCGTAGCTCCAAGGAAGTCCTCTTCCCCAGGTCGTTGCCACCTAAGTGGACAACCAAAACCTTGGGAACTCCATGCTTCCTAGCTTGACTGACTAATCTACTCAATAGATCTGTCCACATCATTCCTCGCCAACCAAGCCATCTGATTCCCTGACCTCCCGGAAACCTCTGAGCCGTATCAGAGGCCAAAAACCTAGCTGCCCAAAAGACATAAGAGTGGCCAACCACCCAAACGGACAAGCCATCAGCGAAACAACCTGAATGGAAGGAAAAGGGGTAAAATGTGTTACTAAAATCTATGCCATAAATCGAAATTGCGTTCACCTGAAGGATCTGCCAAAAAGAAAAATTATTTTTATATTCCTAAGTCGCAGCAGTCACGGCCTAGCCGATCTCCCGAGGTTCTAATAAATTTGAAGCAAAAGCATTAAGACATTAAGGGAAAGGAAAAAAGAAATCAAAACGAAATCAAACAGGGGGGGGGGGGGGGGGGATGAAAAAAGAGGGTAAAACATGAAATAACTCAGCTGGAGGTGAAAGCATAAAAACCTGCTGAGGGACTTTGATAGCACAGATTAGCCGAATTAATGATTAGAATTCAGTCCGTCAAGTCAGGCAAAAATAGCAAAATAACTCCAGACCCCCGCTGTCGGCTCACGCCCGCAGCGGCAAGTGGCTAATCCCTGAGTAGGATCACACACGGTAAACGAACCAACATACAGTGAACATAACATATGCATAAACCAAGCAAACCTTATCTTACACTAACTTATTGACGCCAGCTACGCTTACGCAAAGTATCTCAGGCGACGGGGCGAATGTACCGCTTATAACAGGACGACTTCCATCGTCCCACCGCCTGGATCTGTGCTCCCGAAAAACCCGCGGCCGCTGCCGCCGTAGCAGCCCCAATGCGGAAGGAGTGTGTACCGAAGTGGGAGGGAGAAAGGCCCAGGCTCGTCAGACAGCGACCCATCATCCACCGAAATTGGAACTTTGTTACCGGCAGCCCATCATAGTGCAGCAACCACGACCCCCGACAGTCGGGCCTTACTGCTCCATATTGTATTGCCAACCGTACCGGGCATATGCTCTCCTCAAGTGCCGGAACCAGTGTGACCCATCGGCCCTTCCCCACCTGGTCCGTCTTAGAGCGTCGCAATCTGCACAGCAAGGACCTCCCACTCACCACTACGTCCCCCACCAGCATGCGCGAATCCGTTTGCTTAGAAGGCGCTACCAACTCCGAAATCCTAAAAGCGCCGTGGTAGGCCATCGAGAACGCCAATCTAAAAAGCAGCGATTCAAACATAGACGATGCGATGGCTCCAACCGACCCAATGATGCCAGGCAGCAAAGCTGCATCAATGGGCCGCCTCCTGTCAGGCGGCGTAGGTGCTACGCGCGCCCATCCTTTCATAGCCTTAAGCAGAATCCCGCTTTTCGTCAGATCGGGAACACCCTTAATTCTGCAGAAGAACGCAATGCCAGCCAAGTACCGGGACACCACCGCTCTAGATCTACCCGAAACATAAAGCTGCCAAATAAAAGAAAGCATCATCCGATGCCCGCTCTTACCTCGTTGCTTCCGTCCTCTAGCAAATTCTTCCCATTCGCTCCAGGCCTGTTCGTAAGCCTTAAGCGTGGATGGCGCGACCGATCGCAGTGCTAGACCTTCCAGTCCGGCTCGATGACCTGCCAGACATAACCGGGACAATGAAAACCCCGTTGATCGGCCTCGGGAGCCAACAAGTAAAACCTATCCCAATGCCCTCGCGATAGCGCATCAGCGACCCCGTTCTCCAGACCCGGCACATGCTGCGCACGGAACCACACGTTCCTGCGCAGACAAGTAAGCAGCAACTGCCCTAGCACCCGCAGCACCACCAGCGATTTAGCCCTCTGGTTGTTAATCGCGTGCACCACGCCCAGATTGTCGCATCTGAACAGGATGCTGCGATGCGCTAGCCTCTCGCCCCAGATCTCCAGCGCAACCATGATGGGAAAAAGCTCCAGGAGCAGTAGGTCCCTAGTGAGACCCGCCTGGTGCCATTCCGCTGGCCACGATGCCGCGCACCAAGATCCCTCCAGATAGCACCCAAAACCGGATGCCCCTGCCGCGTCGGTGAAAAGCTGCAATCTGGCGCTATCTACCGTCGGTGCCTGCCATATTCGAACCCCGTTAAAATCTTCCAGGAACGAGGCCCACACTGCCAGATCTCTTTTTATCTCGGCCGACAACCGTACAAAGTGGTGCGGCCTGGCACACCCCGCGGTTGCTCTTTCCAGCTTCCGGCAGAAAACCCTGCCCATCGGGATGACCCGACAAGCAAAGTTAAACATGCCCAGCAAGGATTGCGCCTGCCGCAGCTTAACCTTACGCGAGCCCATGAACTGGCCAATGGCCTCGCGAAGCTTAGCCACTTTGTCCAAAGGCAGGCGACACTCGCCTGCCACTGTGTCGATCTCGATACCCAGAAATGACAGGCAAGAGATCGGCCCCTCCGTTTTGTCTTCGGCAACTGGCACTCCGAAGTGACCAAACAATGCTCGTATACTGAAAAGCAGGTTGCCGCACCGCGGCGAACCTGCCGGACCCGTACAAAGGAAATCATCGAGGTAATGGGCAACGCCGTGCCCACCCGACGAAGACTCAACGCACCAATGTAGGAAGGTGCTAAAGCGTTCAAAATACGAGCATGAAACGGAACATCCCATCGGCAAACATTTGTCGATGAAATATTCCGATCCAATCCGGAAACCCATAAAACGGAATGAGTCCGGATGGAGGGGTAGCAATCTGAACGCGGATTCGACGTCAATCTTTGCCATAAGGGCCCCAGCTACGTAGCTGCGGACCAAATTGAGCGCCTCGTCAAACGATTGATATACCACCGAGCAATGACCCGGAGGTATAGCGTCGTTGACCGAGGCCCCCGGTGGGTAGGAGAGGTGCTGGATCAGTCGGAAGGCCCCTGGTTTCTTCTTGGGTACCACCCCCACCGGGGAGATGACGAGATCAGCCACGGGGGGTGATGCAAACGGCCCCGCCATCCTGCCCAGCCTGACCTCCTTATCGACTTTTTCCCGCAACACTAAAGGCAATGCCCGAGCCGACTGAAGGTTCCTCTGCGCCCTAACTGTAACCTCGCTTGCAACAGGCAAGCGGAACCCAAAACTAAAACCCTCGTATAAAAACCCGGCATCCTCCTTATTCGGATACCAACTCAACCATTTACGCATAGCCTTTAACCTAATTGGCGTTGGCGCCCTGAGGAGCACTTCCGCCGGGTGCTCCTCTAGAGTAGGGTTGTTTAGCGCGGGGACCCTGCCGAGTATTCTTGAAGCAGGAGGAGGCAGGGTGGGAACCCCCGCAATGGAGGCAAGCGTGACGGAACCGACACTGCTTGCCGTAGGTACATGCCGCGTTGTTAAACGCGAAGCATAACCCTTTCGTCGCTGTCTGTTTCCCAGTCCGAACGGCCGACCTAACTGGCTTGGCCGACCCGCCGTCCCCGCCGGGCGCATGGGCGGACGGCCCGACCCGGTGTCCGTCCGCCCCTGTGCCCCGGGGCTCCTTGGCCTGCTGCGAGGCCCTGGTGACCCTAAGCCAAACCTCCACGTCCTTGAACCCGAAGTCCATAACGTACAACCCGTCCTGTTTCTCTCTGAACTCTTCATCATATCTACGCCATTCGTCACCCGCCGACGTGCGTTGCATATCATGCACGAGGTGCAGGTACCGGATGACATTCATATGCTCGTCTGGCCTGTCCTCAAGGTAACAAGCAGCGAAAACCCAAAACCCCGCCAGCCAGTTATCGAACGTGCGAAATGCCTCGGCCCCTATGCCCTTCTTAGCGGTAGCTGCCTTGAACTCTTTCTTCGCGCCTTTCGTCAAGACGAAGACATCCACGTAGTCCCCCCTACGAATGCTTTTGCTGCAGCTATCCCTAAGCCCCCGCATGACAGCGGTATATTCGCAGCGAACCACGCCTGGCAAGTCGCGCCGCTTCCTAGCCTTGCGAGATTCTTTGCTAACCCGCCTTCGCCTCTTATGCCTCTCTTGCCTCCCAGCCGCCTTTTTGACGTATTTGATCGCCCTTTTCCTCGCCTTCGCCGTGCTACTTATGTCGGACACCGCCGAGGAAAGGGAGGAGGAGGAAGAAGAGGAAGAAGAGGACGAAGGGGACGAGCTGCGCGAACTTGAAGGAGTACTCGCAACCGACCCAGACTGCTCCGCCTCACCTGAAGCCGTAGAATGGTCGGATCCAGATTCCTCAGGCGCGATGTACGAAACGTCCTCAACTTCCGATTCCGCTTCCTCCGTATCTGTCTGATCAACTGCGGGCAAAAAGGGGGAAGAGGACCCAGAGACACACAGAGGCGAGCGCCTAGCACTTCCAGGCGCTGGCGTGCCGTATGAACGCACATTCTCATCTCGCCGTGGCTGCTGCTGCAGCTGAGCCGCGGCCGCACCAAGCTCGCGGCACGCACGCGCTACCCTCTGCGCGGCCGAGCCCGCACCCGCGCCCGATGCGCTAGGAAACCCCCCGGACCCAACCTCGCGCTCGGGGGCCGCTGAGAGCGGACCCAAAGCTGCCACCACCGTGGCGAGGGCCGCAGCGAACGCGTCTTGCGTTAAATTTGTACCCCGTGGCGTAGGAGCGCCGCCTGCTGGTTGCCGTGTGGACCCGCCGCTGGGCACGGGAAGCCATGACCCATCCGGACCACAAATCGGTCGGCCCTGTGGGGAAAGGTCCGTAGTGCCTGGGCACGTCACCCTGGACATAGACCCCCCCCTGCTTCCTGTGCCCGCTCAACCAGGTCCCCCGGAAGTGCCGGATGAGCTGCCCTGCCCAGCCCGGGAGGACCCGCTCTGCGCATCATGTGACGCCCGCGGCGCCGTGCGTACCGCACTGCTGGGCGAAAGGCCCCGAAAACCTGGTTGATCTCTACCAGGCCTACTTTCCCTCCTCGCCCCGCCGGAAGCAATCCGCAGCGAGGAGGGCTGAGGGGACACGGAACGATGCGGCGTCGCTGCGCGCACCCGCGTGCGAGCGACGCCGCAGCCGCGCGTTGGCGCGCGCGCCCGTCGTGCGCGCGCCCCACCGCCTCCTGTCCCGGCGCCCCCCGCCGCCGATGCAGCCTCTTGCTGAGCATTTCTATCCGACGATCCCGCGCTGGGCTCACCGACGGGCCCAGGCCGGATCGCCGTAACTCCTGACGCCCGCCCAGCTCTCCCCCGCCGCGTGGAGCCTCTAAGCGGCCCTGGCAGGCGGGACCGGCCGGGTGTCACAGCAGCGGGTGCCGAGCGGCGTCCAGCAAGGCGCGCCGGCGCGCGCCCGCGGGCTCCCACCGTCCCGACACCCCCGACCTCCCCCGGAGGCGAGGACCGTTGGTCCCCTCTCTCCAGGAGGTCAGACCTCCGGGCCGCCACGCGCCGCCCACCGCGGCCGCCAGCAGCTACACCCGCGACCGCAGGGTCGCCGGAGGAGCGTGTCCTGCGCCCTGGACCCAACGACCTCGGAGCAGCCCCATGTGCAGCAGAGGCCTCCCCGGCGCCGGACATCCCGGCCCCGGGCTCAGCCCCGCTGGTCTGGTAACGGGCTGGTGCGCCTACTGATCGGCGTGGGCGGCTGGAGGCCATATTATAATTTGATTCCACAAACAAGTGTACTAAATATAAAAGGGTGAAACAATCTGCCAGGCAGAACTCACCCCAAGGAAATTCAAACAGCAAAGAGGCCCAAAATGGCCACTGCAGTCTATATATACCCTAACCCTCCCCCTTTTCCTAAGGCTGTACTACCTCACAGCTAGGTCCACCCCTCACAGGATGTTTAACCCATTCCTCTCCTATGTAGTCAATTCTTTCTCCTTCTGCTCCTCCCTGCCTGGGTGTCTGAGTCCTGTGTAAATTGTTATGCAACTAAACCATTTGGGTCTAGAGATAGAGAGACACACAGAGAGTCCTCCTGAGTCCTGTCCCAGTGTGTAAGTAGTACAGAGGCTGCATGTGACAAGATAAATTATTTTTATTTTTCTATGTGTATTTTAAGGTTGTTTAAGTTGTCTTTGTTCCACTGCAAGAACATTTTGTAAAATAGTTGCCTTTCAATTAGGTGGAGCTACTGTATAAACAATACCCACGCATTATTAAACTATTAGTTTAAAACTAATATACACTATTGGTTTCCATTTAATATACAGTACACAATCTATACCTCCCACCATGACCCATTCCAGGAGGGACAAAATGCTCTCTACCTGGACTTCCTTTTTAATTTATGATTGCAAACATCTGTGTTGAACTACTTTTCTTATCAATTAAATAGTTCAACACAGGTGACACCAATCATATATTAAGAGGAAGTCCAGGTAGAGAGCATTTTGTCCCTCCTGAAATGGGACATGTTGGGAGGTATGAACACAATCTAATTTACATCCCCCACCTTCCACCGGGGCCCCCCTGTCTTAAGTGCCCCGGGCACCCCTAAGGCTTAATCCGGCACTGGCCACACTGACATAATACTATGGGGTATATGCAATAGCGGGCGAATTGGCAAAAAAGGCGAATTCCGGGACGTTTTCGCCTCCAAAAATCAATTCGCCTATGCAGTGCAGTCATTTTTCGCAAAAAAACGGCCCGTCAAAATTCGCCTTTTCTCAATTCGCCTTTTTCCGAATTCGCCTTTTCTGCAATGGTACAGATGCTGCAATTCGCCTCCAGCATATTCAATTCAAGTTTGGAAATTCGCCTGCAGTGCTTTTAGACAGCAAATTCGCGATTTTCAATCCGCCACACTTTGGAGGGTGAAAACAAATAAAAAAATTTTAAACATGGTTTTTTTGGTGTTTTTTTTTTTGGGAATAGCAGATCTATTTATATTAGAAGGGATTAGGTTTTTTTTTTTTTTTTGGGGGAGGCACAAATATTATTTATATATTTTTTAAAATAATATTTTTTTTTATTTTTTTTTTTTAATTGCTGGAACGGTAAAATCAGAAAAAAAAATGGCGTGGGGTCCCCCCTCCAAAGCATAACCAGCCTCGGGCTCATTGAGCTGGTCCTGGTTCTAAAAATGCGGGGGAAAAATTGACAGGGGATCCCCCGTATTTTTAAAACCAGCACCGGGCTCTGCGCCTGGTGCTGGTGCCAAAAATACGGGGGACAAAAAGAGTAGGGGTCCCCCGTATTTTTAACACCAGCATCGGGCTCCACTAGCTGGACAGATAATGCCACAGCCGGGGGTCACTTTTATGCCGTGCCCTGCGGCCGTGGCATCAAATATCCAACTAGTCACCCCTGGCCGGGGTACCCTGGGGGAGTGGGGACCCCTTCAATCAAGGGGTCCCCCCCCCCCAGCCACCCAAGGGCCAGGGGTGAAGCCCGAGGCTGTCCCCCCCATCCAATGGGCTGCGGATGGGGGGGCTGATAGCCTTTGTGTTCAAAAAAAATATATTGTTTTTTCCATTAGTACTACAAGGCCCAGCAAGCCTCCCCCGCAAGCTGGTACTTGGAGAACCACAAGTACCAGCATGCGGGAGAAAAACGGGCCCGCTGGTACCTGTAGTTCTAATGGAAAAAAAATACCCAAATAAAAACAGGACACAGACACCGTCGACAGTAAAACTTTATTACACACTGCCGACACACACATACTTACCTATGTTCACACGCCGACATCGGTCCTCTTCTCCATGTAGAATCCCGGGGTACCTGAAAATAAAAGATCAATATACTCACCTCAACAGGCTCCAGAGATAAATCCACGTACTTGGCAAAAAAAGAAAGCGCATTTACCCGCACCAAAAACGGACTGAAAGGGGTCCCATGCTGACACATGGGACACCTTTCCACGATTAAGATCTGTCAGTGACAGCTGTCACTGACAGGTCTCTAAGCCAATCAGGAAGCGCAACTTCGTTGCGCTCACCTGATTGGCTGATCGCTGTGACAGCGCATCGCACAGCTCCCTCCATTATATTCAATGGTGGGAACTTAGCGGCTAGCGGTGAGGTCACCCGCCGGTCAGCGGGTGACCCCACCGCTAACCGCTAAGTTCCCACCATTGAAAGTAATGGAGCGGCTTTGCGAGGCGCTGTCAGAGTACAGACGGCGTCCAGCCAATCAGGTGAGCGCCACGGCAGTAGCGCTTCCTGATTGGCTGAAGGGACATCAGTGACAGGAGTCACGTGATGTCCCGGCATTCGGGGGAAGGGATCTGATGTGAAAACATTGGACCCCTTTCAGTCCGGTATGGCTCGGTGTTCGGTTTGTTTTTTTACAAAGTACGTGGATTTACCTCTGGACCTCTGGACGCTGGAAGGTGAGTCTAATTTTTTGACAGGTACCCTCGGATCGTCGGAGATCGTTGCAGTCGGCGTGTCAACACAGGTAAGTATGTGTGTGTCGGCGTATGAAATAAAGTTTTACTATCAAGGTGTGTGTGTCCTGTTTTTATTTGGGTATTTTTTTCCCAGTAGTACTACAGGTACCAGCGGGCCCGTTTTTCTCCCGCATGCTGGTACTTGTGGTTCTCCAAGTACCAGCTTGCGGGGGAGGCTTGCTGGGACTTGTAGTACTAATGGAAAAAACAATATCTTTTTTTTAACACAAAGGCTATCAGCCCTCCCATCCGCAGCCCATTGGATGGGGGGGGACAGCCTCGGGCTTCACCCCTGGCCCTTGGGTGGCTGGGGGGGGGGACCCCTTGATTGAAGGGGTCCCCACTCCCCCAGGGTACCCCGGCCAGGGGTGACTAGTTGGATATTTGATGCCACGGCCGCAGGGCACTATATAAAAGTGACCCCCGGCTGTGGCATTATCTGTCCAGCTAGTGGAGCCCGATGCTGGTGTTAAAAATACGGGGGACCCCTACTCGTTTTGTCCCCCGTATTTTTGGCACCAGCATCAGGCGCAGAGCCCGGTGCTGGTTTTAAAAATACGGGGGATCCCTGCCCGATTTTTCCCCTGCATTTTTAGAACCAGGACCAGCTCGATGAGCCCGAGGCTGGTTATGCTTTGGAGGGGGGACCCCACGCCATTTTTTTTTCGGGTTTTTCCCCGTTTTTTCAAATCGCGGTAAAATCCGCAAAATCGGCCGATTTTCGCCCGCGACTCTGGCGAATCCGTTTTTCATTGCATATGGTGAATTCCGGAAGCCACCTTCCGGAATTCACCTGGCGAATTTGGTCGAATTGAAAAAACGGCGATAATTGCCGCGATTTCGCCCGCTATTGCATATACCCCTATGTGTGCCCAGGGAGTAGTAATCATCTCACTATCCATCCATTATTTTCTATCTATATGATTCTATATTGTATAATGTTGGACCATGATCTTTTTTCCTCCTCCACGTCTGAGTATATGCTTTATTTGTCATTCAGGGGCAGATTTATTAAGCCTTGTGAAGTGATAAAGGGGAAGGTGATATTGCACCAGCCAATCAACTCCTATCTGCCATGTTACAGGCTGGGTTTGAAAAATGACAGTTAGGAGCTGATTGGCTGGTGGTGCGTTATCACCTTCCACTTTATCACTTCACCAGGCTTAATAAATCTGTCCCTAAGTGTCTACACATTTGTCAGTAAACATGTTTCCAGCAACTTCCAAGTATAGCTGCATACCTCCCAACTGTCCCGATTTTTGTGGGACAGTTCTGTTTTTTGGGACTGGCCCGCTGTCCCACCCGCGGGCCACAGTGTCCCTCAGTGTGGGGGTGGGGGGGGGGCAGTTGGGAGGCTCCTGTCACTGCTGCTCTGCTTAGCAGAACAGCGGTGAATAGACGCTGTGCGCATGCGCACAGTGTCTATTCACTGAAGACAGAAGGAGGGGGATGAAAATGGGGGGCGTGGCTCGCGATCGTGACAACCCCGCGAAGCCATGCCCCTTTTCACAGGCCACACGCCTTTTTAAAAACCGGGCGCGGCTTTACCGCGCTGACGCCCCTCTTCCACAGGATTCAATGTTGGGAGGTATTAGAATTGTCACTTTATTGGAGGGATAAAATCGTCCTGGCCAGTGAATGGGAAATTCTAATGAAACGGTCCCACTAATGAAGGGAGTAACCCAGTACCATACCTCCCAACTTTGCAGCTGAAGAAGGAAGGCTGAAATTAGGGGGCGTGTCATATCAGAAAGGGGGAGTGGCCTTGCGGCAAGTGCCGCGATTGCAAGCCACGCCCCGTTTTCGTAATTATGGGGGCATGAACAGCGCTCAGAGAGCCCCCTGTCCCTCTCTGCCGTGAATAGACGCTGTGGAGAGGAGATCCATTGTGATAATATGGTTTTCTTGTCAGCTGCTGCCAGTTTTACAAGTGGTATATGATTTTCTCTGGTTATTTACACATATTTCCACGGGGGTATAAGCCCCAGAGAGCCCAGGATTTATCCATTGTAAGGTGGCAGTAACAGAAGTATGAAGGGCCATCCATACAATTTAGACCTGAGGATATTACTATATACAAAATATTTTTTAATTATTTTATAAATCCTGCTTCCTCCGCCAGCTGTACCTTTATTGCGCCACCTCCCCAACTTCTACTATAAGCATCCACACTGCTCACCTGTACTGTATCTCTACCTGTGTGGTATTTAATGGAGATGGATCAGAAGGTATCTGGATGCTAAGTTGACATCAGGGGTGTCTTAAGAGAGGAGGGGGTCCTTGTGCACACTCCAGGTGGGCCCCCTCCTCTCCACGGCGCGGTAGGCTCCGGCAATATGCCGGAGTGTACTGCGCATGCGCAGGTCTCCCGAAATATGGCGCCCACCATGTTTTGGAGACAAAAATTGAACTGCGCATGCGCAGCGGCCATTTTTTATGTGTTTTCTGGCCGCGACGGCTGCCGCTGCAGCACCCGGCGGTGGACTTCGGACAGGTGAGTATGAAAATATGGGTGCAATGTGTGCGGGGTGGGCCCCCCCTGGACCCAGGGGCCCGTGTGCACCGCACACATTGCACCCACGATAGAAACGCCAGTGGTTGACATGACTAAGGTTGACAGTCATTAGGTCGACCACTATTTGTCAACATGCATTAGGTCAACATGGACAATAGGCCGACATGGCAAAAAGGTCGAGACGGGAAAGGTCATCATGAGTTTAAAAAATATATATATTTTCAATTTTTTTTCATACTTTACCATCCACCTGGACTACAACTGGGTAATAACGAGTGAAGCGAGCCATGCGAGGGGACACGGTGTACTAATTGGGGTTCCTGGTCACTTTACGGAGTAAACGACACCAAAATAAAAACACACGTTGACCTTTCCGCGTGTCGACCTTTTTGTCATGTCGACATAATGACTGCCGACCTTTTGGTGTCGACTTAATGACTGTCAACCTTGCTTAGGTCGACCCTATGATCGATATCCGATCAGAAAAGTCGACGAGCATTAATTGGTGTTTGCATGATATTATTTATTCTCATTGAAAACTTCCGTTTACTTTCTAGCATTGAGAAATGTACCTTAAGCAAGCCTAGGCAGTTCCCCAGGGGTATATTTAGTAAAGTGCAAGTTTTCAAATGTGGAGATGTTGCCCGTAGCAACCAATCAAATTCTGCTTATCATTTATCTGGGTGTGGGATGTTAGATAGAATAGACCACAGGTTCTCAAACTCGGTCCTCAGGACCCCACACGGTGCATGTTTTGCAGGTCTCTTCACAGAATCACACATGACATAATTAGCTCCACCTGTGGGCCTTTTAAATGTGTCAGTGAGTAATTAATACACCTGTGCACCTTCTGGGTTACCTGGAAAACATGCACTGTGTGGGGTCCTGAGGACCGAGTTTGAGAACCACTGGAATAGACTATTGGTCGACAGTAAGTAGGTCGACATGGTTTCTCGGTCGACAGGGACTCTAGGTCGACATGAAAAAAGGTTGACGCGAGTTTTTTACATTTTTGAGTGTCGTTTTCTTCATAGAGTGACCAGGAACCCCAATTAGTGCACCGTGTCCCCTCGCATTGCTCACCTTCGGGCAAGGTGCCTCGCTCCTCTGCCGCTTCGCTCAGCACAGGATACCGTTCCCAATTGGAGTCCTCGTGGATCGTAAAGTATGAAAAAAATCCAAAAATGGTAAAAAAAAATTAGAAAAACTTATGTCAACCTTTTGTCATGTCGACCTAGAAACCATGTCAACCTACTTACTGTCGACCAATAGTGGTCGACCTAGACACTGTTGACCTAAGTCTTGTCGGCCTAGAGACCGAATCCCAATTATCTATCACCTTCTAGAATATAATAGTTAGTTGCTATGGGCAACATGTTTGGTGACTCCTAGAACACGGAGAAGCTTTTCACACAGTGCACACCCTGGAACTTGGTGTATGCAAGAATAGGTAATACAGTAGGATGGTGTAATGGTTAGCATTACTGCCTCACAGCACTGAGGTCATGGGTTAAATTCCCACCACGGCCCTAATTGTGTGGAGTTTGTATATTCTCCCTGTGCTTGCATGGGCTTACTCCGGGTACTCCGGTGTCCTCCCACACTCCATAAATATACTGGTAGGTTAATTGGCTCCCAACAAAAATTATTCCCAGTGTGTGTGTCTATGGGCAGACTAGATGGGCCAAGTGGTTCTTATATGCCATCAAATTCTATGTTTCTGTACAGAATGGTATGTAGTACTTCTATTGCATCTCAGCTTACTACTGAAGAGGACTAACTGGAATGTAAGGCATGGGAGTATATATAATTTATGCAAGGTTTGCAGAGTACATGGTCCAGGGGAGTCCACACCGTAAACCAGAAATCCCAGAGAAAATGGCACGGGCGCTATTTTCCAGAAGACCTGCACTTGTGCAGTAGAGAGATCACTGGGAAAATGGTGTGGAAGCCATATTCCTGGAGACCAGCGCATGCGTATTAGACTCTTGCACAATTCCAGGATCTTCTCAGCACATACAGATGGAGGGGCACACGGAGGCTCCACGAATGCACCTTAGATGACGGGACAGTCTCAGGAAGACAGATTTTCAGGAGGGCATGTAGACACAAATGCTCAACTGCTCTCTATGCATGTTAGATGTAAGTATAAACTGGAACTTCTGGCAAATACGAGAAGGGCCGATGGGCTGGTGGACCGGTACCATCAACAGAGAGCCCGGAAACTTCCGGCTCTCTAGTTTGTCCCGCTGCTGCCGCCACCCGTAGTGCCCTGTTGCTAAGCAATATGGGGGTGTGCCACGAGTCCACACCCCCTGACTGGGTTCACTACGGCTGGCCGGCGGTCGGGCTCCCGGCGACCAGCATCCCGGCGCCGGGAGCCCGATCGCCGGCTTACAGACAGCGTGGCGAGCGCAAATGAGCCCCTTGCGGGCTCGCTGCGCTCGCCACGCTACGCGCGCTACACTATTTTATTCTCCCTCTATGGGGGTCGTGGACCCCAACGAGGGAAAATAAGTGTCGGTATGCCGGCGGTCGGGCTCCCGGTGCCGGTATACTGAGCGCCGGGAGCCCGACTGCCGGCATACAGAAGACCACCCCCCTGACTCACGACATGCCCCCATTTGCAGTATCCGCACGCCCCTTTTGCGTCATGCGCGCCCCCTTTCACGTACGCGTGCGCGCCTTCAGCTGTCAGGGCCGAAAAGATGCCCCAGTCCATCCCTGCTTCACTCTAAACACATCACAGGACGGGCTCCTTTCGGGTGAACAGTGATACATTCGGGCGGTAATATCACATGTGGCAAATCCGATTTTAGGCACTAATATCGCGCCCAGATTACACTGCAAATGTGATTATTGATAAATGGGACCCGTAATACTGTCATTCAAAGCTGGTAGTTAAAGTGTGGCGCAGCTCTCAGTGCTGCGGACTGGGAAGTGGTTGGCTCTTACAATACTGGAGCTACAGTATGTGTGTAATCAAGACTGGATCCATCTTTATCTATAAACACCAGACTTCCTGTCTGTGAGTATATCAAAAACTAATGCACGGAGCTACTCACAGCATACAATGTAATACGCGCACAATACAATAGCCTGGCTAATGATTGACATTACGTACCAAGTCCTATTGCGGTATATGTATGCGTACATATACATTTAGGGATATAACAAACAGCCTCTTATCATGTCAGACTATCATGTATTTTAGGTTTTGTAGCCCTTTCATTTTTTTATTTTTATTGGCTATTAGAAATTTTTGGAAGGTACGCTTAACGTGATCCCAACTTAACGCGATCCCCAGACCTAAAATTCACCAAAATCATAGTTTCCAATATCAGATAACGCCCTTATGTTTTATAAACACTATCATTTATCCATCCTATATTTAGGGTATCTGTGTGTTTGAGCTATTCCTATTCAGCAGATTATATATTTAGTAAGCGATATCCAGTCCAATAACAGCTGTATGACCACACGCCGCGGCTGTTCCAGCCAGGCCGCTGCCCTGCAACTGTCCAAAGACTTTTAGAGTATTGTAAAGAGAGCAAAACTCCCAGAGTAATGCCATTTCCAGCTTATGAGCTGTTGTCTTGTATACGTCCTCATTCTTCCATGCAAATGAAGGGAATTAATGAGATTCTAATAACCAACGCTTGAAAGATCATATTTTTTCAAAGTATGTCATCACTTTAAGGAGATGACACTTATATAGTCTGTAACACGAGACAGAACAAAAGGAAATGTCTGTCAGGTAAAACATAGCCAGAAATTATAGAAACACTTAAGATGTGTAATAGCAGAAGGCAGTCACTGTGCTGCAGGAAACCTCAGCTGACTTACTGAGATTAATGTGTTAGTAAAATGTAAGTGTTCAGTAACCCATAGCAAACGATCAGATGTCTGGAAATGCATACAGGGCCTGTCATTGTTAGCTGGTCACTATATAAACAACACACATTGGCCACTACAGTCACACGGTCCAAGCATCAAGGTGAAGGGTCACTGTCTTATTTAGTCATAGACAAGTATTAGGCTGCCGGATAACGTCCAGAGTGAGCACGGGATGTTGCCATAGTATAGGAACGTGATTGCACACGCAGGCTAGAGGCTGATAACAAATTATAAACCTACATTCTCAATAATGATCAGTTAGCTATTGGTCAGATAACTGGTCAGTTGCCCGTTATTTGGAAAGTTGTTGCAATGTATGCGGCCAGCGTGGTTTCAGCAGTGTTTCCCTGTCACACAGGACACACTGTACTACAAGGGTTGCATGGGTCTCTTAAGGGCCACATTACCCTTAATTTCAATTGCTAAAAAACAAAACCCAAAACAACCTCAGTACCCCCACATCTCTCATCCCAAAATGCCCCACAATGCCCTTTGGCACCATAAGATTATAATGGTAAATTGTGATTTCTGTTTGACTACCAAGGATGAGCCACAGGAGGGAATTTAATTGCTGGCCAAGTGTGCAAATTGCCTTTTAATGTTCAAACGCCGGCAACGGCACCCTGTCTCACACCCTTCGCCCAGAAAATCAGCATTCAGATTCGCTCAAAAGTGCTTGCTACCCTATGGGGTAGTGAACACTTTTGTGCGAGATCCCCCTGTCGAAAAGTATGTTGCACAGATTCAGCTGAGCAAACAAGTCTCCGGCAATGTAATTCCCCTCACAATGTAGGTGTAATTAGATCTCTATACATATACATGTGATAAATGATAAAACAATGAGGCATGGGGGCATATGTTATAGGGTCCAAGTTTGCCAAAGGTGCGGGATGTCGGCCGATCTCGGATGTTGAAGGTTTGCTCTGGCAGTGGACTTCCTGTTGGCCAACACTGTGCTAAAATATTGTGTATATGAGGACTGCATTTCCCTCTTAAGGTGCATACATACTTGCCGAGAAAATGAGCGACGTCACCCTTCCTCATTTTTACCCTTCCTGAGCGACGTCGCCCACTTTCTCGACAAGTGTGTATGCCATCGCCGACCAGCGATGTGTGGCCCTGTGGGTCTTTAACGACCCTCACTGTCGGCCGTGCAGGCAGCTCAATTTGGACTGTCGTCCAAGAGCTGCCTGCACGGCCTGGCCGCTGTGTGACGTTACTGAGCAATATGGTCGTCATATCCAGGGCCGGACTGCCCATCTGGCATATGCGATGGGCTTGTGGGCCGGTCCCGTCGCGGCCTTCCGGCTCTCTGCTCTGACCGCTCCCCCACCTCCCCTACTGTCTCCATAGAAATGGAGACATGCCGTGAGTCCACACCCCCCTGGCTCGCGGTACGCCCCCGACTTTAGTGCTCGCGCTCCCACATACACAGCGTGTGCGCCCCTGGCATGTGTGCGTGAACGCATATGCCAGGGCCAGATTCGGACCCCAGTCAGTCCCTGGTCATATCACACAGTGTGTACTTCCTGCCGCTAACCGGCCGGGGAGGGAGAAACACTAGGCGACGTCGCTCATAGAGCACGTCGCCTTGTGTGTACCCACCATTACTCTTAGGCATCGCTAGTGGAGCTGTGGAATAATGCTATATTCTGGCTGGTAATAAACTCTCCTGTGTTTAAACATTTCACTAGAAAATGTAAGGGCATTATAGAAAGCCCCCGCTGGATGAAGAATGGCCTCGTTCCTGATCTGTTTTATTTATCACCACTGCAAAAAAGTTACACACAGACCCATATACAATCCCTGTAGTCATTATGAGTCTCTTTCACTTGCAGCTGTGTATTTATCTAGCAGCGGAACAGTCCTCTTATGCTCTTTTCAAAGGGTAACTATTGGTGTAATGGTATGTGGTCAATGGGCCTAATTCAGACCTGATCGCTCGCTAGTTTTTTTTTGCAGTCCTCCGTTCGCATAGTCGCCGCCCGTAGGGGAGTGTTTTCCCTTTGCAAGTGTGAGAACGCATGTGTAGCAGGGCTGTACGAACAGAACTTGTGCAGTCTCTGAGTAGCCCAGGACTTACTCAGCCGCTGCAATCACTTCAGCCTGTCCAGGATCGGAATTGACGTCAGGAACCCTCCCTGCAAACACTTGGACACACCTGCATTTTTCCAAACATTCCCAGAAAATGGTCAGTTGCCACCCATAAACGCCTTCTTCCTGTCACTCTCCTTGCGATCGCCCGTTGGAAAGGATTCTACGCACAAACCCATCGCTGAGTGGCGATCCACTTTGTACATGTGCCACGCGCCTGCGCATTGCGGTGCATACGCATGCGCAGTTCTGACCTGATCGTAGCGCTGCAAAAAACGCAAGTGAGCGATCAGGTCTGAATTACCCCCAATTTGTCTCCGTTTGGTAGGTCGACATTCAGAATGTTGACAGCAGAAGGTCGACATAGTTAAAAAGTAGAGATAATTAATGTCGACACTGACAGAAAGCGGACATCGGAAATGTGGACATTTGTCGTAATGTTGACATATCCAGTAGGGTTAGTGGATTACCATTAGGGTTAAGGTTGATGTTAGGGTTACCATTATGGATAGGGTCAGTGCCAGATTAAGGTCCACATGGGCCTGGAGCTGAAATTTTTGAAGGGCCTGTTTTGTGCTTTGGCAGGATGTGTGACAAGCGCTGTGACGGTATGACTAGTGATGGGGGGGGTGACCAGTGTGGTGTGGGTGTGGTCTACGTAAGGGGTGTGGTTATCTCTATGACGGATATAGCGAGTGTCTACCTTCAACCACTTAATAGTGGAGCTATAACAAGAAAATGTTGGCGGCCATTTACTTGTGCCCGCCAAGTTGGGATGTCTGTCACAGGCAGCCCCTGCAACAAGTGTACGGGTGGTCGGCTGACTGTACACACAGCATGATATGTTGATATATCTGAAGATATGTGCTGAACAGTTGACATGGTATGTCTGTGTACGAAGTTATTCACAAACATATCGCTGGTACACACCCAATGCACCCACAAATGGCCAATATATCAGCCAGTGTGTACCTAGCATTAGGTAGGCAACAGCTGCTGTCACCAGCTCTCTTACTAAAAGGATATTACTACAAATATAAATAACGCACTTACCAATCTACGTTTAATGGACATAAAGGAACTGAGACCTCTGCTAAATAAATTCTATGCTCACCCTTATTAAGGATCACCTATCGCTTGGAAATGACTGTAGTAATTCTCTGCATACTGTACATTTTAACTAAGGACAAACTAGTTATCCAAACTGCATGTGTAGATCACATGTACTAGTTAGATCCAACTCTATGGGTGGAATTCAATTGTTTTTTCAGGCGCAATAATTAATGGGCATCCACTGTTGCTATTCAATTTATTTGGGCAATTGGGCGCTATGGTAAGAGCTGTTTTGGCGCCCAAACAGCACACATTTCTCAAATGCTGGCGCCGGCAGCTGTTTATGCCCATATGGAGCAACAATTGAATTGCTCTGTCAGGCTCCCGACACTGACAGTTGCCGTGCACAACAATTGAATTCCACCCTATGTATTATATTTAGGCATATACAACTGCTTAATGATAGTGATGTTTAGTGTTTTTATGTTTATTTTAAGTATCTGGAAAAGTTTTTAAATACAATTTTTATATACATTTTAACCTGTGTTTTTGATACATTAAATAATTAACAAGTAGAAACTGGATATTTTTTGTACGGCAAAATCTTGTATTCACCCATACTCACACGCGGGATGGGGGAATTCTGAGTACTTGGAAACCCCCTCTATGCGCCGATCTATTGACTTAAGATGACGATGTCACTGGTGCGTTCTGAATGCTTAGAACTCCCCCACGCTCGCCAGGCCGATCCATGCTGCTGCCGAGCTGATGTTTTAGTTTTTATTAAATCTAGTCCCAGCGCTGCTATCAGGGCTACAGGGGTAGCCAGGAGGTTCCGGGTTCAGGGAAGCTGCTGTACAACATACAGTAGCTCCTTGGCAACAGCGCAGCGACAGACACAAGGTGAGGAGGGAGGTGCGGTGGCGCACACGGGGGGTTGAACCTTGTCTGTGTTTCTCACTGGGCGCAGGTCACCCACTGCCACTATTGGAGAGGCCGTCAGCCAGGTTTGGCATCGACCTATTTGTTAAAGTGGTACAGGTTGTGACAGAGACTGGGGCAATTGGGGGAGGGTATTTTAAGCTGAGATCGGGGGCAGAGGGTCTGCATCCGTGAGTGGTGAAGGAGGGTCTGTCCATGAGAGGAGGAGGAGGAAGGCATCTGCGAGTGGGGTCCAACATTGAGGGGTGAAGGGAGGCATCCACGAGTTGGAGAGTAGGGGCTGACCACCACTGCCAATCGGATGACTGTTTGACAGAGAAGTACAGTACAGTGATTATAACTCTGAGCTACTCAGCTGTGCCTGTCCTGTGGCCAGCCAATTAGCATGCAGTGTCAGCCTACACAAGAAAAGGTGCAGGCATAGCAGCATGTGTGGTGAGGTCTGATCCTTGAACTAAACCGCTAAACCAACCCTGTGCCCTGGCCCAATCCAATGAAGCAACCCTGATGCCCTGTCCCAAATGCCTTAGCCCCTAACCCAAACACTTAATCTGGCCCAGACCACTGTACCAAGCCTAATACCCTATCCCTAATTCCCTCACCCAAACCCCTAAACCAGCTCTAATACCCAAACCACCAGCCTAGTTCACTAAACTGTCCCTAATACCCTGACCCAAACCACTAAACCAACCCTAATAGCCTAACCCAGACAACAAAATTATGCTTGGTGTGTGTGTGTGTGTGTGTGTGTGTGTGTGTGTGTGTGTGTGTGTGTGTGTGTGTGTGTGTGTGTAGTATATATCCTCTTTGTACTGTAAGTATGCTGTGTGTGTGTGTGTGTGTAGTATATATCCTCTGTGTACTGTAAGTATGCTGTGTGTGTGTGTGTGTGTGTGTGTGTGTGTGTGTGTGTGTGTGTGTGTCTGCTGTTTGTATATATACTACATACATACATGTATATATATATATACAAACACATGCATGTACGGCAGAAACCCCCCCCACGAAAATCCTGCGTTTGCCCCGGACACCCGTAGCGATGGTTATAGCACCAGCATACCCAAATGGTCACAGCACTCGCACCACTCTGCCCTTCCTTCCTGGCTAATGGTGACAGCATTCACAAAATCCCCTCCCCCTTGCAACCCATGATGGTACTATCCAGTATCCACACCAGCAGTGATGGTCAGAGCACCCGCATGCACCCCTTCACCCAGCAATCCCCATTGGTCACAGTATCTGCACCCACCCCTCCACCTTGCAACCACAGATGGTCACAGCATTCACAGCCACACTCACCCCCAAAGGTCACAGCACCTACACTCCATACCCCCAACTTTGATGGTGACAGCACATGCACCAACCCACCCCCCACACCTGTGTCCCAGACTGTGAACTCACCTGACAATGGTGGTCATTCAGACCCGATCGCTTGGTTGCTAATTTTGCTGTCCTGCGTTCAGATAGTCACCGCCTCCAGGGGGAGTGTATATGCAAGTGTGCAATTTAATTTTCGCACCATCCCATCGCTGACTGGTGACGCCTGTTGTTGTTGTCCACCGCGTGTTGTCCACTGTTCGAAAACGCATAGCAATGATCAGATCTGAATGACCCCCAAAGTCGCTGAATTCTCTGAAGACTCTGCTTTGTGGCAGTGTGATCCAGTCTTGCAGTGCAGAAGCTGCTGCTCCCATGTGGACTCCAGGACCTCATTAGCATAACCCGGCCCATCTTGGTAATGCACTGAACGGCCGACCTATCGTGTGATCAGCAGTTCTGCCATACACACAGCACGATACACTAATATTTCTGAAGATATATTGGTCATCGCCTGTGCTGCAGGGCCAACGAGATATGTCTGTGAAAAATATTGTTCACAGACATATTGTTGGTATGCATGCGCTGATTAGTAAATGATATATTGGACGTTTTAACTGAACGGCCAATATATCGTCCAGTGTGTACCCTGTATTTCTGATACGGACACCATTTACTGTCAGATACCATTTACTGACACACAGGGCGGGATTTACTGATGCTAATTGCGGGCCATTGCCGGCTATTGCAGTGATGCTAATTGCATATGTCGGACATATGCGGGATTGCGACAGGGAGGCTGCCTACAGTCAGGTATGTAGGGGATGGCATGAGCAGCTGTGAAATGTGGTTATAAACCCATAGGCTATAAGGTATTGCCATAAAAAGCTGGTGATACCCTCCACATTAAAAAGTGGGCAGTCGGGTGTTAGTAGATTTGAAAATGCAGTAAAAACCCCATCCCTTCCACATTCCACTAACTGACACAAATACTTATTGACAGATCCTTACTAACACATATTCCACTATCTGATACACACTGACACTGACCCACTTACTGACATTTACTAACACACACACCTCTTACTGACAAATACCCCTTACTTACACAGATACCACTTATTGACACACATACATACTTACTGACAAACACCACTTACTGACACAGATAAAACTTACTGAGACGGACTCCCGTTACTGACAGACACCCCTTACCAACACGGATACCCCTTACTGACAAAAACATTGACACACACATACTTACTGACACAGACACACTTACTGATAGAAACACCTTACTGACACACACCAATTACTGACAGACATTACTTACTGAGACACACACTTACTGAGACCACTTACTGAAATATGGGGAGAGGGTGACCTCCAGGCCTGGTGTGCGCTGCACCTGACCAGGTGCACGTCCGCTCCGCTGTGAAATCCACGACCCAGATGATGGCCAGATGATCTCTTCACAGAAATCCAAAACCCAGCCTACTCCCCAGAGCAGATCTTTCCCCTTTTCATTTAGCATCAGAAGCAGTAACTTCACTCAGACAGGCCAGGCAGCAGAGGTACAGTTGGTATAAAGATGAAGCATTAAACTGGTCAGGGCCTGGGGGCGGAGCTTTGGTGGGTCAGGGGGCGGAGCTTCAAGCTGGTCCGAGGCAGAGCTTCAATTAGATGAAACACTGGACTGTTTGGGGGCGGAGCTTCGGCGGGTCCAGGGGCGGGGCTTAGATGAGTTCGTGGCAGGAGCTTCGGCTGGTTAGGAGACAATGCTTCTGACTGGTATGGGGGTGGAGCTTCGGGGTCGGGGGCGGAGCTTCGGAGGTGGCGTTCAAACGGGGGCCGTGGCAGCAGAGTAACAGGCCTGGGTGTTCGGCACCTCGGCCGGAGGTACCTTTGGCAATTGGGAGGTGGGTGAGGTGAACTGCTGGTGGTGACAGGATTTTTTTTTCCTGTCAACACAGGCTGCACTGCAGGGATCTCTGTGGGCCTATTTACAATGGGGGGCCTGGAGCTGCAGCTCCATCCGCCCCATTGTTAATCCGGCCCTGGATAGGGTTACCGTTAGGGTTAGTGTTGGAGAGTGCTCTAAAGCTCTGCTGTGCCCCAATTTAGTTAAAAATACATGATATGCCTAGGCCCCACCATCTACAGTTCCAGCAATGATCCCAGATGCACAGTCTGCCTTAAGGGACCCATTAACTAGAACGATAATGCCTGATTTCAGCCAATTTTGGGCATTCAGGCCGATATATAGAGTGAAATCGGGCATTTTGGATGTGTTTCCGATCCCATCTGATGCGCGTTCCCGTGAAGGTCGGATCGGCTCCCCTAGATCGTTAGTGCTGCACTCGTGATATGTTGGTTCCCGCAGGCATGGCTGGGATCGCATACGATATATCGCATGCAAAATGTACCAAATCGTTTGGAATCGTATGGAACCACTCCCGGGAAGCTCCAAGTAGAGTTCAAGGGAAATCGCCTCCGACTTCTGCCTCAGACATATCGTTCTAGTGCAGGGGTGGCCAACCAGTCAGAGACAAAGAGCCAAGAAATCTTGTTAGGTACATCAAAGAGCCGACTTCGAGCCAAAGGTGCACTTGCAAAAATGGGATGTGACCTTGTGCCTGCTAGGCCACGCCCCTGGTATAAAATACATTAAAAAAAGCCAGATCCAACATAAAATACAATGAAAGAGCCACTTCTTCATCAAATAATTGAAAAAGCCAGATCCGCATAAAATATATTGAAAAGCCAGATTCACATAATACACTTCAGTTCCCCCATGTGTCACTCCAGCCAGCACCCGCCTGTGTCACTCCAGACAGCTCCCCCGTGTGTATTTGGCTCCCTCAGTTCTCAGTCTACGTAGTGCTGCTGCATGTCTGGCTGGAGTGCAGTGGTTTACAGATCTCTTGTGGTCACGTGACTTTGAGTGTTGGGAGCCACATTTGAATGAAGAAAGAGCCGCATGTGGCTCAAGAGCCACGCGTTGGCCACCACTGTTCTAGTGTATGGGGGCCTTTAGCTTTGTACGCTAGTCATTAGTCCGCTCCACTTTTGCCCACAGTAAATTGTAAGTATCCTGCTAAAAAATAGTGAGTTTGCTCAAGTTTACACCATGAAAACCTTGGAGACTTGAAAATTAGTCTGACATGCGACAATCTGTGCGCTCATTACAAGCTCCATATGGACAAAGATGGCAGGTACACTGGGACTAGTAGTTCCACCCCAGATAACTCACACTATCTGTTTTTTTTATAGAAGCAGTTCCTCGCTCAGTACCAGATGTTTCCCTTATAATAAAGTAACAGGTCTTTGCAAAATCTGACCAGGATTGAGATCTCGGCAAGTTTGTGTACTCGCTGATTTCTTGGAAAGGTCAATAAAGGTATCGGCAAGGAAGACAAACAGATCAAGCCCCTGTATCTAGAGGTAGTTTCATGAGTCATGACTCATTGTATCCTGAAAGCCCTTCCTAACATCCCCTTATTTATGTGCTCTCTGGCTCTGTCCAGGCCCAGGGCTTTGCAGAGTATTCATTTTAGCAACTGTCAAAACATACCTGCTTTGTGTTCCCTGTGTTTAAACTTTTCACTAGAAAATGTAAGGGCATTATAGAAAGCCCCCGCTGGATGAAGAATGGCCCTGTTCCTGATCTGTTTTATTTATCACCACTGCAAAAAAATTACACACAGACCCATATACAATCCCTGTAGTCATGATGAGTCTCTTTCATTTGCAGCTGTGTATTTATCTAGCAGCGGAACAGTCCTCTTATGCTCTTTCCAAAGGGTAACTACTGGTCTGGTGTAATGGTATGCGGTCAATGGCCCTCATTCCGAGTTGTTCGCTCGCAAGCTGCTTTTAGCAGCTTTGCACACGCTAAGCCGCCGCCTACTGGGAGTGAATCTTAGCTTATCAAAATTGCGAACGAAAGATTAGCAAAATTGCGAATAGACACTTCTTAGCAGTTTCTGAGTAGCTCCACACTTACTCGGCAACTGCGATCAGTTCAGTCAGTTTCGTTCCTGGTTTGACGTCACAAACACTCCCAGCGTTCGGCCAGACACTCCTCCGTTTCTCCAGCCACTCCCGCGTTTTTCCCAGAAACGGTAGCGTTTTTTCGCACACACCCATAAAACGGCCAGTTTCCGCCCAGAAACACCCACTTCCTGTCAATCACATTCCGATCACCAGAACGAAGAAAAAACCTTGTAATGCCGTGAGTAAAATACCTAACTGCATAGCAAATTTATTTGGCGCAGTCGCACTGCGGACATTGCGCATGCGCATTAGCGACTAATCGCTCTATTGCGAGAAAAATATAACGAGCGAACAACTCGGAATGACCCCCAATGTGTCTCCGTTTGGTAGGTCCACATTCAGAACGTTGACAGCAGAAGTTCGACAAAGTTAAAATGTAGAGATAATTAATGTCGACACTGACAGAAAGCGGACATCGGAAATGTGGACATTAGTCATAATGTTGACATTTCCAGTAGGGTTAGTGGATTACCATTAGGGTTAAGGTTAGTGTTAGGGTTACCATTATGGATAGGGTTAACGTTAGGGTTAGTGTTAGAGTTAGGCAGGGCCAGAGTAAGGGAGAGGCAACAGGGGAAGATGTACCAGGGCCCCCACACAGGGTTGGCCTGCCGAGAGCTGCTTCTGAATGCACAGTGCAAACAGAGCAGCAGCATGTATTAAGAAGCAGTGGCTGGGAGCGGCACAGTCAGTGATAAAGGAGCCCCGCGGAAGGACCCCTCCGCAGTAAGGACCTTGTTGGGAGAGCTCCATACTGAGGTCCCGGAGAGTGCCCTGATAGAGCCAGAGAGGAGCTGCGGGTGACAGTGCTGTGTGAGACCCCTGGTTAAGTGTGTGTGTGTGTGTGTCTTTTGTAAATTTTTTGGGTGGGAGCCCCCACAACTTTGTTGCCCCGGGGCTCCCACAACCCTTAATCTGGCCCTGGCGTTACGGTTAACGTTAAGATTATCATTAGTGTTGCTGTTAGGGTTAATGTTAACGTTATGGTTACCATTGTTGTTATGGGTAAGGTTAGCGTTATGGTTACCATTGTGCTTATGGGTAAGGTTAGCGTTATGGTTACCATTGTGGTTATGGGTAAAGTTAGCATTAGGGTTACCATTGTGGTTATGGGTACGGTAATGTTAGAGTTAGCATTATAGTTATGGCTTGAATACGCATTAGAGTTAGCGTTAAGATTACCGTTAGTGACAGCAGAATGATTGGAAAAAGTGCCGGAATCCCAACAGCCGGCATTTTATCGACAGCCGGAATCTCGACACCTGCCCAGTATTTCTACTCCGTTGATGGGTCCACGCCACCAACCGAGTGGGAATAGAACCTGTGGTGAGGAAAGCGAGCCACCGGGCCCGATGCGTGGCAAGTGCAGCAAGCATGCGAGGGGACTCGCTGCCGGGATTCCCACAGGTGGGATGCTGCTGTTGGCATAGTGGCAGCCGGCATCCCGTATGCCGGGATATCATATGTACCCCAGGGTGACAAAGGCAATCCCACACTCAGGAAAGTCAGATCATTATACAACACATTACGATTTAATAACTGTCTCCTCTGAGACGGCAGCCATTTTGGCTTTTCAACACTACACTGACTTTCAAAAATCTGAGCATTGTTCTCAGGCATCTTTTGGATTTTACATACACAGCTTCTATCATGGGTTAAGGCCCTGTCTCACTCTTTTAAAGAGACAGGAATCACACCCAAGCATATCAGTTAATAAACACCTGGGGAATTTCTTAACATTTAATTTATGCCTGAGAGCAATGCTCAGATTTTTGAAAGTCAGTGTAGGGACTGACCAAATGGGAATGGCCGTGAAGAGGCTGGTCAGCTTAACAAACTATTGCAATATTTTGGAACTAACATTCCCTGAATTCAGTTGAATTCCAGTTTGAAGTGTTAATATTAGGTGAGTTCTGAATTTGTATGATTTTTTTATTTAAATGGTGTGGTCACAAATACCACTGGCACCGCGGATGTGTGAGTGCTGTGGGTTCTAGCCTATTGTTTATATAAAATTTTTGTGGTCGCACTTTTTCTTGCACCCCTATTGTACATATGTAAATTAAATGTTAAGAAATTCCCCAGGTGTTTATTAACTGATATGCTTGGGTGTGATTCCTGTCTCTTTAAAAGAGTGAGACAGGGCCTAAACCCATGATAGAAGCATACTGTGTATTTAAAATACAAAAGATGCCTGAGAACTATGCTCAGATTTTTGAAAGTCACTGTAGGGACTGACCAAATGGGAATGGCCGTGAAGGGGCTGGTCAGCTTAACAAACTATTGCTATATTTTGGAACTAACACATTCCCTGAATTCAGATGAATTACAGTTTGCAGTGTTAATATTAGGTGAGTGCTGAATTTGTACGATATATATATATATATATTTCGGGGGGGGGGGGCTGCCTATTTTGCGAGTCCCGGGCACAAGAATTTCTGATGGCGTCCCTGAATAGGAGAAATAGTTCATACTTTAAAACATACTTGCCGATATTCTGGCTGCTCTCTGCGGGAGAGAGCAACCGAGTCGGCTCAGAGGGTGGGCAGGGGAGGCTGTGCTGTAAAGGAGGGGGTGGCCGGAGGCGGGACAGGGGCGGAGCAAGGTTGGGACAGGGGCGGAGCAAGGGCGGGGTCACAGTGACACCTCCTTTAAGCCACGCCCCGCTCTGTAATGCCGCGATCACCGGCATTACACTGCAGGGGGCGTGGCTATGATGACGCGATTCAGCAAGAATCGCGTCATCGACTGCCCGGACCGCCCACTTTACACACTAAGTGGGCAGATGGGCAGGGGGGACCCCGCAAATCGGGAGACTTGCCTGATCTTCCGGGGGGCCGGGAGGGTCACCCGATTTTCGGGAGCCTCCCGGCCATTCCGGGAGAGTAGGCAAGTATGCTTTAAAATATGATGTGGTTGTGAGAACTTTTGTCAGATTTATGCATTCACATTTGCTTGCACATAACAGGAAGCTATGTGATTGTATATTGCACATTTCTTATTGTGCCTGCATCTGCAGTTAAGGCAGTGTCACACTGGATGATATATTAAACTATATCGCTCATTTTCTCCCTTCCGAGTGACATAGGGGCAGATTTATTAAGCCTGGTGAAGTGATAAAGTGGAAGGTGATAACGCACCAGCCAGTCAGCTCCTAACTTCCATGTTACAGGCTGGGTTTGAAAAATGACAGTTAGGAGCTGATTGGCTGGTGCGTTATCACCTTTCACTTTATCACTTCACCAGGCTTAATAAATCTGCCCCATAGTTTATTACATCGCCCAGTGTGGCCGGTACGAACGATGAACGAAGCACGCTCCCACGAGTCGTAAACTAGGTAGTCGGTCGTCTGTCCCTGCAGCTCAGTTCTGGCTATATCATTGACGGCACAGTGCATATCATTCAGTCATTCATGAAATCGCTCAGTGTGGCTGCTCTATCTCATTCATTCTTGTTCATCCGAGAGTCCGGGAAGTTCAAGGGAAAATAATGAATGATATTGTTCATCATTCATGTCGTCCAGTGTGGCACTGCCTTTAGTGCTTACTTGTATGTACACCCATCATCCGGTGTATCGCAGCCCCCTTTTGAGCACGGTCATTGCTCTTGTGTATACATAGCTTTAAGCCATGTGCAGTGCGCAGAATGTAGAACATCAAAATATAGCTCATAATAGTCCAGGTATTTCTATTAAGAGATCAAGGATACAGTATAGAAAACATTAGTTAAAGAGATGATGCACGGTGCTAGAGTGGCAGGGAACAGGTGGCTGGAAAAACAGGAATCAGGAGGCTGGAGTGAAATGGGCAGGATGCTGGAGTGACGGGACAGGAGGCTGGAGAGACACAAGATACAGAAGACTGGATGGGACACAGTGGCCAGGAGGCTGGAATGACAGGATACTGGAGTGACAGGACAGGAGGCTGGAGAGACCGAGGAGAGTGGAGAAACAGTAGAGGAGGCTGGATAGATAGGATACTGGAGTGACAGGACAGGAGGCTGGAGAGACACAGGAGGCTGGAGAAACAGGACAGGACGCTGGAGTGACTTGGGCATGATGCTGAAGTAACGGGATAGGAGGCTGGAGAGACACGGGACAGGAGGCTGGAAAGACAGGTCAGGAGGCTGGAGAGACACAGGGGACAGGAGGCTGGAAAGACAGGACAGGAGGCTGGAGAGACACAGGTGCAGGAGGCTAGAGTGACTTGGGCATGATACTGGAGTGACAGGGCAGGAGTCTGGAGAAACAGGACAGGAGGCTGAAGAGACACAGGGGGCAGGAGGCTGGAAAGACATGATACTGGAGTGACAGGACAGGAGGCTGGAGAGGCACAGGGGGCAGGAGGCTGGAGTGACTTGGGCACGATACTGGAGTGACAGGGCAGGAGTCTGGAGAAACAGGACAGGAGGCTGGAGAGACACAGGGGGCAGGAGGCTGGAAAGACATGATACTGGAGTGACAGGACAGGAGGCTGGAGAGGCACAGGGGGCAGGAGGCTGGAGTGACTTGGGCACGATGCTGGAGTAACGGGATAGGAGACTGGAGAGACACAGGGGCCAGGAGACTGGAAAGACAGAATGCTGGAGTGATGGAAGGAAGCTGGATGGTATACAAGCAAGAGGTGACACAGGGCATGAGTCTGGTTAAATCTCCGTTGTATGTGATGACATTGGTTATATTCCAATACAAACAGGCCCATGTGACCTCATACATGAATAGTGAATACCGACTGAAGGCTGTCTGCCCATGAATTGTTTTTTCCTCAGAGGTTCCCTATTGCAGAGAAACCACCATATAAGTAAGGTCTATTTTTATTTAGTACATACAAAAAACCCAGTGTAGACCCTTTTCCCAGGCCTGGGCTTGATGAAGGGGCCTGGCCAGTTGCTGAGGAGGACATTGTCTCCTTTGCAGCACTGCTGAGGGGGGCTATAGCATTTATCTATTTTTGGGGGGGGAAAGGAACATGACAATGATTCCTGGATTAGGTCACGGTCCCCCCGTCCAGTACTTTGCCATACAAAAGGTCAGGTGACAACCCTAGATGCCACATAAGTGAGAATGGTATTTTATTACTAACTGTCTCTGAAGGAGAATAGGTAAACAGAAGTGTGTATTGTGTTATTTTTAAACATTTCTACACTGGCACATTTTGTGCTTTTACAGGGTATTTCTTAGTATTTGTCAAAGTTGTGTTGTATAACGGCTGGCAAGACATTAAAGTGGGTAGCCGAGGTAATACCAAGGAGAGAGGGGGAGTACGAGACAAGCTGTGTGGCGCAAAGTACATATTTCTGTCTGGGCTGTCCAAGGACAGCAGTGCTGATAAAAGGACGCTGACAGGCTGCACATAAACTTGTCTGAGCCCCAATCTGATGCCCCGCTGCCATATATGTGTGTGTGTGTGTGTGTGTGTGTGTGTGTGTGTGTGTGTGTGCACGCGCGCGCTTGTGTGTCCACTCTGCTTCTGGCTCTTCACCAGGACTTCATTTTGGTAAAGTTGCAACATGCTGTAAATATTTATTTTAATGTTGCAAATTTTGTCTTACAATATTTATCACATCCGTATTTAAAAAGAAAAAGGATTGTCATAAATATGCCCCAATTAGCTTCACTTTGGTTTTTTGCTGCTTTATTTTTAAACCCCAGAGAACACCTCTGTGTGACTGTAGAAGACCCCTGTTGCGTTTGTGTGCAGCTGTATTGCAGGGGACCCGGTCTTTAGGTCGACCACTATTGGGCAACAGTAAGTAGGTCGACATGGTTTATATGCCGACATGTACTAGGTCGACATGACAAAAGGTCGACATGAGGTTTTTTTTTTAAACTTTTTTTTCCCTACTTTTTCATACTTTACGATCCACGGGACTACAATTGGGAACGGTAACCTGTGCCGAGCGGAACGGAGCGAGGCACCTTGCTCGAAGCATGGCGGGCGAAGCGAGCCATGCGAGGGGACACGGTGCACTTATTGGGGTTCCCGGTCACTCTACGAGGAAAACAACACCAAAAAATTGTAAAAAACGAATGTCAACCTTTTTTCATGTTGACCTAGTACATGTCTACCTAGAGTCCCTGTCGACCTAGAAACCATGTCGACCTACTTACTGTCAACCAACAGTGGTCGACCTAGACATTGTCGACCGAAGTCTATTCTATCTTACATACCACACCCGTATTGCAGCACTCTGGTCAGCAAGAAATTCCACCGTCTTCACCAACATCAGAATTGGGGGAAAAGGAAGAGATTTTCTTATAATGAAAGCCCATGCAGAAATGGCTGATGTCATTGTTTTCTATGCTATGTATGTATCTTGTGTTCTCCCACTAACAGAATGACGCTCACTTTCCTTCCCCCTCCTATTTGCATTCAGGGAGTGCACAGATTAAAAATATCAATATGTAATTTTTATTGAAGACATTTAACACAATCATCAAAAGACAATACATGGGTCTATTCATTAAAAGGTGATAAGCCCCATACCCAGCAAAATGTGTGTTAAGTTGTGTACACACAGGCCCTCATTCCGAGTTGTTCGCTCGCAAGCTGCTTTTAGCAGCTTTGCACACGCTAAGCCGCCGCCCTCTGGGAGTGTATCTTAGCTTAGCAGAATTGCGAACGAAAGATTCTCAAAATTGCGAATAGAAATTTCTTAGCAGTTTCTGAGTAGCTCGACACTTACTCTGCCACTGCGATCAGTTCAGTCAGTTTCGTTCCTGGTTTGACGTCACAAACACACCCAGCGTTCGCCCAGGCAGTCCCCCGTTTCTCCAGCCACTCCCACGTTTTTCCCAGAAACGGCAGCGTTTTTTCACACACACCCATAAAACGGCTAGTTTCCGCCCAGAAACACCCACTTCCTGTCAATCACACTCCGATCACCAGAACGAAGAAAAATCCTCGTAATGCCGTGAGTAAAATACCAAACTTCTTAGCAAATTTACTTGACGCAGCCGCAGTGCGAACATTGCGCATGTGCAGTTAGCGGAAATTCGCACCGATGCAAAGGAAAATAACGAGCGAACAACTCGGAATGAGGGCCACAGTGCGATATTTCTTTCGAATAGTTAAAATCGTAAGAAAATATAGTGCATATCGCACCATGTGCGCAGTCCCGCGGGATCGACATCACAAGGAAAAACAGACTGTGCAGGCAGCCCAACATTGACTATATTGGCGGGTGTACACGGCCTTACTGTAGGGCAGGTCTGGCCATCCTGTGGCTCTCCAGATGTTGTGAAACAACACATCCCAGCATGCCCTGACACAGTTTTAGCATTCCCTTAAAGCAAAAATGTGGCAAGGCATGATGGGACTTGCAGTTTTACAACAGCTGGAGATCCACAGGATGGCCAGGCATGCTGTAGGGCTTGTATTCCTTATATTAGTTTAGTTGGAGTTATCTATTACTGGATTACCACCAGCTCTCACCAGAAGCAGATCCCAACAGTTATCTCTGGCAAAAGCCTATTTAAAAAGGATTGCAATCCTCCTGTCACTGCCACCATCTCAGGATAACGATAATGAGGAGAGCCCACAGAAAAAAATATATATATTTTAGGTATTTAAATAAAGCATTTTTTTCTAATAAAATTTACAATTTTAATTTTTTTTCTATTGCTTTATGTATTTTTTTAATGTAATTTTTTTCTATTTTCTAACATTTTATTATTTTTACATTTTTTTTTTATTTTTTTTTGGGCAGAGGTGGAACTGGAAGCCCAAATAAGTAAAATAAAATAAAATTACAAAATCCACTTTGAAACAGATCATGCTTGTGCAGATGAATGCAAGATCTGAATATCACACAATGTATTATTTAATTCAAGAGATATAAGAATGTTATGGTGACAATGATTGCTATAACTTCATCTTGATAAGTAACATAGAAACATAGAATTTGACGGCAGATAAGAACCACTTGGCCCATCTAGTCTGCCCCTTTTTTATTTTATCCTTTAGGCAATCTCTACCCTTTTTTAACCTTAATTCTTTGTAAGGATATTCATATGCCTGTCCCAAGCATGTTTAAATTGCCCTACAGTCTTAGCCTCTACCACCTCTGATGGGAGGCTATTCCACTTATCCACTACCCTTTCTGTGAAGTAATTTTTCCTTAAATTTCCCCTGAACCTCCCCCCCTCCAGTCTCAATGTATGCCCTCGAGTTCTAATACTTCTTTTCCTTTGAAGAATGTTTCCCTCCTGAACTTTTTTAAGACACTTGATATATTTGAAAGTTTCAATCATGTCCCCCCTTTCCCTTCTCTCCTCCAAACTATACAAGTTAAGATCTTTTAGCCTTTCTGGGTAAGTTTTGTGATGTAGGCCATGCACCATTTTAGTTGCCCTTCTTTGTACACTCTCTAATGTATTTATATCCTTCTGGAGATAGGGTCTCCAGAACTGGACACAGTATTCCAGATGGAGCCGTACCAATGACCTATACAGTGGCATTATCACTTCTTTTTTCCTGCTACTGATTCCTCTTCCCTATGCAACCAAGCATCTGACTTGCCTTTCTCATTGCTTTGTTGCATTGCTTTTCTGCCTTCAAGTCACTTGAAATAGTGACTCCTAAATCTCTTTCCTCCTCAGTAGTTTCCATTATAGTACCCTTGATACTATACTTAGCCTTTGGGTTTTTGAGACCCAAGTGCATGATTTTGCATTTTTTAGCATTAAACTGTAGTTGCCACGTTCTTGACCATTTCTCAAGCCTACCTAGGTCATTAATCATTTGTTTGACCCCTCCCGGTGTGTCTACCCTGTTGCATATCTTTGTATCATCTGCAAAAAGGCATATCTTCCCTTCAATACCATCTGCAATGTCACCAACATAGATATTAAAGAGAACTGGACCAAGTACAGATCCCTGGGGTACTCCACTGGTAACATTTCCCTCCATAGATTGCACTCCATTAACTATGACTGTCTGTTTCCTATCCTGCAACCAGGTTATTATCCATTTAACTGATTTATAATCCACCCCCAGGCTTTCAAGTTTATTTAGCAGTCTGCGATGTGGGACAGTGTCAAATGCCTTACTAAAGTCTAGATATGCTACATCTACAGCTCCCCCTTGATCTATTATTTTCATCACAGAGTCAAAAAAGTCAATAAGATTTGTTTGGCATGATCTCCCACCAGTAAATCCATGCTGTTTTGGATCCTGTAAGTTGTTTGATTTAAGATATTCCACTACTCTTTCTTTTAATAGTTTTTCCATTACTTTCCCTACTACTGATGTAAGGCTTACTGGTCTGTAGTTACTTGCTTCTTCCTTGCTTCCACTTTTGTGCAGTGGAACTACATTTGCTCTTTTCCAGTCCTCTGGAATAGCACCTGTATTTAGTGACTGGTTAAATAATTCTGTTAAAGGTGTAACCAGCACATCTTTTAGCTCTTTGAGTATCCTTGGGTCCCATTGATTTATCTGGTCCCATTGATTTATCCACTTTTAGTTTTGAAAGTTCTGTTAGGACCTTCTCCTCTGTAAATGTATTTTCATCTACCTTATTTTTATGAATGTCCTTGCAACTTAACTGTGGCCCCATCCCTTCTTCTGTAGTAAATACTGAGCAAAAATAATTATTTAGGTGATCTGCTATTGCCTTGTCTCCCTCCACCAAATGCCCACTCTCTGTCTTAAGTCTTATTATTCCTCCTTTTGATTTTCTCCTTTCACTTATATACTTAAAAAAAGTTTTGCCCCCTTTATCTACTGACTGGGCCATTTTCTCCTCAGCTTCTGCCTTTGCACGTCTGATCACTTTCTTAGCATCCTTCCGTCTGTCCAGATACACCTCTTTGTCGTTATTATTTTGAGTCTGTTTGTATTTCCTAAAAGCCATCTTTTTTGCTTTCACACTAGTTGATACTTCTTTTGTGAACCACAATGGCTTCCTTTTCCTGGTGCTTTTCCTAACCATTTTGATACAAAGGTCTGTTGCACTTAGCATTGCACTTTTCAGTTTTTTCCACCTCTCCTGCACTCCTTCCAAGTTCCTCCACTCTGCCAAAGAATCACTTAAACATCTCCCCATTTTTGCAAAGTCAGCATTTCTAAAATCCAACACCTTTGTTTTTGTGTGACAGGAGTTGGATCCTGTCTTTATACTAAACCATACTGCTTGATGATCACTGGATCCCAGGTGCTCACCCACATATATATCAGATATCCTATCACCATTTGTAAGAATTAGATCTAATATTGAGTCTTTGCGAGTGGGCTCCCTCACCAATTGCTTGAGAGATGCTCCCTGTAAGGAATGTAAAAATTTGCCACTTGTAGCTGAACTTGCAAAAGACCCCTCCCAATTTACATCAGGTAAATTAAAGTCTCCCATGATTATGACTTCTCCCTTAAAAGCCATTAGAGGGCACTGCATTCAGCAAGTACGGCGACTAACAAACCCAATCCCACCCCCCGTCTGTCCATCCATTGTAGTCTCTGTAACATGAATCGGGGCTCTAGGCGTCTAGATTGTAAGCTCTCATGGACAGGGCCTCTTACCTCACCTCTTCTCTTTTCCCGTATTCTTCTGACTAGTCTATGACAGGCCCTGTTCTCCTAGTCTCCACGTACAGCATCTCTGACTTCTGTTTTGTGCATTCATGCTATTGGATACAAGAAGGGCTGCCATTAAAAGCTTCAGACCCGTGTACATTTTGAGGCAATATTCAAAGGGTGGCATGACCACATCAGTCACTTAAGGCACCCATGGTGGTGCGATGCCACATGGTCACACAAAATAGCTCTCCTTTGTACAATCTCCCTTTCTTGGCACCCCTGGGTACAGACTTTCTTCACATTGGTATGTCTCTTGGATTGTCCCATACCGTACTGTCTCTATGTGATAGGCAGTTTTATTCTACACCCCACTGGATGCTGCTTTGTAGTGCCTTACCCTTTATTTATTTAAAGATTTTTGACATATTGGAGGGACAATGTTGTATTTTCTGGAAGCAACTGAGATCTTTACTTCCTGGTACCTGGTGTGGTGGGTTGGTGTCAATTGTGGAAACGGGTGGCTACAGAATACCGGTGTCTACACACTAGGATGCACATTCATTGTTACCACACGCCCGTTTCCTGACTGAGTGGGCTCTAGACGAAAGCCACCAAGGTGGCAGGGCTGGCCCTCGGGCAACAGTGATGGGGTTATACTACTGAGGAGAAGAGCGCTGGAAGTGGCGCAGGGGAGTGATTTTCATAGTAAATAATAGTTGCTGAATCCTCTTCTGGAGCTAACATTTATTTTTGCTTTTACATTCCATCAGTTTGTAGTTTGTAGAGCTTAACACACATCACACAATGATTCCATCGCTCCCAGCAATATAGTAATATAACTGTAGGCGGCATCCAGTCTATATTTCTAAGCAAACACTTGTTCGCTGGTGGGCAGGTGGCTGATGTCACTATCGTCAACACTGATGGAAAATGCAGATAAAGAGGAGTTTAATCTCACATAGCGTTCCAACACTCTTGTCGCACATGTCGCAAAATAAACAGAAGGACAAACGGAGAAGGTAACCGCTTTGTCGACTTCTCATCACGTTTGCAAAGGAAGACAGGAAAACCTATGTTAGTAAATTGTTCCACTTAAGACAGAAAGTGAGAGTTTATACAATGACATAATAACAATGTGGTTACCAAGCACCGATCTGACTATTGCCATTGTAAAACTACAAGTCAGATGAGTCTGACAGTGATTGCTTTTTCATGTAGAGTATTCCCTCATTAGCTGTTTATATCACTTCACACCTTATCTGCCTTTTTTTTCTCCAAAATAGTACAGATAAAAAAATATGCAATTGTAGTTTAATGGCTGTCTGTAATATTCCTAGGTCCACGGACTGGCTGGGAAAATAAGGCTTGGGGATCAACAACATAACAATAACCAGTGGCTCACCGTTAAAAGAGCTGTTTTTTAGATATAAAATACAGGCTGATTTATCAAAGGTGGAAAAACCCTTTTACTGCAGGAAATGAATATTTTCACCAAAAAAGGTGCTTCTATTTGATTTATTTGATAAATGAATAGTTACCACCAGCGATGGTGCCGCAGGGCTGTGTTAAGAGGGGAAAGGTCCCTTGTGCAGACTCCGTGTGGACCCATTCCTATTTGGGGTACAGTAGACTCTGGCACTGTTCTACTGAGCATGCAAAGGTCTCCGGTAACATGGTGCCAGTACCTTGTTCCCAGGTACTTCTGTCCTGTGCGAATCACTGTGAAAATGGTTGCTGTACTATTTTTCCGCTGATTTGAAGTGGGACTCCAGACAGGTAAGTAAATCAATCATTGGTGCAGGGTGTGCAATATGGGCTCCCCTGGACATATATATATATATATATATATATAACCACAGCACTCGCCACCCCAGAAGCGGGGTGCAATGTCTGCACTCACCACTCATAGGGTGGGGTGCATGTAGCCTATGGCCACCTACTTAAATATATACAAACAGAAAATTCAGCACTCACCATAGCAAGCTCACTTATCCTCACAACATCAATAAATAAATAAATGATGGGGGTTTATTTATTGATGTTGTGAGGATAAGTGAGCTTGCTACAGTGAGTGCTGAATTTTCTGTTTGTGTATATATATATATATATATATATATATATATACATATATATATATATATATATATATATATATATATATATATAGTAATAACTTTACTTTAGTGATCGGGACCCGGCTGCGCAACTGCACAGATGTAGTCTTCTGACTGCACTTATACGAATGGAATGTATGGATCCCTCTTCCAGAAACTTTTGCAGTGTAGCCATAGACTATAAAGGCTTATGCAATCTGACGATGGCATCACCTATTGGGCCCAGGATTTGGAATGCTTTGCAGTGCACTCCGGAGCTTGGAAAATTTGGCATTTTAGATGTCCCCATAGAAAGATTTCTATGGGGGCTGCTTTTCCAATCGAAATGGGACTGAAGGGCTGGTTCCCACTATTTTAAATAAAGATGTGCGTCTGCCTAAATCTTGGGATGTGAGTTCTTGTTTTGGATTGGGATTTCCTTCGTGTTTTGGATCTGAATTTTGTTTGCCAAAACCTTCCTTACGAGTTTTGGATCTGCATTTTTTTTTTTTAATCATAAAAACGGCTAAAATCACAGAACTTAGGCCTGTCTTTGTTCCTACAGTATTATCATCCTCAGTATCATTCATTTCCACTCATGTCCAGTCAGTTTTTACCACATCACAATATTGATTTCATACAGTGTGGATCTTGCAGGTTTTGGATTCCCTATAAGGGAGCCGCATCCGGGACTCAGCGCGATTGCACTCCCTTTCTGCCACGATGTCTGCAATAAAGTGGAAATATGTTGAATACAAAAATTAGTTGTGTATATTGGTCAAAAACATTTACATGGTACTACATACCTTGTGTAAGCTGGATGAAGCAGTTACCTTCTCCAGGTCAAACTTAACTTTCATACGTGTATGAGTAGGAAATTAAATAAATTACTGTGGTACCACCTTCACCCACAGCGTCACACAATACGTGTATGAGTATAAAATCAAATATACTACACTCCTGTTGACCATCACCAACAGTGTCACACAATACATGTATGAATAGGAAATAAAATAAGATTTTGGTTACCTACCGGTAAATCCTTTTCTCTAGTCCGTAGAGGATGCTGGCGTCCACATTAGTACCATGGGGTATAGATGGGTCCACCAGGAGTCATTGGCACTTTAAGAGTGTGGGTTGGCTCCCCCTCTATGCCCCTCCTACCAGACTCAGTCTAGAAACTGTGCCCGAGGAGACAGACACCTTTGAGAGAAAGATTTAACACAGATAGTGGCGAGATTCATACCAGCTCACACATACAAGGCACATCAAGCTAACTTAGCTTGAAAACTCAGCAACCGCTGAAAACATTACTTACCAAGTAACAATGCAGTACTTAACTAAAAACAAAGTTGTACTGAACCAGATAACAATTGCAGGAAAACTAAGCGCTGGGCGGGCGCCCAGCATCCTCTATGGACTACGAGAAAAGGATTTACTGGTAGGTAACACATTAGTACGGGAGGGAGAGCACGGAGGCTCCTGCAGAACTGATTGACTGAACTTCAGATCATCAGAGGCCAAAGTATCGAACTTGTAGAACTTTGCAAACGTGTTCGACCAAGACCAAGTTGCAGCTCGGCAAAGTTGTAACGCTGAGACACCACGGGCAGCCTCCCTGGAAGACCCCACCTTACAAGTAGAGTGGGCCTTGACAGACGAGGACACGGCAAACCTGCCATAGAATACGCATGCTGGATAGTGAACCTGATCCAGCGAGATGGTCTGCTTAGAAGCAAAACACCCAATTTTCTTGGGATCATACAGGACAAACAGAGAGTCCGATTTCCTGTGACGAGCAGTCCTCTTCACATAGATTTTCAGAGCCCTTACAACATCCAAGGACTTTGATGAAATTGAGGAGTCAGTAGCCACTGGCACCACAATAGGTTGGTTGATATGAAATGCTGACACAACCTTCGGAAGAAACTGCTGACATGTCCGAAGCTCAGCTCTATCTTCGTGGAAGATCAAGTATGGGCTTTTACAGGACAAAGCCCCCAACTCCAACACACGTCTAGAAGAAGCTAAAGCCAACATCGTGACAGCCTTCCACATAAGGAATTGGACCTCAACCTCCTGTACAGGCTTGAACCAGTCTGATTGGAGGAACTGCAACACCATGTTAAGGTCCCAAGGCGCCGTAGGCGGTACAAAGGGAGGTTGGATGTGCAGAATTCCCCTCAAAAAGGTCTGAACCTCAGGGAGCGCAGCCAATTGTTTTTGGAAGAATATGGATAGGGCCGAAATCTGGACCTTCACAGATCCCAACCTCAGGCCCATATCCACACCAGCTTGTAGGAAGAGGAGAAACCGTCCCAGTTGAAACTCCACCGCAGGAAATTTCTTGGACTCAAACCAAGATACATATTTTTACCAAATTCGATGGTAATGTTTAGACCTTACTCCTTTCCTAGCCTGTATCAGGGTAGGAATAACCTTGTTCGGAATGCCCTTCTGAGCTATTATCAGGCGTTCAACCTCCATGCCGTTAAACGTAGCCGCGGTAAGTCTTGATAGGCGAATGGCCCCTGCTGCAGCAGGTCCTCCCGAAGAAGAAGAGGCCTCGGCTCTTCTTGTAGTAGATTCAGAAGGTCCGCGTACCAAGCCCTTCTTGGCCAGGCTGGAGCAATGAGGAACGCTTGAACCCTTGTTCTCCTTATGAGCTTTAGAACTCTTGGGATGAGTGGAAGTGGAGGAAACATGTACACCGACTGGAACACCCACGGAGTCACTAGGGCGTCCACTACCACTGCTTGCGGGTCCCTCGACTTGGAACAATACCGCCGAAGCTTCTTGTTGAGATGAGAGGCCGTCATTTCGATCTTGGGTACGCCCCAAAGATCTGTTACTTCCTTGAACACCTCCGGATGGAGGCCCCACTCCCCTGGATGGAGATCGTGTCTGCAGAAGAAGTCCGCTTCCCAGTTGTCTACTCCCGGAATGAATATTGCTGAAAGCGCCAATGCGTGCTTTTCTGCCCAGAAGATGATTCTTGTTACCTCTGCCATTGTAGGTCTGCTCTTCATTCCGCCCTGTCGGTTTATGTAAGCCACCGTTGTCACATTGTCTGACTGCACTTGAATGGCCCGATTTCTCAGAAGATGGGCCGCTTGGAGAAGAACGTTGTAGACAGCAATTAGTTCCAGAATGTTTATCGGCAGGCCGGCTTCCAGACTTGACCACCTTCCTTGGAAGGTTTTACCTTGAGTGACAGCACCCCAGCCCCGGAGACTTGCATCCGTGGTTAGAAGGATACAGTCCTGAATCCCGAACCTGCGGCCCTCCAGAAGGTGAGGTAATTGCAGCCACCAGAGGAGTGAAATCCTGGTCTTTGGTGACAGACGTATTCTCTGGTACATGTGTAGATGGGATCCCGACCACTTGTCCAGGAGATCCAGTTGGAAGGACCAAGCGTGAAAGCTCCCATACTGCAGAGCCTCGTAAGAGGCCACCATCTTCTCCGGAAGGTAAATGCACTGATGAACTGACACCCGGGCTGGCTTCAGGACATCCCGGACCATCGTTTGGTTTGCATCGCCAACGCTTTTTCCTCTGGGAGAAACACCCTCTGCACCTCCGTGTCGAGGGTCATTCCCAGAAAGGACAACCTACTGGTTGGTTCCAATTGTGATTTTGGAAGATTCAGGATCCAACCATGTTCCCTGAGAAGCTAGGTCGTGAGTGTTATGGACCGTAACAGCTTCTCCTTGGACGATGCCTTCATCAGCAGATCGTCCGGATACGGAATTATGTTCACCCCCTGTCTGCAGAGGAGAATCATCATTTCTGCCATCACCTTGGTGAATACCCTCAGTGCTGTGGAGAGCCTGAATGGGAGGGCCTGGAACTGAAAATGACAGTCCGACAATGTGAATCTTAAATAAGCTTGATGCAGCAGCCAAATCGGAATGTGGACGTATGCATCCTTGATATCCAGGGATACCAGGAATTCCCCCTCCTCCAGACCTGATATCACTGCCCATAGAGACTCCATTTTGAACTTGAACTCCCTCAGAAAGGGGTTTAGTGATTTTAAGTTCAAAATGGGCCTGACCGAACCATCCGGTTTCGGTACCACGAAAAGGTTCAAATAGTAACCTTTGTTTTGCATATGAGGAGGGACCGGTACAATAACCTGTGCCTCTGCCAACTTCTGGACGGCTTCTTCCAGGACAGTCCTGTCTGCCAGCAGAGCTGGCAATCCTGAGCTGAAAAATCGGTGAGGAGGGAGATTTTGAAATTTCAGCCTGTACCCCTGGGACCCAATATCTTGCACCCAGGGGTCCAGGCCGGAGGACACCCAGACATGACTGAAATGTCTAAGTCTCTCTCCCACCGGCCCCACCTCCGGGGCGTGCAATCCACCGTCATGCGGAGGACTTTGGTGTACCTGAAGCAGGTTTCTGTACCTGGGAACCTGAAGCCGCAGGTTTTTTGAACTTGGGCCGACCTCCCCGAAAGAAGGTGTTGGACAGCTTGGCCTTTCTAGGCTTGTTAGACCGAAAGGGCTGTGATGTAACTGAAGAAAAAGTTTTTTTCGGAGCAGGTGTAGCTGAGGGAAGAAAGGGTGACTTACCAGCCGTAGCCGTGGAGATCCACGCATCTAACGCTTCCCCAACCTGTGTAGGGTAGGGTCTCCACACTTATCCTGGATTCCGCGTCGGCAGACCACTGGCGCAACCCACAGTCCTCGACGAGCTGATACCGACATGGAGGAAATCCCCGCAGCCATGGAACTCAGGTCTTTCATGGATTCTACCAGAAATCCTGCCAAATTCTGAATGTCACGTAAAAACAATTCAACATCACATTTCTCCATAGTATCCAAGTCCTCAAGTAACAGGCCTGACCACTTTACTATAGCTTTGGCAATCCAAGCACTGGCAATAGTGGAACGTAGGATTGCCCCAGAAGCCGTGTACATGGATTTGAGCGTATTATCAATTTTACGATCAGCCGGCTCTTTCAAGGCGGTAGATCCTGAAACAGGTAAAACACCTTTTTTGAGAGTCTGGATACTGACGTGTCAACAATAGGCGGGTTTTCCCATATTTTCCTATCCTCTACTCGGAAAGGAAACGCTACCAGAACCCTTTTAGGTATCTGGAATCTTTTATTCTGGGTTTTCCCAAGACTTTTCAAATATAGCATTTAATTCCTTTGACGCAGTGAAGGTTAGCGAGGCTTTCTTATTTTCAGTGAAGTAAGCCTCCTCAACCTGCTCGGGTGTTGTATCAGCAATATTCAACACATCCCTAATAGCCTCTGTCATCAACTGCCCCCCTTTTGCAAAAGATGCTGCCCCCCGCAGCACATCCCCGTCACCGTCTGCATTATCAGAATCGGTATTGGTACCATCCTGCAAGATCTGAGCAAGAGCACGTTTATGTGAATATACAGCGGGAGCCCTGATGTACCTGAACTGGGCCAGACTGCCATAGAGTTCTGTAAAGCCTGAGTTGCAGATTCATTTTGTGCAACCCTATTTGAAATCTGAGAAATCATAGATTTGATAGAGGATAACCACTCAGGCTCCCTTACTGGAATCTGTGCTAAACCAGTGCAATCCTGATTACATGGAATGGGATCATCCTGAAAGGACATATCCTCTGCAGCGTATGACACAGAGTCCCTGGACATTGCTTAATGGAGACCACAGACACTCCACACACACACACACACACACACACACACACACACACACACACACACACGGGCAGATAGAGTTTCACCCCCAAGAATGGCAAGAGAAACACAGAGATTGGAGCCAACCCACACACAGCACTTTTTAATATAAACGGAGACCCCCTATCAGAGCCCCCTACCCCCTCTACAACCCCCTGGTACCGTGATAGATAGCTGGAGTTGCTGTGGAGGGACTTGCTGTTCACTGACAGCGTTGTGCAGGCAGGAAAATGGTGCTGATCGCTGCTGGGTCCGCTCGGAGGAGAAGCTTCGCCCCCAAAATGGCACTGTCTTCCCGCTCTTCATAGGATTATACGGCCTGAGGATTTGTGCTGGCTGAGATCCGTGGACCCCGACAGGCTGTGTGACAAGTGTAGGGTGTAGGCGTTGGCTCAGGGCACCACTCACAGCGCAGCACTATGTACCGTTGAGCCTCCAGAGCGCAGTTAATACTGCACTCCTACCCTTATGCCGCCATCTTCACACCGCCCCCCCCCCCGCTTGCTAGGGGAGTCGGTGACTCACTCGCCACAAATCTTCAGCTCTGTAAGGGGGTGGCGGCAGCATGCTGCCGGGGTGAGCGATCCCCTGTGGTGAGGAATGATCTATCCCCTCAGGAGCTCAGTGTCCTGTCAGCGGAGATAGTGGCTCAGACCCCGCAGGGTGGACACTACTCCCCCCCCCCCCCTTAGTTCCACGAAGCAGGGAGGCTGTAGCCAGCAGCCTCCCTGTAAAATAATAAACTCCTCCAGGCACATTTTCTAAACTGAGTCTGGTAGGAGGGGCATAGAGGGAGGAGCCAGCCCACACTTTCAAACTCTTAAAGTGCCAATGGATCCTGGTGGACCCATCTATACCCCATGGTATTAATGTGGACCCCAGCATCCTCTAGGACGTAAGAGAAAATATATTACTGTGGTACCACCTTCACCCACAACATCACACAATGCGTGTAGGAGTACAAAAAAAAAAAAATATACTACACTGCAGTTGACCTTCATCAACAGTGTCACACAATATGTGTATGAGTATGCAACAGTAACTTACTGTGGTCTGACCGGCAGTGTCACAGTACTTATGAAAATAAAATAAAAATTATATAGTACATTGGGGTATAGCATAAATTATTTTATAATTTTATTTGTAGGCTTTTTATTTTTAGCTTTTATTATTTTCATTTAACACTGGGGCAGAGCCCCTGGATGGACGGACAGATCACCCCTTTTAGGTACAGCAGACCGAGCACCCCTGGACTGATTTAGCAGACAGCACCCCTGGACTGATTTAGCAGACAACACCCCTGGACTGATTTAGCAGACAGCACCCTTGGACTGATAAAGCAGACAGAGCACACCTGGACTGATTTAGCAGACAGAGCAATACATGACTGATACAGCAGAGCACCCATGAACTGATACAGCAGACAGAGCACCCCTGGACTAATACAGCAGACAGAGCACCCCTGGACTGATTTAGCAGACAGCACCCCTGGACTGATACAGCAGACAGAGCACACCTGGACTGATACAGCAGACAGAGCACTACATGACTGATACAGCAGACAGAGCACACCTGGACTGATACAGCAGACAGAGCACTACATGACTGATACAGCAGACAGGGCACCCTTGGACTGATACAGCAGACAGAGCACCCCTGGACTGATACAGCAGACAGAGCACTACATGACTGATACAGCAAAGCACCCATGACTGATAAAGCAGACAGAGCACCCATGACTGATAAAGCAGACAGAGCACCCATGAACTGATACAGCAGACAGAGCACCCCTGGACTAATACAGCAGACAGAGCATCCCTGGACTAATACAGCAGACAGAGCACCCATGAAATGATACAGCAGACAGAGCACCCCTGGACTAATACAGCAGTCAGAGCATCCCTGGACTAATACAGCAGACAGAGCACCCATGAACTGATACAGCAGACAGAGCACCCCTGGACTAATACAGCAGACAGAGCAGCCCTGGACTGATACAGCAGACAGAGCACCCCTGGACTGATACAGCAGACAGAGCAGCCCTGGACCGATACAGCAGACAGAGCACCCCTGGACCGATACAGCAGACAGAGCACCCCTGGACCGATACAGCAGACAGAGCACCCCTGGACCGATACAGCAGACAGAGCACCCCTGGACTAATACAGCAGACAGAGCACCCATGAACTGATACAGCAGACAGAGCACCCCTGGACTAATACAGCAGACAGAGCAGCCTTGGACTGATACAGCAGACAGAGCACCCCTGGACTGATACAGCAGAGAGAGCTCCCCTGGACTAATACAGCAGACAGAGCACCCCTGGACTGATACAGCAGACAGAGCACCCCTAGACTGATACAGCAGACAGAGCAGCCCTGGACTAATACAGCAGACAGAGCAGCCCCGGACTAATACAGCAGACAGAGCAGCCCTGGACTAATACAGCAGACAGAGCAGCCCTGGACTAATACAGCAGACAGAGCATCCCTGGACTAATACAGCAGACAGAGCACCCCTGGACTGATACAGCAAAGCACCCATGACTGATAAAGCAGACAGAGCACCCCTGGACTGATACAGCAGACAGAGCACCCCTGGACTGATACAGCAGACAGAGCACTACATGACTGATACAGCAGACAGAGCACCCCTGGACTGATACAGCAGACAGAGCACTACATGACTGATACAGCAGACAGAGCATCCATGACTGATAAAGCAGACAGAGCAGCCCTGGACTAATACAGCAGACAGAGCACCCCTGGACTAATACAGCAGACAGAGCAGCCCTGGACTAATACAGCAGACAGAGCACCCCTGGACTGATACAGCAGACAGAGCACCCCTGGACTGATACAGCAGACAGAGCACCCCTGGACTGATACAGCAGACAGAGCAGCCATGGACTGATACAGCAGACAGAGCAGCCCTGGACTGATACAGCAGACAGAGCAGCCCTGGACTAATACAGCAGACAGAGCAGCCCTGGACTGATACAGCAGACAGAGCACCCCTGGACTGATACAGCAGACAGAGCACCCCTGGACTGATACAGCAGACAGAGCAGCCCTGGACTAATACAGCAGACAGAGCACCCCTGGACTGATACAGCAGACAGAGCACCCCTGGACTGATACAGCAGACAGAGCACCCCTGGACTGATACAGCAAACAGAGCACACCTGGACTGATACAGCAGACAGAGCAGCCCTGGACTGATACAGCAGACAGAGCAGCCCTGGACTGATACAGCAGACAGAGCACCCCTGGACTGATACAGCAGACAGAGCACCCCTGGACTGATACAGCAGACAGAGCACCCCTGGACTGATACAGCAGACAGAGCACCCCTGGACTGATACAGCAGACAGAGCACCCCTGGACTGATACAGCAGACAGAGCAGCCCTGGACTGATACAGCAGACAGAGCAGCCCTGGACTGATACAGCAGACAGAGCAGCCCTGGACTGATACAGCAGACAGAGCAGCCCTGGACTGATACAGCAGACAGAGCACCCCTGGACTGATACAGCAGACAGAGCACCCCTGGACTGATACAGCAGACAGAGCAGCCCTGGACTGATACAGCAGACAGAGCACCCCTGGACTGATACAGCAGACAGAGCAGCCCTGGACTGATACAGCAGACAGAGCACCCCTGGACTGATACAGCAGACAGAGCAGCCCTGGACTAATACAGCAGACAGAGCAGCCCTGGACTAATACAGCAGACAGAGCACCCCTGGACTAATACAGCAGACAGAGCACCCCTGGACTAATACAGCAGACAGAGCACCCCTGGACTGATACAGCAGACAGAGCACCCCTGGACTGATACAGCAGACAGAGCACCCCTGGACTGATACAGCAGACAGAGCACTACATGACTGATACAGCAGACAGAGCACCCATGACCGATAAAGCAGACAGAGCACCCATGAACTGATACAGCAGACAGAGCACCCCTGGACTAATACAGCAGACAGAGCATCCCTGGACTAATACAGCAGACAGAGCACCCATGAACTGATACAGCAGACAGAGGACCCCTGGACTAATACAGCAGACAGAGCACCCATGAACTGATACAGCAGACAGAGGACCCCTGGACTAATACAGCAGACAGAGCATCCCTGGACTAATACAGCAGACAGAGCACCCATGAACTGATACAGCAGACAGAGCACCCCTGGACTAATACAGCAGACAGAGCAGCCCTGGACTGATACAGCAGACAGAGCACCCCTGGACTGATACAGCAGACAGAGCAGCCCTGGACTGATACAGCAGACAGAGCACCCCTGGACTGATACAGCAGACAGAGCACCCCTGGACTAATACAGCAGACAGAGCACCCCTGGACTAATACAGCAGACAGAGCACCCCTGGACTGATACAGCAGACAGAGCACCCCTGGACTGATACAGCAGACAGAGCAGCCCTGGACTAATACAGCAGACAGAGCAGCCCTGGACTGATACAGCAGACAGAGCACCCCTGGACTAATACAGCAGACAGAGCACCCCTGGACTAATACAGCAGACAGAGCAGCCCTGGACTCAGGGCCGGCGCCACCACTAGGCAGCTTTAGGCAGCTGCCTATGGGCGCCGGCCACTTGAGGGCGCCGCTACAACTTTCATACTGAAAAATTAATCTTTCTTTCACAGATTGCGCTTGCCAGTGACGGCTGTGGGTCTAACCATCCACAGCCACGCTGTCACTAGATCCCTGCTTCTGGAGAGTGTTGCGGGGGGGGGGGGGGGGGGGGGTTGGGCTACTGACGGCTGCTACCGCCGAGTGAGATGGAGGGAGGAGGGAGCAACGGCGGGTGTCCGCTCACCTACCGCTGCTCTCCTCTGGAGGGGGGAGAGGCCAGCTACTACTCCGGAGGCGGGGTTACTGATGACTGCCAAAGCAAGTGTGTGCTGCGGGGCAGGAAAGTAAGGGGAAAATGCCATCTGCTGTGTCTCTTGTCGGACGGGGTAGGAGAGAGATGCCGCTGAGTGTGTCCCTGGGGACGGAGGAGTGTGCCGGCGCCGGGTACTCATGTGTATTGTCAGGTACGGGGGATGCACTGGCCACCGCTGCTGCAGCTATGGAGAGAGGTGGTGCCTGGGCGTTGCTGCTCATGCTCCATGTGTGGTGGGACAAGGGAGATTCACCGGCCACTTCCGCTGCTGGAAGGTGAGGGGGGGGGGGGGGGTTGCCGCCACTCCTGTGTAATGTGGGATGTCTCTTGCCACTGTTGTGGATGGGAAAAGGGGGGTTCCCGCCGCTCATATGTATTTGGGCGGGGGGGGGGGGGGTGTATGTGTGTGTGTATATATATATATATATATTCATTCATTCATTGACCGGCCTTCTCGTGCGGATATAGAATTTTTTTTTTTTTTACATACTATGGCCTTATATACATATATGTACTGTACATATGTATACACTGCAACATTATGCCAATGACACAATCTATAGTTTCCTACTGCGAGACCCACCCGCAATGCAAATTGCAGTATCAATGTACCATCAGTCCAACTATCGGACACCCCCTATGGCAGAGCAGAATGTCCTTTGAAACATGGCTGCCGAGGCCAGCACGACTGCGTCTGTTACAGCCATCGATGCTCCACAAATTTCTGGACATTTCCACCCAGCAGTGATGGGGCTGCAGCTGCAGGGAGGAAAGTTTTGGATCCCAGATAGCATCTGCTACCTAGGGACTCATCTCTGTACTATAAGTAACTTCATTATCTGTGCATTACATTCAAACAGAAATACACTACAGACAGAAGACAGGAAGGTACAGAAATAGCTTCCTGTCTTCTACTCTGACTTGGTATCTCTCTCTGCCATCTCCTCCTTGTACTTCTCTCCCATCTCCCCCTATTCCTCCTCTCTTTCCTATTTCCCCCTATTCCTCCTCTCTTTCCCATCTCCCCCTATTCCTCCTCTCTTTCCCATCTCCCCCTATTCCTCCTCTCCCTTCTCCCCCCTATTCCTCCTCTCCCTTCTCCCCCTATTCCTCCTCTCCCTTCTCCCCCTATTCCTCCTCTCTTTCCTTTCTCCCCCTATTTCTCCTCTCCCTTCTCCCCCCTATTCCTCCTCTCCCTTCTCCCCCCTATTCCTCCTCTCCCTTCTCCCCCTATTCCTCCTTTCTTTCCCTTCTCCCCCTATTCCTCCTCTCTTTCCTTTCTCCCCCTATTTCTCCTCTCCCTTCTCCCCCCTATTCCTCCTCTCCCTTCTCCCCCCTATTCCTCCTCTCCCTTCTCCCCCTATTCCTCCTTTCTTTCCCTTCTCCCCCTATTCCTCCTCTCCCTTCTCCCCCTATTCCTCCTCTCTTTCCCTTCTCCCCCTATTCCTCCTCTCCCTACTCCCCCTATTCCTCCTCTCTTTCCTTTCTCCCCCTATTTCTCCTCTTCCTTCTCCCCCTATTCCTCCTCTTTCCTTTCTCCCCCTATTTCTCCTCTCCTTTCTCCCCCTATTTCTCCTCTCCTTTCTCCCCCTATTCCTCCTCTCTTTCCCTTCTCCCCCTATTTCTCCTCTTTCCTTTGTCCTCCTGTTCCTCCTCTTTCTTATTTCCCCCATCCTCCTCTCTTTACGTTCTCACCCTATTCCTCCTCTCTTCCCTGTCTCCCCCTATTTTTCCTCTCTTTCCTATTTCCCCATCCTCCTCTCTTTCCTTTCTCACCCTATTCCTCCTCTCTTCCCTGTCTCCCCCTATTTTTCCTCTCTTTCTTATTTCCCCCATCCTCCTCTCTTTCCCTTCTCCCCCATTCCTCCTCTCTTTCTAATTCCCCCCATCCTCCTCTCTTTCCCTTCTCCCCCTATTTCTCCTCTTTCCTTTGTCCCCCTGTTCCTCCTCTCTTTCTTATTTCCCCCATCCTCCTCTCTTTCCGTTCTCACCCTATTCCTCCTCTCTTCCCTGTCTCCCCCTATTTTTCCGCTCTCTCTCCCATCTCCCCCTATTCCTGCTCTCTCTCTCAACTGTCTTCCCCTATTCCTCCTCTCTCAGGTGGATTCAGCATTGGTCCTCTCCAGGTCCGGCAGTGCTGCATCTGATTATTGAATGAAACGGAGCTGGGTCAGCAAGGAGAGGGCAGCAATGTTTTCTTTATTCATTTATTTTGGGGTGGGGAAAGTACAGGCTGACTTCAAAAAATTAAAATTCCCCCATGGATCTTTGCTGTAAATATTACCACAAGTTTTTTTTTTCAATTGGATACCACAGGTATCAAGGTTTTCCATACCTGCGGCAACGAAAAAAAGGTTGCGATAGCCGTGGTAATTTTTAACGCAAAATTTGCACACCCAATCGAATATGCTCACATAAATTATCAAATTTAAGGCATATATTGCTCGTTACCGTATGGGACAGCGAGCACTTTTCAGCGAGTGTGGTCCACTGTAAAGTGCGGCCGCTGCCGTGATGATTTGTTCCTGCGATATCATCGTGGCTAATTGGATTAACCCCTAAGCAGGACTCATAGAACTGGACACAATTTACACACATAAAAAAGATGTATCCAGACTGCCCTCATTTATTTATATTTAGGTAATAAAAAAAAATTCAATAAAAAAAAAAGGGTATTGATGTATTCCATGCAAGCAAGCGGCAGCTGTACTTATAAGATGCCACCTGGGGTGGGGTGGGGGGCAGTAGGCTGAAGTTTTGCCTAGGGTGACACGAAACCTTGCACCGGCCCTGCCTGGACTGATACAGCAGACAGAGCACCCCTGGACTGATACAGCAGAGAGAGCTCCCCTGGACTAATACAGCAGACAGAGCACCCCTGGATTGATACAGCAGACAGAGCACCCCTGGACTGATACAGCAGACAGAGCACCCCTGGACTAATACAGCAGACAGAGCACCCCTGGACTAATACAGCAGACAGAGCACCCCTGGACTAATACAGCAGACAGAGCAGCCCTGGACTAATACAGCAGACAGAGCAGTCCTGGACTAATACAGCAGACAGAGCAGCCCTGGACTAATACAGCAGACAGAGCACCCCTGGACTGATACAGCAGACAGAGCACTACATGACTGATACAGCAAAGCACCCATGACTGATAAAGCAGACAGAGCACCCCTGGACTGATACAGCAGACAGAGCACCCCTGGACTGATACAGCAGACAGAGCACCCCTGGACTGATACAGCAGACAGAGCACCCCTGGACTGATACAGCAGACAGAGCATCCCTGGACTGATACAGCAGACAGAGCACTACATGACTGATACAGCAGACAGAGCACCCCTGGACTGATACAGCAGACAGAGCACTACATGACTGATACAGCAGACAGAGCATCCATGACTGATAAAGCAGACAGAGCACCCATGAACTGATACAGCAGACAGAGCACCCCTGGACTAATACAGCAGACAGAGCACCCATGAACTGATACAGCAGACAGAGCACCCCTGGACTAATACAGCAGACAGAGCATCCCTGGACTAATACAGCAGACAGAGCACCCATGAACTGATACAGCAGACAGAGCACCCCTGGACTAATACAGCAGACAGAGCACCCCTGGACTGATACAGCAGACAGAGCACCCCTGGACTGATACAGCAGACAGAGCACCCCTGGACTGATACAGCAGACAGAGCACCCCTGGACTGATACAGCAGACAGAGCACCTCTGGACTGATACAGCAGACAGAGCACCCCTGGACTGATACAGCAGACAGAGCACCTCTGGACTGATACAGCAGACAGAGCACCCCTGGACTGATACAGCAGACAGAGCAGCCCTGGACTGATACAGCAGACAGAGCACCCCTGGACTGATACAGCAGACAGAGCACCCCTGGACTGATACAGCAGACAGAGCTCCCCTGGACTGATACAGCAGACAGAGCACCCCTGGACTGATACAGCAGACAGAGCAGCCCTGGACTAATACAGCAGAGAGAGCTCCCGCCCCATGCCAGACAACATAGTCCAGTACATTCTCCACAGCCGGAGTGAAGATGGCGCCGATCATCGAGAACCCTTATAGAATCCAAAACCCGCAAGAATCCGACAGAAGGATGATGACGTTTTGCCTCGTTTTAGAATCCGAGTCTTGCTGGAAACCCCGAGCCAGACTCGGATCGTGAAGTTCTCGGAGAACCGGACCCACTCATCTCTAATTTATATACACATCTTTTTTTGGAGAATATTATTTGGACTTAATCTAAACTTTGTGTTTACACATAGGGGAAGATTTAACAAAGCTTGGAGATAAAGTGGAGAAAAAGAGCAGGGGTGTATCTAGGGGTCCGAGCGCCCCTGGCAAAGTCAGGGGCAGCCCCCCTCCCCACACACACACATACACATATTTGAAATAAGGGAGGCGTGTCAAAAAAGGAATGTGGCCTTGTGGGGAAGGGGCATGGCCGCACAATAATACTTCCAATTCAAATTATGCCACATCGTATGTATCACATTACACCGCACAGTAGTGTCTCTTATTCATATTACACCGCACAGTAGTGTCCATTACTCACATTACAACACACAGTAGTGTCTCTTATTCACGTTACGCCACACAGTCAAACCCCTATAGAAAACACAGTCTATAAAGGGCATATGGGGAATGCAAATAGAAAATGGAAATGTGGACCAGTGCTAATAAATATATTCCTAATTTTATATGGGGAATACGGTCAAACCACATCTGCCATTAGTATATCTGATCCTGCTCATAGGCACACACATATACACTAATACATACATAGTCACAAACAAAACACATACATATGATATACAGTCCAGTCACACATGCAGTATATAAAAATACAGTCACATACATACTGTACATAGTTACACACTTATTCACATACATAGTCACACACTAAAACACACAAACATACATTCATACATAGTCACACACATACATAAATTCAGTCACAGACACACAGACAGACAGACAGACTATATAGTACCCCCCCCCACACACACACACACATTACAGACAGGGTACGCTGACTGCATGTACTTTAGTAGCTCACTGTCCTCTCTCCCTCTCCTCAATGCTGTTGGGCTGTCTGGCAGTGAGTGTCGTGTAGTCCCACCCCCGTGCTTCCACTCCGTCCATGGCCCTAGCCCATACTTACCTACTCTCCCGGAAGCTGCGGGAGGCTCCCGTTTTTTGGGGTAGCCCCCGCACCCCCGGAAGAGTGGGCAGGTCTCCCGCATCCTGCTCGCACCCTAGTGATGCGAGCAGGATGGAGAGATTACCTCCCGCATTCGCGGGTCCGTCGGGTGGAGAAGGGATTAAAATGACGCAAATCGGGGCTTAGTGATGTCACAGTCCGGCCCCGCCCCCCGAAGACACCTGCAGCGTCTCCTATCCGGGCTTCTCCCGGAGAGGAGAAATAAAATGTAGGTAAGTATGCCCTAGCCAAATGCCGGCGCCAGTACTAGTGATCAATCAGACTCAAAGTAAACTACAGCTCCTAGCAGCCCTTGGTGCCGGGAACTCCCAGCAGCAAGGGCTGCTGGGAGCTGTAGTTTATGTTGAGTCTGATTACAAGCGAGGTGTAGTGTGCTGCTGCCAGACATTGGCGCCGGCACTAACAGACAGTCACCAAGTCTAAATGTACTACTTGGTTCTACCCCCTGGCCATGGGTGGCACAGCCGGATGGTGCCCCCTACTTGCCTGGCGCCCCTGGCGAGTGCCATTCTGGCCAATAGGTAGATACACCCCTGAGAAAGAGATACAGTGGAGAAAGACAAACCATTTACCTCCTGTCAAGATACAGCTTGTGTTTGAAAACAAAAGCTGATTGGTTGGTACTTTATCTCTCTCCACTGTATTTCTCTACAGTCCTTGATAAATCTCACCCTTAGTTTTTAATCATTTTTTGCGGTCTAAATTGAATGAACCATTTTGTGGTAATCTTGTCAGTTTATTTACTTGAAGGTCGCACAACAATAATTTCAAATAGGGAATAAACAATTAGGTGCAGATTTACATGTCTGAAAAGTTTCCGCTCTGTACAATCAATTGGATCCGCTAATCAGGCTACGCGTAGATGTGCATTATGCTGGGTCATCTGACTATTTCTGTATCTGTCACAAATTAGTACTGAATGAAAAAATGGAGCCTCTTATAGCTAAAGCAATTTGGCAGATTTTTACGGGTATGGGTCGTTAGGTCGACCACTATTGGTCAATAGGTCGACGTGTACTAGGTCGACATGAAAAAGGTCGACATGAGGTTTCTTTTTTACTGTTTTTGGTGTCGTTTTCTTCGTAAAGTGACGGGGAACCCCAATTAGGGCACAGGTTACCGTTCCCAATTGTAGTTCACGTGGATCGTAAAGTATGAAAAAGGAAAAAAAAAAGTGAGAAACTCATGTCGACCTTTTTTCCACGTCGACCTAGTACAGGTCGACCTATTTACCATGTCGACCTAGTGACCATGCCGACCTAATGCATGTCGACCAATAGTGGTCGACCTAATGACTGTCGACCTAAGTGCTGTCGACCTAATGACCATATCCCAATTTTTACATAGGTGTTATAAAAATATTAAATGGCATTTATAAACAATTTATCATTGAGGTTTATTGTCCTTAGTGCAAATTATTTTTCGAGCACCCCTGAGCAGGTGCAAAGATTTGGAAAATCCTTATTTTAAATTAAAAATGTCGGGACTTGCATTAGCAAACGCAGGATTACTAGAGGGGGATTTCCAAATGCAGTCCACAATCTGCGGAACATTGGCGCAAATGCAGGAGTCTGAGAGAGTGGTAGAAGAACCTAGTAACAGCCGTTGGTATTAATGTTCTTTATACACTGTATGGAATACAGTATTAATATCTAACACTATAGTACAGGGTGTAGCAAACATATTTAAATAATACATAATTACACAAATATACTAAAACCAGTACTGCACTTTCCAAGCACACATTCTCCCACCTCATGGTAAGGCTCCTGTCTCTTCTTCCTGGTAGCTACTCTCTGGTCCAGTGCAGTGATAGAGGACTCAGATCCACACAAGGCAAACTAGGCAGAAGAAGCTGCCACCACTGGGTATATGCAGCAGCTCTGCTCTGACCCTTACACTGCATGATGTGGCAGCATCTCTAGTAATCGTATTGTATACAATTGCTATTGTTGTCATAATTTGAGCCACTGGCCAAGAGGAGGGGGGTTTCTGGGCAACTGGAACACCCCCCCCCCCTCCGCGGTTGCCTATGACTTATTTCAGAACCATTGGGACACCCTCCCTAATGATTAGTTAGACAATTATCTGAATTTGGCCAATAATGATGTCATGTTTGGGATGAATTCTGCAAAGCACAGAATAATGGGTTACAAGATGCAATCAGGGTAGGCAGGGGCTGCAGAACCTCACCTGTCTTACTCTAGGACACCTCCAGAGTTTTGAGTATATAAAGGAGTAGTACAACACAAAAAAGATATGAAGAAATGATATCATCTTGTATTGTTCATATCGTCTTGGGTGTTATGCCTCCCCAACCATTGACCTCACAACAACTCACTGGGATTGGTCTATGGGGGTGCTGTATATATGTGACAGGTGTTTTTTAAATTACAGGCGGGACTTACAGGTGTTTTTTTAAAAGATGTTTTAAAAGTGGCTTAAAATTACACAAATACATATTAACAGGCATTTTTATGCACCACTAATTTAATTAGAGTATTTATTTTGTAGAAATACATTTGGTTTCTATCAGGGGCGGATTGGGAACAAAAAGCGGCCCTGGAAAAAAATTGGTACTAGTGGCCCCACATGGGCAGCACCAGAGGTGTAAGGTCTAGCCATGGGCCATGGCAGCAGCACCCTCACCCCAAGACTTCCCAGATAGTGGGCATGTCCAGCATCAAGGGGGAAGTTAAAAGGAAATAAAATTAAATATTATAAGCACATTACATGATACACCTTCAGAATTTAGGAAACTATATCATTCTTTAGAAAGATATATTTTCTTGCTTATTACACCAACCGTATCCCAATCACTATTTACTCAATCTTATATGTCAGCCAAGCAGGCAGACAGAGCATACACTAGATCATCTGCAATCACAGGCTAAGTGGCAAAGTCATTTTCATATGTGCAAATTATTTTGCATCTTATTCATTATGTCTATAAATAGAACCACGTGTCCTCAAACAAAACAGGCCCCACGGGTGCATCGGCCCACCGGGAATCTTCCCTGTAAGCCCTATGGCCAATCCGCCTCTGGTTTCTATCATTTTTCACTGTTATAACAGACATTTGACACTATTTATGAATCCCAAACACATTCATTTCTAATTAACTTGTCCATTAAACAGGAGCGTGCATACAGGTGACAGATGAAATTAGTGGGTGATAGGTCCGTTAAATTAACCTTCGAAAACATAACACTCTATCGCCTCTAATTGAATTCCCCCTTAGTACATCTCCCTCCATATCTTTAAAAATGTTAATCAAAACACAACAGGTACATATCATTCAGCCTAAAGGACCTTATTTCGCTGTACATTAAGATTAAGCAAAAGATGGGCAAGTTGCCAAAGTTACTGCTTAATTGCGAAAATGTAATGCAACAGTGCCCATCTGAAAAGTTATCATGGGAAATGTTAATTATTTGCATAACTATAGTTAAGCTGTCTCTCCCCTGACTAATGTGAATTCTATTTCAAGAGTGTGTTTGATTATAACTTTCGTTGTTTATACTTGCATTGATTTTGTATTTTTTTTTACAGATTATCTTTGTTAGTTGTAATCACTGGTTTGTAAACCAAATTGTATTATGTTGACCATAATTATATTGTAAGACTCTTATTCATAATAACTGGTATTACAGTGAAAGTGATGCTTTCTGATCTGAACCACATATTTATCAAAGCTTGGAGAGAGATAAAGTGGAGCACAATAAAGTAAAACATAATGTGTAAGGGGCACTACTACTGTGTGGCATAATGTGTAAAGGGGCGCTACTACTGTGTGGCGTAATGTGTAAGGGGGCACTACTACTGTGTGGCATAATGTATATAAGGCAGTAGCAGCTGCAGACACCGAATACTAAGTGCAGGGAGGAGCCACTAAGTGCAGGATGCCCTACGGGGGGCAGTTGGCTGCTGCCGAAATATAAGGGCTGCAGAAGGGGTACTACTCTGTAGCATAATGTGAATAAGGGACAGCAAATTGGCATTTTCTAATTGGATCTCTCATTTCTCTGGTGAGTACATTCATGGGATATATGTTTCTCTAACGTCCTAGTGGATGCTGGGGACTCCGAAAGGACCATGGGGAATAGCGGCTCCGCAGGAGACTGGGCTCAAAAGTAAAAAGCTTTAGGACTACCTGGTGTGCACTGGCTCCTCCCCCTATGACCCTCCTCCAAGCCTCAGTTAGATTTTTGTGCCCGAACGAGACGGGTGCAGGCTAAGGGGCTCTCCTGAGCTGCTTAGTGTAAAAGTTTAAAGTAGGTTTTTTATTTTCAGTGAGACCTGCTGGCAACAGGCTCACTGCACCGAGGGACTAAGGGGAGAAGAAGCGAACTCACCTGCGTGCAGAGTGGATTGGGCTTCTTAGGCTACTGGACATTAGCTCCAGAGGGACCATCACAGGCCCAGCCATGGATGGGTCCCAGAGCCGCGCCGCCGTCCCCCTTACAGAGCCAGAAGACGGAAGAGGTCCGGAAAATCGGCGGCAGAAGACGTCCTGTCTTCAATAAGGTAGCGCACAGCACTGCAGCTGTGCGCCATTGCTCTCAGCACACTTCACACTCCGGTCACTGAGGGTGCAGGGCGCTGGGGGGGGGGCGCCCTGAGACGCAATAAAAACACCTTTTTGGCAAAAAATACATCACATATAGCTCCTGGGCTATATGGATGTATTTAACCCCTGCCTATTTTTACATAAAAAAGCGGGAGAAAGGCCGCCGAAAAAGGGGCGGAGCCTATCTCCTCAGCACACTGGCGCCATTTTTTCCTCACAGCTCCGTTGGAGGAAGGCTCCCTGACTCTCCCCTGCAGTCCTGCACTACAGAAACAGGGTAAAACAAGAGAGGGGGGGCACTAAATTGGCATATAAATATATACAGCAGCTATATTAGGGAAAAACACTTATATAAGGTTATCCCTGTATATATATATATAGCGCTCTGGTGTGTGCTGGCAAACTCTCCCTCTGTCTCCCCAAAGGGCTAGTGGGGTCCTGTCCTCTATCAGAGCATTCCCTGTGTGTGTGCTGTGTGTCGGTACGTTGTGTTGACATGTATGAGGAGGAAAATGGTGTGGAGGCGGAGCAATTGCCTGTGTTAGTGATGTCACCCCCTAGGGAGTCGACACCTGACTGGATGGTCTTATGGAAAGAATTACGTGATAGTGTCAGCACTTTACAAAAGACTGTTGACGACATGAGACAGCCGGCAAATCAGTTAATACCTGTACAGGCGTCTCAAACACCGTCAGGGGCTCTAAAGCGCCCGTTACCTCAGGTCGATACAGACACAGACACGGACACTGACTCCAGTGTCGACGGTGAGGAAACAAACGTATTTTCCAGTAGGGCCACACGTTACATGATCACGGCAATGAAGGAGGTTTTGAACATTTCTGATACTACAAGTACCACAAAAAAGGGTATTATGTGGGGTGTGAAAAAACTACCCGTAGTTTTTCCCGAATCAGATGAATTAAATGAGGTGTGTGATGAAGCGTGGGTTTCCCCCGATAAAAAACTGCTAATTTCTAAAAAGTTATTGGCATTATACCCTTTCCCGCCAGAGGTTAGGGCGCGTTGGGAAACACCCCCTAGCGTAGATAAGGCGCTCACACGCTTATCAAAACAAGTGGCGTTACCGTCCCCTGATACGGCCGCCCTCAAGGAACCAGCTGATAGGAAGCTGGAAAATATCCTTAAAAGTATATACACACATACTGGTATTATACTGCGACCAGCAATCGCCTCAGCCTGGATGTGCAGTGCTGGGGTGGCTTGGTCGGATTCCCTGACTGAAAATATTGATACCCTGGACAGGGACAATATATTATTGACTATAGAGCATTTAAAGGATGCATTTCTATATATGCGAGATGCACAGAGGGATATTTGCACTCTGGCATCAAGAGTAAGTGCGATGTCCATTTCTGCCAGAAGAGGATTATGGACGCGACAGTGGTCAGGGGATGCGGATTCCAAACGGCATATGGAAGTATTGCCGTATAAAGGGGAGGAGTTATTTGGGGTCGGTCTATCGGACCTGGTGGCCACGGCAACGGCTGGAAAATCCACCTTTTTACCCCAAGTCACCTCGCAGCAGAAAAAGATACCGTCTTTTCAGGCTCAGTCCTTTCGTCCCCATAAGGGCAAGCGGGCAAAAGGCCACTCATATCTGCCCCGGGGCAGAGGAAGGGGAAAAAGACTGCAGCAGACAGCCTCTTCCCACGAACAGAAGCCCTCCCCCGCTTCTGCCAAGTCCTCAGCATGACGCTGGGGCCTTACAAGCGGACTCAGGCACGGTGGGGGCCCGTCTCAAGAATTTCAGCGCGCAGTGGGCTCACTCGCAAGTGGACCCCTGGATCCTGCAGGTAGTATCTCAGGGGTACAAATTGGAATTCGAGACGTCTCCCCCTCGCCGGTTCCTGAAGTCTGCTTTACCAACGTCTCCCCCCGACAGGGAGGCGGTATTGGAAGCCATTCACAAGCTGTATTCCCAGCAGGTGATAATCAAGGTACCCCTCCTACAACAGGGAAAGGGGTATTATTCCACGCTGTTTGTGGTACCGAAGCCGGACGGCTCGGTGAGACCCATTTTAAATCTGAAATCCTTGAACACTTACATAAAAAGGTTCAAGTTCAAGATGGAGTCACTCAGAGCAGTGATAGCGAACCTGGAAGAAGGGGACTATATGGTGTCTCTGGACATCAAGGATGCTTACCTCCATGTCCCAATTTGCCCTTCTCACCAAGGGTACCTCAGGTTTGTGGTACAGAACTGTCACTATCAGTTTCAGACGCTGCCGTTTGGATTGTCCACGGCACCCCGGGTCTTTACCAAGGTAATGGCCGAAATGATGATTCTTCTTCGAAAAAAAGGCGTCTTAATTATCCCTTACTTGGACGATCTCCTGATAAGGGCAAGGTCCAGAGAACAGTTAGAGGTCGGAGTAGCACTATCTCAAGTAGTACTACGACAGCACGGATGGATTCTAAATATTCCAAAATCGCAGCTGATTCCGACGACACGTCTGCTGTTCCTAGGGATGATTCTGGACACAGTACAGAAAAAGGTGTTTCTCCCGGAGGAGAAAGCCAAGGAGTTATCCGACCTAGTCAGGAACCTCCTAAGACCAGGCCAAGTGTCAGTACATCAATGCACAAGGGTCCTGGGAAAGATGGTGGCTTCTTACGAAGCGATTCCATTCGGCAGATTCCACGCAAGAACTTTTCAGTGGGATCTGCTGGACAAATGGTCCGGATCGCATCTTCAAATGCATCAGCGGATAACCCTGTCTCCAAGGACAAGGGTGTCTCTCCTGTGGTGGTTACAGAGTGCTCATCTCCTAGAGGGCCGCAGATTCGGCATTCAGGATTGGGTCCTGGTGACCACGGATGCCAGCCTGAGAGGCGGGGGAGCAGTCACACAGGGAAGAAATTTCCAGGGCTTGTGGTCAAGCACGGAAACGTCACTTCACATAAATATCCTGGAACTAAGGGCCATTTACAATGCCCTAAGTCAGGCAAGACCTCTGCTTCAGGGTCAGCCGGTGTTGATCCAGTCGGACAACATCACGGCTGTCGCCCACGTAAACAGACAGGGCGGCACAAGAAGCAGGAGGGCAATGATGGAAGTGGCAAGGATTCTTCGCTGGGCGGAGAATCATGTGATAGCACTGTCAGCAGTGTTCATTCCGGGAGTGGACAACTGGGAAGCAGACTTCCTCAGCAGACACGATCTTCACCCGGGGGAGTGGGGACTTCACCCAGAAGTCTTCCACATGATTGTGAACCGTTGGGAAAAACCAAAGGTGGACATGATGGCGTCCCGCCTCAACAAAAAACTGGACAGATATTGCGCCAGGTCAAGGGACCCTCAGGCAATAGCGGTGGACGCTCTGGTAACACCGTGGGTGTACCAGTCGGTGTATGTGTTCCCTCCTCTGCCTCTCATACCCAAAGTACTGAGAATCATAAGAAGGAGAGGAGTAAGTACTATACTCGTGGCTCCGGATTGGCCAAGAAGAACTTGGTACCCGGAACTGCAAGAGATGCTCACGGAGGACCCGTGGCCTCTACCTCTCAGAAAGGACCTGCTCCAGCAGGGACCTTGTCTGTTTCAAGACTTACCGCGGCTGCGTTTGACGGCATGGCGGTTGAACGCCGGATCCTGAAGGAAAAAGGCATTCCGGATGAAGTCATCCCTACCCTGATCAAAGCCAGGAAGGATGTAACCGTACAACATTATCACCGTATTTGGCGTAAATATGTTGCGTGGTGCGAGGCCAGGAAGGCCCCTACAGAGGAATTTCAACTGGGTCGTTTCCTGCATTTCCTGCAAACAGGACTGTCTATGGGCCTCAAATTAGGGTCCATTAAGGTTCAAATTTCGGCCCTGTCAATATTCTTCCAAAAAGAACTGGCTTCTGTTCCTGAAGTTCAGACGTTTGTCAAGGGAGTACTGCATATACAGCCTCCTTTTGTGCCTCCAGTGGCACCTTGGGATCTCAATGTAGTTTTGGGATTCCTAAAATCACATTGGTTTGAACCACTCACCACTGTGGACTTAAAATATCTCACATGGAAAGTGGTAATGCTGTTAGCCCTGGCTTCAGCCAGGCGTGTCTCAGAATTGACGGCTTTATCCTATAAAAGCCCTTACCTAATTTTTCATACGGACAGGGCAGAATTGAGGACTCGTCCTCAATTTCTCCCTAAGGTGGTTTCAGCTTTTCACTTAAACCAGCCTATTATGGTGCCTGCGGCTACTAGGGACTTGGAGGATTCCAAGTTGCTGGACGTAGTCAGGGCCCTGAAAATATATGTTTCCAGGACGGCTGGAGTCAGAAAATCTGATTCGCTGTTTATCCTGTATGCACCCAACAAGCTGGGTGCTCCTGCTTCTAAGCAGACGATTGCTCGTTGGATTTGTAGTACAATTCAGCTTGCACATTCTGTGGCAGGCCTGCCACAGCCAAAATCTGTAAAAGCCCATTCCACACGGAAAGTGGGCTCATCTTGGGCGGCTGCCCGAGGGGTCTCGGCTTTACAACTTTGCCGAGCAGCTACTTGGTCAGGGGCAAACACGTTTGCTAAATTCTACAAATTTGATACCCTGGCTGAGGAGGACCTGGAGTTCTCTCATTCGGTGCTGCAGAGTCATCCGCACTCTCCCGCCCGTTTGGGAGCTTTGGTATAATCCCCATGGTCCTTTCGGAGTCCCCAGCATCCACTAGGACGTTAGAGAAAATAAGAATTTACTTACCGATAATTCTATTTCTCATAGTCCGTAGTGGATGCTGGGCGCCCATCCCAAGTGCGGATTGTCTGCATTACTTGTACATAGTTATTGTTACAAAAATCGGGTTATTGTTGTTGTGAGCCATCTTTTCAGAGGCTCCTTCTGTTATCATGCTGTTAACTGGGTTCAGATCACAAGTTGTACGGTGTGATTGGTGTGGCTGGTATGAGTCTTACCCGGGATTCAAAATCCTTCCTTATTGTGTACGCTCGTCCGGGCACAGTATCCTAACTGAGGCTTGGAGGAGGGTCATAGGGGGAGGAGCCAGTGCACACCAGGTAGTCCTAAAGCTTTTTACTTTTGTGCCCAGTCTCCTGCGGAGCCGCTATTCCCCATGGTCCTTTCGGAGTCCCCAGCATCCACTACGGACTATGAGAAATAGAATTATCGGTAAGTAAATTCTTATTTTCTTTTAAAAAAGAAAAATTGATGGGGATGGGGCTCAGTACTTTCCACAAACATCCCAAACTGACCCTCTGCAATTCAGCCTTAATGATAAAGAATCTGATTCTGCAAGTGATAACTAAATATGCAGTTTTTTCATTCTTTCATTATTGTTCTTGCATTGTCCAGTTTTTGTTTTTTTATGCTTATATTATACATACGCCTACCTGTTTAGTTGTTTGAGCCGTACACAGTATTCACAGCTCTAATTCTGTTTTTTTTCTGTTGTTATATTATGTCAGCAGAGCAAGTATGTTCATGTTATTGTAATCTTGACTTTATCCCCTCTCTTGACCCAAGAAATATTTCTCAATAAAAACTATTGATGTAAAAAGAAAACTTGCTTTAGCAAACTCACACCTAATTGGATTGCCCCTTTAGTGCGTATAAAATTAACCATAAAATGTATATTCTGGTTTTACTAGGAGATCAGCAATTTTTGTAAGACTTGCTAAACAGACAGAGAATCATAAGGCCAAATGCAATAATGTATTACCCAATAGTTATAGATGTCTGGGATGAACGAACACTTTCATTGCACTTACCTGTTACCGTAGTCATGGGAATCTTCCTATTATTAAATTCTCTAACATTTCCACTAGGTGATATTGACAGATGCCTACAAGGTGGTAGGTGCGTAGTGGATGTGAGCATGGATGCATGTTGACTTCAAACTAGAGTAGGTTTTGATGAAGATAACAGGATACAGGTGCTAGAAGATAAACAGCAGTCAATATGATACTGTATCAATCTCTCTCAGACTAAGTAATGTACAGCAGTCCAGTGCTGTGACGCTCCTATATCACAGTGGCAAGCTTGGGCATATACAGACCCTTTTATAGAGCCAAGTAAACAGCATGCACCTGCAGTCTAGTCAGCCTGACTTTTACTTCTGCTGAATCAGACTTGTGATGTTATTGTGGCTAATGAGTTGTGCACAGTAACACTCAGTTAAGAGACAGCTTGCAAAAAATGACTTTTGTCTTTTAATTGTAGATAATACCTGCTTAATATCAGTGGTGTAGTTTGAGTGTAAATGCCCCAATCACCCCCACTTTTTTGATGCCAACTTCTCAATGTGTTCACTGGTTCAGCTCTATCTACCTGTGCAGGGACTATGGTCTTCTAGTGAGTCTATAAGAAGATTTAAAGATCAGGTATAGATAACTTGAGGCACTCCAGTTGCTGTGTAACTACACATCTGAGCATGCCCTGCCAGAGTTTTAACCGAACTCTGGCAGGGCAGGGCATGGTTTTAGCAAAACTGTATGATCATTGATAGGAAGTTTTATCAAAGAAAAAAGGGTCTTCCATATTCAAAAATCCAAAATCCAAAATATTCAGAAATCCAACATTTTGTGCAAAATTCTAAAAATCATTGTATAAAATTATCATCAGACTATGGGCGGAAGGTAATAAAGTCCGAGTTCTGCAGCTGTGCAGGATGCTAGCCGAACTTGAACGTTTTTTTAAAGAGGCAATCACGTACAAGGCTAAACCATGAAAAAATAAATGCACTCTGGGCCTAATTTAGACCTGATCGCTCGCTAGCGTTTTTTGCAGCGCTGCAATCAGGTCAGAACTGCGCACAGGGCCGGATTAACAATGGGGCGGATGGAGCTGCAGCTCCAGGCCCCCCATTGAAAATAGGCCCGCAGGCCGCCGCAGTGAAGAGGCCCATAACCGCCGACATAACAATGAGTTACACTGATTCATTGTATGCCGGCGACAGACGTTGCCGCCGCGGCTCCCAGTTTGTAAATTCCGGCAAGAGCGGGAGGAGGGGCAGCTCTCCTCTCGAGCGTCTCCTCCCCGCAAGTTATTGAAGTGCCTGGGCGGAGTGGAGGAGGAGCCGCTCTCCTCTCTACTCTCAGCTCCTCCCCCCCAGACTTCAGTGCTGCTGAATGATGAGGACGGCTGCAGACGGGGAGGAGGGGCACAGCATTGTAATGGCCGCATCACCTCCGCATCCACACCGCACTGGCCAGCACCCCCTGGCCGTCTCCCGCTTCGCACAACGCGCTGGCCCCTTTAGCCGTCTCCTGCTGCACGGTCCCTACACCACTCTGGCCACCCTCCGGCCATCACCCGCACAGACTATAATGTGAGTGTCCATGTCACATTTGACAGTGTCCTGATCCCTGGGGGGGGGGGCTCTTCCAGCTGTATTTATATTTTACAACTAAATTCTGGAATGTGATGCAAAACTGGACCCTTATGACTGCGAATTTGATGTACCACTGCAAAACCTATATCTGTGTCCCTGAGAGTTGCATATTTCCCTGTTTCATACACTCTTGAGGAGCACACGTCCTATCATTTTTCTGTTCTAAGCCGTAGTAGCAAGTCACTACTATTCATACAATATGGCAAGAGATGAAGATACGCACATCTGTAGAGCATATCTTGCCTGAATTTGCTCTGTGCATGCTCCAGTAATGGGTGCTCCTAAGTACCGTCAATGTAGATACATGCACAATTTGATTTCATCTATATAAAGTACTTAAGAGCGTCAGGGCCATCTGGACACACTGAGGATCCGGGTAATAATGGGAACATGGCTACATCTGGGAGACATGTCCATGCTATTAGAATAAAGAATAGGGACCTTCAATTTGTGCAGACTTGAAGCAGCGATGCGTGTCTTGGAGGGGAGTAAATCTCCTACAAAGCTTGCCATGCCCCCATCATTCCCAGGTATTTAGTACCGGCCCCCTCCCCCTGTCAGCACCCAATACTGTGGCAATGATTTATTACTGGACATTTTAATGGGGTGTGGTATGGCTGACCGATGGTCTCCTGACCGCCGGTCAGCATACCGATGCCGGGATCCCAGCAGCATACCGATGCCGGGATCCCAGAGGGGAGGGGCGAGTGCAGCAAGCCCCTTACAGGCTCGGTGGCAACCTCTGGTCGCCACGGGTTCTATTCCCACTCTATGGGTGTCGTGGACACCCACGAGTGGGAACAGTCCCTGTTGGTTGGCATAGTGAGGGGGCGGGATGTTGGGGGAGGGTCATGTGACCGTCGGTCTCCTGACCGCCGGTCACATGAATACCACCCGTTTTAATGTAGGCACAGTGCAGCGATGTTGCAAATGCAGACTATGCAGAGCTGGGCAAAGCATTTGCACCTATTACAGAGCAGGTGCAAGTCCATCGGGATGCTAAGGAGGAAGGGGGGGTTTGTAATGGGCCCAAGCCATATGTGTAGGGGAGGAGGAGAACGCCCCCTCCTTGGCGTGCAATGTATGTCACTGCACATAGTTGTTTTTCTTTTCGAACTCCTATCACTTGGCCGGCCATTGCTTTTTACAATCCTGCAAGTCCACACTGGTGTCGATGATTACTAGTAAACGACCAGGCAGTAGAGACGTTAAGCATGCAAGCACAGACACATCTCTGGATGAATGCTACTCGGAATATGGGTGCATATATATGCATTTTTTTCTGGGTGCACTCCTTTGGAGCAGAGAACGTTTGCTCTACTGTGTGGTGTAGTGTGACTGACGGTCACTACTGTGTGGTGTAGTGTGACTGACGGACACTACTGTGTGGTGTAGTGTGACTGACGGATACTACTGTGTGGTGTAGTGTGACTGACGGTCACTACTGTGTGGTGTAGTGTGACTGACGGACACTACTGTGTGGTGTAGTGTGACTGACGGTCACTACTGTGTGGTGTAGTGTGACTGACGGACACTACTGTGTGGTGTAGTGTGACTTACGGTCACTACTATGTGGTGTAGTGTGACTGACGGACACTACTGTGTGGTGTAGTGTGAATTACGGACACTACTGTGTGGTGTAGTGTGACTGACGGACAATACTGTGTGGTGTAGTGTGACTGACGGACACTACTGTGTGGTGTAGTGTGACTGACGGACACTACTGTGTGGTGTAGTGTGACTGACGGACACTACTGTGTGGTGTAGTGTGACTGAAGGACACTACTGTGTGGTGTAGTGTGACTGACGAACACTACTGTGTGGTGTAGTGTGACTGGCGGTCACTACTATGTGGTGTAGTGTGACTGGCGGACACTACTGTGGGGTGTAGTGTGACTGACGGACACTACTGTGTGGTGTAGTGTGACTGACGGACACTACTGTGTGGTGAAGTGTGACTAAAGGACACTACTGTGTGTTGTAGTGTGACTGACGGACACTACTGTGTGGTGTAGTGTGACTGGCGGACACTACTATGTGGTGAAGTGTGACTGAAGGACACTACTGTGTGTTGTAGTGTGACTGACGGACACTACTGTGTGGTGTAGTGTGACTGGCGGTCACTACTGTGTGGTGTAGTGTGACTGGCGGACACTACTGTGGGGTGTATTGTGACTGACGGACACTACTGTGTGGTGTAGTGTGACTGACGGACACTACTGTGTGGTGTAGTGTGACTGACGGTCACTACTGTGTGGTGTAGTGTGACTGACGGACACTACTGTGTGGTGTAGTGTGACTGACGGACACTACTGTGTGGTGTGGTGCACTGTGTGGTGTAGTGTGACTGACGGTCACTACTGTGTGGTGTAGTGTCACTGACGGACAATACTGTGTGGTGTAGTGTGACTGACGGTCACTACTGTGTGGTGTAGTGTTACTGACGGACAATACTGTGTGGTGTAGTGTGAATCTGTACTATTATGTGGCCACGCCCCTATATTTTTGACACGCCCCCTCAGTACGCACTGTCCCTGTTTTCAATGGGGAGAGGAGAGTGGGTGCACTGCCAAAGCAAGCATTTGCCCTGGGCACCACAATGTCTAGAACCAGCCCTGACTTCAGCATATACAGACGATGAGGGGAGGGTGGCACACTAATACACATACATACTAGCTGGGAAGGGTGGCACACTAATACACATACAGACTAGGAGGGGAGGGTGGCACATTAATACACATACAGACTAGCTGGGGAGGGTGGCACACTAATACACATACAGACTAGGAGGGGAGGGTGGCACACTAATACACATACAGACTAGGAGGGGAGGGTGGCACACTAATACACATACAGACTAGTAGGGAAGGGTGGCACACTAATACACATACAGACTAGCTGGGGAGGGTGGCACACTAATACACATACAGACTAGCTGGGGAGGGTGGCACACTACTACACATACAGATTAGCTGGGGAGGGTGGCACACTAATACACATACAGACTAGCTGGGGAGGGTGGCACACTAATACACATACAGACTAGCTGGGGAGGGTGGCACACTAATACACATACAGACTAGCTGGGGAGGGTGGCACACTAATACACATACAGACTAGGAGGGGAGGGTGGCACACTAATACACATACAGACTAGGAGGGGAGGGTGGCACACTAATACACATACAGACTAGGAGGGGAGGGTGGCACACTAATACACATACAGACTAGCTGGGGAGGGTGGCACACTAATACACATACAGACTAGTAGGGGAGGGTGGCACACTAATACACATACAGACTAGCTGGGGAGGGTGGCACACTAATACACATACAGACTAGCTGGGGAGGGTGGCACACTAATACACATACAGACTAGCTGGGGAGGGTGGCACACTAATACACATACAGACTAGCTGGGGAGGGTGGCACACTAATACACATACAGACTAGGAGGGGAGGGTGGCACACTAATACACATACAGACTAGGAGGGGAGGGTGGCACACTAATACACATACAGACTAGCTGGGGAGGGTGGCACACTAATACACATACAGACTAGCTGGGGAGGGTGGCACACTAATACACATGCAGACGATGAGGGGAGGGTGGCACACTAATACACATACAGACTAGCTGGGGAGGGTGGCACACTAATACACATCCAGACTAGGAGGGGAGGGTGGCACACTAATACACATACAGACTAGCTGGGGAGGGTGGCACACTAATACACATACAGACTAGGAGGGGAGGGTGGCACACTAATACACATACAGACTAGCTGGGGAGGGTGGCACACTAATACACATACAGACTAGCTGGGGAGGGTGGCACACTAATACACATACAGACTAGCTGGGGAGGGTGGCACACTAATACACATACAGACTAGGAGGGGAGGGTGGCACACTAATACACATACAGACTAGGAGGGGACGGTGGCACACTAATACACATACACACTAGGAGGGGAGGGTGGCACACTAATACACATACAGACTAGCTGGGGAGGGTGGCACACTAATACACATACAGACTAGCTGGGGAGGGTGGCACACTAATACACATACAGACTAGCTGGGGAGGGTGGCACACTAATACACATACAGACTAGGAGGGGAGGGTGGCACACTAATACACATACAGAATAGCTGGGGAGGGTGGCACACTAATACACATACAGACTAGCTGGGGAGGGTGGCACACTAATACACATGCAGACGATGAGGGGAGGGTGGCACACTAATACACATACAGACTAGCTGGGGAGGGTGGCACACTAATACACATCCAGACTAGGAGGGGAGGGTGGCACACTAATACACATACAGACTAGCTGGGGAGGGTGGCACACTAATACACATAAAGTCTAGCTGGGGAGGGTGGCACACTAATACACATACAGACTAGGAGGGGAGGGTGGCACACTAATACACATAAAGACTAGCTGGGGAGGGTGGCACACTAATACACATACAGACTAGGAGGGGAGGGTGGCACACTAATACACATAAAGACTAGCTGGGGAGGGTGGCACACTAATACACATACAGACTAGCTGGGGAGGGTGGCACACTAATACACATAAAGACTAGCTGGGGAGGGTGGCACACTAAAACACATACAGACTAGGAGGGGAAGGTGGCACACTAATACACAAACAGACTAGCTGGGGAGGGTGGCACACTAATACACATCCAGACTAGGAGGGGAGGGTGGCACACTAATTCACATACAGACTAGGAGGGGAGGGTGGCACACTAATACACATACAGACTAGCTGGGGAGGGTGGCACACTAATACACATACAGACAAGCTGGGGAGGGTGGCACACTAATACACATACAGACTAGGAGGGGAGGGTGGCACACTAATACACATACAGACTAGCTGGGGAGGGGGGCACACTAATACACATACAGACTAGCTGGGGAGGGTGGCACACTAATACACATACAGACTAGGAGGGGAGGGTGGCACACTAATACACATACAGACTAGCTGGGGAGGGTGGCACACTAATACACATACAGACGATGAGGGGAAGGTGGCACACTAATACACATAAAGACTAGCTGGGGAGGGTGGCACACTAATACACATCCAGACTAGGAGGGGAGGGTGGCACACTAATACACATAAAGACTAGCTGGGTAGGGTGGCACACTAATACACATACAGACTAGGAGGGGAGGGTGGCACACTAATACACATACAGACTAGCTGGGGAGGGTGGCACACTAATACACATACAGACGATGAGGGGAGGGTGGCACACTAATACACATAAAGACTAGCTGGGGAGGGTGGCACACTAATACACATCCAGACTAGGAGGGGAGGGTGGCACACTAATACACATAAAGACTAGCTGGGGAGGGTGGCACACTAATACACATACAGACTAGGAGGGGAGGGTGGCACACTAATACACATACAGACTAGCTGGGGAGGGTGGCACACTAATACACATAAAGACTAGCTGGGGAGGGTGGCACACTAATACACATCCAGACTAGGAGGGGAGGGTGGCACACTAATACACATACAGACTAGGAGGGGAGGGTGGCACACTAATACACATACAGACTAGCTGGGGAGGGTGGCACACTAATACACATACAGACGATGAGGGGAGGGTGGCACACTAATACACATAAAGACTAGCTGGGGAGGGTGGCACACTAATACACATCCAGACTAGGAGGGGAGGGTGGCACACTAATACACATAAAGACTAGCTGGGGAGGGTGGCACACTAATACACATACAGACTAGCTGGGGAGGGTGGCACACTAATACACATACAGACTAGGAGGGGAGGGTGGCACACTAATACACATACAGACTAGCTGGGGAGGGTGGCACACTAATACACATACAGACTAGCTGGGGAGGGTGGCACACTAATACACATCCAGACTAGGAGGGGAGGGTGGCACACTAATACACATACAGACTAGCTGGGGAGGGTGGCACACTAATACACATACAGACTAGGAGGGGACGGTGGCACACTAATACACATACAGACTAGGAGGGGAGGGTGGCACACTAATACACATACAGACTAGGAGGGGAGGGTGGCACACTAATACACATAAAGACTAGCTGGGGAGGGTGGCACACTAATACACATACAGACTAGCTGGGGAGGGTGGCACACTAATACACATACAGACGATGAGGGGAGGGTGGCACACTAATACCAATACAGACTAGCTGGGGAGGGTGGCACACTAATACACATACAGACGAGGAGGGGAGGAGGCACACTAATACACATACAGACTAGGAGGGGAGCGTGGCACACTAATACACATACAGACTAGCTGGGGAGGGTGGCACACTAATACACATACAGACTAGCTGGGGAGGGTGGCACACTAATACACATACAGACTTGGAGGGAAGGGGGGCACACTAATACACATACAGACTAGGAGGGGAGGGTGGCACACTAATACACATACAGACTAGCTGGGAAGGGTGGCACACTAATACACATACAGACGATGAGGGGAGGGTGGCACACTAATACACATACAGACTAGCTGGGGAGGGTGGCACACTAATACACATACAGACTATGAGGGGAGGGTGGCACACTAATACACATACAGACTAGGAGGGGAGGGTGGCACACTAATACACATAAAGACTAGCTGGGGAGGGTGGCACACTAATACACATCCAGACTAGGAGGGGAGGGTGGCACACTAATACACATAAAGACTAGCTGGGGAGGGTGGCACACTAATAATACACATACAGACTAGGAGGGGAGGGTGGCACACTAATACACATAAAGACTAGCTGGGGAGGGTGGCACACTAATAATACACATACAGACTAGGAGGGGAGGGTGGCACACTAATACACATACAGACTAGCTGGGGAGGGTGGCACACTAATACACATACAGACTAGCTGGGGAGGGTGGCACACTAATACACATACAGACTAGCTGGGGAGGGTGGCACACTAATACACATACAGACTAGGAGGGGAGGGTGGCACACTAATACACATACAGACTAGGAGGGGAGGGTGGCACACTAATACACATACAGACTAGGAGGGGAGGGTGGCACACTAATACACATAAAGACTAGCTGGGGAGGGTGGCACACTAATACACATACAGACTAGGAGGGGAGGGTGGCACACTAATACACATACAGACTAGCTGGGGAGGGTGGCACACTAATACACATACAGACTAGCTGGGGAGGGTGGCACACTAATACACATACAGACTAGCTGGGGAGGGTGGCACACTAATACACATACAGACTAGGAGGGGAGGGTGGCACACTAATACACATACAGACTAGGAGGGGAGGGTGGCACACTAATACACATACAGACTAGGAGGGGAGGGTGGCACACTAATACACATACAGACTAGCTGGGGAGGGTGGCACACTAATACACATACAGACTAGTAGGGGAGGGTGGCACACTAATACACATACAGACTAGCTGGGGAGGGTGGCACACTAATACACATACAGACTAGCTGGGGAGGGTGGCACACTAATACACATACAGACTAGCTGGGGAGGGTGGCACACTAATACACATACAGACTAGCTGGGGAGGGTGGCACACTAATACACATACAGACTAGGAGGGGAGGGTGGCACACTAATACACATACAGACTAGGAGGGGAGGGTGGCACACTAATACACATACAGACTAGCTGGGGAGGGTGGCACACTAATACACATACAGACTAGGAGGGGAGGGTGGCACACTAATACACATACAGACTAGCTGGGGAGGGTGGCACACTAATACACATACAGACTAGCTGGGGAGGGTGGCACACTAATACACATACAGACTAGCTGGGGAGGGTGGCACACTAATACACATACAGACTAGGAGGGGAGGGTGGCACACTAATACACATACAGACTAGGAGGGGACGGTGGCACACTAATACACATACACACTAGGAGGGGAGGGTGGCACACTAATACACATACAGACTAGCTGGGGAGGGTGGCACACTAATACACATACAGACTAGCTGGGGAGGGTGGCACACTAATACACATACAGACTAGGAGGGGAGGGTGGCACACTAATACACATACAGACTAGCTGGGGAGGGTGGCACACTAATACACATACAGACTAGGAGGGGAGGGTGGCACACTAATACACATCCAGACTAGGAGGGGAGGGTGGCACACTAATACACATAAAGACTAGCTGGGGAGGGTGGCACACTAATACACATACAGACTAGGAGGGGAGGGTGGCACACTAATACACATACAGACTAGCTGGGGAGGGTGGCACACTAATACACATACAGACGATGAGGGGAGGGTGGCACACTAATACACATAAAGACTAGCTGGGGAGGGTGGCACACTAATACACATACAGACTAGGAGGGGAGGGTGGCACACTAATACACATACAGACTAGCTGGGGAGGGTGGCACACTAATACACATACAGACTAGCTGGGGAGGGTGGCACACTAATACACATCCAGACTAGGAGGGGAGGGTGGCACAATAATACACATACAGACTAGCTGGGGAGGGTGGCACACTAATACACATACAGACTAGCTGGGGAGGGTGGCACACTAATACACATCCAGACTAGGAGGGGAGGGTGGCACACTAATACACATAAAGACTAGCTGGGTAGGGTGGCACACTAATACACATACAGACTAGGAGGGGAGGGTGGCACACTAATACACATACAGACTAGCTGGGGAGGGTGGCACACTAATACACATACAGACTAGCTGGGGAGGGTGGCACACTAATACACATACAGACTAGGAGGGGAGGGTGGCACACTAATACACATAAAGACTAGCTGGGGAGGGTGGCACACTAATACACATCCAGACTAGGAGGGGAGGGTGGCACACTAATACACATAAAGACTAGCTGGGTAGGGTGGCACACTAATACACATACAGACTAGGAGGGGAGGGTGGCACACTAATACACATACAGACTAGCTGGGGAGGGTGGCACACTAATACACATACAGACGATGAGGGGAGGGTGGCACACTAATACACATAAAGACTAGCTGGGGAGGGTGGCACACTAATACACATCCAGACTAGGAGGGGAGGGTGGCACACTAATACACATAAAGACTAGCTGGGGAGGGTGGCACACTAATACACATACAGACTAGGAGGGGAGGGTGGCACACTAATACACATACAGACTAGCTGGGGAGGGTGGCACACTAATACACATAAAGACTAGCTGGGGAGGGTGGCACACTAATACACATCCAGACTAGGAGGGGAGGGTGGCACACTAATACACATACAGACTAGGAGGGGAGGGTGGCACACTAATACACATACAGACTAGCTGGGGAGGGTGGCACACTAATACACATACAGACGATGAGGGGAGGGTGGCACACTAATACACATAAAGACTAGCTGGGGAGGGTGGCACACTAATACACATCCAGACTAGGAGGGGAGGGTGGCACACTAATACACATAAAGACTAGCTGGGGAGGGTGGCACACTAATACACATACAGACTAGCTGGGGAGGGTGGCACACTAATACACATACAGACTAGGAGGGGAGGGTGGCACACTAATACACATACAGACTAGCTGGGGAGGGTGGCACACTAATACACATACAGACTAGCTGGGGAGGGTGGCACACTAATACACATCCAGACTAGGAGGGGAGGGTGGCACACTAATACACATACAGACTAGCTGGGGAGGGTGGCACACTAATACACATACAGACTAGGAGGGGACGGTGGCACACTAATACACATACAGACTAGGAGGGGAGGGTGGCACACTAATACACATACAGACTAGGAGGGGAGGGTGGCACACTAATACACATAAAGACTAGCTGGGGAGGGTGGCACACTAATACACATACAGACTAGCTGGGGAGGGTGGCACACTAATACACATACAGACGATGAGGGGAGGGTGGCACACTAATACCAATACAGACTAGCTGGGGAGGGTGGCACACTAATACACATACAGACGAGGAGGGGAGGAGGCACACTAATACACATACAGACTAGGAGGGGAGCGTGGCACACTAATACACATACAGACTAGCTGGGGAGGGTGGCACACTAATACACATACAGACTAGCTGGGGAGGGTGGCACACTAATACACATACAGACTTGGAGGGAAGGGGGGCACACTAATACACATACAGACTAGGAGGGGAGGGTGGCACACTAATACACATACAGACTAGCTGGGAAGGGTGGCACACTAATACACATACAGACGATGAGGGGAGGGTGGCACACTAATACACATACAGACTAGCTGGGGAGGGTGGCACACTAATACACATACAGACTATGAGGGGAGGGTGGCACACTAATACACATACAGACTAGGAGGGGAGGGTGGCACACTAATACACATAAAGACTAGCTGGGGAGGGTGGCACACTAATACACATCCAGACTAGGAGGGGAGGGTGGCACACTAATACACATAAAGACTAGCTGGGGAGGGTGGCACACTAATAATACACATACAGACTAGGAGGGGAGGGTGGCACACTAATACACATAAAGACTAGCTGGGGAGGGTGGCACACTAATAATACACATACAGACTAGGAGGGGAGGGTGGCACACTAATACACATACAGACTAGCTGGGGAGGGTGGCACACTAATACACATACAGACTAGCTGGGGAGGGTGGCACACTAATACACATACAGACTAGCTGGGGAGGGTGGCACACTAATACACATACAGACTAGGAGGGGAGGGTGGCACACTAATACACATACAGACTAGGAGGGGAGGGTGGCACACTAATACACATACAGACTAGGAGGGGAGGGTGGCACACTAATACACATAAAGACTAGCTGGGGAGGGTGGCACACTAATACACATACAGACTAGGAGGGGAGGGTGGCACACTAATACACATACAGACTAGCTGGGGAGGGTGGCACACTAATACACATACAGACTAGCTGGGGAGGGTGGCACACTAATACACATACAGACTAGCTGGGGAGGGTGGCACACTAATACACATACAGACTAGGAGGGGAGGGTGGCACACTAATACACATACAGACTAGGAGGGGAGGGTGGCACACTAATACACATACAGACTAGGAGGGGAGGGTGGCACACTAATACACATACAGACTAGCTGGGGAGGGTGGCACACTAATACACATACAGACTAGTAGGGGAGGGTGGCACACTAATACACATACAGACTAGCTGGGGAGGGTGGCACACTAATACACATACAGACTAGCTGGGGAGGGTGGCACACTAATACACATACAGACTAGCTGGGGAGGGTGGCACACTAATACACATACAGACTAGCTGGGGAGGGTGGCACACTAATACACATACAGACTAGGAGGGGAGGGTGGCACACTAATACACATACAGACTAGGAGGGGAGGGTGGCACACTAATACACATACAGACTAGCTGGGGAGGGTGGCACACTAATACACATACAGACTAGGAGGGGAGGGTGGCACACTAATACACATACAGACTAGCTGGGGAGGGTGGCACACTAATACACATACAGACTAGCTGGGGAGGGTGGCACACTAATACACATACAGACTAGCTGGGGAGGGTGGCACACTAATACACATACAGACTAGGAGGGGAGGGTGGCACACTAATACACATACAGACTAGGAGGGGACGGTGGCACACTAATACACATACACACTAGGAGGGGAGGGTGGCACACTAATACACATACAGACTAGCTGGGGAGGGTGGCACACTAATACACATACAGACTAGCTGGGGAGGGTGGCACACTAATACACATACAGACTAGGAGGGGAGGGTGGCACACTAATACACATACAGACTAGCTGGGGAGGGTGGCACACTAATACACATACAGACTAGGAGGGGAGGGTGGCACACTAATACACATCCAGACTAGGAGGGGAGGGTGGCACACTAATACACATAAAGACTAGCTGGGGAGGGTGGCACACTAATACACATACAGACTAGGAGGGGAGGGTGGCACACTAATACACATACAGACTAGCTGGGGAGGGTGGCACACTAATACACATACAGACGATGAGGGGAGGGTGGCACACTAATACACATAAAGACTAGCTGGGGAGGGTGGCACACTAATACACATACAGACTAGGAGGGGAGGGTGGCACACTAATACACATACAGACTAGCTGGGGAGGGTGGCACACTAATACACATACAGACTAGCTGGGGAGGGTGGCACACTAATACACATCCAGACTAGGAGGGGAGGGTGGCACAATAATACACATACAGACTAGCTGGGGAGGGTGGCACACTAATACACATACAGACTAGCTGGGGAGGGTGGCACACTAATACACATCCAGACTAGGAGGGGAGGGTGGCACACTAATACACATAAAGACTAGCTGGGTAGGGTGGCACACTAATACACATACAGACTAGGAGGGGAGGGTGGCACACTAATACACATACAGACTAGCTGGGGAGGGTGGCACACTAATACACATACAGACTAGCTGGGGAGGGTGGCACACTAATACACATACAGACGATGAGGGGAGGGTGGCACACTAATACACATAAAGACTAGCTGGGGAGGGTGGCACACTAATACACATCCAGACTAGGAGGGGAGGGTGGCACACTAATACACATAAAGACTAGCTGGGGAGGGTGGCACACTAATACACATACAGACTAGGAGGGGAGGGTGGCACACTAATACACATACAGACTAGCTGGGGAGGGTGGCACACTAATACACATACAGACTAGCTGGGGAGGGTGGCACACTAATACACATACAGACTAGCTGGGGAGGGTGGCACACTAATACACATACAGACTAGGAGGGGAGGGTGGCACACTAATACACATAAAGACTAGCTGGGGAGGGTGGCACACTAATACACATCCAGACTAGGAGGGGAGGGTGGCACACTATTACACATACAGACTAGGAGGGGAGGGTGGCACACTAATACACATACAGACTAGCTGGGGAGGGTGGCACACTAATACACATACAGACGATGAGGGGAGGGTGGCACACTAATACACATAAAGACTAGCTGGGGAGGGTGGCACACTAATACACATCCAGACTAGGAGGGGAGGGTGGCACACTAATACACATAAAGACTAGCTGGGGAGGGTGGCACACTAATACACATACAGACTAGCTGGGGAGGGTGGCACACTAATACACATACAGACTAGGAGGGTAGGGTGGCACACTAATACACATACAGACTAGCTGGGGAGGGTGGCACACTAATACACATACAGACTAGCTGGGGAGGGTGGCACACTAATACACATACAGACTAGGAGGGGAGGGTGGCACACTAATACACATACAGACTAGCAGGGGAGGGTGGCACACTGATACACATACAGACTAGGAGGGGACGGTGGCACACTAATACACATACAGACTAGGAGGGGAGGGTGGCACACTAATACACATACAGACTAGGAGGGGAGGGTGGCACACTAATACACATAAAGACTAGCTGGGGAGGGTGGCACACTAATACACATACAGACTAGGAGGGGAGGGTGGCACACTAATACCAATACAGACTAGCTGGGGAGGGTGGTACACTAATACACATACAGACTAGGAGGGGAGCGTGGCACACTAATACACATACAGACTAGCTGGGGAGGGTTGCACACTAATACACATACAGACTAGCTGGGGAGGGTGGCACACTAATACACATACAGACTTGGAGGGAAGGGGGGCACACTGACGCATATACAGACTAGGAGGGGAGGGTGGCACACTAATATACATACAGACTAGGAAGGGAGGGTGGCACACTAATACACATACAGACTAGCTGGGGAGGGTGGCACACTAATACATATACAGACTAGCTGGGGAGGGTGGCACACTAATACACATGCAGACGATGAGGGGAGGGTGGCACACTAATACACATACAGACTAGCTGGGGAGGGTGGCACACTAATACACATACAGACTATGAGGGGAGGGTGGCACACTAATACACATACAGACTAGGAGGGGAGGGTGGCACACTAATACACATAAAGACTAGCTGGGGAGGGTGGCACACTAATACACATCCAGACTAGGAGGGGAGGGTGGCACACTAATACACATACAGACTAGGAGGGGAGGGTGGCACACTAATACACATACAGACTAGCTGGGGAGGGTGGCACACTAATACACATACAGACTAGGAGGGGAGGGTGGCACACTAATACACATACAGACTAGCTGGGGAGGGTGGCACACTAATACACATACAGACTAGCTGGGGAGGGTGGCACACTAATACACATACAGACTAGCTGGGGAGGGTGGCACACTAATACACATACAGACTAGGAGGGGAGGGTGGCACACTAATACACATACAGACTAGGAGGGGAGGGTGGCACACTAATACACATACAGACTAGGAGGGGAGGGTGGCACACTAATACACATAAAGACTAGCTGGGGAGGGTGGCACACTAATACACATACAGACTAGGAGGGGAGGGTGGCACACTAATACACATACAGACTAGCTGGGGAGGGTGGCACACTAATACACATACAGACTAGCTGGGGAGGGTGGCACACTAATACACATACAGACTAGCTGGGGAGGGTGGCACACTAATACACATAAAGACTAGCTGGGGAGGGTGGCACACTAATACACATACAGACTAGGAGGGGAGGGTGGCACACTAATACACATCCAGACTAGGAGGGGAGGGTGGCACACTAATACACATAAAGACTAGCTGGGGAGGGTGGCACACTAATACTCATACAGACTAGGAGGGGAAGGTGGCACACTAATACACATACAGACTAGCTGGGGAGGGTGGCACACTAATACATATACAGACTAGCTGGGGAGGGTGGCACACTAATACACATACAGACTAGCTGGGGAGGGTGGCACACTAATACACATACAGACTAGCTGGGGAGGGTGGCACACTAATACACATACAGACTAGCTGGGGAGGGTGGCACACTAATACACATACAGACTAGCTGGGGAGAGTGGCACACTAATACACATACAGACTAGGAGGGGAGGGTGGCACACTAATACACATACAGACTAGGAGGGGAGGGTGGCACACTAATACACATACAGACTAGGAGGGGAGGGTGGCACACTAATACACATAAAGACTAGCTGGGGAGGGTGGCACACTAATACACATACAGACTAGGAGGGGAGGGTGGCACACTAATACACATACAGACTAGCTGGGGAGGGTGGCACACTAATACACATACAGACTAGCTGGGGAGGGTGGCACACTAATACACATACAGACTAGGAGGGGAGGGTGGCACACTAATACACATAAAGACTAGCTGGGGAGGGTGGCACACTAATACACATACAGACTAGGAGGGGAGGGTGGCACACTAATACACATCCAGACTAGGAGGGGAGGGTGGCACACTAATACACATAAAGACTAGCTGGGGAGGGTGGCACACTAATACACATACAGACTAGGAGGGGAGGGTGGCATACTAATACACATACAGACTAGCTGGGGAGGGTGGCACACTAATACACATACAGACGATGAGGGGAGGGTGGCACACTAATACACATAAAGACTAGCTGGGGAGGGTGGCACACTAATACACATACAGACTAGGAGGGGAGGGTGGCACACTAATACACATACAGACTAGCTGGGGAGGGTGGCACACTAATACACATACAGACTAGCTGGGGAGGGTGGCACACTAATACACATCCAGACTAGGAGGGGAGGGTGGCACACTAATACACATACAGACTAGCTGGGGAGGGTGGCACACTAATACACATACAGACTAGCTGGGGAGGGTGGCACACTAATACACATACAGACTAGGAGGGGAGGGTGGCACACTAATACACATACAGACTATCTGGGGAGGGTGGCACACTAATACACATACAGACTAGGAGGGGAGGGTGGCACACTAATACACATACAGACTAGGAGGGGAGGGTGGCACACTAATACACATACAGACTAGGAGGGGAGGGTGGCACACTAATACACATACAGACTAGGAGGGGAGGGTGGCACACTAATACACATACAGACTAGGAGGGGAGGGTGGCACACTAATACACATACAGACTTGGAGGGAAGGGGGGCACACTGACGCATATACAGACTAGGAGGGGAGGGTGGCACACTAATATACATACAGACTAGGAGGGGAGGGGGGCACACTGACGCATATACAGACTAGGAGGGGAGGGTGGCACACTAATATACATACAGACTAGGAGGGGAGGGGGGCACACTGATTCATATAGAGACTAGGAGGGGACATACTAATGCATATACGGACTAGGAGGGTGCACACTGATGCATATACTTTAAAGGACACACTCCATTTCAGTGGCCATGCTCCCTTTTTTGGTACGCGCAACAGTAATCCCATCTCATTTCCCATACCCCCACTTTAAATTCCCACTTCGACTACCACTTTATGTATGTGTGTATGGGTCTGTTGTTCTGCATCTCTATTAAATGGTTGAAGGTAGGCATTAGCTATGACCTCCATGGAGATACCTGCACCCATGGCACAGACCACACCCCCTATTTAGCCCACCCCCACCACAGCTCTTGTCAAACCTCCGCACACAATAGGCCTTTCATACATTTCAGCTCCAAGCCCATGTGGACTTTAATCTGGCACTGACTGCGCATGCTTATGCACCGCAATGCGCAGGCGCGTCGCATGGGTACAAAGCAGATCGCCGCTCTGCGATGGGTTTGTGCAAAGAATCCCTTCGCACGGGTGTTCGCAAGGAGATTGACAGGAAGAAGCCGTTTGTGAGTGGCAACTGACCGTTTTCTGGGAGTGGTTGAAAAAACGCAGGTGTGTCTAAGCGTTTGCAGGGCGGGTGTCTGACGTCAATTCCGGGCCCGGACAGGCTGAAGTGATCGCACCGGCCGTGTAAATAATCCAAAATACAGAAAAATCCAAAATACTTCTGGTCCCAAGCATTTTGGATAAGGGAGACTCAGCGTGTATAAAGTATCATCCAAAGGACAGACTGTACAGCATGGAAAGTTGTACATATAATTTAACAGAAGTTATAAAAAAATGTCTTTCAAATTATGTTAAATTAAGAGCTCCCAGCAAATTTCAGTGGCTCCCACAATATATTTCTAAGGATCTGGTTGCCGTGGAGCCGTTCCTTCTTCTCTCTGCAGTTACATGAATCACTCATGTTGTTTCAGTCTTACAGAGGCTCCTAAGTCCTAGCCATGCTTTCCCCCTTTCTACCCTTCTGTCACTTTCCCTCTTCCTCTTCTATAGCCTCCGATTCTCCCCCTCCTCCATCTTCCCCACTTCACCCCCTCTTTCTGAGAGTGTCCCTGCTTTTCACATGAAGCTGTGCATACAGGCACTGTGTAATCATTTGTTGCTGTCATTTGGAAATTCTTCATGAACAATAAGATTTTAAACCTACCGGTAAATCTTTTTCTCGTAGTCCGTAGAGGATGCTGGGGACTCCGTAAGGACCATGGGGATAGTCGGGCTCCGCAGGAGACATGGGCACTTTAAGAAAGAACTTTAGGTATGGGTGTGCACTGGCTCCTCCCTCTATGCCCCTCCTCCAGACCTCAGTTAGAGAAACTTAATCCAAGGGCAAGATTCATACCAGCCCACACCATTCACACCGTATAACTTGTGATATACTAACCAGTTAACAGTATGAAAACAACACAGCATCAGTCTGATACCGATGAAACTATAACATAACCCTTATGTAAGCAAAACTATATACAAGTCTTGCAGAAGTAGTCCGCACTTGGGACGGGCCCAGCATCCTCTACGGACTACGAGAAAAAGATTTACCGGTAGGTTTAAAATCTTATTTTCTCTTACGTCCTAGAGGATGCTGGGGACTCCGTAAGGACCATGGGGATTATACCAAAGCTCCCAAACGGGCGGGAGAGTGCGGATGACTCTACAGCACCGATTGAGCAAACAGGAGGTCCTCCTCAGCCAGGGTATCAAACTTATAGAACTTTGCAAAGGTGTTTGACTTCGACCAAGTAGCAGCTCGACACAGTTGTAATGCCGAGACACCTCGGGCAGCCGCCCAAGAAGAGCCCACCTTCCTAGTGGAATGGGACTTAACCGATTTTGGTAACGGCAATCAAGCCGTAGAATAAGCCTGCTGAATCGTGTTACAGATCCAGCGAGCAATAGTCTGTTTTGAAGCAGGAGCACCAACCTTGTTGGCTGCATACAGGACAAACAGTGCTCCTGTTTTTCTGACCCTAGCCATTCTGGACACGTACATTTTCAAAGCCCTGACCACATCAAGGGACTCGGAATCCTCCAAGTCTCGCGTAGCCACAGGCACCACAATAGGTTGGTTCATATGAAAAGATGACACCACCTTAGGCAAAAATTGAGGACGGGTCCGCAATTCCGCTGTATCCATATGGAAAACCAGATAGGGGCTTTTATGAGACAAAGCCGCCAATTCCGACACTCGCCTAGCCGAAGCCAAGGCTAACAACATGACCACCTTCCAAGTGAGATATTTTAACTCCACTGTTTTAAGTGGTTCAAACCAGTGCGACTTAAGGAAACTCAACACCACGTTAAGGTCCCAAGGAGCCACCGGAGGTACAAAAGGAGGCAGAATATGCAGCACTCCCTTCACAAAAGTCTGTACTTCTGGGAGAGAAGCTAATTCCTTCTGAAAGAAAATGGATAAGGCCGAAATCTGAACCTTGATGGAGCCTAATTTTAGGCCCAAATTCACTCCAGATTGTAGGAAGTGAAGGAAACGGCCCAGATGGAATTCTTCCGTGGGAGCATTCCTGGCCTCATCACCAAGAAACATACTTTCGCCATATACGGTGATAATGTTTTGCTGTCACGTCCTTCCTAGCCTTTATCAGAGTAGGAATGACCTCATCCGGAATGCCCTTTTCCTCTAGGATCCGCCATGCCGTCAAACGCAGCTGCGGTACGTCTTGGAACAGACAGGGTCCCTGTTGCAAAAGATCCTGTCTTAGAGGAAGAGGCAACGGATCTTCTGTGAGCATCTCCTGCAGATCCGGATACCAGGCCCTTCGCGGCCAATCCGGAACAATGAGAATTGTCTGCACTCCTCTTTTTCTTATTATTCTCAACACCTTTGGGATGAGAGGAAGAGGAGGAAACACATAGACCGACTGGAAAACCCACGGTGTCACTAGGGCGTCCACAGCCACTGCCTGAGGGTCTCTTGACCTGGCGCAATACCTCTGTGGCTTTTTGTTGAGGCAGGACGCCATCATGTCTATCCTTGGCAGTCCCCACTGACTTGCAATCTGTGCGAAGACTTCCTGATGAAGTCCCCACTCTCCTGGATGCAGGTCGTGTCTGCTGAGGAAGTCTGCTTCCCAGTTGTCCACTCCCGAAATGAACACTGCTGACAGTGCGCTTACATGATTTTCTGCCCTGCGAAGAATCCTGGTGGCTTCCGCCATTGCCACTCTGCTCCTTGTGCCGCCTTGGCGGTTTACATGAGCCACTGCGGTGATGTTGTCTGACTAAATCAGAACCGGTAGGTCGCGAAGCAAGGTCTCCGCTTGACGTAGGGCCTTGTATATGGCCCTCAGCTCCAGGACGTTGATGTGAAGACAAGTCTCTTGACTTGACCAAAGACCTTGGAAGTTTCTTCCCTGTGTGACTACTCCCCAACCTCGGAGGCTCGCGTCCGTGGTTACCAGAATCCAGTCCTGAATGCCGAACCTGCGACCCTCTAGAAGGTGAGCACTCTGTAGCCACCACAGGAGAGATACCCTGGCCCTGGGGGACAGGGTGATCAACTGATGAATCTGTAGATGTGACCCGGACCACTTGTCCAGTATGTCCCATTGGAAAGTCCTCACATGGAACCTGCCGAAGGAAATGGCCTCGTAAGATGCCATCATCTTCCCCAGGACCCGAGTGCAGTGATGCACTGACACTTGTTTTGGCTTCAATAGGTTCCTGACCAGAGTCATGAGTTCCTGGGCCTTTTCTATCGGAAGATAAACCCTTTTCTGGTCCGTATCTAGAATCATGCCTAAGAAGGTCAGACGAGTCGTAGGAACCAACTGCGACTTCGGGATATTGAGAATCCAGCCGTGTTGCTGTAACACCTTCAGTGAAAGTAACACGCTGTTCAGCAACTGCTCTCGTGATCTCGCTTTTATGAGGAGATCGTCCAAGTACGGGATAATTGTGACACCTTGCTTGTGCAGGAGCACCATCATTTCCGCCATTACCTTGGTGAAAATCCTTGGGGCTGTGGAAAGCCCAAACGGCAACATCTGAAATTGGTAATTACAATCCTGTACCGCAAATCTCAGGTACGCCTGATGAGGTGGATATATGGGAACATGAAGGTATGCATCCTTTATGTCCAGGGATACCATAAAATCCCCCCCTTCCAGGCTGGCGATGACCGCTCTGAGCGATTCCATCTTGAACTTGAACCTTTTCAAGTATAGGTTCAGGGATTTTACATTTAAAATGTGTCTGACCGAACCGTCCGGTTTCGGGGCTACAAACAGGGTTGAGTAATATCCCCTCCCTTGTTGAAGTAGGGGAACTTTTACCACCACCTGTTGAAGATACAATTTGTGAATTGCATTTAATACTATCTCCCTTTCTGGGGGAGAAGCCGGTAAGGCCGATTTGAAAAACCGGTGAGGAGGCACCTCTTCGAATTCCAGCTTGTAACCCTGAGAAACAATTTCTATTGCCCATGGATCCACCTGTGAGTGAACCCAGAAGTGGCTGAAAAGTCGAAGACGTGCCCCCACTGGGGCGGACTCCCTTAGCGGAGCCCCAGCGTCATGCGGTGGATTTAGTAGAGGCTGGGAGGACTTTTGTTCCTGGGAACTAGCTGTGTTTTGCAGCTTTTTCCCTCTGCCCTCACCTCTGGCAAGAAAGGATGCACCTCGTACTCTCTTGTTTCTCTGTGACCGAAAGGACTGCATTTGATAATGTGGCACTTTCTTAGGCTGTGAGGGAATATAAGGCAAAAAAAATTGATTTACCTGCCGTAGCTGTGGAGACCAGGTCCGAGAGACCGTCCCCAAACAGTTCCTCACCCTTGTAAGGTAAAACCTCCATATGCCTCTTTGAGTCGGCATCACCTGTCTATTGCCGGGTCCATAGGACTCGTCTAGCAGAAATCGACATAGCGTTGACTCTAGAACCCAGTAGACCAATGTCTCTTTGAGCATCTCTCATGTATAAGACAGCATCTTCAAGGTACCCTCCTGCTTGCGATCAGCAGGATCCCTAAGGGTAGCCGTATCTTGGGATGGCAGCGCTACCTTTTTAGGTAAGCGTGTCAACGCTTTGTCCACCCTAGGGGAGGATTCCCACCGTATCCTGTCCTTTGCCGGGAAAGGATACGCCATAAGAATCCTTTTGGGAATCTGCAGTTTCTTGTCTGGAGATTCCCACGCTTTTTCACACAACTCGTTCATCTCATGAGAGGGGGGAAAGGTTACCTCAGCTTTCTTTCCCTTAAACATGTGTACCCTCGTGTCAGGGACAGAGGGGTCATCAGTGATATGCAGTACATCCTTTATTGCAATAATCATATATCGAATACTTTTAGCCAATTTTGGCTGTAATTTTGCATCATCGTAGTCGACACTGGAGTCAGAATCCGTGTCGGTATCAGTGTCTACTATTTGGGATAGTGGGCGCTTTTGAGACCCCAAAGGTCCCTGCGACATAGGGACAGGCAGGGGTTGACTCCCTTCCTGTTCCCTAGCTTCAGCTTTGTCCAGTCTTTTGTGCAATAAATTCTCATTTGCACTTAAAACATTCCACATATCCATCCAGTCAGGTGTCGGCGTTGTCGACGGAGACACCACACTCATTTGCTCCACCTCCTCCCTAGGAGAGCCTTTTACCATAGACATGTCGACACACGCGTACCGACACACCACACACACAGGGAATCCTCTTATCTGAAGACAGTTCCCCCACAAGGCCCTTTGGAGAGACAGAGAGAGAGTATGCCAGCACACTCCTAGCACCAATGACCCAGGAAAAAACACCCAGAAAGCGCTGAAATCTGTATTTTGCGCCAAATTATGTGCCCCCCTTCTTTAAAACCCTCTTTCACCATGGATAAGCAGGGGAGAGTCCGGGGAGCTTCCCCTCAGCGCTGTGCTGTGGAGAAAATGGCGCTGGTGAGTGCTGAGGAACAAGCTCCGCCCCCTCAGCGGCGGGCTTCGGTCCCGCTCAAATATTGAAAAAACTGGCGGGTGCTCTTTTATATACAGTGCCTAGCTGTATATATGTACTTTTGCCAGAAAATGAGGTTTATATTGCTGCCCAGGGCGCCCCCCCTGTGCCCTGCACCCTTACAGTGACTGCCGTGTGTGAGCTGTGTGGGAGCAATGGCGCACAGCATTACCGCTGTGCGTTACCTCTATGAAGATCTGAAGTCTTCTGCCGCCTCTGATGTCTTCTTCCTTCTCATACTCACCCGGCTTCTATCTTCCGGCTCTGCGAGGAGGACGGCGGCGCGGCTCTGGGACGGACGGTGAGGGTGAGACCTGCGTACCGATCCCTCTGGAGCTAATGGTGTCCAGTAGCCTAAGAAACAGAGCCTAACATTAAAATAGGTCTATTTCTCTCTCCTCAGTCCCTCGATGCAGAGAGTCTGTTGCCAGCAGTGCTCCCTGAAAATAAAAAACCTAGCAAATATACTTTCTTTTCAGGAAACTCAGGAGAGCTCCCTGTAATGCACCCAGTCTCCTCTGGGCACAGTAATAAACTGAGGTCTGGAGGAGGGGCATAGAGGGAGGAGCCAGTGCACACCCATACCTAAAGTCTTTCTTAAAGTGCCCATGTCTCCTGCGGAGCCCGTCTATCCCCATGGTCCTTACGGAGTCCCCAGCATCCTCTAGGACGTAAGAGAAAGTATATTGTGTATTTATTTATCTGAACATTAAAGAGACATTTATGAGGCAATTTCCACTGTAGTAGATATATGGTATATTTTAATGATTTGAACCACATACTGATATATTTATTTGAGTGAAAAACATTGGACCTGATTCAGCCCCAGTCGCTCTAGTGGTAATGTCGCAATGTACTGATGTTTGGTACTGCACGTGTGCAGTACGGGTCCTGCGTCATAAGACATAAGGGGGCAAGGGGGGGGGGGGGGGGGCGATGGTCTCCATTTGACAAAATGGAGGTCTGATTCCTCCGTTTTGGTGGGAGTGCCTCGGACAGGGTCTCTGTCTTTCGAAGGAGATTTCCTGGCCTCAGTGACGATGCCGCTGCAAACGTCTGCGTAACCTCAAGGGTTACTCAGCCAACCAATAGAGCCACAGTGATCCCATCACTGGACCACACACGCATGCAGGAGGAGGCTACTTGTACCAGACACCTCCTGCTGTATTACCATATGCTATCATCGCTGATGCTTCCCAGTAATGCTCTTTCCATCCACATCTGAATCACCCACCATTATTTAGAAATCAGAGTGAACTAAAAAAGCAATTCACTGCTACTACAAATATCTTCCCTACTGCATGCTCAAGACATCATTTACATGTGACTGTGGTTGCCATGGTGCCCATTAAGAGCAGCCTGAAGAAGAGAAAATAGTAAATACCAATATTCTTCTTAAAGCTTGCAGTAGTGATTTATTTAAAAAACAAATGTCCTTTATCCTTGGGATTGATGATTTCAATGTTTATACAATACTTATAATACCTTTGTCTAATTTAGAGTACAGTTAACTTCTTCTGATACTAATTGTAGGGTTTCATCTTGATATTATGTCTTCAAATCCTTGCCTAGCAGTCAGGTCACATAGGTGCAATGAAGGGTGTTTTAGGAGCCACCTACAATACAATGTTAGTCCCTAAACACAAGAAAAGTGGTTGTCACAAATGTTAGCCCCTATGGTACTGTACTACAACCACAGTGAGTAACCATCATAGTTCGCTTTTAGTGGAATTGTATAAATTATAATTTAATAAAAACTATTACTTACCTGGGGTCCAGCATGTTATCCCTTTTGGGAGATCCACAAAATGTTAGATGTCACCATAACATCACAAAACTGGATAGATGTAGTGTCAGGGTGGGGTGGTGTTGGGGAAGGATCAAGTCAGGGTAACACCGGACTGAGGGGTCTATTTACTAAGCATTGGATGGAGATAAAGTCGCTGGAGATAAATAGGTGTGATACCTATCGCCATCATCAGGTCACCTGCCCTACTCTTAGATGCACAAGATGTGTCTGAAAACTGACGTATTTATGCCTCTACCCAACTCAGCATAGCCTGCAATGCCATAGACATGCCTTCTCTTTCGTTGCCTAGGTGAGAGAGCCCCTTTACAGCCCAGTTAGGCCCCGCCCCCTTCAGTCACAAATGGATATGCACCATAAATGTGTGTGACTCTGCGTCCCCCCGTTAGGCTCCAGATAATGCGCACTTCGAAAACATGCGAGATACAATCAGCAAACTCACATACGTACAGTGTCGGACTGGGGCAAGAAGGGTCCACCAGGAAAATACAGTGGTAGGGGCCCATGCTTAAGGATGTGGCCAGGCAATAGTGGAGGTGTGGCCAACCACCACAGAGTCCCACCTAACCGTAAGAGAGTGCATGGGCTGGTCCCATAGTCCTGTGCAGTATAAGGTAACATATGTATAATGTATAATTAAAGTGCACTAGGATACAGCCTGAAACCTAATCCCTAAAGGAGGAGGTAGGCCCACAGACAGTGTGGCCCACCGGTGGTTCCCCGTTCCCCTGTGGGCCAGTCCGACCCTGCATACGTACAGTTCTGGCTCGGAATGTTTTATTTTGTGTGGATAATTTATATTGTTTAGTACTACTCCCCACAGTGACTGTGGGCCCATAGGGAGAAACACTATAGTCATGTCTGTGTATATGACATGAAGAGGTTGATTCAATTACGGGTAATGTGCCATCAGCATCGAATCAAGGGTCACTGCTGCCGCATGTGACATCACGCGATTGGGGTGGAGCCGCTGGCAGGAGAAAGTGGATAGGTGGCTGGACTGAAGGAGCGCTACTGGTTGCAGGGTACCAGATGCAGCGGCATGGGGCAGCGAGTCCCCAGAGCTTGGCGCTCGCACACGACCCTAGCTACGACCCTGTGTGCCATTTCAACATCGTTGGAACGCTAGCAACAGCACACCAAATTGCCCCCAATTCGCCCTGGCTTCACACCAAAATCACATATGCCATCTTGGGGCTACTGTAAGTGGGCATATGCAAGCACTAGGTCCTGGGCAATGCCAGCATAGTCCACATATGAATAGGCCCCAAAGACAACTCCACTAATTTAGATTTTTCTCTCTGATTTTTATAACATTCCAGATAACAGGATTCTGGACAACAGATTTACATAAGGAGAATGATGCAAAATAAATACCGTGGTACAATCGCACATTCTTGGAGACAGGTCATGTGTTACCCTGTTCTGTTTAACAATTGGGAGGCACCGCTATTGCACCCAGCAGAAGATAGTGTCTATCAGCACTGCTATTAGTAGAACTAAGCTCAGAGTACAATAAAAAAAAACCTCTGATTATAAAGTAATACACAGATTTTGGGGCCTATTCTTCATGAAAAAATGTACGTTGGCATAACTAAGGATCGAACTCACAGCGAATTCAGTGTATCGGAGGAATTCATCGAGTCTCATTGATTTTATCAATTTAGAAAAGATCTCTTCCAGCGGAGACAGGTTTTCGTAAGTGTGAGAGTTTCGCGGTCAGCTGTACTGGCAGAGGCGGTCTGAGCTGTCAGTCACACAGGTTCCGCCCCTGGATCCGAAACGGTCATTACAAAAAAATGGATAATGAGGAGCTTGGTGCGGGAGCCACTGGCTGCCGGGGCTTGCACAAGGGCACAAGGGAGGGCTAACGGAGAAGACGGAGGTGGAGGTGTGGGGACATGTGTATCTTACACTGGGGGCATATCTGGCACTGGGGGGACATGTATCTGGCAGTGGGGGCATATTTGGCACTGGGAGCATGCCACATATCTGGCACTGGGGAGACGTGTAGCTAGCAGTGAGGGCATATCTGGCACTGGGGGCATATCTGGCACTGGGGGCATATCTGGCACTGGGGGGACATGTGTATCTTACGCTGGGTGCATATCTGGCACTGGGGAGATGTGTATCTGGCAGTGGGGGCATATCTGGCACTATGGGGACATATATGTATCTGGCACTGTAGGGGCATATATGTATCTGGCACTGTGGAGGAATATATGTATCTGGCACGGTGGGGGCATATATGTATTTGGCACTGTGGAGGCACCCATTTTTGGGTGTTTTTATATATATGTGGCACTGTACAGCGGCTTTATTTGTATGTGGCACTGTACAACATGACTAAAAATGGGGTTATGACAAAAGGTCATACTCCTACAAACGTCAAACCGAATGGTGTGCGCATAAAAATGGGGTGTGGCTTTGTGAGAACTATGCCACGGCCCCATTTTTTTTTTTGCTCACGTGCCTTCGGCGCGCGCATGATATGGCTCTTACCCTTGACTACAGATCTTTTCTGGCTCTTTGCCACTGACTGGTTGGCCACCCCTGCACTACACAGCTCTGCTGAAGCCACGGCCGCACTGACAAATTTATAATAAAGTATCTTTGGGATAATTTACACCAGGCCTAATATTTTTTTTATTGATAAATATTTTTTAAACAAAAAAAACCTCCATTTAAGATGGCGCCATAACTTATGAGCCAGTGCTCTGGACTTGCCCCTCAGGCTAAAAGTTGCCAGCCAGCCCCTGCGTGCAAGTGTATGAATGCATGTGTACGCGGTGCAAAAATTCCGCCAGACAGTGGACAGCTACAAATCCGTTTGCAACTCACTCACCATCAAATGATTTGTCTGTGCAGTCTGTGCGTAGTCCAAGACTTACTCCTACAGTGCGATACACACAGGCTGATCGGGGCTGGAGCTGACGTCACACATCCGCCCTGAAACCGCTTGGGAACGCCTGCGTTTTTCCTGACACTACCAGAAAACGGCCAGTTGCCACCACAAACATCCTCTTCCTGTCAGTCACCTTGCGAACGCCCATGCGATCAAAATTTTTGCACCATCCTGTCACCTGGGCATTGCGGTGCATATGGATGCACAGTCATTCGATAATCGCCCGCTGTGCGATTTCGCATCTCATCGATCAGGTCTGAAGCGGGCCCATAGTTAATGAATGGGTCTGTTACCTAGATATTACAATTTGAAATGATAATTTAGGAAATTGAAAGAGTTAAGTGAAGAAGAAAAGGCCCATTACTATTTATCACTCTCTGTCTAGAACCAGGACTACAGTGTAAGCTTTATTTCACATGATGCAGATCACGTATGTTTTTATTTGACAGAAAAGGAGGAAACCCAGCATAGGGAAAGCAGCTGGGCCCAGCACTTTCTCAGGCTCCCGGCTTCCAGCTTTTATTTACAGTAAATAGGTCACAGGCAGATAGCAAAGGAATCTTCTAACTAAGGTCTCTCACCTTCAAGGGAATTAATCTTTAGGTCATTCCTCCTCCTAATTCATTATTCACGCTCTCATTGAATGTGATCCTTCAAAATGATCCTCGGCGCAAAACAAACAGATTGGACCACCTGCCGGACCCCTGCCCTTAATTTAACTCCCACCCTGCCATTTGTCAGTGCACCAGTAAAGGTTTATATCTGTACACCCACTGCCCATTGTGTGTGTAATGCAGAACTATATTTTTATAGTCATTTATACTTTTTATAGTTATACTCCTTCCTTGGCTCCAGAAGTGCAAATTGGCTGGCTGGATGACTATTTGACTGAATTAACCTGGAATAAATGAATTAATGGATACGGTTGACGTCTCTGTGTTATGGTTGAAATGTAAAGTCTTGTTGATTTTGGACGTAGATAAAAGGTGCTTTATTGAGATGTGGTAAATCCGCACAAAGGCCTTTGGAGTTGATGTACATTAAATGCATTATCACTGAATGAACATGTTTTGAAATAATCTTTTTGGAAAACATGTAAAAGGAGTTATGAACTAAAGGTAAAGTAAGACCAAATACAAAACAGTTATGCGTTAAGCATGAATTATATACTTGGGCATGTGTTTTTGTATTTTCTGCATCTTGTTATTATAAGAGATACTTTGTACAGAAGAGTCATTTGATCACATTTATTAATTTATGTGCACTGTCACTGGGTACAGTTTTTACTTGGGATTACATAGAACAGGGGTGGCCAGACTTTTGGAGTTGGCGATCTATTTTGAAAGCTGAAAATCTTTCATGATCTGCTTGGATGGGATGTTAGCACGCCCAAAAAAGGGTGTTTGGCCCCCACAGTAATAAACATATTGCCCCCACACAGGAAAAACTTCAAACACATTGCCCCACACAGGAATTCTTTTTTCAAACACATTGGGGGTAATTCCAAGTTGATCGCAGCAGGACATTTTTTAGCAGTTGGGCAAAACCATGTGCACTGCAGGGGAGGCAGATTTAACATTTGCAGAGAGAGTTAGATTTGGGTGTGGTGTGTTTAATATGCAATCTAGATTGCAGTGTAAAAATAAAGCAGCTAGTATTTACCCTGCACAGAAACAAAATAACCCACCTAAATCTAACTCTCTCTGCAAATGTTATATCTGCCCCCCCTGCAGTGCACATGGTTTTGTCCAGTTGCTATCAAAAATCCTGCTGCGATCAACTTGGAATTACCCCCATTGTCCCTCACAGTAAAAACCTCACTTGACCTGGTGTAAGTGGTCAGACGGTACATAGTGATGTTCTGCTCGAGTCATGTTATGTAAGACCTGTGACACACCCTCCAATACTGTATCAACTGAACACTCATGCATAGGTTAAATTGTTACATTTGTTTTATGAATTATGTTAGTTCTCGTTGTGTATACTGAATTTATCTTGATTTCTTTATAGTATGAAAGGATGTGTCATGTAGTCATGCAAGATGACTGACTTGGTATTTTGTATAAACTTCAATGTCATTTGAAATGCTCAAATGAAGAGATTATTTGTTGGATCAGAATGAAGAGAAAAGGACAGGGACCAATTTCACAATCCATTTTACGCTTGTTTTCTATTCCATGCATCTTGCTGTCACTGTCTTTTCCGGATATAGGGGGTCATTCCGAGTTGATCGCTCGCTAGCAGTTCTTAGCAGCCGTGCAAACGCATAGTCGCTGCCCACTGGGGAGTGTATATTTGCTTTGCAGAAGTGCGAACGCCTGTGCAGCAGAGCGCCTGCAAACACATTTTGTGCAAAACAAGACCAGCCCTGTAGTTACTTATCCTGTGCGATGATTGCTGCGACGAGTGACACGGTAATGACGTCAGATACCCGCCCAGCAAATGCCCGGCCACGCCTGCGTTTTTCCAAACACTCCCAGAAAACGGTCAGTTGACACCCAGAAACGCCCTCTTCCTGTCAATCTCCTTGCGTTCGGCTGTGCGATTGGAATCGTTGCTAGAACCAGTGCAAAACCACAAAGGACTTCGTACCCGTACGACACGCGTGCGCATTGCAGTGCATACACATGCGCAGATTAGCCGTTTCTTTCACTGTTCGCTACACAGCGAACAACGGCAGCTAGCAATCAACTCGGAATGACCCCAATAGAGTCTGCAAAACAAATGATACCTTTGCGTTGTCAAGTCACTGGAGAAGATAAAGTAGGTCCAACATAATTGTTGAATTACGAGGCCCATTGGGTGAATGGAAAAAAATGCCCTAATGCCTAGTCCCCTTCAAAGGACCTTGAAAAGAAGAAAAAGACATCCCAATGCAGCAGAAGGAAAAGGAGAGTATAGAGATGTCCCCTCCTCACCAGACAAATTAAGGAATCCATCTGTGTACCATCAAACATTTTCTCTTGATTTCAAAACAAATACTGTACACTCTTTTTGAGAGATCTCAAATTGGGTAGTGCATTTCCAATCAAGAGCTTAATCAAGCATTTAAAGAACACAAGAAAAAAGTCAGAAAAAGTATTTGATAAGATTTTAAAGACTTTTATTGTACCTCAAAGACACGTGAAGCCCGTCATGCATAAACAGAGAAAATATGGCACAACTGTGATTCTTCAGCAGGGCTGTAACTAGGTGTATGCGGAGCACATAGCGCTGCAGGGTAGGGGGCGCTGTTGGTGACACTTGTCAATTATCTATTTTAATTACTTTCACTTGCAGCTTCCCCCCTTTTTGAAGCCCAGCATCTCCTGACCACCTCTGTCTCCTAACCTGACCACTTCTGTTGCTAATACCTATGCAACACTCATGAACTCAACTTGAGATTTCTTTGTTATTTAGTCACACTGTCCATTATTACATTTCAAGATGCTGACATACCCAGGGATTCTAACCCATTGCCTGTGGCATTGCAGTCAGACTATCTATTAATTGAGCTATCTGTCCTTGCATAGAAAGGTAGATAATTCTGAGCTAGAGAATTCTAACTATTTGAAGCTTACCTTGTACTTTGTGAAAAATTGATCAGCATTGCAGCTGAGGAGATCTATGCATTGTGTAGCTGGAAGGGATTAGATGTGTGGCTGCTATACTTGGTCTGTTATACCTGTGAAACTAGGACACACATCTTACTTGACCAGATTTTTGAGTATTTTTGAAATTCTACTGTGAATTTTCCTTGTGAACCTGAACTCCTAAGTATCACACACCTATTTTTAGTGAGTATCAGGCACGATTGCTCACATTTGTATTAACATGTGGCCTGTTTGATGGATATGAGTGTCCAAGAACATTCTCCATGGTACAATCCTTTAATTGGTAAACTTCCAAATTGAGATATACCCCTGATGAAGTCTCGGCATGAGACGAAACGCGTTGGGGTTTCTGTCTTTCTTTTGATGTGACCTCCAATCTACTATATAGGAAGGAGGCTATCATAGAAGAAGTATATGTACACTTGTGCCTGTCTAGACCCCAATGACATGTTTTAGGGGGCTGATGTACCAAAGAGCTGTCATATGTATTTGGACAATGTAGCCATTTTTTTAATGAATTTTAATAAACCTCCGTTATTGGAACTTATAGTTTTATACTGTACGAAATTTTATAATATACTATTGTCTAAACAAAATGAAGGTTGTGCATAATTCCAACCCTCTGGGGTGCCAATTCCACTATTGCTACACACACACACACACACACACACACACACACACACACACACACACACACACACACACACACACACACACATAAAATGTGGGAGGGGGAATCATAGCATGGGCTTTCTCTGGGATCAATTTTGTCATGCCCCTTCCTTGAGAGGCCATGTGCCTTATGTCACTATTGGAAAAATGTGTGTGCGTGTGTGTGTTGTGGGGAGAGGGGGGGGGGGGGCAATTCTCTCTCTGGCACAGGGCACCAAAAAGTCTAGTTACGGCTCTGTTCTTCAGCATCCATGCATAAAGATGGGCGCCCTTAAAATTACTTTGAGGGTTTACTTCTGCTGAAGGTATCGCTGTATTACAATGGGGTTCTATATGGAATTTATTTGGCCTTTTTCTAGCCCAGTGGAGAAGTTGGCCATAGAAACCAGTCAGCTTCTACCTATAATTTGATAGAATGTACTTGATAAATGCCACCACGCTGCTGATTGATAGCTATGGGCAATTTCTCCACTGGTTCACTTCTCCATTCTTTTCAACCCCATTGTCACTGTCACATACTGAGCGGAACTTTAAATCTTACGTTCATTTCTTTCGGCCAATGCTTTCTAACAAACGTGAAGACTTCCCAGTACATGGATAACTAGCAGGGGCTGTACAGAGATATAAAATCTTTTAAAGATCAATTATTTATTTCAACTCAATTTATTAAAACAAATTTAAAAAAAGTGACAAAAATTGTTACACTGGAATTGTGAAAACTAACTCTCCAGTATTTTAAGATATTACAAATGGAAGCTTTTCCAGACATTTATTATTGATTATTGTATTACCAGTTATTTTTCTCTGACGTCCTAAGTGGATGCTGGGGACTCCGTCAGGACCATGGGGAATAGCGGCTCCGCAGGAGACAGGGCACAAAAGTAAAAGCTTTAGGATCAGGTGGTGTGCACTGGCTCCTCCCCCTATGACCCTCCTCCAAGCCTCAGTTAGATTTTTGTGCCCGGCCGAGAAGGGTGCAATCTAGGTGGCTCTCTTAAAGAGCTGCTTAGAGTAAAAGTTTTGTTAGGTTTTTTTTATTTTCAGTGAGTCCTGCTGGCAACAGGCTCACTGCATCGAGGGACTTAGGGGAGAGAAGTGAACTCACCTGCGTGCAGGATGGATTGGCTTCTTAGGCTACTGGACACCATTAGCTCCAGAGGGAGTCGGAACACAGGTCTCACCCTGGGGTTCGTCCCGGAGCCGCGCCGCCGACCCCCTTGCAGATGCCGAAAAGTGAAGAGGTCCAGAAACCGGCGGCAGAAGACTTTTCAGTCTTCATAAGGTAGCGCACAGCACTGCAGCTGTGCGCCATTGTTGTCAGCACACTTCATAGCAGCGGTCACTGAGGGTGCAGGGCGCTGGGGGGGGCGCCCTGGGCAGCAATGATAGTACCTTATTCTGGCTAAAAATACATCACATATAGCCCCTGGGGGCTATATGGATGTATTTAACCCCTGCCAGGTCTCAGAAAAACGGGAGAAGAAGCCCGCCGAAAAGGGGGCGGGGCCTATTCTCCTCAGCACACAGCGCCATTTTCCCTCACAGAAATGCTGGTGGGAAGGCTCCCAGGCTCTCCCCTGCACTGCACTACAGAAACAGGGTTAAAACAGAGAGGGGGGGCACTTATTTGGCGATATGACTATATATATTAAAATGCTATAAGGGAAAAACACTTATATAAAGGTTGTCCCTGTATAATTATAGCGTTTTTGGTGTGTGCTGGCAAACTCTCCCTCTGTCTCCCCAAAGGGCTAGTGGGGTCCTGTCCTCTATCAGAGCATTCCCTGTGTGTGTGCTGTGTGTCGATACGTGTGTGTCGACATGTATGAGGACGATGTTGGTGAGGAGGCGGAGCAATTGCCTGTAATGGTGATGTCACTCTCTAGGGAGTCGACACCGGAATGGATGGCTTATTTAAGGAATTACGTGATAATGTCAACACGCTGCAAGGTCGGTTGACGACATGAGACGGCCGGCAAACCAATTAGTACCTGTCCAGGTGTCTCAAACACCGTCAGGGGCGTTAAAACGTCCTTTTACCTCAGTCGGTCGACACAGACACAGACACGGACACTGACTCCAGTGTCGACGGTGAAGAAACAAACGTATTTTCCTTTAGGGCCACACGTTACTTGTTAAGGGCAATGAAGGAGATGTTACATAATTCTGATACTACAAGTACCACAAAAAAGGGTATTATGTGGAGTGTGAAAAAACTACATGTGGTTTTTCCTGAATCAGATAAATTAAATGAAGTGTGTGATGATACGTGGGTTTCCCCCGATAGAAAATTATTGGCGGTATACCCTTTCCCGCCAGAAGTTATGGCGCGTTGGGAAACACCCCTTAGGGTGGATAAGGCGCTCACACGCTTATCAAAACAAGTGGCGTTACCGTCTCCAGATACGGCCGCCCTCAAGGAGCCAACTGATAGGAGGCTGGAAAATATCCTAAAAAGTATATACACACATACTGGTGTTATACTGCGACCAGCGATCGCCTCAGCCTGGATGGGCAGCGCTGGGGTGGCTTGGTCGGATTCCCTGACTGGAAATATTGATACCCTTGACAGGGACAGTATTTTATTGACTATAGAGCATTTAAAGGATGCATTTCTATATATGCGAGATGCACAGAGGGATATTTGCACTCTGGCATCAAGAGTAAGTGCGATGTCCATATCTGCCAGAAGATGTTTATGGACACGACAGTGGTCAGGTGATGCAGATTCCAAACGGCACATGGAAGTATTGCCGTATAAAGGGGAGGAGTTATTTGGGGTCGGTCCATCGGACCTGGTGGCCACGGCAACAGCTGGAAAATCCACCTTTTTTTACCCCAAGTCACATCTCAGCAGAAAAAGACATCGTCTTTTCAGCCTCAGTCCTTTCGTCCCCATAAGGGCAGGCGGGCAAAAGGCCAGTCATATCTGCCCAGGGATAGAGGTTAGGGAAGAAGACTGCAGCAGGCAGCCCATTCCCAGGAACAGAAGCCTTCCACCGCTTCTGCCAAGTCCTCAGCATGACGCTGGGGCCGTACAAACAGGTGCGGTGGGGGGTCGTCTCAAGAGTTTCAGCACGCAGTGGGCTCACTCGCAAGTGGACCCCTGGATCCTACAAGTAGTATCCCAGGGGTACAGATTGGAAATTCGAGACGTTTCCCCCTCGCAGGTTCCTGAAGTTTGCTTTACCAACGTCTCCCTCCGACAGGGAGGCAGTATTGGAAACAATTCACAAGCTGTATTCCCAGCAGGTGATAATCAAAGTACCCCTCCTACAACAAGGAAAGGGGTATTATTCCACACTATATTGTGGTACTGAAGCCAGACGGCTCGGTGAGACCTATTCTAAATCTGAAATATTTGAACACTTACATACAAAGGTTCAAATCAAGATGGAGTCACTCAGAGCAGTGATAGCGAACCAGGAAGAAGGGGACTATATGGTGTCCCTGGACATCAAGGATGCTTACCTCCATGTCCCAATTTGCCCTTCTCACCAAGGGTACCTCAGGTTCGTGGTACAAAACTGTCACTATCAGTTTCAGACGCTGCCGTTTGGATTGTCCACGGCACCCCGGGTCTTTACCAAGGTAATGGCCGAAATGATGATTCTTCTTCAAAGAAAAGGCGTCTTAATTATCCCTTACTTGGACGATCTCCTGATAAGGGCAAGGTCCAGAGAACAGTTGGAGGGCGGAGTAGCACTATCTCAAGTAGTTCTACGACAGCACGGGTGGATTCTAAATATTCCAAAATCGCAGCTGTCTCCGACGACACGTCTGCTGTTCCTAGGGATGATTCTGGACACAGTCCAGAATAAGGTGTTTCTCCCGGAGGAGAAAGCCAGGGAGTTATCCGAGCTAGTCAGGAACCTCCTAAAACCAGGAAAAGTGTCAGTGCATCATTGCACAAGGGTCCTGGGAAAAATGGTGGCTTCTTACGAAGCGATTCCATTCGGCAGATTTCACGCAAGAACTTTTCAGTGGGATCTGCTGGAAATAACCCTGTCTCCAAGGACAAGGGTGTCTCTTCTGTGGTGGCTGCAGAGTGCTCATCTACTAAAGGGCCACAGATTCGGCATTCAGGACTGGGTCCTGGTGACCACGGATGCCAGCCTGAAAGGCTGGGGAGCAGTCACACAAGGAAAAAATTTCCAGGGAGTGTGATCAAGTCTGGAGACTTCTCTCCACATAAATATACTGGAGCTAAGAGCAATTTACAATGCTCTAAGCTTAGCAAGACCTCTGCTTCAAGGTCAGCCGGTATTGATCCAGTGGGACAACATCACGGCAGTCGCCCACGTAAACAGACAGGGCGGCACAAGAAGCAGGAGGACAATGGCAGTAACTGCAAGGATTCTTCGCTGGGCGGAAAATCATGTGATAGCACTGTCAGCAGTGTTCATTCCGGGAGTGGACAACTGGGAAGCAGACTTCCTCAGCACGACCTCCACCCGGGAGAGTGGGGACTTCATCGGGAAGTCTTCCACATGATTGTGAACCGTTGGGAAAGACCAAAGGTGGACATGATGGCGTCCCGCCTGAACAAAAAACTGGACAGGTATTGCGCCAGGTCAAGAGACCCTCAGGCAATAGCTGTGGACGTTCTGGTAACACCGTGGGTGTACCAGTCGGTGTATGTGTTCCCTCCTCTGCTTCTCATACCTAAGGTACTGAGAATTATAAGACGTAGAGGAGTAAGAACTATACTCGTGGCTCCGGATTGGCCAAGAAGGACTTGGTACCCGGATCTTCAAGAGATGCTCACAGAGGACTCATGGCCTCTGCCGCTAAGAAGGGACTTGCTTCAGCAAGTACCATGTCTGTTCCAAGACTTACCGCGGCTGCGTTTGACGGCATGGCGGTTGAACGCCGGATCCTAAGGGAAAAAGGCATTCCGGAAGAGGTCATTCCTACTCTGGTCAAAGCCAGGAAGGAGGTGACCGCACAACATTATCACCACATGTGGCGAAAATATGTTGCGTGGTGTGAGGCCAGGAAGGCCCCACGAAGAAATTTCAACTCGGTCGATTCCTGCATTTCCTGCAAACAGGAGTGTCTATGGGCCTCAAATTGGGGTCCATTAAGGTTCAAATTTCGGCCCTGTCGATTTTCTTCCAGAAAGAATTGGCTTCAGTTCCTGAAGTCCAGAAGTTTGTCAAGGGAGTACTGCATATACAACCCCCTTTTGTGCCTCCAGTGGCACTGTGGGATCTCAACGTAGTTCTGGGATTCCTCAAATCACATTGGTTTAAACCACTCAAATCTGTGGATTTGAAATATCTCACATGGAAAGTGACCATGATGTTGGCCCTGGCCTCGGCCAGGCGAGTGTCAAAATTGGCGGCTTTGTCTCACAAAAGCCCATATCTGATTGTCCATTCGGACAGGGCAGAGCTGCGGACTCGTCCCCAGTTTCTCCCTAAGGTGGTGTCAGCGTTTCACCTGAACCAACTTATTGTGGTACCTGCGGCTACTAGGGACTTGGAGGACTCCAAGTTGCTAGATGTTGTCAGGGCCCTGAAAATATAGGTTTCCAGGACGGCTGGAGTCAGGAAAACTGACTTGCTGTTATCCTGTATGCACCCAACAAACTGGGTGCTCTTGCTTCTAAGCAGACGATTGCTAGTTGGATGTGTAGTACAATTCAGCTTGCACATTCTGTGGCAGGCCTGCCACAGCCAAAATATGTAAATGCCCATTCCACAAGGAAGGTGGGCTCATCTTGGGCGGCTGCCCGAGGGGTCTCGGCTTTACAACTTTGCCGAGCTGCTACTTGGTCAGGGGCACACCCTGGCTGAGGAGGACCTGGAGTTCTCTCACTCGGTGCTGCAGAGTCATCCGCACTCTCCCGCCCGTTTGGGAGCTTTGGTATAATCCCCATGGTCCTGACGGAGTCCCCAGCATCCACTTAGGACGTCAGAGAAAATAAGAATTTACTTACCGATAATTCTATTTCTCGTAGTCCGTAGTGGATGCTGGGCGCCCATCCCAAGTGCGGATTGTCTGCAATACTTGTACATAGTTATTGTTACAAAAATCGGGTTATTATTGTTGTGAGCCATCTTTTCAGAGGCTCCGCTGTTATCATGCTGTTAACTGGGTTCAGATCACAGGTTGTACAGTGTGATTGGTGTGGCTGGTATGAGTCTTACCCGGGATTCAAAATCCTTCCTTATTGTGTACGCTCGTCCGGGCACAGTATCCTAACTGAGGCTTGGAGGAGGGTCATAGGGGGAGGAGCCAGTGCACACCACCTGATCCTAAAGCTTTTACTTTTGTGCCCTGTCTCCTGCGGAGCCGCTATTCCCCATGGTCCTGACGGAGTCCCCAGCATCCACTACGGACTACGAGAAATAGAATTATCGGTAAGTAAATTCTTATTATATAGCACATGCATATTCCGCACCACCTTACAGAAAATATTTTGTTAGTCCCTGCCCCCATGGAGCTTACAATCTATATTCCCTACCACATGTACACCAGTAGCGTGAGGTGAGGTCAGTGGCTGGTGAGGCACTACAACCATAATGTCTGCCGAATCCTGCCGATGACCCCTACCGCTGCCGAGCCAATGCCTGCTACTGCCCCTGAGCCAATGCCCGCTGCCACCGCCAATGGCTTACAAACTCGTCCACCATCAACTGACCCAGCCCTCCACCACTAATTTGCATCTCAGTCCGATGCCTGCCTGGTCATCATACTTTGTACATTTTTAAATAAAAAAAATAAAAAATTAGTGTTTGGGACTAGGAAGGGAGTTGGAGGAGGACATGAATGCAATTTTGTTGTCCAGGGCTTCCATTAACTTAATGGAGAATAATAATTAATAATAATAATAATAATTTTATTTATATAGCGCTCTTTCTCCAACAGGACTCAAGGGAAGGGTCTGAATGGGTTAAAAAATGTAAAAAAAAATGTGTGAGGGTCCCCCCTCCTAAGTATAACCAGCCTCGGGCTCTTTTAGCCGGTCCTGGTTGTTTAAATACTGGGAAAAAAATTGGTCAGGGGTTCCCCGTACTTAGACAACCATCACCGGGCTCTTAGTCCGGTCCTGGTTCCAAAAATACGGGGGACAAAAGATGTAGGGGTCCCTCATATTTTTAAACCAGCACCGGGCTCCACTAGCCAGGGACATAATGCCACAGCCGGGATACACTTTTATATTGGTCCCTGCGGCCGTGGCATTACCCCCCCAACTAGTCACCCCTGGCCAGGGTTCCCTGGAGGAGTGGGGACCCCTTAAATCAAGGGGTCCCCCCCTCCAGGCACCCAAGGGCCAGGAGTGAAGCCTGAGGCTGTCCCCAGCACCCCTGGGCGGTGGGTGCCGGGCTGATAGCCATAAGTGTGTAAAAAAAGAATATTGTTTTTTGTTGTAGAACTACAAGGGCCAGCAAGCCTCCCCCGCTTGCTGGTACTTGGAGAACCTCAAGTACCAGCATGCGGGGAAATAACGGGCCAGCTGGTACCTGTAGTTCTACAACAACAAAAATATCCAAATAAAAACACAACACACACACCGTGAAAGTAAAATTTTATTAAAACACACTTACACACTCACACATGCTTGCCTACATCCCACGCCGATCACGTCCACTTGTCCATGTAGAATCCATTATGGGTACCTGTACAAATGAGAGAGAGATTACTTACCTACATCCCACGCCGATCACATCCAACCTTCAAAAATAAAAATTATACTTTACACAGGAGGGTAGGGGGGGGGGGAGAAGAGAGAGAGAGAGAGAGGGAGGGAAGGGGAGAGAGAGAGAGAGAGAGAGAGAGAGAGAGAGAGAGAGAGAGAGAGAAAGAGAGAGAGAGAGAGAGAGAGAGAGAGAGAAACCACAAAAAAACACAAAAAAACCTACACACTAACCTGCCTAATATGCTGCAGCTGCTGCCGCCGGGCCGGATGGGATTGGAGAGACCTGCTGGCTGGGACGGGAGGTGAGAGTGCAGAGTGCTGCTGCCTGGGTCGGGAGGGAAGACGGCTGCTGGCTGCAACGGGAGGACGGAGGAGGAAGGACAGGGGAGAGACAAACTCACTCCTGCTTCAGCCCCGCCGCCACTTCTGCCTCCAGCGCCGCTTGTGGGTGATTGGACAGCGGTTCCAGCACTGGATCCGCTGTCCAATCAAAGGTGCCTCGCTGACATGGGGGTGGTGTCCCTGTCAGCGAGGCACTTGTTTCAGTGCCGCATTCCCCATCATTTTTAAATTGGCTTTTACAGCCCAGTGCTTGGCCCCGCCCCCCGCTCTGTCCCGTTATCATTATCTATGGGAGGCACTTCTATCAGTGCCTCCCAAACTAATTTTAATAGCTAAAAATGTTAAAATAAAATACAGAAGATACTTATGACACAGAATATGGGAGGGGGCGCTCATTTCCCCCAGCGGTGAAATGAGCGATGTGCTAGACTGTGCCTGCATTGCCAATCTAGCGCCGGCGATAGCGATGCGCGGGGCCGCACATCGCTATCACTGTGGGGCATACACACGGAGAGATCCGTGCTTGACTTCTAAGCAATCTAGTCACGGATCTCTCCGTGTGTACCCCCTTTAAAATTGTGAATGTATTTGTAATTAACCAGTTTCCTGTTGATAATGAGGAATTTCGGATTAATTCCCAGCCTTGCCTTACAGGCAATCGTTCTTTGTTAAGTTTCAGGACAAATAGATACAGTGACTTCTTGCCAGAGGAACAGGTTCCCCCAGAAATTACCGACGGAGTGGCGGAGAGGCTTCTTGGATGGGATCTGGCTGAGATGATATATTATTCTGGATGATTAAATGTGTTTCAACAGGCAGCTGTTAACTCACAGACCTCACAGAAGTAACTAAAGAGATACCTGGGCAATATTAAACACAAGATAAATCTGCATTTGTTAAGACAAACATTCACTGTCCAGGCTGAGGGCGAGTACAGAGCCAGACCCTCCAGTAACACACCTGGCCAACACATAAGACAAAATAGAAAGTTTATGGGTATTAGTTATGTACAGTCTATTAGGTGGACAGAGCAATAGTCAGCTTATCAATTTATTAGGAACAGTGGGGGTCATTCCGAGTTGATCGCTAGCTGCATTCGTTCGCTGCGCAGCGATCAGGCAAAAAACCCGGCACTTCTGCGCATGTGTATGCGGCGCAATGCGCACGCGCGTCGTACTATTGCAACGAACGATGTAGTGTCACACAAGGTCTAGCGAAGCTTTTCAGTCGCACTGCTGGCCGCAGAGTGATTGACATGAAGTGGGCGTTTCTGGGTGTCAACTGACCGTTTTCAGGGAGTGTTCGAAAAAACGCAGGCGTGCCAGGAAAAACGCAGGCGTGGCTGGGCGAACGCAGGGCGTGTTCGTGACATCAAAACAGGAACTGAACAGTCTGAAGTGATCGAAAGCGCTGAGTAGGTTTTGAGCTACTCTAAAACTAGAGATGAGCGGGTTCGAACCCCCCCGAATTTCAGCCTTTTTACACGGGTCCGAGGCAGACTCGGATCTTCCCGCCTTGCTCGGCTAACCCGAGCGCGCCCGAACGTCATCATCCCGCTGTCGGATTCTCGCGAGGCTCGTATTCTATCGCGAGACTCGGATTCTATATAAGGAGCCGCGCGTCGCCGCCATTTTCACACGTGCATTGAGATTGATAGGGAGAGGACGTGGCTGGCGTCCTCTCCGTTTATAGTTACTGTTAGTAGTTAGTTGATCTGATTGCTGCTTAGCTTATTGTGGGGAGGATTGGGGAGAGCTGTTAGGAGGAGTACAGTCAGTGCAGAGTTTTGCTAGTTTTTTTTAATCCGTTCTCTGCCTGAAAAAAACGCTCCATACCATATCTGTGCTCAGCCTCAGTGTGCTGCATGATATATCTATGTATATCTGACTGTGCTGAGTGCTCACTGCTCACACAGCTGAATTGTGGGGGAGACTGGGGTGCAGTTATAGCAGGAGTACAGTGCACACTTTTGCTGCCAGTGTGACTGACCAGTGACCACCAGTATATTGTTTGCCTGAAAAAGTTAAACACTCCTGTGGTGTTTTTTTTTTTATTCTATAAACGCATTCTGCTAACAGTGTCCAGCAGGTCCGTCATTCATTATATTATATAAATATTTACCTGCAGTAGTGTTATATTTTTTTTTCCATCTCTATCATCTTTATCATCTCTATATTAGCAGACGCAGTACGGTAGTCCACCTCTGTGTCGTCAGTGCTCGTCCATAATTGTATACCTACCTGTGGTGGGTTTTTTTTTTCTATCTTCTTCATACTAGTAGTTTAGGAGTCTGCTGACAGTGTCCAGCAGGTCCGTCATTATATTATATATACCTGCAGTAGTGATATATATATATTTTTTATATCATTATCATCTCTATACTAGCAGACGCAGTACGGTAGTCCACGGCTGTAGCTACCTCTGTGTCGTCAGTGCTCGTCCATAATTGTATTCCTACCTGTGGTGGGGTTTTTTTTCTATCTTCTTCATACTAGTAGTTTAGGAGTCTGCTGACAGTGTCCAGCAGGTCCGTCATTATATTATATATACCTGCAGTAGTGATATATATATATTTTTTATATCATTATCATCTCTATACTAGCAGATGCAGTACGGTAGTCCACGGCTGTAGCTACCTCTGTGTCGTCAGTGCTCGTCCATAATTGTATACCTACCTGTGGTGGGTTTTTTTTTTCTATCTTCTTCATACTAGTAGTTTAGGAGTCTGCTGACAGTGTCCAGCAGGTCCGTCATTATATTATATATACCTGCAGTAGTGATATATATATATTTTTTATATCATTATCATCTCTATACTAGCAGACGCAGTACGGTAGTCCACGGCTGTAGCTACCTCTGTGTCGTCAGTGCTCGTCCATAATTGTATACCTACCTGTGGTGGGTTTTTTTTTCTATCTTCTTCATACTAGTAGTTTAGGAGTCTGCTGACAGTGTCCAGCAGGTCCGTCATTATATTATATATACCTGCAGTAGTGATATATATATATTTTTTATATCATTATCATCTCTATACTAGCAGACGCAGTACGGTAGTCCACGGCTGTAGCTACCTCTGTGTCGTCAGTGCTCGTCCATAATTGTATACCTACCTGTGGTGGGGTTTTTTTTTCTATCTTCTTCATACTAGTAGTTTAGGAGTCTGCTGACAGTGTCCAGCAGGTCCGTCATTATATTATATATACCTGCAGTAGTGATATATATATATTTTTTATATCATTATCATCTCTATACTAGCAGACGCAGTACGGTAGTCCACGGCTGTAGCTACCTCTGTGTCGTCAGTCACTCGTCATCCATAAGTATACTAGTATCCATCCATCTCCATTGTTTACCTGAGGTGCCTTTTAGTTGTGCCTATTAAAATATGGAGAACAAAAATGTTGAGGTTCCAAAAATAGGGAAAGATCAAGATCCACTTCCACCTCGTGCTGAAGCTGCTGCCACTAGTCATGGCCGAGACGATGAAATTCCATCAACATCGTCTGCCAAGGCCGATGCCCAATGTCATAGTACAGAGCATGTAAAATCCAAAACACAAAATATCAGTAAAAAAAGGACTCAAAAACCTAAAATAAAATCGTCGGAGGAGAAGCGTAAACTTGCCAATATGCCATTTACCACACGGAGTGGCAAGGAACGGCTGAGGCCCTGGCCTATGTTCATGGCTAGTGGTTCAGCTTCACATGAGGATGGAAGCACTCAGCCTCTCGCTAGAAAAATGAAAAGACTTAAGCTGTCAAAAGCACAGCAAAGAACTGTGCGTTCTTCGAAATCACAAATCCACAAGGAGAGTCCAATTGTGTCGGTTGCGATGCCTGACCTTCCCAACACTGGACGTGAAGAGCATGCGCCTTCCACCATTTGCACGCCCCCTGCAAGTGCTGGAAGGAGCACCCGCAGTCCAGTTCCTGATAGTCAGATTGAAGATGTCAGTGTTGAAGTACACCAGGATGAGGAGGATATGGGTGTTGCTGGCGCTGGGGAGGAAATTGACAAGGAGGATTCTGATGGTGAGGTGGTTTGTTTAAGTCAGGCACCCGGGGAGACACCTGTTGTCCGTGGGAGGAATATGGCCATTGACATGCCTGGTGAAAATACCAAAAAAATCAGCTCTTCGGTGTGGAAGTATTTCAACAGAAATGCGGACAACAGGTGTCAAGCCGTGTGTTGCCTTTGTCAAGCTGTAATAAGTAGGGGTAAGGACGTTAACCACCTCGGAACATCCTCCCTTATACGTCACCTGCAGCGCATTCATCATAAGTCAGTGACAAGTTCAAAAACTTTGGGCGACAGCGGAAGCAGTCCACTGACCAGTAAATCCCTTCCTCTTGTAACCAAGCTCACGCAAACCACCCCACCAACTCCCTCAGTGTCAATTTCCGCCTTCCCCAGGAATGCCAATAGTCCTGCAGGCCATGTCACTGGCAATTCTGACGAGTCCTCTCCTGCCTGGGATTCCTCCGATGCATCCTTGCGTGTAACGCCTACTGCTGCTGGCGCTGCTGTTGTTGCTGCTGGGAGTCGATGGTCATCCCAGAGGGGAAGTCGTAAGACGACTTTTACTACTTCCACCAAGCAATTGACTGTCCAACAGTCCTTTGCGAGGAAGATGAAATATCACAGCAGTCATCCTGCTGCAAAGCGGATAACTGAGGCCTTGGCATCCTGGGCGGTGAGAAACGTGGTTCCGGTATCCATCATTACTGCAGAGCCAACTATAGACTTGATTGAGGTACTGTGTCCCCGGTACCAAATACCATCTAGGTTCCATTTCTCTAGGCAGGCGATACCGAAAATGTACACAGACCTCAGAAAAAGACTCACCAGTGTCCTAAAAAATGCAGTTGTACCCAATGTCCACTTAACCACGGACATGTGGACAAGTGGAGCAGGGCAGACTCAGGACTATATGACTGTGACAGCCCACTGGGTAGATGTATTGACTCCCGCCGCAAGAACAGCAGCGGCGGCACCAGTAGCAGCATCTCGCAAACGCCAACTCTTTCCTAGGCAGGCTACGCTTTGTATCACCGCTTTCCAGAATACGCACACAGCTAAAAACCTCTTACGGCAACTGAGGAAGATCATCGCAGAATGGCTTACCCCAATTGGACTCTCCTGTGGATTTGTGGCATCGGACAACGCCAGCAATATTGTGTGTGCATTAAATATGGGCAAATTCCAGCACGTCCCATGTTTTGCACATACCTTGAATTTGGTGGTGCAGTATTATTTAAAAAACGAGAGGGGCGTGCAAGAGATGTTGTCGGTGGCCAGAAGAATTGCGGGACACTTTCGGTGTACAGGCACCACGTACAGAAGACTGGAGCAACACCAAAAACGCCTGAACCTGCCCTGCCATCATCTGAAGCAAGAAGTGGTAACGAGGTGGAATTCAACCCTCTATATGCTTCAGAGGTTGGAGGAGCAGCAAAAGGCCATTTTAAGCCTATACAACTGACCACGATATAGGAGGTGGAATGCACCTGTCTCAAGCGCAGTGGAGAATGATTTCAACGTTGTGCAAGGTTCTGCAACCTTTTGAACTTGCCACACGTGAAGTCAGTTCAGACACTGCCAGCCTGAGTCAGGTCATTCCCCTCATCAGGCTTTTGCAGAAGAAGCTGGAGACATTGAAGGAGGAGCTAACACTGAGCGATTCCGCTAGGCATGTGGGACTTGTGGATGGAGCCCTTAATTCGCTTAACAAGGATTCACGGGTGGTCAATCTGTTGAAATCAGAGCACTACATTTTGGCCACCGTGCTCGATCCTAGATTTAAAACCTACGTTGTATCTCTCTTTCCGGCAGACACAAGTCTGCAGGGGTTCAAAGAACTGCTGGTGAGAAAATTGTCAAGTCAAGCGGAACGCGACCTGTCAACATCTCCTCCTTCACATTCTCCCGCAACTGGGGGTGCGAGGAAAAGGCTCAGAATTCCGAGCCCACCCGCTGGCGGTGATGCAGGGCAGTCTGGAGCGACTGCTGATGCTGACATCTGGTCCGGACTGAAGGACCTGACAACGATTACGGACTTGTCGTCTACTGTCACTGCATATGATTCTCTCACCATTGAAAGAATGGTGGAGGATATATGAGTGACCGCATCCAAGTAGGCACGTCAGACAGTCCGTACGTATACTGGCAGGAAAAAGAGGCAATTTGGAGGCCCTTGCACAAACTGGCTTTATTCTACCTAAGTTGCCCTCCCACAAGTGTGTACTCCGAAAGAGTGTTTAGTGCCGCCGCTCACCTTGTCAGCAATCGGCGTACGAGGTTACTTCCAGAAAATGTGGAGAAGATGATGTTCATTAAAATGAATTATAATCAATTCCTCCATGGAGACATTCACCAGCAGCAATTGCCTCCACAAAGTACACAGGGAGCTGTGATGGTGGATTCCAGTGGGGACGAATTGATAATCTGTGAGGAGGGGGATGTACACGGTGATGAATCGGAGGATGATGATGAGGTGGACATCTTGCCTCTGTAGAGCCAGTTTGTGCAAGGAGAGATTAATTGCTTCTTTTTTGGTGGGGGTCCAAACCAACCCGTCATTTCAGTCACAGTCGTGTGGCAGACCCTGTCACTGAAATGATGGGTTGGTTAAAGTGTGCATGTCCTGTTTATACAACATAAGGGTGGGTGGGAGGGCCCAAGGACAATTCCATCTTGCACCTCTTTTTTCTTTCTTTTTTCTTTGTGTCATGTGCTGTTTGGGGAGTGTTTTTTGGAAGGGCCATCCTGCGTGACACTGCAGTGCCACTCCTAGATGGGCCAGGTGTTTGTGTCGGCCACTAGGGTCACTTATCTTAGTCACACAGCTACCTCATTGCGCCTCTTTTTTTTCTTCTTTGCGTCATGTGCTGTTTGGGGAGTATTTTTTGGAAGGGCCATCCGGCCTGACACTGCAGTGCCACTCCTAGATGGGCCAGGTGTTTGTGTCGGCCACTAGGGTCGCTTAGCTTACTCACACAGTTACCTCATTGCGCCTCTTTTTTTCTTTGCATCATGTGCTGTTTGGGGAGTGTTTTTTGGAAGGGCCATCCTGCGTGACACTGCAGTGCCACTCCTAGATGGGCCAGGTGTTTGTGTCGGCCACTAGGGTCGCTGAGCTTAGTCACACAGCTACCTCATTGCGCCTCTTTTTTTCTTTGCGTCATGTGCTGTGTGGGGAGTGTTTTTTGGAAGGGCCATCCTGCGTGACACTGCAGTGCCACTCCTAGATGGGCCAGGTGTTTGTGTCGGCCACTTGGGTCGCTGAGCTTAGTCATCCAGCGACCTCGGTGCAAATTTTAGGACTAAAAATAATATTGTGAGGTGTGAGGTGTTCAGAATAGACTGAAAATGAGTGGAAATTATGGTTATTGAGGTTAATAATACTTTGGGATCAAAATGACCCCCAAATTCTATGATTTAAGCTGTTTTTTAGGGTTTTTTGAAAAAAACACCCGAATCCAAAACACACCCGAATCCGACAAAAAAAATTTGGTGAGGTTTTGCCAAAACGCGTTCGAACCCAAAACACGGCCACGGAACCGAACCCAAAACCAAAACACAAAACCCAAAAAATTTCCGGTGCACATCTCTATCTAAAACTGCACAAAAAATCTTTGCCGCCGCTCTGCGATCCTTTCGTTCGCACTTCTGCTAAGCTAAATTACATTCCCAGTGGGAGGCGGCATAGCGTTTGCACGGCTGCAAAAAACTGCTGGCGAGCGAACAACTCGGAATGACCCCCAGTGCCAGATTACGGTCCACATGGGCCTGGAGCTGAAATTTATATAGTGCACATTTTGTGCCTTGGCAGGATGTATGACAAGTGCTGTGTCAGTATGACTAGTGAGGTGGGCTGTGACCAGTGTGGTGTAGGTGTGGTCTACATAAGGGGTGTGTCTATCTCTATGACAGACATGGCTAGTGTCTACCTTCAATCACTTAATAGTGCAGCTATAACAAGAAAATGTTTGTGAAAAGTGCATCACAGTGCAATCCAGCCAGCCAAGCACATCCACCACAGGCAGTAGTCCTGCAATCAGATAGTCACCACCCAAGAGAAGTGTATATTTGGCGTGCAAGTGTACGATCGCATGTGTACACCGAGCAGCTAAAAATCCCTCAGTCAGCGGACAGCTGCAAATCCATTTGCACCTCACTCACCAGTGAATGTTTTTTCCAGTGTGTGCAGTGTGTGCGCAGCCCAGGACTTACTCCTATAGTGTGATGAGAACGGGCTGATCGGATCCGGAGCTGACGTCAGACATCCTACCTGAAAATGCTTGGGAACGCCGGTGTTTTCCCTGACACTCCCAGAAAACGGTCAGTTACCACCTGAACCGGATTAAGGCTATGGGGGGCCCGGGGCACTTTAGACAATGGGGCCCCTAATAAAGAGGCAGGCAGATGAAATATATATATATATATATATATATATATATATATATACAGACACTCACTTTTGCAAAAGAAAAGAAAAAAAGACCAGCACTCACGTTTTGATGATGAAAAGAAAAAAGGGGTTTATACCTTACAGAAGAAACATCTGGACATGATCCTAGTACTACAGCCCGACGGCCGTTTCAACTCTCCGTGGTTTTCGTCAGGGGCAGAAAACCCGCCCCATTTTTAATCCGGCCCAGATTATGAACAAGTGATGTCACTGTGTCAGTGACGCAGGGGCGTATCTAGAGAGGAGAGGACCCATGTGCAGTCTCCATGTGTGGGCTCCCTCCTTTTCCATAGCTGGCAGCGCTCTGAGCACTAGAGACTCTGACACAGTGCCAGAGTCTACAGCGCATGCACAGGTCTCTAGAAAAATGGCGCGACGTGCAGAGAGAGTTAGATTTGGGTTGGGTGTGTTCAAACGGAAATCTAAATTGCAGTATAAAAATAAAGCAGCCAGTATTTACCCTGCACAGAAATAAAATAACCCACCCAAATCTAACTCTCTCTGCACATGTTATATCTGCCCCCCTTGCAGTGCACATGGTTTTGCCCAACTGCTAACAAAGATCCTGCTGCGATCAATTCAGAATTGCCCCCATGGTTTTGCCCAACTGCTAACAAATTTGCTGCTGCGATCAACTCTGAATAACCCCCTTTGTCTGCACAATTGCAAAGAAGATGAAACATGCAGGCCGCGGACAGCATCCCCAGGCCTCTTCTATGAATAGGTCCCAATGTGTTCCACATCCAAATGCCATGAATCAACAAATGAAAACAAACATTAAGGTTATATAGGAGGATGTTTCCCAGAGCAATGTGGGAGGGATTATATTTACAGGTTTCATGGATGGTGTCACCCACAAATTGTGATGTGGGGTTACATTTTTATAAATATTAAATGCAGCCATCTATCTGAGCTCTAAACCTCTCTACAGATAAATCTCTGAACTGAACAGAATCTGTTGTTTTACAGGTTTAGCAATAAATTGGGCTTGTCAGCTGTGCTCAATGGAGTAGGCCATTTTGTGTGGTGAATGCAGAAAGCATTGAATTGATAGGCTGATGTTTAGTGAGCCCACAAAATGGCCTCATCCACTAGTTGTAGGTGATGGGTTCACTTTAATCTCTAATACAGATGTAAATTTACCTGGTCTGTGATTTGTTCATATTTCACCTTTTCATCAGCTTTAAAGCAGCTTTGCTCTGAGGTAATTGCTGATGGTGGTTTTATTGGTATCATTCATTGCAGTAAGAACACATCTTCCCAAGAAGAAAAATACGGAAGAGTACAACAGATTGTGAGGCAATGCAATTTACATGGAAGCCCATGGAATCAATTAGAAAGCACAATTAATGCAAAAAGGTACAGTGACCACTGAATTACAGGATCACGCTCCAATTTGACAATACATTTGAAACTGTACCAGAAAATGCCTACATTAACATAAGTCGATAACTGTCCTGTTCTGATGGTATTTACTAACAGGATCCGGTTAGGATCTCGGCGTTCGTACCAACATGCCTGACTATAGGCCTGTCATTATCGACTGCTGACAGGTTTCTCCAGCATCAGGGAAATTTCAAGCTATGGTCTCTGCTCCAAAAGCACATATCATATACTGGACATGTATTATATCAGAACCAGCTGTTCTAGCCGGTCCCTAGAAAAGGGGCTTCACATCTAATCTGACTTTGTGCTTTGTCAGTAAAACTGATAGAGAGGTGTGATGGCCTCTTTGGAAAAGGTGCCCTGGTCCATGCGTGGCCTGGGGCCGATTACTGCTCCAAAGCTTGGGATGACTGCCATCTGGATCCATTGTCTATTGACAGCTGCAGAAGGGTCTGGTCAGCAGCTGTATTGTAAGCCGGCTGCTGTGTTCATTCTTCTGGTTAGTTCACAAAAGTGTAATAGTAAATAGACGTCAGTGAATTTGGGGCATACTAAGGGTAATGTGCTGTAACTATAAAGCTGCTGCTTTAATTGTATATCTGTGTCCAGTGCAAATGGTCTCGGTTTATCCAGATGAATCTGAAGTCCGGACATGCGCAGGTGTGATTTGCCATAATGGCTTTCTCATCCTCTTGTGTCTGTCTGAGAGCAGCGGTGATCCCTGTAGCAGTGGACACTCCCTCCGAGCTCCATATTGATCTACTTCCCCATATGGTTACATAACCCTTCTGCCACAGAACATCCAACTTGTCTTATTTAGCCAACTATAGGGGCTTAACACTGTCCAGACCACCAACACACATGCACATGTTATAGCTATTGTAATTCAGTACAGTGCAATTATTATTTCACATCATTTTACAACAGTTTGTGGCATTTAACGACAGATATTCTTGTTATCACTCTTTCCTAATCTTAAATAGTGCTCCAACCAATCAGCTCCTGTCATTTATCAAACACAGGAGCTGATTGGCTGGTGCGCCATTAAAGATTAGTAACGAGTGATAACAAGAAAATCACTCATTAAATACACCCTTTCCTTTCTTACTATTTACCTGCCTTTTTTATTTATTCTGCGTTTGACAGGCTTGGGCTGATCATTCAGGTTTAGGACAAGCACAGGTGGCAGTATGGATGGTGTAATGGTTAGCGCTACTGCCTCACAGCACTGAGGTTGTGAGTTCGATTTCCACCATGGCCCTGTGTGGAGTTTGTATATTCTCCCCGTACTTGCGTGGGTTTCCTCTGGATATTTCGGTGTCCTCCCACATTCTCAAAAATATACTTGTAGGTTAGTTGGCTCCCAACAAAAAAATAACCCCTGTGTGTGTACATGAGCGGTCTAGATGGGCCAAGTGGTTCTTATCTGCCGTCCCATTCTATGATTCTGTGAAGAACTCTGTTGGGGATTTGGAGGAGATCTTGGCTATGGTCAACATGGATGAAGTCCCGCCACTGAGGCCTTCTTTTATTTATTATTATCAGTGGTGGGATTCAGTCGGTTCGCACCAGTTCCGCAGAACCAATACCTAATATTAGGTATGGTTCTGAGAGCACCGCCCCCACACATGGCCTTCATGCTCAACCAATCAGGCTGCAGCCTGGAGCGCAGAATCCTGGGGGGGGCGCAGTGGGTGCGGACGTCACACGCACGCGGCGCACGGACCTCACCCTGCCACCTCCCACAACGCCGGCTGCTGCCCGCCCTGGTCATTCACTCCTGGGCTGTACTGGTGGTGCTGCTTATCGCAGACCCACGCAACGCTAATACTAGCGGTCGCGAGCTGCGCCGTCGGCACTGGCACTGCACTGTGTGAGTGACTGTTTCCCCAGCCCTGGCTTACAATCCTCCTCGCAGCGCGCGTGATGTGACATCACGCTGCGCGCCCACCCCTGTCCTGGCTGTTCTATGCTGCGCCAGAGACTGAGTGGAGGAGCAGTGCTGCTCTTCATAATTTATTTGAATCCCACCACTGATTATTATCATTTATTTTATAGGGCACATTTGTTCTGCAGCGCTTTACAGAGAATATTTTGCCATTCACATCATTACGTTTTTGCAATGTCGGAGGAAACCTGAGCCTAAATTGGGCCATTATGGCCCTGCCTCTGCTTCTCTATCACACAGATATAGGCCAAGAGCAGGGCCATGGTGATGCAGTGTATGCACCACACCCCCAAACAGGGCTGCAAGGAGGGTAGGAGTGTGCAAGGGGTGCTGCTGCCAAGGGATGGAAGGCCCTGAGGGTGGCAGGAACAGCACCATTCTGTGCTGTAGAGCATACTTACCTACAATCCTGGAAGTTGCGGAAGACTCACGGTTTTTCGGTTAGTCCATTGCACCCCAGGAAGAGTAAGCACTTCTCCAGCATTCCACCTGCTTCCTAGTGAAGCGGGCAAGAAAGGGAGATAATGCTGGGAATCGCATCTCTGTATTGAGGCAGCAGGGCTAAGATTATGCAAAGTACCATCATTTTAGCCCTGCCCTTCATCAATGACCCACGATTCGCGGGATTTACCGTGGCGGGTGCGGGCCTCCTCTCCTCCCGGAGAGGAGTATTAAAGATTCGGCAAGTATACAGTAGCACTGCTCAGAGCATTTGTAGGATGCCCTGGGGACGCATCATGAAGTGTGCAGTGCTCTAGTACTGCCCCCAAACCTCTCACTTTGGCCTTCCTCCAAGATCTCCAGTCAGGGGTGCAGCCTCCTCCGTTCGGGCCCCCTCTTCTCTGCCGGCAGCGCTGAGAGTCTGAGCACTAGAGCGCTCAGACTCTACTGCGCATGCGCAGATCTCCGGGAAAATGGCGCGGCGGCCATTTTCCCTGAGATTTCTCTACTGCGCATGCGCAGAACTTCCTGAAAATGGCCGCTGGACCATTTTCACAGAGTTTTAATACCGCTGTGGACGTTGCCGCGGGACTCCGGAGGGGTGAGTATTTAGAAAATGAGTGCAGCGTGTGCGGTGGGAGCCCCCTCTGGACTCAGGGGCCCGTGTGCACCGCACACACTGCACCCATTATAGAAACGCCAGAACCTCCAGTATGTATAATGCAAAATCATATGCTTACCTGTAAAACAATATTTTGCATGGCGGTAAATGACCCTTCTTGATGTATTATTATTAATATTATTATTATTATTATTATTATTATACCATAGTGTTTATAATATAAATGCCTAAAAAAATCTATAAGTTGCAGCATATATAACTGTATTTTTGGGAATTAATAAAAAAAATTTGTCCACCCCCCATGCATAAAAGGTATAGTTAGATACAGATCTTTATACATATGGGTGTGAATGCCAAATTGCTTTCTCACAAATATTTAAAATGCCCGCTCTAATATATATTGTAAACGCCTGCACCTCTTATTACCATATCCCATGAATGTGCGCTACACATCGCAAAACACTGCATCCCATAAGAGAAAACAATACACCCACACATTATCTGAGTTCCAAAGCTCATTGATGTATATATTTGTTATTAAAAGGGTATGGATTCAATATATTACAATATACAGTATACCTATAGTTACATGGTTACACAGTAAGCAGTTAATACATACAGTTACATACAGTTACAGTTACATGCCAGCATACAATACCATTATCCTTAAGTTATATAAATTCGTCTTTCCATATCACTCTCTCTCTGTAAAGTAATGCTGGGACTCCATCTTCCTCTGAGACCAAAACAGGAACTGCCTTCCTGTGTAATCAGCAATGTGTTATCTAGTTCGGGGGAGGTGACTCTCTCTCATTCATGATGAGTCACTAGTCTCTTTGTATATGCTAATCAGGTTCAGCCTTGAAGACATCCAAAGGGGCTGGCCTGAGCTTCCTGTCCACTGTCCTAATAAGAGTGATTTTTAGCTTTCATACATGTAATCATAACTATTTGTTGCAATGTCCTATAACTTAATAACAAGTATCAAATTAATCTACACATTAATCTGGTTGCTTTAATAGTAAATATGACAGGTCTATCTTGTTTCGTTCAAATAATACACATACATGACATTACTTCATTAGATAATTTTAAATCATCATGATGTCTGGCACTTGATATTATTATAATTATGTACTGTATGAAATAAGTGTCAAATCCATGTGTAAATGCGTGTGTTACCATATATTGCTATGCTCGCTGCGCTTATTTGCAAGTATAGCGACTTATAATGTGTGTAGTTTGTATGTTCTCTTTATGTAATATTTTTGACTTCGACAGTCCACCCTTTGGCAGCAAACAATAACTACCATCAATTATTAACATAAGAAAAAAATATTTCATACAATAATCGGTGACCTAGACACAAGTATGTATGCATTTCGCAAATAAGACACTTGACTATATTTGGGGAAGACAGGGAGGAGGACGAGACATCCTCTATATGCACTCGGCGGTCACGGGACCACTGGTTGGGTGTGGGACAATATTCAACCTATAGAGTATGCTGGGACAGTGCTTTGGCTTATAATGTCTGATTTGCAACGAACATTTCACACATACATGTACCTACGTCTTTGTACACTGATGTTTGGATTCAATTGAGGTTCTGCTGGGTAGATGAAGAAGACACAAACAAATCGTGACAGTGACATATAAAATTTTCATGATCTACATATTCCTATCATTTTCTGAACATTGTTTCCATTTCTGGAACGTATGCTAGGTCTGTTTAATCATTGAACAAGGGTTATAAGTAGTGTCCTTCCTAAATAACATAAACCTTCGGAGTTCGGGGAGAGCCACTCATAAACCTTTCTTCCACATATATTAATGAGCTCTTTATCTGCAATGTGTGAATAGCCAGTGTCTGATTGTTCCTGATTACCTCTGAACTCCTTAACTACTAGACCTCTGATTTTAACAAACTGATCGGCTAATCCTGGGATCCTATAAGGAGATCACTCCTTCCTACAGAACCAGTTCCAGTCCCACACTCGACTCCTCATAAAAAAACCCTCACAAAAATAGAATATCCTGAAAGAAAATGTTTGTCAGCGGGAAAGAGAGAAAAGAGAAATAGAACAAAACAACTCTTGTTCATAACAAATCAATTACAATGACTGGTCTTTCTGCAATCCTTTAGTACGCTCAGGTAGTGTTCAACAGTGCCACCTCTCAGTCTTCACGGAACAGAGTCTCTGGTGATACTTTTGTGATCTTTTTGCCTTGCTCTTTGAACACACAGTTCACTTGGAACACACAGTTCACTTTGCTCTCCACCTTGCTCTTTGAACAGATTGGATAGCTATCTTGCAGAACATACACTGATATAAATATACACATAATTATAATAATATTATATATATATATATATATATATATATATATACCACTTGACTCTCATAGAACCCCCACACAGTACACACATACTGAATGAATGCATTTCCTTCAAAGTCTCTAATTTGCATATCAACAGAGGTTCATATGCCTGTTCAAGAGGGTAGTGGGACAGGTTAATTAACATTTCAATGGCTATCCTAAACTAGCAAGCAGAGTTAACTAAATCCTGGAGGTAAAAGAAAAAAACTTTTTTTTTTATCTGTGTGTAATTCTTACATCAAGTATTCATCTCACTATTAACTCTCACTAGGCCCAATTGAAACTATTTGTAATTGACTATGGCATGGGTTAAATAAATGCATTGGTAACTCATAAATTGTGCTTGATGTGACCAAGGAAAGCTGATTATTCTGAGCAGACAGAAAATCAGCTATTTAGAAAATGACCTTCCTTAAATGGGCACTGCTCCTCCCCCTTCCACATCCATGAGGGTTACACAAAATGGTGGACAGGCCATGTGGCTAGTCCAAAATGGAGGACAGACCATGCGGCTTCCTTTGTCCCAAAGAAATCACACTCCATACAAGCACCAGAAGTCATTCTGGGCCTGAGTTTAAAAAAAAACTATATCAAGGCTATGCAGCAACTTTTAAATGTACTTTTAAACCTACTCAAACAGATAAACAATCCAATTTGAATCAAACACAATATGACTTATTTGAACTTTGTTTTGCTACAATAAAAATACATTTTAGCATCCCAAATATTATGAGAAGCGCATTGTCCCTTGAAATTTCATATCATTGGCTTACTGATACCACAACAATACACGAGGATGTTATTTTCATCAGCTTCGCGATGCGTCCATCGGAGCCGGTCAATTACAGCCGCGTTTGTAATGTACAGTGCAACATTAAGATATCCCGTAAGAGCCCTCATCCTGTGAATGCCAAATTGCTTTCTCACAAATATTTAAAATGCCCGCTCTAATATATATTGTAAACGCCTGCACCTCTTATTACCATATCCCATGAATGTGCGCTATACATTGCAAAACACTGCATCCCATAAGAGAAAACAATACACCCACACATTACCTGAGTTCCAAAGCTCATTGATGTATATATTTGTTATTAAAAGGGTATGGATTCAATATATTACAATATACAGTATACCTATAGTTACATGGTTACACAGTAAGCAGTTAATACATACATTTACATATAGTTACATACAGTTACAGTTACATGCCAGCATACAATACCATTATCCTTAAGTTATATAAATTTGTCTTTCCATATCACTCTCTCGCTCTGTAAAGTAATGCTGGGACTCCATCTTCCTCTGAGACCAAAACAGGAACTGCCTTCCTGTGTGATCAGCAATGTGTTATCTAGTTTGGGGGAGGGGACTCTCTCTCATTCATAATGAGTCACTAGTCTCTTTGTATATGCTAATCAGATTAAGCCTTGAAGACATCCAAAGGGGCTGGCCTGAGCTTCCTGTCCACTGTCCTAATAAGAGTGATTTTTAGCTTTCATACATGTAATCATAACTATTTGTTGCAATGTCCTATAACTTAATAACAAGTACCAAATTAATCTACACATTAATCTGGTTGCTTTAATAGTAAATATGACAGGTCTATCTTGTTTCGTTCAAATAATACACATACATGACATTACTTCATTAGATAATTTTAAATCATCATGATGTCTGGCACTTAATATTATTATAATTATGTACTATATGAAATAAGTGTCAAATCCATCTCTGTGGCATGTCCATGTAAATGCGTGTGTTACCATATATTGCTGTGCTCGCTGCGCGTATTTGCAAGTATAGAGACTTATAATGTGTGTAGTTTGTATGTTCTCTTTATGTAATATTTTTGACTTCGACATGGGGTAATACTATAATTCATTTGGAGTACAAGCAGCAAACACTGGCTCACTGATGTACATCTTCTCCTTCCCAGCATGACTACGCAGTGACAACACAACCAGGGTAATTTTTTAATAACCATGTAAGATAAAGACCATCTGCATAATTCATACTGAGTTCTATTACACCCTGCAGGGTGATGTCTGACTCTGCGTTGCTGACTTGCAGGCTACATTAGCAATGTGTATGTGTATTAGTGTATGTGTATGTGTAGGTGTGTATGTGTATGTTTATGTGTTTTAGATTAGTTCACAGTAACGATTCCTCACCTTGATGTTGACGTAATGTGAATTTGTTTGTGTGTAGCCTTTATGTGTATCTCCGACCTTGCAGCAAGGTCCTCCGAGGTTCGGTTGTGTCTAAGTTACCTTCGTGATCAGGACCTGGAAGTGACATAACGAGAAGGCAGGAGAGAACTTCCGCCCTTACAGCACCTAAATGTTTTCTCCATTCTCCGTTCGTTTAAGGTTTTTTTGTTTTTTTCTATGCACCATTGGACGCTCGCCACGCTTCGGGCTCGGTGTCTCGCTCCGCACTGCTTTGCTCACCACAGGATACTATTCCAAATAGTTTGTAACATGGACCCAGGGGGTAATGGGAAAGGTCCTTTCCACGAAGGAAACTAGATGCTACCTCCGAGGTTCTCCCAACTTGTGGGCCTTCCACTGAGTTCGGCCTGATTTGCAGCTAAATTGCAAGCCGTAAATGTGTCCCATGAAAAGGCGTAATCTGTTCTGGTGAGCTGGTTGTATATACAAGATGTATCGGCTCCTGTAAGTGAATACATTCTATATCGGAGTATATATTGATATACTGTATATAAAAAGGAAACAGCTTGAGAATTGTGCAACATACTAGAAATGTAAAGAATAGAGGGGAACACAAATCTCAGACCATTTTGCAAGCGTGCATAACACAGACCTAAGAACACTCTGGGGTAAATTTGCTAAGGTGGAAGTTCTTCAGAACTGGTGATGTTGCTCATAGCAACCAATCAGATTCTACTTAACATTTATCTAGCTCAGGCTTGGCTATCCTCTCGCATTTAGCGGGAGGCTCCAGTTTTTTAAATGAACCTCCCGCTGACCAGCAAACCTTGCCAGACCTCCCGGCTTTTGTGTCCTTCCCTGCAAATCCAGATGCAGATTTTGCATGCGTGGGTCCTGATGTGCCGGGGGTCAGGACAGGGACTACATGTGAGACCTAATGACGCCTGGCATCATATTACTTAAAGGTTGGCCACCGTGGGGTTGTGGGTAGCGGTGGCCAACCTACAGTGCACTGAGAGGAAGTGTGAGCGGCAGCGGCAGGCTGTGGGAGGCACACACAAGGAGGAAATGAGAGAGATCATGTGATGACTCATCCCCCAGTCACTACAAAGAATATACAGACAGAGGGGTCACTACAGGGAATATACAGACAGAGGGGTCAGTGGCGGAACTACTGCCAGTGCAAGCAGTGCCTTGCACTGGGGCCCGCCACTGTCTAAGGGCCCAAAGCCAGCGCGGCATGTAATGAGTCAAACCGACTCATTACATGCCGCTGTCCGCCACCCGTCGAGGAGAGGAGCGCAGCGGCCACGGGGAGGGGAGGGGAGGGGAGGAGGGAAGTGGAGGAGGGAGCCGCAGAAGCGCAGTGCAATTGGTGGAGGCGCTGCTACTGCAGTCCCTCTCCTTCACCATAGGCTGTCCTCCGCCACTGTGAATGCTGGGAAGCGCATCCCAGCATTCACAGCAGCGGAGGACAGCCTATGGTGAAGGAGAGGGACAGCAGCAGCAGCGCCTCCACCAATTGCACTGCGCTTCTGCGGCTCCCTCCTCCACCTCCCTCCTCCTTCTTCTCCCCTGCCCGGGATCATCATCTGCCATCAAGCTGCACCGAGGAGCCTGACTGCCAGCGGAGACAGTAAGTATAATCTAATCTATCTATCTATCTATCTATCTATCTATCTATCTATCTATCTATCTATCTATTCTGTCTGCCTTAATGTGTTAAAAGGGAGACGCTGTCTGCCGTAATGTGTAAAAAGGGGGATGCTGTCTGCTGTAATGTGCAAAAAGGGGGACTGTATGCCGTAATGTGTAAAAAGGGGACGCTGTCTGCCGGAATGTGTAAAAAGGGGGCGCTGTCTGCCGTAATGTGTAAAAAAGGGGGATGCTGTCTGCCGTAATGTGTAAAAAAGGGGACGCTGTCTGCCGTAATGTGTAAAAAGGGGGCGCTGTCTGCCAAAATGTGTAAAAAAAGGGGGACTGCCTGCTGTAATGTGTAAAAAAGGGGATCTGTCTGCCGCAATGTGTAAAAAGGGGCAGCTGTCTACCGTTATGTGTAAAAAAGGGGACGCTGTCTGCCGTAATGTGTAAAAAAGGGTGACGCTGTCTGTGGTTATGTGTAAAAAAGGGGACGCTGTCTGACGTAATGTATAAAAAAGGGTGACGCTGTCTGCGGTTATGTGTAAAAAAGGGGACACTGTCTGCTGTAATGTGTAAAAAGGGGACTCTGTCTGCCGCAATGTGTAAAAAGGGGCAGCTGTCTACCGTTATGTGTAAAAAAGGGGACGCTGTCTGCCGTAATGTGTAAAAAAGGGGGACGTTGTCTGCCGTTATGTGTAAAAAAGGGGACACTGTCTGCCGTAATGTGTAAAAAGAGGAATCTGTCCGCCGTAAGGTGTAAAAAGGGCTCTACCTGGTGTAGTGGCGCTACTGTGCGGCGTAATTTGAATAATGGAGACTACAGTGCACCGTTATATGAATTGGTATTATTTTGTGGCCACACCCCTTCCCCATGAAGCCACACCCCTATATATTTTGTGTGCGCATACGGCACGCACTGCCCCTGTTTTACATAGGGGGGGGCTCCGATGCCGTTTCTTGCACACAGTGCTAAAATGTCTGGTTACGGCACTGTTGCTAGGTATCCATTTCCCTGGCCTGAGCAGGTCCCCCTCACCAGATCCTCTCCAGGAGTGAGGGGGTGGACTTGGATGGGATGGGGGGAGGCAAAGCATTTTGTTGCACCTGGGCCCACCGCTTGCTAGTTCCGCCACTGAGAGGGGCCACTACAGGGAATATACAAACAGAAGGGTCACTACAGGGAATATACAGACAGAGGGGTCACTACAGGAAATATACGGACAGGGGGGTCACTACAGGGAGTATACGGACAGAGGGGTCACTACAGGGAATATACGGACAGAGGGGTCACTACAGGGAATATACATATAGAGGGGTCACTACAGGGAGTATACGGACAGAGGGGTCACTACAGGGAGTATACGGACATTGGGGTCACTACAGGGAATATACGGACAGAGGGGTCCCTACAGGGAATATACGAACAAGGAGTCACTACAGGGAGTACACGGACAGAGGGGTCACTACAGGGAGTATACGGACAGAGGGGTCACTACAAGGAATATGCGGACATAGGGGTCACTACAGGGAATATACGAACAGAGGGGTCACTACAAGGAATATGCAGACAGAGGGATCACTACAGGGAATATACAGACAGAGGGATCACTACAGGGAGTATATGGACAGAGGGGTCACTACAGGGAATATGCGGACATAGGGGTCACTACAGGGAATATACAGACAGAGGGGTCACTACAGGGAATATACGGACAGAGGAATCACTACAGGGAATATACAGACAGAGCGGTCACTACAGGGAATATACGGACAGAAGAGTCACTACAGGGAATATACAGACAGAGGGGTCACTACAGGGAATATACAGGCAGAGGGGTCATTACAGGGAATATACGGACATAGGGGTCACTACAGGGAATATACAAACAGAGGAGTCACTACAGGGAATATACGGACAGGGGGGTCACTACAGGGAGTATACGGACAGAGGGGTCACTACAGGGAATATACGGACAGAGGGGTCACTACAGGGAATATACGGACAGAGGGGTCACTACAGGGAATATACGGACATAGGGGTCACTACAAGGAATATACAAACAGAGGAGTCACTACAGGGAATATACGGACAGGGGGGTCACTACAGGGAGTATACGGACAGAGGGGTCACTACAGGGAATATATGGACAGAGGGGTCACTAAAGGGAATATACGGGCAGGGGGTCACTACAGGGAATATACGGACAGAGGCGTCACTACAGGGAATATACAGACAGAGGGGTCACTACAGGGAATATACGGACAGAGGGGTCACTACAGGGAATATACAGACAGTGGGTCACTACAGGGAATATACAGACAGAGGGGTCACTACAGGGAATATACAGACAGAGGGGTCACTACAGGGAATATACAGACAGAGGGATCTCTACAGGGAATATGCTGACAGAGGGGTCACTACAGGGAGTATACAGACAGAGGGGTCACTACAGGGAATATACAGACAGAGGGGTCACTACAGGGAATATACAGATAGAGGGGTCACTACAGGGAATATACAGACAGAGGGGGTCACTACAGGGAATATACAGACAGAGGGGTCACTACAGGGAATATACGGATAGAGGGGTTACTACAGGGAATATACAGATAGAGGGGTCACTACAGGGAATATACAGATAGAGGGGTCACTACAGGGAATATACAAACAGAGGGGTCACTACAGGGAATATACAGACAGAGGGGTCACTACAGGGAGTATACGGTTAGAGGGGTCACTACAGGGAATATACAGACAGAGGGGTCACTACAGGGAATATACAGATAGAGGGGTCACTACAGGGAATATACAGACAGAGGGGTCACTACAGGGAATATACAGACAGTGGGGACACTACAGGGAGTATACGGATAGAGGGGTCACTACAGGGAATATACAGACAAAGGGGTAACTACAGGGAATATACAGACAGAGGGGTCACTACAGGGAATAAACAGACAGAGGGGTCACTACAGGGAATATACGGATAGAGGGGTCACTACAGGGAATATACAGATAGAGGGGTCACTACAGGGAATATACAGATAGAGGGGTCACTACAGGGAATATACAGACAGAGGGGTCACTACAGGGAATATACAGACAGAGGGGTCACTACAGGGAGTATACGGTTAGAGGGGTCACTACAGGGAATATACAGACAGAGGGGTCACTACAGGGAATATACAGATAGAGGGGTCACTACAGGGAATATACAGACAGAGGGGTCACTACAGGGAATATACAGACAGTGGGGTCACTACAGGGAGTATACGGATAGAGGGGTCACTACAGGGAATATACAGACAAAGGGGTAACTACAGGGAATATATAGACAGAGGGGTCACTACAGGGAATATACAGACAGAGGGGTCACTACAGGGAATATACGGATAGAGGGGTCACTACAGGGAATATACAGATAGAGGGGTCACTACAGGAAATATACAGACAGAGGGGTCACTACAGGGAATATACAGACAGAGGGATCACTACAGGGAATATACAGACAGAGGAGTCACTACAGGGAATATACGGATAGAGGGGTCACTACAGGGAATATACGGACAGAGGGGTCACTACAGGGAGTATACGGACAGAGGGTCACTACAGGGAGTATACAGACAGAGGGGTCACTACAGGGTGTATACGGATAGAGGGGTCACTGCAGGGAATATACGGACAGAGGGGTCACTACAGGGAATATATGGACAGAGGGGTCACTACTAGGGTTGCCACCTCTTCCGGATTTCCTGGATTCTCCAGGATTTGGTGGCAACCCTCCAGGAGGCTCTTCCCCTCTCCCGGATTTTGGGATTCTCCCGGAATAAGGGGACACCGCCTCCACCAGCCCACAAACCAGTGGGACTGCTGGGGTTGGTGCCGGTGGCGATGCGTGCGGCGCACAAATAGGGGACGCGGACGGCCATGAGTGAAGGAAAGCAGGGGAGGGCCAAGGGAGACGTTGAGACGAGTAGCAACAGGGCGGACAGGCGGCGGATGGTGACTGGGAGCAGCCGCAGACAGCATCATGTTTCTGTTGGTGCCGGCGTTGGCGTAGCCTAGGTAGGAATCCTAACTAACACATGGTTAATGCAATAGAATAAAAATGAGACTATATAAGTGCACAATAGTGGCTGCCCCAGTATTAAACGTTAAGTATAGGATGCTTCCCACACCCTGTATCATACTGGGTGTGGGAAGCATCCTATACTTAACATTTACAGAGGCAGCCACCATTGCGCACTTATATACAGTATGATACTCACTCTTTGATGTTGTATAGAAACAGTTAGGTGTGCGCCACTGGAATTGAATGTCAAATTCCCAAACAAAACATTCATAGAGGCTGCATGAATGTTTTATTTGGGAATTTGACATTCAATACCAGTGGCGCACACCTAACTGTTTCTATACAACATCAAAGAGTGAGTATCATACGTTCCTGTATTGAGTGGTATGCTATACAGTCTGGCTGTAGACTACAGGCGATCCACCACCAGATTTTGGCTATGCGCTTTTTTTTCCTGGATAGGTCTGATGTAGATGAGTCTCACAGCAGTACATGTATATGAAAAATTAAGAAGGAAAAAATATCTAGTGCGGCAACATTTAGTTAAAATTAGAGATGAGCGCCTGAAATTTTTCGGGTTTTGTGTTTTGGTTTTGGGTTCGGTTCCGCGGCCGTGTTTTGGGTTCGACCGCGTTTTGGCAAAACCTCACCGAATTTTTTTTGTCGGATTCGGGTGTGTTTTGGATTCGGGTGTTTTTTTTCAAAAAACCCTAAAAAAACAGCTTAAATCATAGAATTTGGGGGTCATTTTGATCCCAAAGTATTATTAACCTCAAAAACCATAATTTACACTCATTTTCAGTCTATTCTGAATACCTCACACCTCACAATATTATTTTTAGTCTTAAAATTTGCACCGAGGTCGCTGTGTGAGTAAGATAAGCGACCCTAGTGGCCGACACAAACACCGGGCCCATCTAGGAGTGGCACTGCAGTGTCACGCAGGATGTCCCTTCCAAAAAACCCTCCCCAAACAGCACAGGACGCAAAGAAAAAAAGAGGCGCAATGAGGTAGCTGACTGTGTGAGTAAGATAAGCGACCCTAGTGGCCGACACAAACACCGGGCCCATCTAGGAGTGGCACTGCAGTGTCACGCAGGATGTCCCTTCCAAAAAACCCTCCCCAAACAGCACATGACGCAAAGAAAAAAAGAGGCGCAATGAGGTAGCTGACTGTGTGAGTAAGATAAGCGACCCTAGTGGCCGACACAAACACCGGGCCCATCTAGGAGTGGCACTGCAGTGTCACGCAGGATGTCCCTTCCAAAAAACCCTCCCCAAACAGCACATGACGCAAAGAAAAAAAGAGGCGCAATGAGGTAGCTGACTGTGTGAGTAAGATAAGCGACCCTAGTGGCCGACACAAACACCGGGCCCATCTAGGAGTGGCACTGCAGTGTCACGCAGGATGGCCCTTCCAAAAAACCCTCCCCAAACAGCACATGACGCAAAGAAAAAGAAAAGAAAAAAGAGGTGCAAGATGGAATTGTCCTTGGGCCCTCCCACCCACCCTTATGTTGTATAAACAGGACATGCACACTTTAACCAACCCATCATTTCAGTGACAGGGTCTGCCACACGACTGTGACTGATATGACGGGTTGGTTTGGACCCCCCCCAAAAAAGAAGCAATTAATCTCTCCTTGCACAAACTGGCTCTACAGAGGCAAGATGTCCACCTCATCATCATCCTCCGATATATCACCGTGTACATCCCCCTCCTCACAGATTATCAATTCGTCCCCACTGGAATCCACCATCTCAGCACCCTGTGTACTTTGTGGAGGCAATTGCTGCTGGTGAATGTCTCCACGGAGGAATTGATTATAATTCATTTTAATGAACATCATCTTCTCCACATTTTCTGGATGTAACCTCGTACGCCGATTGCTGACAAGGTGAGCGGCGGCACTAAACACTCTTTCGGAGTACACACTTGTGGGAGGGCAACTTAGGTAGAATAAAGCCAGTTTGTGCAAGGGCCTCCAAATTGCCTCTTTTTCCTGCCAGTATAAGTACGGACTGTGTGACGTGCCTACTTGGATGCGGTCACTCATATAATCCTCCACCATTCTTTCAATGGTGAGAGAATCATATGCAGTGACAGTAGACGACATGTCCGTAATCGTTGTCAGGTCCTTCAGTCCGGACCAGATGTCAGCATCAGCAGTCGCTCCAGACTGCCCTGCATCACCGCCAGCGGGTGGGCTCGGAATTCTGAGCCTTTTCCTCGCACCCCCAGTTGCGGGAGAATGTGAAGGAGGAGATGTTGTTGACAGGTCGCGTTCCGCTTGACTTGACAATTTTCTCACCAGCAGGTCTTTCAACCCCAGCAGACTTGTGTCTGCCGGAAAGAGAGATCCAAGGTAGGCTTTAAATCTAGGATCGAGCACGGTGGCCAAAATGTAGTGCTCTGATTTCAACAGATTGACCACCCGTGAATCCTTGTTAAGCGAATTAAGGGCTCCATCCACAAGTCCCACATGCCTAGCGGAATCGCTCCGTGTTAGCTCCTCCTTCAATGTCTCCAGCTTCTTCTGCAAAAGCCTGATGAGGGGAATGACCTGACTCAGGCTGGCAGTGTCTGAACTGACTTCACGTGTGGCAAGTTCAAAGGGCATCAGAACCTTGCACAACGTTGAAATCATTCTCCACTGCGCATGAGACAGGTGCATTCCACCTCCTATATCGTGCTCAATTGTATAGGCTTGAATGGCCTTTTGCTGCTCCTCCAACCTCTGAAGCATATAGAGGGTTGAATTCCACCTCGTTACCACTTCTTGCTTCAGATGATGGCAGGGCAGGTTCAGTAGTTTTTGGTGGTGCTCCAGTTTTCTGTACGTGGTGCCTGTACGCCGAAAGTGTCCCGCAATTCTTCTGGCCACCGACAGCATCTCTTGCACGCCCCTGTCGTTTTTTAAAAAATTCTGCACCACCAAATTCAAGGTATGTGCAAAACATGGGACGTGCTGGAATTTGCCCAGATTTAATGCACACACAATATTGCTGGCGTTGTCCGATGCCACAAATCCACAGGAGAGTCCAATTGGGGTAAGCCATTCCGCGATGATCTTCCTCAGTTGCCGTAAGAGGTTTTCAGCTGTGTGCGTATTCTGGAAACCGGTGATACAAAGCGTAGCCTGCCTAGGAAAGAGTTGGCGTTTGCGAGATGCTGCTACTGGTGCCGCCGCTGCTGTTGTTGCGGCGGGAGTCCATACATCTACCCAGTGGGCTGTCACAGTCATATAGTCCTGACCCTGCCCTGCTCCACTTGTCCACATGTCCGTGGTTAAGTGGACATTGGGTACAGCTGCATTTTTTAGGACACTGGTGACTCTTTTTCTGAGGTCTGTGTACATTTTCGGTATCGCCTGCCTATAGAAATGGAACCTAGATGGTATTTGGTACCGGGGACACAGTACCTCCAACAAGTCTCTAGCTGGCTCTGCAGTAATGATGGATACCGGAACCACGTTTCTCACCACCCAGGATGTCAAGGCCTCAGTTATCCGCTTTGCAGTAGGATGACTGCTGTGATATTTCATCTTCCTCGCAAAGGACTGTTGGACAGTCAATTGCTTGGTGGAAGTAGTACAAGTGGTCTTACGACTTCCCCTCTGGGATGACCATCGACTCCCAGCAGCAACAACAGCAGCGCCAGCAGCAGTAGGCGTTACACGCAAGGATGCATCGGAGGAATCCCAGGCAGGAGAGGAATCATCAGAATTGCCAGTGACATGGCCTGCAGGACTATTGGCATTCCTGGGGAAGGAGGAAATTGACACTGAGGGAGTTGGTGGGGTGGTTTGCGTGAGCTTGGTTACAAGAGGAAGGGATTTACTGGTCAGTGGACTGCTTCCGCTGTCGGCCCAAGTTTTTGAACTTGTCACTGACTTATTATGAATGCGCTGCAGGTGACGTATAAGGGAGGATGTTCCGAGGTGGTTAACGTCCTTACCCCTACTTATTACAGCTTGACAAAGGGAACACACGGCTTGACACCTGTTGTCCGCATTTCTGGTGAAATACTTCCACACCGAAGAGCTGATTTTTTTGGTATTTTCACCAGGCATGTCAACGGCCATATTCCTCCCACGGACAACAGGTGTCTCCCCGGGTGCCTGACTTAAACAAACCACCTCACCATCAGAATCCTCCTGGTCAATTTCCTCCCCAGCGCCAGCAACACCCATATCCTCCTCATCCTGGTGTACTTCAACACTGACATCTTCAATCTGACTATCAGGAACTGGACTGCGGGTGCTCCTTCCATCACTTGCAGGGGGCGTGCAAATGGTGGAAGGCGCATGCTCTTCACGTCCAGTGTTGGGAAGGTCAGGCATCGCAACCGACACAATTGGAGTCGGACTCTCCTTGTGGATTTGGGATTTCGAAGAACGCACAGTTCTTTGCGGTGCTACTGCTTTTGCCAGCTTGAGTCTTTTCATTTTTCTAGCGAGAGGCTGAGTGCTTCCATCCTCATGTGAAGCTGAACCACTAGCCATGAACATAGGCCAGGCCCTCAGCCGTTCCTTGCCACTCCGTGTGGTAAATGGCATATTGGCAAGTTTACGCTTCTCCTCCGACAATTTTATTTTAGGTTTTGGAGTCCTTTTTTTACTGATATTTGGTGTTTTGGATTTGACATGCTCTGTACTATGACATTGGGCATCGGCCTTGGCAGACGACGTTGCTGGCATTTCATCGTCTCGGCCATGACTAGTGGCAGCAGCTTCAGCACGAGGTGGAAGTGGATCTTGATCTTTCCCTAATTTTGGAACCTCAACATTTTTGTTCTCCATATTTTAATAGGCACAACTAAAAGGCACCTCAGGTAAACAATGGAGATGGATGGATACTAGTATACAATTATGGATGGACTGCCGAGTGCCGACACAGAGGTAGCTACAGCCGTGGACTACTGTACTGTGTCTGCTGCTAATATAGACTGGTTAATAAAGAGATGTAGTATGTATGTATAAAGAAGAAAGAAAAAAAAACCACGGGTAGGTGGTATACAATTATGGACGGACTGCCGAGTGCCGACACAGAGGTAGCTACAGCCGTGGACTACCGTACTGTACTGTGTCTGCTGCTAATATAGACTGGTTGATAAAGAGATGTAGTATGTATGTATAAAGAAGAAAGAAAAAAAAACCACGGGTAGGTGGTATACAATTATGGACGGACTGCCGAGTGCCGACACAGAGGTAGCTACAGCTGTGGACTACCGTACTGTACTGTGTCTGCTGCTAATATAGACTGGTTGATAAAGAGATGTAGTATGTATGTATAAAGAAGAAAGAAAAAAAAACCACGGGTAGGTGGTATACAATTATGGATGGACTGCCGAGTGCCGACACAGAGGTAGCTACAGCCGTGGACTACTGTACTGTGTCTGCTGCTAATATAGACTGGTTAATAAAGAGATGTAGTATGTATGTATAAAGAAGAAAGAAAAAAAAACCACGGGTAGGTGGTATACAATTATGGATGGACTGCCGAGTGCCGACACAGAGGTAGCTACAGCCGTGGACTACTGTACTGTGTCTGCTGCTAATATAGACTGGTTGATAAAGAGATGTAGTATGTATGTATAAAGAAGAAAGAAAAAAAAACCACGGGTAGGTGGTATACAATTATGGATGGACTGCCGAGTGCCGACACAGAGGTAGCTACAGCTGTGGACTACTGTACTGTGTCTGCTGCTAATATAGACTGGTTGATAAAGAGATGTAGTATGTATGTATAAAGAAGAAAGAAAAAAAACCACGGGTAGGTGGTATACAATTATGGATGGACTGCCGAGTGCCGACACAGAGGTAGCTACAGCCGTGGACTACTGTACTGTGTCTGCTGCTAATATAGACTGGTTGATAAAGAGATGTAGTATGTATGTATAAAGAAGAAAGAAAAAAAAAACACGGGTAGGTGGTATACAATTATGGATGGACTGCCGAGTGCCGACACAGAGGTAGCTACAGCCGTGGACTACTGTACTGTGTCTGCTGCTAATATAGACTGGTTGATAAAGAGATGTAGTATGTATGTATAAAGAAGAAAGAAAAAAAAAACCACGGGTAGGTGGTATACAATTATGGACGGACTGCCGAGTGCCGACACAGAGGTAGCTACAGCCGTGGACTACCGTACTGTACTGTGTCTGCTGCTAATATAGACTGGTTGATAATGAGATGTAGTATGTATGTATAAAGAAGAAAGAAAAAAAAACCACGGGTAGGTGGTATACAATTATGGATGGACTGCCGAGTGCCGACACAGAGGTAGCTACAGCCGTGGACTACTGTACTGTGTCTGCTGCTAATATAGACTGGTTGATAAAGAGATGTAGTATGTATGTATAAAGAAGAAAGAAAAAAAAACCACGGGTAGGTGGTATACAATTATGGACGGACTGCCGAGTGCCGACACAGAGGTAGCTACAGCCGTGGACTACTGTACTGTGTCTGCTGCTAATATAGACTGGTTGATAAAGAGATGTAGTATGTATGTATAAAGAAGAAAGAAAAAAAAACCACGGGTAGGTGGTATACAATTATGGATGGACTGCCGAGTGCCGACACAGAGGTAGCTACAGCCGTGAACTACCGTACTGTGTCTGCTGCGACTGGATGATAAATAATGATATAAAAATATATATATATATCACTACTGCAGCCGGACAGGTATATATTATATAATGACGGACCTGCTGGACACTGTCTGTCAGCAGAATGAGTTTTTTATAGAATAAAAAAAAAAACACCACACAAGTCACACGACGAGTGTTTAACTTTTTCAGGCAATCACAATATAGTATACTACTAACTATACTGGTGGTCAGTGTGGTCAGGTCACTGGTCAGTCACACTGGCAGTGGCACTCCTGCAGCAAAAGTGTGCACTGTTTAATTTTAATAATATGTACTCCTGGCTCCTGCTATAACCTATAACTGGCACTGCTCCCCAGTCTCCCCCACAATTATAAGCTATGTGAGCACAGTCAGATATATACAAAGATGATGCAGCACACTGGGCTGAGCAGTGCACACAGATATGGTATGTGACTGAGTCACTGTGTATCGTTTTTTTCATCAGAGAACGGATTATATTAAATAAAACTGCACTGTCTGGTGGTCACTGTGGTCAGTCACTACTAAACTCTGCACTCTCTACAGTACTCCTAAGCTCCAGTAAATCAAGTGTCTCTGTCTCAAATCAATCTCACTCTCTCTCTTCTAATCTAAATGGAGAGGACGCCAGCCACGTCCTCTCCCTATCAATCTCAATGCACGTGTGAAAATGGCGGCGACGCGCGGCTCCTTATATAGAATCCGAGTCTCGCGATAGAATCCGAGCCTCGCGAGAATCCGACAGCGTCATGATGACGTTCGGGCGCGCTCGGGTTAACCGAGCAAGGCGGGAAGATCCGAGTCGCTCGGACCCGTGAAAAAAAACATGAAGTTCGGGCGGGTTCGGATTCCGAGGAACCGAACCCGCTCATCTCTAGTTAAAATGGCATAATCATCAATTCAAAGCAAGTCAAATTAAAAAAAGGTGCTAACCAAACTGTTCTGGACATTTTGTCTATATGAAAGTAGGGAGGGGGGGGGACTAGAGTGGAGGATCTCCAGGAATCGATGATGCATGAGGTGGCAACCCTAGTCACTACAGGGAATATACAGACAGAGGGGTCACTACAGGGAATATACGGACAGAGGGGTCACTAGAGGTAATATACAGACAGAGGGGTCACTACAGGGAATATACAGACAGAGGGGTCACTACAGGGAATATACAGAAAGAGGGGTCACTACAGGGAATATACAGACAGAGGGGTCACTACAGGGAATATACAGACATAGGGGTCACTACAGGGAATATACAGACAGAGGGGTCACTACAGGGAATATACAGACAGAGGGGTCACTACAGGGAATATACAGACAGAGGGGTCACTACAGGGAATATACAGACAGAGGGGTCACTACAGGGAATATACAGACAGAGGGGTCACTACAGGGAATATACGGACAGAGGGGTCACTAGAGGGAATATACAGACAGAGGGGTCACTAGAGGGAATATACAGACAGAGGGGTCACTACAGGGAATATACAGACAGAGGGGTCACTACAGGGAATATACAGACAGAGGGGTCACTACAGGGAATATACAGACAGAGGGGTTACTACAGGGAATATACAGACAGAGGGGTCACTAGAGGGAATATACAGACAGAGGGGTCACTACAGGGAATATACAGACAGAGGGGTCACTACAGGGAATATACAGACAGAGGGGTCACTACAGGGAATATACAGACAAATGGGTCACTACAGGGAATATACAGACATAGGGGTCACTACAGGGAATATACAGACAGAGGGGTCACTACAGGGAATATACAGACAGAGGGGTCACTACAGGGAATATACAGACAGAGGGGTCACTACAGGGAATATACAGACAGAGGGGTCACTACAGGGAATATACAGACAGAGGGGTCACTACAGGGAATATACAGACAGAGGGGTCACTACAGGGAATATACAGACAGAGGAGTTACTACAGGGTATATACAGACAGAGGGGTCACTACAGGGAATATACAGACAAATGGGTCACTACAGGGAATATACAGACATAGGGGTCACTACAGGGAATATACAGACAGAGGGGTCACTACAGGGAATATACAGACAGAGGGGTCACTACAGGGAATATACAGACAGAGGGGTCACTACAGGGAATATACGGACAGAGGGGTCACTACAGGGAATATACGGACAGAGGGGTCACTAGAGGGAATATACAGACAGAGGGGTCACTACAGGGAATATACAGACAGAGGGGTCACTACAGGGAATATACAGACAGAGGGGTCACTACAGGGAATATACAGACATAGGGGTCACTACAGGGAATATACAGACAGAGGGGTCACTACAGGGAATATACAGACAGAGGGGTCACTACAGGGAATATACAGACAGAGGGGTCACTACAGGGAATATACAGACAGAGGGGTCACTACAGGGAATATACAGACAGAGGGGTCACTACAGGGAATATACAGACAAATGGGTCACTACAGGGAATATACAGACATAGGGGTCACTACAGGGAATATACAGACAGAGGGGTCACTACAGTGAATATACAGACAGAGGGGTCACTACAGGGAATATACAGACAGAGGGGTCACTACAGGGAATATACAGACAGAGGGGTCACTACAGGGTATATACAGACAGAGGGGTCACTACAGGGTATATACAGACAAATGGGTCACTACAGGGAATATACAGACAGAGGGGTCACTACAGGGAATATACAGACAGAGGGGTCACTACAGGGAATATACAGACAAATGGGTCACTACAGGGAATATACAGACATAGGGGTCACTACAGGGAATATACAGACATAGGGGTCACTACAGGGAATATACAGACAGAGGGGTCACTACAGGGAATATACAGACAGAGGGGTCACTACAGGGAATATACAGACAGAGGGGTCACTACAGGGAATATACAGACAGAGGGGTCACTACAGGGAATATACAGACAGAGGGGTCACTACAGGGAATATACAGACAAATGGGTCACTACAGGGAATATACAGACATAGGGGTCACTACAGGGAATATACAGACAGAGGGGTCACTACATGGAATATACAGACAGAGGGGTCACTACAGGGAATATACAGACAGAGTAGTCACTACAGGGAATATACAGACAGAGGAGTCACTACAGGGAATATACAGACAGAGGGGTCACTACAGGGAATATACAGACAGAGGAGTCACTACAGGGAATATGCTGACAGAGGGGTCACTACAGGGAGTATACAGACAGAGGGGTCACTACAGGGAATATACGGATAGAGGGGTCACTACAGGGAATATACAGACAAAGGGGTCACTACAGGGAATAATACAGACAGAGGGGTCACTACAGGGAATATACAGACAGAGGGGTCACTACAGGGAATATGGGTGTGGTTCATCAAATCGACAGTATCTAGGTCGACAATGTTTAGGTCGACCACTATAGGTCGACAGTCACTAGGTCGACATGGATGGAAGGTCGACAGGGTTTCTAGGTCGACATGTGCTAGGTCGACAGGTCTAAAGGTCGACATGAGGATTTTTTTTTTTTTTTGGTGTCGTTTTCTTCGTAGAGTGACCGGGATCCCAAATTAGTGCACCGCGTCCCCTCGCATGGCTCGCTTCGCTCGCCATGCTTTGGGCATGGTGCCTTTGCTCCGCTACCGCTTCGCACGGCACAGATTACCGTTCCAATCGTAGTCCACGTGGATCGTTAAGTATGAAAAAATTCAAAAAAAGAAAAAAACGTGAAAAACTCATTTGGGGGTCATTTTGATCCCATATTTTTATTAACCTCAATAACCATAATTTCCACTCATTTCCAGTCTATTCTGAACACCTCATACCTCACAATATTATTTTTAGTCCTAAAATTTGCACCGAGGTCGCTGGATGGCTAAGCTAAGCGACACAAGTGGCCGACACAAACACCTGGCCCATCTAGGAGTGGCACTGCAGTGTCAGGCAGGATGGCACTTCAAAAAAATTGTCCCCAAACAGCACATGATGCAAAGAAAAAAAGAGGCGCACCAAGGTCGCTGTGTGACTATGCTAAGCGACACAAGTGGCCGACACAAACACTTGGCCCATCTAGGAGTGGCAGTGCAGTGTCAGGCAGGATGGCACTTCAAAAAAATTGTCCCCAAACAGCACATGATGCAAAGAAAAATTAAAGAAATAAGAGGTGCAAGATGGAATTGTCCTTGGGCCCTCCCACCCACCCTTATGTTGTATAAACAGGACATGCACACTTTAACGAACCCATCATTTCAGCGACAGGGTCTGCCACATGACTGTGACTGAAATGACTGGTTGGTTAGGTGTGGGCCCCCACCAAAAATAGAAGCAATCAATCTCTCCTTGCACTAACTGGCTCTACAGAGGCAAGATGTCCACCTCATCATCATCCTCCGATTCCTCACCCCTTTCACTGTGTACATCCCCCTCCTCACAGATTATTAATTCGTCCCCACTGGAAATCACCATCTCAGGTCCCTGTGTACTTTGTGGAAGCAATTGCTGCTGGTGAATGTCTCCACGGAGGAATTGATTATAATTCATTTTGATGAACGTCATCTTCTCCACATTTTCTGGAAGTAACCTCGTACGCCGATTGCTGACAAGGTGAGCGGCTGCACTAAACACTCTTTCGGAGTACACACTGGAGGGAGGGCAACTTAGGTAGAATAAAGCCAGTTTGTGCAAGGGCCTCCAAATTGCCTCTTTTTCCTGCCAGTATACGTATGGACTGTCTGACGTGCCTACTTGGATGCGGTCACTCATATAATCCTCCACCATTCTTTCAATGGTGAGAGAATCATATGAAGTGACAGTAGACGACATGTCAGTAATCGTTGGCAGGTCCTTCAGTCCGGACCAGATGTCAGCACTCGCTCCAGACTGCCCTGCATCACCGCCAGCGGGTGGGCTCGGAATTCTTAGCCTTTTCCTCGCACCCCCAGTTGTGGGAGAATGTGAAGGAGGAGATGTTGACGGGTCACGTTCCGCTTGACTTGACAATTTTCTCACCAGCAGGTCTTTGAACCTCTGCAGACTTGTGTCTGCCGGAAAGAGAGATACAACGTAGGTTTTAAATCTAGGATCGAGCACGGTGGCCAAAATGTAGTGCTCTGATTTCAACAGATTGACCACCCGTGAATCCTGGTTAAGCGAATTAAGGGCTCCATCAACAAGTCCCACATGCCTAGCGGAATCGCTCTGTTTTAGCTCCTCCTTCACTGTCTCCAGCTTCTTCTGCAAAAGCCTGATGAGGGGAATGACCTGACTCAGGCTGGCAGTGTCTGAACTGACTTCACGTGTGGCAAGTTCAAAGGGTTGCAGAACCTTGCACAACGTTGAAATCATTCTCCACTGCGCTTGAGTCAGGTGCATTCCCCCTCCTTTGCCTATATCGTGGGCAGATGTATAGGCTTGAATGGCCTTTTGCTGCTCCTCCATCCTTTGAAGCATATAGAGGGTTGAATTCCACCTCGTTACCACCTCTTGCTTCAGATGATGGCAGGGCAGGTTCAGGAATGTTTGGTGGTGCTCCAGTCTTCTGTACGCGGTGGCTGAATGCCGAAAGTGGCCCGCAATTCTTCGGGCCACCGACAGCATCTCTTGCACGGCCCTGTCGTTTTTTTAAATAATTCTGCACCACCAAATTCAAGGTATGTGCAAAACATGGGACGTGCTGGAATTTGCCCAGATGTAATGCACGCACAATATTGCTGGCGTTGTCCGATGTCACAAATCCCCAGGAGAGTCCAATTGGGGTAAGCCATTCTGCGATGATGTTCCTCAGTTTCCGTAAGAAGTTGTCAGCTGTGTGCCTCTTCTGGAAAGCGGTGATACAAAGCATAGCCTGCCTAGGAACGAGTTGGCGTTTGCGAGATGCTGCTACTGGTGCCGCCGCTGCTGTTCTTGCTGCGGGAGGCAATACATCTAACCAGTGGGCTGTCACAGTCATATAGTCCTGAGTCTGCCCTGCTCCACTTGTCCACAGGTCCGTGGTTAAGTGGACATTGGGTACAACTGCATTTTTTAGGACACTGGTGAGTCTTTTTCTGAGGTCTGTGTACATTTTCGGTATCGCCTGCCTAGAGAAATGGAACCTAGATGGTATTTGGTACCGGGGACACAGTACCTCAATCAAGTCTCTAGTTGCCTCTGAATTGACGGTGGATACCGGAACCACGTTTCTCACCGCCCAGGCTGCCAAGGCCTGAGTTATCTACTTTGCAGCAGGATGACTGCTGTGATATTTCATCTTCCTCGCAAAGGACTGTTGGACAGTCAATTGCTTACTGGAAGTAGTACAAGTGGTCTTCCGACTTCCCCTCTGGGATGACGATCGACTCCCAGCAGCTACAACAGCAGCGCCAGGAGCAGTAGGCGTTACACTCAAGGATGCATCTGAGGAATCCCAGGCAGGAGAGGACTCGTCAGACTTGCCAGTGACATGGCCTGCAGGACTATTGGCTTTCCTGGGTAAGGAGGAAATTGACACTGAGGGAGTTGGTGGTGTGGTTTGCAGGAGCTTGGTTACAAGAGGAAGGGATTTAGTGGTCAGTGGACTGCTTCCGCTGTCACCCAAAGTTTTTGAACTTGTCACTGACTTATGATGAATGCGCTGCAGGTGACATATAAGGGAGGATGTTCCGAGGTGGTTAACGTCCTTACCCCTACTAATTACAGCTTGACAAAGGCAACACACGGCTTGACACCTGTTGTCCGCATTTGTGTTGAAATAATTCCACACCGAAGAGCTGATTTTTTTTGTATTTTGACCAGGCATGTTAATGGCCATATTCGTCCCACGGACAACAGGTGTCTCCCCGGGTGCCTGACTTAAACAAACCACCTCACCATCAGAATCCTCCTTGTCAATTTCCTCCCCAGCGCCAGCAACACCCATATCCTCATCTTGGTGTACTTCAACAGTGACATCTTCAATTTGACTATCAGGAACTGGACTGCGGGTGCTCCTTCCAGCACTTGCAGGCGGCGTGCAAATGGTGGAAGGCGCAAGCTCTTCCCGTCCAGTGTTGGGAAGGTCAGGCATCGCAACCGACACAATTGGACTCTCCTTGGGTATTTGTGATTTAGAAGAACGCACAGTTCTTTGCTGTGCTTTTGCCAGCTTAAGTCTTTTCATTTTTCTAGCGAGAGGCTGAGTGCTTCCATCCTCATGTGAAGCTGAACCACTAGCCATGAACATAGGCCAGGGCCTCAGCCGTTCCTTGCCACTCCGTGTCGTAAATGGCATATTGGCAAGTTTACGCTTCTCCTCAGACGCTTTTAATTTTGATTTTTGGGTCATTTTACTGAACTTTTGTTTTTTGGATTTTACATGCTCTCTACTATGACATTGGGCATCGGCCTTGGCAGACGACGTTGATGGCATTTCATCGTCTCGGCCATGACTAGTGGCAGCAGCTTCAGCACGAGGTGGAAGTGGATCTTGATCTTTCCCTATTTTAACCTCCACATTTTTGTTCTCCATTTTTTAATGTGTGGAATTATATGCCAGTAACTATCAATAGCAATGGCCTACTACTATATATACTGCGCACAACTGAAATGCACAACAGGTATGGATGGATAGTATACTTGACGACACAGAGGTAGGTAGAGCAGTGGCTTTCCGTACCGTACTGCTATATATAGTATACTGGTGGTCACTGTGTCAGCAAACTGCAAAACTAAAATGCACCACAGGTATAGAATGTAGATGGATAGTATACTTAATGACGACACAGAGGTAGGTACAGCAGTGGCCTTCCGTACCGTACTGCTATATATAGTATACTGGTGGTCACTGTGTCAGCAAACTGCAAAACTAAAATGCACCACAGGTATTAGAATGTAGATGGATAGTATACTTAATGACGACACAGAGGTAGGTACAGCAGTGGCCATCCTTACCGTACTGCTATATATAGTATACTGGTGGTCACTGTGTCAGCAAACTGCAAAACTAAAATGCACCACAGGTATAGAATGTAGATGGATAGTATACTTAATGACGACACAGAGGTAGGTACAGCAGTGGCCTTCCGTACCGTACTGCTATATATAGTATACTGGTGGTCACTGTGTCAGCAAACTGCAAAACTAAAATGCACCACAGTTATAGAATGTAGATGGATAGTATACTTAATGACGACACAGAGGTAGGTACAGCAGTGACCTTCCGTACCGTACTGCTATATATAGTATACTGGTGGTCACTGTGTCAGCAAACTGCAAAACTAAAATGCACCACAGGTATAGAATGTAGATGGATAGTATACTTAATGACGACACAGAGGTAGGTACAGCAGTGGCCTTCCGTACTGCTATATATAGTATACTGGTGGTCACTGTGTCAGCAAACTGCAAAACTAAAATGCACCACAGGTATAGAATGTAGATGGATAGTATACTTAATGACGACACAGAGGTAGGTACAGCAGTGGCCTTCCGTACCGTACTGCTATATATAGTATACTGGTGGTCACTGTGTCAGCAAACTGCAAAACTAAAATGCACCACAGGTATAGAATGTAGATGGATAGTATACTTAATGACGACACAGAGGTAGGTATAGCAGTAGCCTTCCGTACCGTACTGCTATATATAGTATACTGGTGGATATAGTATACTGGTGGTCACTGTGTCAGCAAACTGCAAAACTAAAATGCACCACAGGTATAGAATGTAGATGGATAGTATACTTAATGACGACACAGAGGTAGGTACAGCAGTGGCCTTCCGTACCGTACTGCTATATATAGTATACTGGTGGATATAGTATACTGGTGGTCACTGTGTCAGCAAACTGCAAAACTAAAATGCACCACAGGTATAGAATGTAGATGGATAGTATACTTAATGACGACACAGAGGTAGGTACAGCAGTGGCCTTCCGTACCGTACTGCTATATATAGTATACTGGTGGTCACTGTGTCAGCAAACTGCAAAACTAAAATGCACCACAGGTATAGAATGTAGATGGATAATATACTTAATGACGACACAGAGATAGGTACAGCAGTGGCCTTCCGTACCGTACTGCTATATCTAGTATACTGGTGGTCACTGTGTCAGCAAACTGCAAAACTAAAATGCACCACAGGTATAGAATGTAGATGGATAGTATACTTAATGACGACACAGAGGTAGGTACAGCAGTGGCCTTCCGTACCGTACTGCTATATATACTGGTGGTCACTGTGTCAGCAAACTGCACAACTGAAATGCACCACAGGTATAGAATCTAGATGGATAGTATACTTAATGACGACACAGAGGTAGGTACAGCAGTGGCCTACTGTACCGTAATGCTATATATTATATACTGGTGGTCACTGGTCAGCAAAACTCTGCACTGTACTCCTCCTATATAATATTATATTATACTGGTGGTCCCCAGTCCCCACAATAAAGCAGCACACTGAGCACAGATATGGAGTGTTTTTCAGGCAGACAACGTATACTGGTGGTCACTGTCAGCAAAACTCTGCACTGTACTCCTGCTATATAATACAGCTGCTCCCCAGTTCCCACAATTAAGCAGTGTGAGCACAGATATATGCAGCACACTGAGCACAGATATGGAGCGTTTTTTTCAGGCAGAGAACGGATAACTGGTGGTCACTGATCAGCAAAACTCTGCACTGTACTCCTTCTATATTATACAGCTGCTCCCCAGCCCTCCCCACAATTAAGCAATAGTGCACAATCAAGTTCAACAATAACGGAGAGGACGCCAGCCACGTCCTCTCCCTAACATTTCCAATGCACGAGTGAAAATGGCGGCGACGCGCGGCTGCTTATATAGAATCCGAATCTCGCGAGAATCCGACAGCGGGATGATGACGTTCGGGCGCGCTCGGGTTAACAGAGCCATACGGGAGAATCCGAGTATGGCCCGGACCCATGTAAAAAGGGTGAAGTTCGGGGGGGTTCGGTTGCCGAGAAACCGAACCCGCTCATCACTAGTTTGTATCTAAAGGTGGAGCAAGTCTATGATCTAGCTGCTTCTAGAAGATAATAGATAGAATCTGAGTGGATGCTATGGGCAACATCACCAGTACTAAAAAAAATAAGATTTTACTTACCGGTAAATCTATTTCTCGTAGTCTGTAGTTAATGCTGGGGACTCCGTAAGGACCATGGGGAATAGACGGGCTCCGCAGGAGACAGGGCACTTTAAGAAAGAATTTGGATACTGGTGTGCTCTGGCTCCTCCCTCTATGTCCCTCCTTCAGACCTCAGTTAAGGAAACTGTGCCTGGAAGAGCTGACAGTGCAAGGAAAGGATTTTGGAATCCAGGGCAAGACTCATACCAGTCACACCAATCACACCGTATAACTCGTGATAAACTTACCCAGTTAACAGTATGAACAACAACTGAGCATCAGACCAACCCTGATGCAACCAACATAACCCTAATTTAAGCAATAACTATATACAAGTATTGCAGAAGAAGTCCGCACTTGGGACGGGCGCCCAGCATCCACTACGGACTACGAGAAATAGATTTACCGGTAAGTAAAATCTTATTTTCTCTAACGTCCTAGTGGATGCTGTGGACTCTGTAAGGACCATGGGGATTATACCAAAGCTCCCAAACGGGCGGGAGAGTGCGGATGACTCTGCAGCACCGAATGAGCAAACTCAAGGTCCTCCTCAGTTAGGGTATCAAACTTGTAGAACTTTGCAAAAGTGTTCGAACCTGACCAAGTAGCTGCTCGCCAAAGCTGTAATGCCGAGACCCCCCGGGCAGCCGCCCAAGAAGAGCCCACCTTCCTTGTGGAGTGGGCTTTTACCGATTTTGGAAGCGGCAATCCAGCCGCAGAATGAGCCTGCTGAATCGTGTTACAGATCCAGCGAGCAATAGTTTGCTTTAAAGCAGGAGCACCAAGCTTGTTGGATGCATACAGGATAAACAGCGACTCAGTTTTCCTAACTCTAGCCGTTCTGGCTACATAAACTTTCAAAGCCCTGACCACATCTAGTAACTCGGAATCCTCCAAGTCACGAGTAGCCACAGGCACCACAATAGGCTGGTTCATATGAAAGGATGACACCACTTTTGGCAGAAAGTGCGGACGGGTCCGCAATTCTGCCCTGTCCATATGGAAATCCAGATAGGGGCTTTTATGTGACAAAGCCGCTAATTCTGACACACGCCTAGCCAAAGCCAAGGCTAATAGCATGACCACCTTCCACGTGAGAAATTTTAACTCCACGGTTTTTAGTGGCTCAAACCAGTGTGACTTCAGGAAACTCAACAGCACGTTAAGATCCCAAGGTGCAACTGGAGGCACAAAAGGAGGCTGAATATGCAGCACTCCCTTTACAAACGTCTGGACTTCCGGAAGAGAAGCCAGTTCTTTTTGAAAGAAAATGGATAGGGACGAAATCTGGACCTTAATGGAACCCAATTTTAGGCCCAAAGTCACTCCCGACTGTAGGAAGTGAAGGAAACGGCCCAGCTGGAATTCCTCCGTAGGGGCATTCCTGGCCTCACACCAATCAACATATTTTCGCCATATACGGTGATAATGTTTAGCCGTCACGTCCTTCCTAGCCTTTATCAGCGTAGGAATAACTTCATCCGGAATGCCTTTTTCTGCTAGGATCCGGCGTTCAACCGCCATGCCATCAAACGCAGCCGCGGTAAGTCTTGGAACAGACAAGGCCCCTGTTGCAACAGGTCCTGTTTTAGGGGCAGAGGCCATGGGTCCTCTGTGAGCATTTCTTGCAGTTCTGGATACCAAGTCCTTCTTGGCCAATCCGGCACAATGAGTATTGTTCTCACTCCTCTTTTTCTTATGATTCTCAGCACCTTGGGTATGAGAGGAAGAGGAGGAAACACATAAACCGACTGGAACACCCACGGTGTCACTAGTGCGTCTACAGCTATTGCCTGAGGGTCTCTTGACCTGGCGCAATACCTCTGTAGTCTTTTGTTGAGGCGGGATGCCATCATGTCCACCTGTGGCAGTTCCCACCGACTGGCAATCTGCGCGAAGACTTCTTGATGAAGTCCCCACTCTCCCGGGTGGAGGTCGTGCCTGCTGAGGAAGTCTGCTTCCCAGTTGTCCACTCCCGGAATGAACACTGCTGACAGTGCTCTCACGTGATTCTCCGCCCAGCGAAGAATTCTGGTGGCTTCCGCCATCGCCACCCTGCTCCTTGTGCCGCCTTGGCGGTTTACATGAGCCACTGCGGTGATGGTGTCTGACTAAATCAGCACCGATTGGTCGCGAAGCAGGGTCTCCGCTTGACTTAGGGCGTTGTATATGGCCCTTAGTTCCAGGATGTTGATGTGAAGGCAAGTCTCCTGACTTGACCACAGACCCTGGAAATTTCTTCCCTGTGTGACTGCCCCCCACCCTCGGAGGCTTGCATCCGTGGTCACCAGGACCCAGTCCTGAATGCCGAATCTGCGGCCTTCGAGAAGGTGAGCACTCTGCAGCCACCACAGAAGAGACACCCTGGCCCTGGGGGATAGGGTGATCAGCCGATGCATCTGTAGATGTGATCCGGACCACTTGTCCAACAGATCCCATTGAAAGGTCCTCGCATGGAACCTGCCAATGGGAATGGCCTCGTATGATGCCACCATCTTTCCCAGGACTCGCGTGCAGTGATGCACCGACACCTGTTTCGGTTTTAAGAGGTCTCTGACCAGTGTCATGAGTTCCTGAGCCTTCTCCGTCGGGACAAAAACCTTCTTCTGGTCCGTGTCCAGAACCATGCCCAGGAAGGGCAGACGTGTCGTAGGAATCAGCTGCGACTTTGGAATATTCAGAATCCAGCCATGCTGTTGTAACACTTCCCGAGAGCGTGCTACGCTGATCAGCAACTGCTCTCTGGACCTCGCCTTTATGAGGAGATCGTCCAAGTATGGGATAATTGTGACCGCTTGCTTTCGCAGGAGCACCATCATCTCCGCCATTACCTTGGTAAATATTCTCGGTGCCGTGGAGAGACCAAACGGCAACGTCTGGAATTGGTAATGACAATCCTGTACCACAAATCTGAGGTACGCCTGATGAGGTGGATAAATGGGGACATGCAGGTATGCATCCTTTATGTCCAGAGACACCATAAAATCCCCCCCCTTCCAGGCTTGCGATGACCGCTCTGAGCGATTCCATCTTGAACTTGAACCTTTTCAGGTATATGTTCAGGGATTTTAAATTCAATATGGGTCTGACCGAACCGTCCGGTATCGGTACCACAAACATGGTCGAATAGAAACCCCTTCCCTGTTGAAGGAGGGGAACCTTCACCACCACCTGCTGAAGATACAATTTGTGAATTGCAGCTAACACTATTTCCCTCTCTAAGGGGGAAGTTGGCAGGGCCGATTTGAGGTAACGGTGAGGGGGCATCTCTTCGAATTCCAGCTTTTATCCGAGACACAATCTCTATAGCCCAGGGATCCACCTGTGAGTGAACCCACTTGTGGCTGAAATTTCGGAGACGCGCCCCCACAGGGCCTAGCTCCGCCTGTGGAGCCCCAGCGTCATGCGGTGGATTTAGTGGAAGCAGGGGAGGACTTCTGTTCTTGGGAACTAGCTGTATTGTGCAGCTTCTTTCCTCTACCCCTGCCTCTGGCAAGAAAGGACGCACATCGGACTTTTTTGCCTTTTTGTGATCGAAAGGACTGCATCTGGTAATACGGTGCTTTCTTAGGTTGTGAGGGAACATATGGCAAGAATTTTGATTTTCCAGCCGTAGCCGTGGAGACCAGGTCCGAGAGACCGTCCCCAAACAATTCCTCACCCTTGTAAGGTAAAACCTCCATGTGCTTTTTTGAGTCGGCATCGCCTGTCCACTGCCGAGTCCACAGGACCCTTCTTGCAGAAATCGACATTGCATTTATTCTAGAGCCTAGCATGCTAATGTCTCTTTGAGCATCTCTCATATATAGGACAGCGTCTTTTATATGGCCCAGGGTTAGTATTATAGTATCCCTATCCAATGTATCAAGTTCCTCAGATAAGGTATCTGTCCATGCTGCTACCGCACTACACATCCAGGCCGACGCAATTGCCGGCCTTAATAAGGTACCTGAATGTGTATAAATGGACTTCAGAATACCCTCCTGCTTTCTATCCGCAGCATCTTTTAAGGTAGCCGTATCCTGTGACGGCAGGGCTACCCTCTTGGATAAGCGCGTTAACGCTTTGTCTACCCTAGGGGAGGCTTCCCAGCGTAACCTGTCCGCTGGCGGGAAGGGATACGCCATAAGCATCCGTTTGGAAATCTGCAGTTTTCTATCTGGAGATTCCCACGCCTTTTCACATAACTCATTTAACTCATGTGAAGGGGGAAAGGTCACCTCTTGCCTTTTTTCCCCGTACATATAAACCCTCTTAACTGGGGTTTCCTCTGTGATGCGCAACACATCCTTCATTGCTATATTCATGTAACGGATGGCTATAGCCATTTTAGGCTGTAACTTTGCATCATCGCCATCGACACTGGAGTCAGAATCCGTGTCGATATCTGTGTCAACAATTTGGGATAGTGGGCGCTTCTGAGACCCTGACAGTCTCTGCGACAGAGGATCAGGCATGGGCTGGGACCCCGGCTGTCCTAAGGCTTCAGCTTTATCCAACCTTTTATGCAAGGAATTAACATTCTCATTTAAAACCTTCCACATATCCATCCAATCCGGGGTCGGCACCGTCGGCGGCGACCCCACATTCATTTGCTCCCACTCTGCTTCCACATAGCCTTCCTCGTCAAACATGCCGACACAAGTGAACCGACACACCACACACACAGAGGATGCTCTTTTTGAAGACAGTTCCCCCACAAGGCCCTTTGGAGAGACAGAGAGAGAGTATGCCAGCACACACCCCAGCGCTATATGTCCCAGGAATCACACAGTAACTTAGTGTTAACCCAGTAGCTGCTGTATAACTGTTTTTGCGCCAAAATTATGTGCCCCCTCTCTCTTTTAACCCTCTTCTACCGTGATTCTGCAGGGGAGAGCCTGGGGAGCTTCCTCTCAGCGGAGCTGTGGAGAGAAAATGGCGCTGGTGAGTGCTGAGGAAGAAGCCCCGCCCCCTCAGCGGCGGGCTTCTGTCCCGCGTTTCTATGTAAAAATATGGCGGGGGCCCATGCATATATACAGTGCCCAACTGTATATATGCTCTTTATGCCAAGAGGTACTTAATTGCTGCCCAGGGCGCCCCCCCCTGCGCCCTGCACCCTACAGTGACCGGAGTGTGTGGGTTAGTGTGGGAGCAATGGCGCACAGCTGCAGTGCTGTGCGCTACCTCATATGAAGACTGGAGTCTTCTGCCGCCGATTTCGACGTCTTCTTGCTTCAGACACCGCTTCTGACTTCTGGCTCTGCGAGGGGGACGGCGGCGCGGCTCTGGAATCGGACGACCAAGGGTGCGATCCTGTGTACGATCCCTCTGGAGCTAATGGTGTCCAGTAGCCTAAGAAGCAGGACCTATCTTCTGTGAGTAGGGCTGCTTCTCTCCCCTCAGTCCCACGTAGCAGAGAGCCTGTTGCCAGCAGAACACTCTGAAAATAAAAAATCCTAACAAAATACTTTCTTTTTAGCAAGCTCAGGAGAGCTCACTAAGTAGCACCCAGCTCGTCCGGGCACAGATTCAAACTGAGGTCTGGAGGAGGGACTTAGAGGGAGGAGCCAGAGCACACCAGAATCCAAATTCTTTCTTAAAGTGCCCTGTCTCCTGCGGAGCCCGTCTATTCCCCATGGTCCTTACGGAGTCCCCAGCATCCACTAGGACGTTAGAGAAATAAAGGGTAATGTGGTTGTATCACCAGGACCGAATGTAGGTTTTGGCTGCCTCCAGACCACCAAAGCAGCCCCAACCTCACCCTACTACCAACTCCTGGACCACAATTTGCTGCCCATGGTCTTACCCCCATCATTTGCTAAATAAATAAATAAATAAATAAAAATTTTTATATATATATATATATATATATATATATATATATATATATATGTGCGGCACTCCAATAAATCAAACTGATAGCAGCGCTAGATAACAACGTTTCAATGCCTTTAATAATGTGGCATTTTTATCAGGATAAACATCCTGATGAAAATGCCATGTTATTAAAGGCATTGAAACGTTGTTATCTACCGCTGCTATTAGTTTGATTTATTGGAGTGCCGCACCTCTGTCCACCTGTCCATTCTCCCTCTGTGAAGGCACCCGCAACAAGGACCTGTAAGTGGCTGTGCCAGACCCTCTTGTCTTATATATATATATATATATATATATATATATATAAGTTGTACTGACGAGAAAAAAAAAGGATTACCTGTCCCTTATTAGTCAGGTGTGCCGCCACCCAGCAAGTGCCACTCCTAGGTACGTGCCTTACGTGCCTAGTAGGAAATTCGCTACTGTGTGTCACTGAGAAGGACCATCTAAATAAATATATATATATATATATATATATATATACATATATATATATATATATATATATATATATATATACTGATGCATATGATTCGGCACTCACTCACTCTGGTATCTTCAGCAGCAGGAGGTACCTTCCAAATAGGTAGATAAGCGATGGTGTTCTCTTGTAGTAAATGAAAGAAAACAGGCGGCACTCACCGGACTTGAACTTCAATATGTTGTATTAGTGCATGAGCAACAAAAATGTTACAGCATGTGAATAACTTTGTTGTTTATGCACTAATACAACAGATTGAAATTCAAGACAAAGATTGAACTCTGAGACAAAGATTGAACTCTTTGGCGTGAATGCCAGGCATCATGTTTGGAAGAAATCAGGCACCGCTCATCACCAGGCCAATACCATACCTACAGTGAAGCTTGGTGGTGGCAGCATCATGCTGTAGGGATATTTTTCAGCGGCAGGAACTGGGAGACTAGTCAGGATAGAGGGAAAGATGAATGCAGCAATGTACAGAGACATCCTGGATGAAAACCTGCTCCAGAGCGGTCTTGACCTCAGACTGGGGCAATGGTTCAGCAGGACAACGACACTAAGCACACAGCCAAGATATCAAAGGAGTGGCTTCAGGACAACTCTGTGAATGTCCTTGAGTGGCCCAGCCAGAGCCCAGACTTGAATCTGATTGAACATCTCTGGAGAGATCTGAAAATGGCTGTGCACCGACGCTTCCCATCCAACCTGATGGAGCTTGAGAGGTGCTGCAAAGAGGAATGGGCGATACTGGCCCAAGATAGGTGTGCCAAGCTTGTGGCATCATATTCAAAAAGACTTGAGGCTGCCAAAGGTGCATCAACATAGTGTTGAGCAAAGGCTGTGAATACTTATGTACAGTTTTTTTTATCATGAAAAATCCAAATAGTGAATATTTAACGGTACTGTTGTGTGAGGGGCAGTATCTGTTGAAGTCTTATTACAATGGCATATATTTTACCTTTTCCATCCATCATGTGCTTCGTTATTATACTTATGTTACATTATACTGCATTCCCAGTACTATAGTTTACTCAATGCAGCACATTGCTGCTATCAATCTAGTACATTACCATGCATACACTATCATTATTTTATATATATATATATATATATATATATATATATATTGTGACAAGAACACTGGGATAGTGTTTGAGGGCAGGTATATTTGTCCCAGGTTCTTGTCTTACATGTTTTAGAAAATGTTAACTTCTAGGAAAAATGCTTTTTGTTTTGTCTGAACCTTTTCAGTTTGCTGTAAAAGCTGGGTAAAGGCTCTGAGAGAGAGATAAGGCGAGTTCTAGACATTGGGCCCAGTTCGGGTCTTTGGCCTCACAGAGGGCTAATCAGGGTTTCAGCTGTGTAAGAGTGATATAGTGCTTCTAACCTGATTAGTATGGGCAGACTGCCTGGGAAGGCTGCAGGATCTGTGTGTGAGAGACATGCTTTCTGATGCAAGTAAGCTATACAGTATGTACTGAAGAACTCTGTGTTTTGTTTAGTGACAGTTAGGAACATCTTATGTTTAGTTAGTGCCGGACAGGCAAGGTATTTTTATTTTGGGGTTTGTTTTATTTTCTGTTTCAATAAAACTGGCCGGGGTCAGTTGTACCAGAAACTGGACTTGTGTTGTTCCTCAGCTGCTGCGTGCTGCCATATTCCCCAGGAAAAGGCACCTTGCACCCCTACAGTGTTACAACTTGGTGGAGAATGCGAGCAGGCCGTTCTGCGCATAAGTGAAAGCAGCAGCTTTGTGAGGCCTGCAGAAAACGGTGGTTTATGCAGATACAGCCCAGTGTGAAGTTACTGAGACTCACCCCTGAGGGTTTGATATATGTCCTGGGTGAAAGCAGCTGCAAAGCCGCCTGAAAAATCTGTTGACATGGAGGATCTGCTTAAAGCCTTGCTGCAAGCTACAGCGGCTCAGCAGGAGGCCAACCGACAGCAGCAGGTGGCAATGGAGGAAAATTGGAGACTACAGCGTCAGGATAGAGAGGCCTTAGCAGAAGTGGTGCAGAGACTTGCAGCTCGGGTTGGAGATGTGGCCGTCAGTGCTCCAACCAGCTCTAGTTCTATACGAGCCAGTCACTTCCTGCAGAAAATGACAGAGGCTGATGATGTGGAGGCCTATCTGACCACGTTTGAAAGGACTGCCGAGCGTGAGAACTGGCCGAAAGCACAGTGGGCCAGTCTGCTGGCACCTTTCCTGTCAGGTGAGCCCCAAAAAGCTTACTTTGATTTAAGCCCTGCTGAGGCTCGGGACTATGATAAACTAAAGACTGAGATCCTGACCCGCCTGGGAGTCACGCTGTCAGTACGAGCACAACGGGTGCACCGTTGGCTGTACGCCATGGAGAAGCCTCCGCGCTCCCAGATGCACGACCTTATTCAGCTAACAAAAAAATGGCTGCAGCCAGAGACATTAACTGGTCCCCAGATGGTGGAAAGAGTCGTCATGGACCGCTACTTGAGATCTTTGCCCCTGGTCCTGCGCAAGTGGGTGAGCCATGGAAACCCGGGTACTGCTGACCAATTAGTGGACATGGTAGAGAGGTATTTGGCAGCAGAGGAACTACTGATGACCACCCAGCAACCCATAGATCCTCGACAGCGCCCTTCAGTAAAGACTGGTAAGACTGTTCCGTGGGAAAACGTTGCTGGGCGGTTAAGAGAACGCAAGGCTGGAGAGACTGTAAACACTGGCCCTGGAAACAGGCCAATGGGGCTAGAACGGTCTATGCTGCCCAAATGGGTTGATAATCGTGTGGTTAAATGTTTTAGGTGTGGTATGCCAGGTCATGTTATTGCCAATTGCCCAGTCACGCAAGAACCCATGCAATGTGATGCTGCCTTTGAATGTCGCAGAATGTCTTTCTTTGCTAGGTTAGCCTGTACTGTGGTACCTTCACCTGAGCTGGAAAAACAAATGTGTGATGTGTTCTTAGAAGGTAACCGGGTAGAGGCCTTGCTAGATTCAGGAAGTTTAGTTACCCTCGTGAAAGCTGGGTTAGTGAACCCCTTAAAGGTCCAGCAAATACCTATTGGGGTAACTTGCATACATGGGGATACCCAATATTATGCCACTGCTGAGGTGAATATAGAAACTTGTTGTGGGTCAGCAATGGTTAAAGTGGGACTGGTCCCTACCTTGGTGCATGAGGCCATAATAGGGAGGGATTTTCCTCATTTTTGGAAACTGTGGGAATCACGGTTATCAACAGATGTGAGAAGTAAAAAGACAGTTGATAATACCGGTGATTTTTTGGATGTACGTGGGTCTTTGGAACTTTCTGGCCCTTTGCCTTTTGCTAGTTTGGCTGGGGAAGTGACAGATGGGGAGTCCAGTGAGGACCCTCTTGCCGGGAACAGAGACATAGTAATTAGAACTGAAAGCGTGCCTGACCTGGAGGTAAAGAAGGATCTGTTTGCGTCTGAACAGTTAAAGGATCCTACCTTAATAAAGGCTAGAGAGAATGTTAAGATTGTTAATGGGGAACCTGTGGTACCAGGTGACAGGGTTACGTATCCCCACATGGCCATCTGTAATGAGCTCTTGTACCACATTGTCAAAAGGGGTGAGGATGTGGTGGAACAGCTGGTAGTTCCCCAGCCTTATCGGAGAACGGTACTAGATTTAGCTCATAGTCACGTTACCGCAGGACATTTAGGGGCAGAAAAAACCACTGAAAGAGTTTTACAAAGGTTCTTTTGGCCAGGGGTTTATAAAGAAGTGTCTGAATATTGTTCTTCCTGTCCTGAATGCCAGTATCATGCCCCTAGACCCCATTTCAGGAGCCCACTAGTTCCCATGCCTATTATAGAGGTCCCGTTTGACAGAATAGCCATGGATCTCGTGGGGCCCTTGTTAAAGTCTGCTCGGGGCCATCAGTATATCCTGGTAATTATGGACTATGCCACTCGATATCCTGAGGCTGTCCCTTTACGCACTATCACAACCAAGGCGATAGCTAGGGAGCTGGTGCAGGTATTTAGTAGAGTGGGAATACCAAAAGAAATTTTGACTGACCAAGGTACTCCATTTATGTCAAGGATCATGAAAGAATTGTGCAAGTTATTTAAGGTCACTCACCTCAGGACGTCCATCTACCATCCCCAAACTGACGGGTTGGTGGAAAGGTTTAATAAAACATTAAAAAGTATGTTAAAAAAGGTTGTTGAGAGAGATGGGAAAAACTGGGATTGTTTGTTGCCCTACTTGTTAATGGCCATCAGAGAAGTTCCTCAGTCCTCTACGGGGTTTTCTCCATTTGATTTGTTGTATGGTAGACACCCCAGAGGGCTGTTGGATGTTGCCAAAGAGACGTGGGAAGGACAGCCCACTCCTTATAGAAGCGTTATTGAGCATGTAACACAAATGCAGGATAGGATTGCAGCCGTGGTACCTGTTGTCAGAGAGCACATGGAACAGGCCCAAAGTGCTCAACAGAGGGTCTATAACCGGAGTGCCAAGATACGGGAATTTGCTCCTGGAGATAGAGTTCTTGTTTTGGTACCCACTGTGGAAAGCAAATTCCTAGCTAAATGGCAGGGTCCATTTGAGGTTAGGGAAAAAGTGAATGAGGTTAATTACAAAGTATACCAGCCGGGAAAGAGAAAACCCGAACAGATCTACCATGTTAACTTAATCAAACCCTGGAAAGATAGGTTGTCTCTGTCAGCGGAGCCTTGCCCTTCGGTGTCTTCACCCCGGTTGCTTCCCGCAGTGAAGGTGTCAGAGACATTATCAGCTGATCAGAACAATCAGGTTAAAGAATTTCTCATCCAAAATAGGGAGGTATTTTCAGAGCTGCCTGGCCGAACGACCATAATAAAACATGACATTGTCACAGAACCAGGGGTCAGGGTTCATTTAAAGCCATATAGGATTCCTGAAGCTCAGCGAGAAGCTATTTCTAAGGAAGTTAAAACCATGTTAGAACTTGGAGTCATAGAGGAGTCTAACAGTGAGTGGTCCAGTCCCATAGTGCTCATCCCGAAGCCCGACGGTAGCATACGCTTCTGTAATGACTTTCGTAAGTTAAATGAGGTGTCCAAGTTTGACGCATACCCCATGCCCCGTGTGGATGAGCTTGTAGAAAGGCTGGGAACAGCCAGGTTTCTCACCACATTGGACCTGACCAAAGGTTACTGGCAAATACCTTTATCTGATAGCGCCAAAGAAAAAACAGCCTTTTCGGATCCGGAGGGGCTGTACCAGTATAAGATGTTACCCTTTGGGTTGCATGGGGCTCCAGCAACCTTTCAACGGGCGATGGATAAAATTTTGAGGCCCCATAGAAAATATGCAGCTGCCTATTTGGATGATGTGGTAATTCACAGTACAGACTGGGGGTCACATTTGGTTAAAGTACAAGCAGTACTGGACTCAATCAGAGAGGCAGGGTTAACTGCTAACCCAAAGAAGTGCTGCCTCGCAATGGAGGAGGTCAAATACTTGGGCTTCACCATAGGCAGAGGTCTGATTAGGCCCCAATTGAATAAAGTTGATGCTATTCAAAACTGGCCTCGTCCAGTGAATAAAAAACAGGTAAGGGCTTTTTTGGGAATTACTGGGTACTATAGACGGTTTATTCCTAATTTTGCGACCACAGCGGTGCCGTTGTCAGACCTTACCAAAGGGAAGCAGTCAAATGTGGTGAAATGGAACCCTGATGCAGAAAAGGCGTTCCAAGCGTTAAAAGTGGCTTTGTGTTCACAACCGGTGTTGATAACACCAGATTTTTCAAAAGAATTTGTGGTACAGACAGATGCCTCAGAGGTAGGGATAGGTGCTGTGCTGTCCCAAACCAGAGATGGGGACGAACACCCTATCATTTATTTGAGTAGGAAACTCAATGAGCATGAAAAAAGGTATGCCATTGTGGAAAAGGAGGCTTTGGCCATTAAGTGGGCACTAGATACCTTGAGATATTACCTCTTGGGTAGACAATTCAGACTAGTGACAGACCATGCCCCTTTAAAATGGATGTATGTAAATAGAGGCAAGAATGCTCGTGTAACTAGATGGTTTCTAGCGTTGCAGGACTTTAAGTTTACTGTCGAACATAGACCGGGAACACAATTGGCCAACGCAGATGCATTGTCTCGCATCTTCTGTTTGGGGGCTACAAGTGTTCCGGCCCCTAGGTCGAAACAGGGGAGGGGGATATGTGACAAGAACACTGGGATAGTGTTTGAGGGCAGGTATATTTGTCCCAGGTTCTTGTCTTACATGTTTTAGAAAATGTTAACTTCTAGGAAAAATGCTTTTTGTTTTGTCTGAACCTTTTCAGTTTGCTGTAAAAGCTGGGTAAAGGCTCTGAGAGAGAGATAAGGCGAGTTCTAGACATTGGGCCCAGTTCGGGTCTTTGGCCTCACAGAGGGCTAATCAGGGTTTCAGCTGTGTAAGAGTGATATAGTGCTTCTAACCTGATTAGTATGGGCAGACTGCCTGGGAAGGCTGCAGGATCTGTGTGTGAGAGACACGCTTTCTGATGCAAGTAAGCTATACAGTATGTACTGAAGAACTCTGTGTTTTGTTTAGTGACAGTTAGGAACATCTTATGTTTAGTTAGTGCCGGACAGGCAAGGTATTTTTATTTTGGGGTTTGTTTTATTTTCTGTTTCAATAAAACTGGCCGGGGTCAGTTGTACCAGAAACTGGACTTGTGTTGTTCCTCAGCTGCTGCGTGCTGCCATATTCCCCAGGAAAAGGCACCTTGCACCCCTACAGTGTTACAATATATATATATATATATTAGTGATGAGCAGGTTCGGTTCCTCGGAATCCGAACCCCCCCGAACTTCACCCATTTTACACGGTTCCGAGGCGCCTTGCTCGGTTAACCCGAGCGCGCCCGAACGTCATCATCCCGCTGTCGGATTCTCGCAAGATTCGTATTCTATATAAGGAGCCGCGCGTCGCCGCCATTTTCACTCGTGCATTGGAGATGATAGGGAGAGGACGTGTGCAGCGTTCCCTCAGTTGTGTTCAGTGTGCTGCAAATATCTGTGATCAGTGTGCTGCAAATATCTGTGCTCAGTGTGCTGCAAATATCTGTGCTCAGTGTGCTGAAAATATCTACGTTCTCTGCCTGAAAAATGCTCCATATCTGTGCTGCATTGTAGTATATAGTAGGATAACAGTGCAGAATCTTGCTGACCAGTGACCACCAGTAATATATCAGTATGGTACAGTAGTCCACTGCTCTACCTACCTCTGTGTCGTCAAGTATACTATCCATCCATACCTGTGGTGCATTTTAGTTGTTGTGCGCAGTATATATAGTAGGAGGACAGTGCATAATTTTGCTGACCACCAATATTCAATATATAGCAGTACGGTACAGTAGTCCACTGCTCTACCTACCTCTGTGTCGTCAAGTATACTATCCATCCATACCTGTGGTGCATTTTAGTTGTTGTGCGCAGTATATATAGTAGGAGGACAGTGCATAATTTTGCTGACCACCAGTATATAATATATAGCAGTACGGTACAGTAGTCCACTGCTCTACCTACCTCTGTGTCGTCAAGTATACTATCTATCCATACCTGTGGTGCATTTAAGTTTTGCGCAGTATATATAGTAGGAGGACAGTGCATAATTTTGCTGACCACCAGTATATAATATATAGCAGTACGGTACAGTAGGCCACTGCTCTACCTACCTCTGTGTCGTCAAGTATACTATCCATCCATACCTGTGGTGCATTTTAGTTGTTGTGCGCAGTATATATAGTAGGAGGACAGTGCATAATTTTGCTGACCACCAGTATATAATATATAGCAGTACGGTACAGTAGGCCATTGCTATTGATATATTACTGGCATATAATTCCACACATTAAAAAATGGAGAACAAAAATGTGGAGGGTAAAATAGGGAAAGATCAAGATCCACTTCCACCTCATGCTGAAGCTGCTGCCACTAGTCATGGCCGAGACATTGAAATGCCATCAACGTCGTCTGCCAAGGCCGATGCCCAATGTCATAGTAGAGAGCATGTAAAATCCAAAAAACAAAAGTTCAGTAAAATGACCCAAAAATCTAAATTAAAAGTGTCTGATGAGAAGCGTAAACTTGCCAATATGCCATTTACGACACGGAGTGGCAAGGAACGGCTGAGGCCCTGGCCTATGTTCATGGCTAGTGGTTCCGATTCACATGAGGATGGAAGCACTCATCCTCTCGTTAGAAAACTGCAGTGCCACTCCTAGATGGGCCAGGTGTTTGTGTAGGCCACTTGGCTCGCTTAGCTTAGCCACACAGCTACCTCATTGCACCTCTTTTTTTTTTTTTTGCATCATGTGCTGTTTGGGGACTATTTTTTGAAGTGCCATCCTGTCTGACACTGCAGTGCCACTCCTAGATGGGCCAGGTGTTTGTGTCGGCCACTTGGGTCGCTTAGCTAAGCCATCCAGCGACCTTGGTGCACCTCTTTTTTTCTTTGCATCATGTGCTGTTTGGGGACTATTTTTTGAAGTGCCATCCTGTCTGACACTGCAGTGCCACTCCTAGATGGGCCAGGTGTTTGTGTCGGCCACTTGGGTCGCTTAGCTTAGTCACACAGCTACCTCATTGCACCTCTTCTTTTTTTCTTTGCATCATGTGCTGTTTGGGGACTATTTTTTTAAATCTGCCATCCTGTCTGACACTGCAGTGCCACTCCTGGATGGGCCAGATGTTTGTGTCGGCCACTTGGCTTGCTTAGCTTAGTCACACAGTGATCTTGGTGCACCTCTTTTTTTCTTTGCATCATGTGCTGTTTGGGGACTATTTTTTGAAGTGCCATCCTGTCTGACACTGCAGTCTCACTCCTAGATGGGCCAGGTGTTTGTGTCGGCCACTTGGGTCGCTTAGCTTAGTCATCCAGCGACCTAGGTGCAAATTTTAGGACTAAAAATAATATTGTGAGGTGTGAGGTGTTCAGAATAGACTGGAAATGAGTGGAAATTATGGTTATTGAGGTTAATAATACTATGGGATCAAAATGACCCCCCAAATTCTATGATTTAAGCTGTTTTTGAGGGTTTTTTGTAAAAAAAAACACGCAAATCCAAAACACACCCGAATACGGCAAAAAATTTTCAGGGAGGTTTTGCCAAAACGCGTCCCAATCCAAAACACGGCCGCGGAACCGAATCCAAAACCAAAACACAAAACCCGAAAAATGTCCGGTGCACATCTCCTATATATTTGCCCAAGTCTGTGACTCTGTACCCGTAACGCTGGGCGGAGTCACAGGCACAGATCTGGCCAGGAACAGTCCCCTCCCTCTCTCCGCCCAGTCCCCTCCCCATCTCCGCCCAGTCCCCTGTCTCCCTTCTCCCCGTACACTCTCTCTGGTGACACCGCAGCCGCTGACTGTGAGCGGAACTCACACTACCCGCCTCACAGACTAGCGGCTGCTGCAGAGTTCAGGGGGACATGCTGAGCACTGGCAGCTGCTCTCGCTCCCTCTCCCACCCGCGGCATCCACCCGTCACTTACCCGCGGTCGCGGGTGAAAAGGGGGCGCGGCTTCGCGAAAGGGGGCGTGGTTTCGCGTCCCGACCCCCGTTTTCGGCACAACTCGCCCCCCCTCCCACCCGCGGCAACCACCCGCATCTGCCCCCCACCCGCGGCATCCATCCGTCACTTACCCGCGGTCGCGGGTGAAAAGGGGGCGTGGCTTCGCGGAAGGGGCGTGACTTCGCGTCCCGACCCCCGTTTTCGGCACAACTCGCCCCCCCTCCCACCCGCGGCAACCACCCGCATCTGCCCCCCACCCGCGGCATCCACCCGTCACTTACCCGCGGTCGCGGGTGAAAAGGGGGCATGGCTTCGCGGAAGGGGGCGTGGCTTTGCGTCCCGACCCCCCGTTTTCGGCACATTGTGGGTCGGGGCATACGGCCTTCACCCGGACACTGCTGAATCTGCAGTGCTGGCTTCTGCACTGTGACAGGAGCCGGCACTTTGGTGTCACCCCTCAGAGGGTAACACCCGGGTGCGGCCCGCACCCACGTTGTGGCGCCACTGCTCCCGCCCCCACCCGTAGCGCAAACACCCGCCGCATCCACCCACCACCCGCGGCACTCCCGTCCCCTCCCCCACCCAGAGCACAAACACCCGCGCCACCCACCCGCGGAATTCCCGCCCCCTCCCCCACCGGTAGCACCAACACCCGAGGCAAACCAACCGCATTCGACCCCCACCCGCGGCACTCCCACCCGCAGCACCAACACCCGCGACACCCACCGCATCCACCCACCACCCGTGGCACTCCACCCCCTCCCCCACCCACAGCACCAACACCCGCTGGCCCCCCCTGCGGCACCCAACGCATCCCCCACATCCGCTCCCACCCGCGGCACTCACGCCCCCACCCGTAGCTCCCACACCTGCAGCACCCCCCGCCCCTCCATCACCCGCTGCAACCCTGCCCCTCCCCCATACTTACCTCCCCCCCCTGCTGCACCCTTCACCCAACCCGCACCACCACCGCAACTGCCCCATCCTGCACCCACCCCTCCTGCACCCACCCCTCCCCCACCCGCACCACCTCCCCAACCCTCGGAACCCCAGCAGCTGCCTCCCACCACCCAACTGCACCACCACTGCTCCAGCCCCTGCCCCCCCTCCGCACCTGTCCCCCACCCACAGCACCTCCCCCACCCCCATCATCTACAGACACCTCCCCCACCCCCAGCACTTCTACAAACCATCACCCAACCTCCCCCTCTGCAACCCCAACTCCCCCTACATCGCCCCTCCCCCACACACAGCACCTCCAGACCCCCTCCTTCATCCACAGCCTCCTGCACCTGCCCCTCCACCACCAGCATCTAAAGACCCCATCCACACCCCCTCCCGCCCCCCCCCAACCCACCCGCAGCATCCTCACACCCGCCCCTTCCCCACCGCCGCACCCCCTCCCCTGCCCCTCTCCTACCCGCCGCAGCTGCACCAACCGCCCTACCCCAACTGCGGTATCCCTGCACCGGCACCCTCTCCCACCCACTGCAGCAGCACACCTGGCCCACTACAACCGCCGTAACCCCACACCCACCACTCACTCATCCACAGCGCCCACGGACCCCCTCCCCCATCCGTGCCATCCCCACACCCGCTCCTCCCCTAGCTACCGCACATCCACATCACCTACCCCATCCAGATCACGTACCCCACCCGCAACACCCCCGCCACTCCCACAACCACAGCACCTACCCGCCCGCATTATCTACAGGCACCCTCCACATCTGCGGACCTCCCACACCTGCCCCTCCCCCACCCGCAACACCTCTGGACCACCACCCGAACCACCTCCGGACTCCCTCCCCCATCCACAGCTCCCCCGCATCCACCCCTCCCCCATCCACAACATCTACATCCCCCATCCGTGCCATCCCACACCTCCCCCACCCACAGCACTTCTGAAACCCATCACCTAAGCTCACCCCCCCTGCACCTCCAAACGCACACCCCTACATCGCCCCTCCCACACACACATCACCTCCATACCCCCTCCTTCATCCACAGTCCCCCTCCCCCACCCCTCCCCCACCAACAGCAACTACACTACCCATCCGCGCCCCCTCTACACCTCCCCCTCCCCCACCCACAGGACCTCTGCACCCTTTACGCCATCCATGCCCCTGCACCCACCCCTCCGCCACCCACAACACCTCTGGACCCCCTCCCACACCCAACCCTCCACCACACGTAGCACCTCGAATCACCATCCACAGCCGCTACAAGTGATTCCCACGGATAGGAACCTCACTGAACCCACCCCCTTTCCAAACCCCCCAAACTTTTGTGAGTATAGTTGCTACCAATGGACATTGGATTAATTAGAAACACTAATACTGTGGCCATTATGTGTATAAGCAACACTGCTACCTGTGCCCATTGTGTATAAGTGGCGCTGCTACCTGTGCACACTGTGTGTATAAGCGGCTCTGCTACCTGTGGTCACTGTGTGTATAAGCGGCTTTGCTACCTGTGGGTATTGTGTGTATACGCCGCTCTGCTACCTGTGGGTATTGTGTGTACACGTGGCTCTGCTACCTGTGCCCATTGTGTGTATAAGCACTTCTGCTACCTGTGGGCACTGTGTATAAGCGCCTCTGCTACCTGGGGGTATTGTGTGTATAAGCGGCTCAGCTAGCTGTGGGCACTATGTGTATAAGCGTCTCTGCCCCCTGTGGGTATTGTGTGTATAAGCGGTTCTGCTACCTGTGGGTAATGTGTGTACATGTGGCTCTGCTACCTGTGCCCATTGTGTGTATAAGCCCCTCTGCTACCTGTGGTCACTGTGTGTATAAGCGCCTCTGCCCCTGTGGGTATTGTGTGTGTATAAGCGGTTCTGCTACCTGTGGGTAATGTGTGTATAAGTGGCTCTGCTACCTGTGGGTATTGTGTGTATAAGCGGTTCTGCTACCTGTGGGTATTGTGTGTATAAGCGGCTCTGCTACCTGTGGGCATTGTGTGTATAAGCGGCTCTGCTACCTGTGGCCACTGTGTGTATAAGCGGTTCTGCTACCTGTGGGTATTGTGTGTCTAAGCGGTTCTGCTACCTGTGGGTATTGTGTGTATAAGCGGCTCTGCTACCTGTGGGCACTGTGTGTATAAGCGCCTCTGCCCCCTGTGGGTATTGTGTGTGTATAAGCGGTTCTGCTACCTGTGGGTATTGTGTGTATAAGCGGTTCTGCTACCTGTGAGTATTGTGTGTATAAGCGGCTCTGCTATCTGTGGGCACTGTGTGTATAAGCGCCTCTGCCCCCTGTGGGTATTGTGTGTATAAGCGGCTCTGCTACCTGTGGCCACTGTGTGTATAAGCGGCTCTGCTACCTGTGGCCATTGTGTGTATAAGCGGTTCTGCTACCTGTGGGTATTGAGTTTATAAGCGGCTCTGCTACCTATGGCCATTGTGTGTATAAGCGGCTCTGCTACCTGTGGCCACAGCACCTTCGTATCTTATCTACAGTGCATTGCTGTTACTCATCTGGTACTTCATAATGCAGACACTAGCAATATATACTACACTCTACACTATGTTATTCATTGTGCCCTGCGGCCACTCTGCACGCCCTCACAAAGGCCTACGCCCCCTTGACAATCGCACGCCCTCCCTCCTTACAATATTTACCCACTGCCATAAAAAAAAAACCAGGTAATACTCCATATAATAACAATTATAGCACAGCTGAAGCCCGTGCAGGGGATAATGAATCGTAGCCCCTTGCAACGGTATTTTCTGTCTAACACCTTCCCTCTCTTTATCCTCTCCCTACCACCCTGCCTCTCCCTATCCTTTACCGATCGCACAGCGTTTCTGTACATTCCCTTTCTCTCCCCCTACGCCTCTCTATCTTATCTCAACCGGAACCCATTTCTGTATGCCCTCTATACTGCCCTGCGTTTCTGATTCTGTTATCTACCGCCCTGCGTATGTTCAAAGGCGTGCAGAGGTTAACGGGGCGTAGCCCCTAACGACGGTGTGAAGAGCGCCCGTAGGGCGCGATGAATCACCTAGTCTCTAATATATATAGAGTATATATACAGTATATAGCAAAACATAATCATCACACTAGAATATTGTAAACAGCTTTCAGCCTAGTGGCGGAGGTGAGGAGTTGTTTTGAAAGTAAAACATCCAAGACCTGTATTATATGAAACCTATTAAACAATCGTACATACTTGTCTTTATAACGTAACTGCACAGAATTACTATAAAACATGTTACTGCCCCTGAGCTCATGAATTCAACATGTTCTCAGTCTTAATAGCTAAAATTCCTAGCTCCAGTTGTTACACAGAAAAAGTATGGTCTGTTTATAATAACTACCAATGAGTAATAGAGATATGCGTAGGTAATCGTGAAACGTGTACGCAGACAATTATTAAGATGCTGTATGAGATTAATGGTTTGTGTGTCTGAAGAAGCAGTCAAATGGATTCTTGTCTTATGAGATGTAAAAAAACGTTTACATTGGGCTTGCATTTGCTCTGTAAGTAAAGGGACAGTAAACTTTACAATGCTTTATACAGATGAGCTTCTACAAACATTCGCTGAAGATGTACGTGCAAAGGTTTCAGTAAATTGACAGATCTTACAGAAAGTTTTAGGTTTGTTTCATTAGGGTCTGATTTAGACAGATCCGGTCAGGAACCCGGCGGTCAGGATCCAATGCTGAAATAAGACACTGATCAGTATGCCGGCGCCAACATCCCAACAGCTGAGGGACTGCAGAGACTTCGGGGAGGTATGCCACGGGGGCGGGGAAGGACGGTGGGCGCAGTTAGGTTTAGGCTGCAGGGGGAGGGTTAGGGTTAGGCTGCGGAAAGGAGGGGTTAGGTTTAGGCTGTGGGGAGACGGGGATAAGGACTAGGCACCCCATGGGAGGAATAGGGTTAGGCTGCCGGGAGGGGGGAAGGGTTAGGTTTAGGCTGTGGGGAGGGGCGGTTAGGGTTAGGCACCACCGGGGAGAGTTAGGATTAGGCCGCGGGTTAGGTTTAGGCTGCAGTAAAGGAGGTATAGGGTTAGGGGGTGAGGGTTACCATGCTTCCCGACCCCTATTGGGATTCTAAGCAGCAGAATGCTGCAGTCGGTATTCTGACTGCTGGCACGCCGCACGCCGGCAATTCAGCCCCAACTCAATCCAGATGCCTATGTTCATGTACACCAGGGAAGGGCTAAAGTCACAGATGGGCTACCGCCAATAGGCGCAGCCTAAATCTGGCCCATTCTATACTTTATTTGTTTCGGTTTTCTTTGATGTCTGTATTTTTGCAGTGGGTGGGGCTACTGGCAGCTTGTAGCCAATCAGAAGCTTGAGAGTGCAGAAAAAGCAATGTAGATGTTCCATGTATTATTATTATTTGTTACAAAGTAACAATGATTAGCACTATACAAATAGGGGGTTATACATATTGGCACAGAGGGGAGTATATAAACCTATCTTCTTTCTCCAGATTGTTATCTTATATGAAGTAAAACAGCAATACAGCATATAAATGAGACAGGCTTCATGAGTTCAGACATCCAAATGATTGTGTTTGACGGGAGAACATTTGTTTTATTTGTTTTGAAAGTTTATTTCATAGAAGTTTTTTTTTTCTTATCAAACTTTAACCACAGAACTAATAAGGGGGTGGGGGGGTGTCCAGAACAAAAAAAGTGATAAAAGGTTACAACGATCACCGCACAAATGTTGCGCTTAAACAGGGTCCATATTGCAGTCAAACAAATGATAAATACTAACAAGTAGCAGCCACAGAGGTCTACCTAAACTGCACAAGATCAAGAAATCACGTGCATTGACATACACAGAAGGCGGGAATGGTAACAACTTAGAGGGTATCTAGACCTAGATATACAGTAGGTAGGGAACTGGCCCTTTGGACCACACCTGGGACATGATTCAGATGCGGACAGAGGTGGCATTACTTGGAAGCAGCAGCGATGCACCAATATGGTAATGCGGCGGGAGGCGTCTGGTATACATAGACACCTCCTGCTTTCATTAGTGATCCGTGCTGCATCAGATCTTCTTTGACAGCATTGGCCAGCTGTGTGACCAATGGGGTCACACAAGCCGGCTGCTGCAGTTCCTACAAAGAGGCCAGGAAACCTCAGTCTTCCAATAGAGATCCTGGCCCCTCCCCACCCCCACATGGCTGCAGACTGTCAATCTAGGCACAAACACAGCTGCCTCTTAATAAAATGAGCAAAACACTTTTTTCTAACTCCTCTGCTGGAGTAGGCAACAGAATTTGTTTCTCCCCATATGTACTAACTAAAAAATTGCAGCAAAAGTATTCTCCACCTTGTTGCTAGGATTCTCATATATCTGCATTCATCATAGGTCGCAATGGTAGATGTGGAAGTCTGCAATTTATAAAGGTGAGACTTTTGTTCATAAGACAACACCATCTCTGGATGGTGCAATGTCTTCTAACCGGAAAAAGTAGTGAAGACACTCTTCCCGCTGTCTCTCACAGCTCCTGGCTCACTCAGAAACCCGTTCTGCACCGGACTACAAATAAGTGGTTGTCTATCGCATTTGCGCAACACGACAACAAGAGCAGATCGCATGGCAGTTTCCTCTTCATGGGGACAGATGGTTTCCAGGTCTGTCCCGGCTTGTATGTGTAAATAAATGTGACGGTGACAGTGGTGCCCAAAATGACAACAAACACTGATAAGTTTGTTCATTATTTTCACAAAGGTACTACATAGACCCCTAAATCACCATGATGCATCTGAAGTTTACAGATGCTCTGATTTCTATATTGGAATGGTTTGGAATAGAGATTAGCCACAAACTGTTCTGCAAAATATTCATCTCTTCCCATCGTTAGCCATGAAATTTTGCACATTTGCCATCAGAATTTAACATGGTCGGTCCTGGGGGAGGGACCAGTCACCTTCAAGTTTGGCTTGTCCCATTTATGGCCAGGGTTGATCCTGAAAAACATTATCACCACCTAATAACCTAAGCCACCCACCGCTGTCTGGCAGCCGGCACATCGGTCCCACCAGGCCCTAGGCTGCGGTCTAGGGGCCTAATTCAGATCTGATAGCTGTTGTGCAAAATCACACTGTCAAAGTCAGAAAAATATCACTATGCACACTGCCATATTTGCACCTCATGCGAGCTCCCGCTGCGCGTGCAAGAACTCTCCCGTGCGTGCGCATACTCGCAGTCGCATGCACCCGCAGGCGCACGATATGCGGATTTACGGTAGAGTTTGTATGCGTCTAGCGGGCGACTCAATCGATATATATTTTAACCATATAATGTATTTTGTAGATCATGGTCCCTTTGATAGATTCTGAAAGTTTAGTTAATATAGCATGTTCATGGACAAGGAGATCCCTCTTTGTTTGATACGAAGGGTCAGACATGGGTCATACAGTGGTGTTTAGTACCCATCGGAAGAGTATTTAATTAGCAATATTCCGGTGTTGGTTTGAAGCGGATTAATCGCTCGTGCGAATAGTTATGGACATAAGAAGTTTATGTCCATTTACTATTATTTGCACTTACTTATCCATGCGGCGGGAAACCTAGTTTCCCACCCACCTGAGCAGTTGGAAATTGTCACAGCCCACCTGTATGAATCAACCTATGACCTTTTGTTATAGTGCGAAGACGAATTCCTGTGTCCAATGAACAATGAGATTGTAGGGACCATTGAATTGTATTGTGTGTGGGGCATAAATAGACAAGCCGATCACATCCAGCTCACTCTTCAACGGTTCTCATTGCTGATAATCGGGAGCTGGATGTCCAGAGGCGCATGCGATCGTTCCCCTTTGTGCGTAAGTTTTCTCCGCAATCATATTGTCTTTCTTGTTATTGTGAGCCATATCTCTCTCTCTCTCTCTCTCTCTCTCTCTTCTCCTCTTTCTCTCTTATATTCCCTTAAACGTAATAGTATTGTATTGTATTTCATGTGTAGTTATCTGGTTAGTTAGTCTATGTTATATTGTAGTGTATGACTTGTACTGTATTATCCTTTTTTTGCAAGTATAACATTCATAAGGCGTTAGACCCTAAGCCCGGCATTTGTGTATTTCTTATAGTGTTAAGTATTCTCAGAGCGTCGGTGACGCTCGAACAGCTTTTAAGTTAATAAGGTTACACTGTGTTGCATCTACACTCTATCACTACACTAAGGTTTTCCTGTATAATACATTGTTCATGGTTTACACATAAAGGTTTAACATTGTGAGCGTCTGCGCCGCTGGTAATCTCCTCGTGGTCCCAAGCGTCCGCTACGCTATAGCGAACCATTACGTTAGTCAGCAGCCAATAGCGTGCCTGCCTGTGATCACTTGGCCGTGAGCGAACGTGATGCTTGAGCGTCTCGACCACGGCTAAGCGATTGTTACGCAACGCGCGTACCCTTACGGTACTCCATACGTCAATAGCGTACAGTGTTCTTAGACCTCTTAAAGGGTTTTAAATAAGATAAATATTCAGCTTTATCAATTGGCGGCTCGTCCGTCCTTCACATATCTCTGCTAGGTAATTTCAGCAGACATTATCCATCAGCAAAGGGCGGGAGATCATATTCCTCGTAGTGCTGCCTGGATAAGCGTCTGCTTCGCTTAAGTAAAGGGTGCTGAAGGAATCCGGAACCGGAGGTAAGAACAACACGCTAGTGTCTTTTAAAACTGTTTATTTCTGTCTTGCGTACGCACACACGCATATCTGCATTTCTTTTTATTCGTGTATTTTCATATATCACTCTCCTGTTTGCCATTTTATAATTGATAAACGTGCTAAGAGAGATTTGTCGCTATTTCATAGTTAAAGTGTAAAAGTAATACATTAAGGGATAAATTGCAAAGCACGCACGCAGCTCTACCTAAAGATACAAGGAGAGATTGGTGTGGTGTTCGGTAGATGATCGAGGATCATCTACATTGATAAACGTGTAAATTGTGTTACGGTGGATATTTGCTTTGTGTACACGTGTCTCTAACAAAGGGCTGAGACTCGCGTACGCAACTCAAAGGCCGACGCACGCAGCGTATATTACGCACTGGAGCGTCCGGGTACGCCCACGTAACTCAAATCACACACTAGTGTTATTTTAACAGGCGAAAAGGTGGCAACGCGATAAATAGCGCAAATCTATTTTAATATCCGAAATTTAAATTAACAGATCCTTCTCCAAATTTACAACACATCTGGTCTAAAGAAAAATTTCTGCGCAGAAATAGAAATAGAAACAAAAGTGTACATGTGGTGAGTGAGTGTGTTGTATACAATTTTGAGGTTGAACCACAAGAAAAGTATCGAGTTCTCGTGGAGGTACATACATGTAAGTGACGTGCATGGTGGCTAGGGAGGCATCTCTGGTTAAACATAAAATTTGAGCATTAGAGTGTAGCAGACCAGGAGGTCACACTGTAGCAGCAGACCAGGAGGTCTTATAACAAGACCAGGAGGTCCAGTTACAGCAGACTAAGAAGTCCGCTATAGAGACGAGTAGCACAACACCAAGAAGGGTTGGTGCGGAACCCATATAGGCCATTAAGCTCTGGCTGAAGGAATTCGCAGCCGTAATTTTCGATTCCACTGGTTGCTCCGCACATAAGATTAGTTGCTTATGTGCTGAACGATTGTACCGCACGTAATTGTGTGCATTAGTAAACCTGACCGGTACCATTTGTGTAAGAGAGGTCATAAACGCTATTTGTACATTTTAACGTGATTTGTGACATTTTTTATTTTAAGGGAAGTTCGCTGGTCACTCAGGAACTATCCAACAACCGATACTTGCTGGGGAACGCGCCCCAGTAAATAAAGGTTCACAGGGGCCCTAGGTTGGGTACAACAGCTCTGGATACAGTGATTGTGTTACTGGCCAACGTGGGCGAGAAGTGAGTGGACTACTCGGTAAACTTCACCGCCAGCCTGCCCCGGACATCTTGGTTTTTGTAAGGGTTCGCTGAAGAAAAGCAACACCTGCAAGTTATGGGGGCCAGTTGTTCAGGTAGGGGGCGATCAACCTCAATTCGGGTTGATTTAGTAAACCGACCAGTCGGGTCGGCAAGGTACGTAATGTGTGAAAAATACGGTTCACACACAGAGGTTTTGTGTGATGAATGGGAGAGAATGACGGTACATGACAGGGAGAAGTTCCCAAGAGTAGGCAGCTTTAGCCCAGAAGTGTTACAAAATCTAAGGAGGAGGATATGTCTCATTAAATCAACAAAGAGACGGATCAAACATTATGATTATTTGCAGTTATGGCAACAAGAGGGTGAAATACAGAGAGGATTGGCTCTGGCGGCGGGATCTAATCCTATCAAGAAACTGATAGCCACGGCACCGCCGCCACCATACATTGCAGGAGAGAAATTGGTTGCGGAGAATGACGCACTAGGGTGTAACAAACAAACACTTAGCAACTGTGTAAATGTTAATAAGTTAACCAATGCAAGTATTAACCCGTGCAAGTTGTACCCTGTTTTGAACTTTCCCCAGGAGTGTGATCAAGAGGACGAATCGGCAACAATATCGGCGCTCTCTCTAGCAGCCACCATATCAGAAACTACAGTAGGCACGGCCCAACCCTTAAGATTAGTAACAAAGGCCCCTAGCGGAGGGACAGGTGAGGTCGTATCTACGGGTAAGTACGGCACCATACACTATGCTGAAACCATTTCACCACAGGCTGTAGAATCTACACAGAATGATGTTGCTAGACTAAATCCTGTTAGGGTAATAGCAGTGCCAAATGGAAAAACTGACACTTCAGGAGTCACTCCTGTTAGGAACATTGCCATGTACAGCCCGTTTTCCCGAATGGAATTAAGGACCATAGTGTCTGAATTCCCTGACCCCAGAAAAGACTTAGTTGCTAGCCAAAAATACATCAGAGACCTAGGAAACACTTTAGAGCCCAATAACAAAGATTGGCAGATATTGCTGAGAGCTTGTTTACCCTCCAATGTCGACTCAGCTCAATTTTTAGCTGACTGTGGATTGGATCAGGATGTACCCCTTACAGATGTGTACAACAAAGACAACGTAAAAAGAATAAATTTACAGTTAAAGGAGTATTTTCCAGCTGTAGTTAAATGGAACAAGATTTTCTCCATTAAACAAAAGGAGTCCGAAACAGCTGCAGAATATTTTCACAGGGCATTATTAGAGATGGCAAAATACACAGGCATAGAGGACATTAAAACAAACATAAACCATCGAGAAGTAGCAGTATCTGTACTAATGGATGGTTTAAAAGAGGCATTAAAGACCAGGGTACAGACCACGCAACCATGTTGGCGAGGTCTGTCGGTGGCTACTTTGAGAGAGGCTGCTATTGATCACGACCGGAATATCACCAAACACAGGGAACAACAAGGTGATAAATTAATGGCCGTAAGTGTACAGGCCCTGACCACAAGGCAGCCTTTGTATAATTCACCAAACCCTGTGGGTAAGTCAAATGTGGTTACTTGTTATTCTTGTCTTAAACAGGGACACATAGCACGAGACTGTAGAGTGAAAAATTCACAGAGATCATACCAACCCCCTAGACAACGACATGACACACGAAATTGGGATCAGGGTCCACAAAGACGGAGTTATGAGCCACATGCAGGGGAAACAAAAAGATACCCCCCGAACAGAGACTGGCAAGCCTCTGCTAGTTCCCAGTTAACTCCCTCTCAAGTAGTTGCTGCCAGCGGGATTCAGGGAGGTCACCATACCCAATAGGGGTGTGGCCATACCTGTAATCTGCAGCCAGTAAAATTGATTGCAAGTCTTGGAAGTGAACCCGAAATTGCAATTAATGTAGCTGGTAAATCATTAAACTTTCTTGTAGATACGGGGGCGGCCAAATCAGTGATAAATTCGACAGTGGGCATGAGAACCACTGGTAAGACAATTCCAGCCATGGGAGTAACGGGAGTAGTCCAGCATTACCCTGTTAGCAAACCAGCCGAGATTACAATAGGGCCTTTACATACCAAGCATTCCTTTTTGCTGGCTGCATCGGCACCGACTAATCTCCTGGGAAGAGACTTATTGTGTAAAATGGGGTGCGTCATTTATTGCACTCCTGAAGGTGTATTCTTGGACATACCTGAGAATCACGCTCAGGAAGTGCGAGACATGTTAGACTCCCCATCAAAATTAATGACACATACCGTTATGACAAATAGGACTCCATCCCAAGTAGAAGAAATGACATCCCAGATACCAAAGTCACTTTGGACTAAAGATGGACAAGACACTGGATTGATGGCAAACGTAGCTCCAGTAGTTGTGCAAGTAAAAGATGGTAGGATAGCTCCAAAAATCCCACAGTACCCTCTGAAACCAGAGGTGGAGTTAGGAGTGTATCCCGTAATAGAGCGCTTGCTACAACAGGGCATTCTGGTAAGAACATCCAGCACTGCCAATAGTCCCATCTTCCCTGTGAAAAAGAGTGGGGGGAGGGGTTACCGGCTAGTGCAGGATCTAAGGGGGATTAACAAAATAGTTGAGAGTCAGTTCCCCGTAGTGCCAAATCCAGCTGTCATCCTTATGCAAATCCCTCCCACTGCGAAATTTTTCACTGTTATTGACCTCTGCTCCGCTTTCTTTTCGGTACCTCTGCACCCTGACAGCCAATATTTGTTTGCATTTACATACAGAGGAGTCCAATACACCTGGACTCGATTACCACAAGGTTTCATAGACAGCCCAAGTATATTTTCCCAGGCTTTGCATGATTGTTTACAGTCTTTCCAACCAGAGAGTGGATCAATATTGATACAGTGCGTGGATGATTTACTACTGTGTTCAGATTCATTGGAAGCTTCTCTGAAGGATACGAAACAGCTCCTGTTTCATCTTTCAGACACAGGACACAAGGTTTCCAAAGACAAGTTACAATTATGCCAAACTAGAGTAAAATATTTGGGACACTGTCTAACACAAGGACTGAGACACCTGACCGCTGATAGAATTCAAGCAATTAGAGACATGACTCTGCCACAAACCCAGCAACAGATCAGAACGTTTTTAGGAATGTGTGGGTATTGCCGTAACTGGATCCCAGGATTTTCCATTCTAGCGTTACCTTTGCAGGAGATGGTCTCCTCAAACAAGCCTGATCGGATTTCGCATACAGACGAGTCCAAAATGGCATTTGAGAGACTTAAACAGTGCCTAATGCAGGCACCAGCATTAGGTATGCCAGACTATGGGAAACCCTTTGAGCTGTACGGAACAGAAAGTGCTGGTTGCGCGGCAGGCGTCCTAACCCAAAAGCATGGTGATGCCAGCAGGCCGGTAGCATACTACAGCGCTCAGCTAGATACGGTAGTGCGATCCCTCCCCACATGCTTGCGAAGCGTTGCTGCGATAGCATTGCTAGTAACAAAAAGCGAAGATGTAGTGCTAGGTCACAACCTCACAATTCATACACCACATGCAGTGTCAGCCTTGCTAAATTCTGCCCAAACCAGGCACGTCTCATCAGCGCGGTTTACAAGATGGGAATTGGCACTAATGGCCCCCGTAAACATCACCATAAGGAGATGCAGCGCATTAAATCCTGCAACATATCTCCCAGGTGTGCCTGGACAGGCACAAAGGGTGGAGGATGAGAGTGGTGGGGAAGGAGGATTAAATACAAAGGAGGACACACATGATTGTATGGAATATTTGACCCAAAATTTTACCGCAAGGCCTGACATCAGTGACAACCCACTGGAAGATGTAGAGCTCACGTTCTACACGGATGGTAGTTGTCACAGACAGTCAGACTCAGGAGACTTGTGTACTGGATACGCAGTCGTAGACGACCAAGGCACTATAGAAGCTGAACCGCTAGGCCCACCTCACTCAGCCCAGGTTGCTGAACTGGTCGCCCTAACCAGAGCATGTGAATTGGCTAAGGGCAAATCAGCCAATATCTACACCGACTCTAGATACGCATTCGGGGTAGTCCATGATTTCGGAGCCCTATGGCGCCTCAGAAATTTCATGACGGCAGCTGGTACACCGGTAGCGCATGCAGCTCACATCAAAAGGCTTCTAACAGCGATACAGGAACCCGACAGAGTGGCTGTTATCAAGTGTAAAGCACACACATATAGCCAGGACCCAGTATCACTTGGTAACAGCCGAGCAGACGAAGCTGCTAAGCTAGCAGCTGGTACACCCAGACAGACAGACACCACACAATTGATGGTATTTAATACCATCAACACACAGAAGTTGTGTGAAATGCAAAATTTGTGTTCCACACAGGAAAAGGCAGTCTGGAAGGCAAAGGGATATGGCCAGGAGTCCTCAGGACTCTGGACGGATGGACAAGGTAAACCAGTGGCCCCCAGAGCATATCTTCCATGTTTAGCTGAGGCAGCACACGGGCTGACTCATCTGGGCAAGGAGGGAATGTGCAAGTTGGTAAGAGCATATTGGTGCGCCCCAGGATTTTCATCTCATGCGAGTAAGAGAGCAATGTCATGCCTTACCTGCTTGAGAAAGAATATCGGAAAGGCAATACCAACAGAGCCATCTCATATCCCACCTACAGGCGGCCCTTGTCAGGTAATACAGATTGACTTTATTCAATTAACCCCTTGTCGAAATTTGAAATATGTACTTGTTTGTATAGATGTATTCTCAAATTGGGTCGAAGCATTTCCTGCGGCCACAAACACCGCTATGTTTACTGCTAAGAAAATTGTGCAGGAATTTGTATGTAGATATGGTATCCCTAGAATAATCGAAAGTGATAGGGGTACCCATTTTACAGGTGATGTCTTTCAAGGAATGTGTAAGTTAATGGGAATTGATAGTAAGCTGCACACTCCGTATCGCCCCCAGGCGAGTGCAAAGGTGGAAAGAGTGAACAGCACTATTAAAAATAAACTGAGCAAAGTTATGGCAGAGACAGGATTGACATGGCCAGAAGCTTTACCCATTGTACTATACAGCATCAGAACCACTCCCAGGTCCCCTCTTAATCTGTCTCCCTTTGAAATCTTGTTTGGTCGACAACCGCATGTTATGATTAACCCTCAGGATGATTTGAAGTGTAACAATGAAGTGACTGTAAAGTACCTGGTTAACATGAGTAAACAGTTAAGGAAGCAAAATGATAATTTGAAGTTAATGATTCCTGAGTTACCAGATAGTAATTGTCATGACATTGAACCTGGGGATTATGTAATGATACGGAATTTTCTACGCTCAGGTTGCCTTATTGACAGATGGGAAGGACCATACCAAGTCTTATTGACTAGCACTACAGCATTGAAGGTTGCCGAGAGAGAGACTTGGGTTCATTCATCCCATTGTAAGAAGGTTGCTGATACAGAGAGGTCCCGTGATAAAGGACAGACGGTAGAGGAAGTGGTATCACTGGAGTGTCTGTTTCAGGAAGACTGAGGCGGCACCTGAGCATTGAAAATCATAAGATCGGAAGCAGTTGTCGATCCCCTGTTCCCTTTTATTGTTTTTCTCCAACTTCCCACCCCACCTCCTTCAAGTATTTCTTTCCCCCTTCTCATTTTTCTCCATTTCCTCCTCTAAGATGGACTTGCCCCAAGAGACTGTGATCCGGATTTTCCTGTTGACCATGATGTTGACCAGAGCAGTCTGTTCCGGCGAGAGTACCATGGAGGTCGAGAGAGGTTCTGGAATGGGTTCTGATGACAAAGATGGAGGCGTAGTTTTCCAAGAACAACTTAACCAACAAGTAAAGGCGAGTATCAGAAAACGATCCGATAGCATTGACAATAGAAGGAATTGTGAAGGATTGTTAGCTGAAGAAAACTGTATCTGTAGGCTCTGTGACAATGTAGTTGAGGATGGGTGCATCAAGAAATGCCAATCCAGTTTTAATATCCACATGGACCGGCATCCATTGAGTGACTATCACTCCTTAGTGGGTAGTGTGTTAAATCAAACAGATTGTTGGGTATGCTCTCAAGTACCTCAAGGTCATAGCAAATCAGGACTAGTACCATTCCCTTTAACGGTAGGAGAGGTACTTGAGCTAAAGGGTGGGAGACCGGTGGACAGGAGGTTTAATATCTCCAGTCCTCCTAGTTTGAAGCTCCACCAATATCATGTGGATAGATCCCTAATATGTTTTAACATTACCAATCCCCGAAAGCCGGGAAATTGGGAAGTGTCATGGAGTAACCAAACCATGACCTTTTCATATAGAGCAGATAGAATGCCTACAGATACAGAGCTTATACGCCACATAGCCAGTAGAGAAAAATCTTTCCGATATAGGTATACCCTAGGAAGTAGGATTACGAGAGTTGGAGAGGTATCACCAGGATACTGTGCACACATCGTACAAACTGATACGTGTACTAGACAGATGGGAGAATTAGGGGTAGGAGATTTCACATGGAGGATGTGTAATATGGTTATGTCCTACTCTGTCCCATATGTCCTCCCCGATGATGCATATTTCATATGCGGGAGGAAGGCGTATAAGTGGCTTGCCCCAAACTCTGAAGGATTGTGTTATATTGGAAAAGTACTGCCTGAAGTAATGACTGTATCACATGCCAAAATGAAAGATATACACCGTGGTGCCCAAGCTCCTTATACTCACACCCACTACGAGCACGTAGTTAAAAGGCAACTGACAGAAAGGACAGAGCATTCGGCCTCTGACATGATCCATGAATCCACCGGGATTCAGGTCCTACTTGCGTTAGATTTCACTCGCACCGCTAGAGGAGTGCTGAACTATAGATACATATCTGCGCTTGCAAATTTGTTAGACAATATCACAGAAATGTATGATGACACTTTTAGGTATACTGGAAGAGAGCTTCAAGCTTATAAAACAGAACTGGTACAGCATAGAATGGTTCTTAATTATCTCACGGCAGTGACAGGCGGATATTGCGTCACACTGGCAACGCAGTACGGCGTGAAATGCTGCACATATATAACGAATAGTACCGAGGACCCGGTCGAGGTCATAGACCAAAAGATGGACGATATTCTCCAACTGAAGTGGGAATTTCGCAGGAGACACAATCTCACTCTTGCTGCTGTAGGTAATGAGCTGACTGGTTGGGTGTCATGGTTGAACCCGCGAAATTGGTTCTCTGATTTAGGAGAATGGGCTCAAGGAGTCATAATGGATGTTGGGAAGTTTCTTCTATGTATTTTAGGTGTTGTCATATCCATTGGCTTGATATTTAGATGCGGTCAGGCTTTAATGAAGTGCAAACGTAGTACCAGGGAAATGAGTCTAGGGAGTGAGGAAATTATAATTCCAATGGATTTGATTTATGACCCAACGGTAGAAACAATGATGTGATGAAAATGCGATTATACGGTCCGTTTCTTTCACCTGTTTTTCCGTTTTCTCCAAGGTAAAAAGACCCACTTGGACGAGGAATTTGATGATCCAGTATACAGACAACTGATGGATTAAAGAAGAAGTTTTGACAACCTTATACACAGATATTTGATGAACTATGCCATAGACCCCCAGTTTCCCTAGAAATTTTAAAATTACGCTAGCCCAACACCTTTGTAAGTCTATGGACATTGACAAAGCTTTTGCCCACACCTTTTTGGCAAAAGCCCAAAGAAGACTGCATTCAACAGACACCGAACAAGACTTCAACCGACAAATGTACATTAACCTGACATAGAATACCACTGCATTTACCATAATTGTTCTTTATCTTCATCTCTACAACCTTCAGGTAATGACACACATAGTCAATAGGGAATACAGGCACAGATATCAGCAATCACATATACCCCCATTCATGTATCATCAACTAAAATGTTCTCCCCCATTTTGTTGCAACCAAAATCCGAAAAGAGCTCGGTAAAGTTTGACAGCCCATCCACAGACCCGTACCGCGGGATAAGAAGGAATTTAAATGTATACTTCGCAATACCTCGAAGCTTGATCTAAAACACGTACGGCACGATGATACATGACCCCCCAAAACATGGATTCATACACACATGCTTCTGCTATCTCACTAGGTCATACCCTTTTCACACCTTCTTCTCTCCTCCCTTACCCAATCATGGAAATGTATTTACACTTGACATATATTTTTCTCGTTTTGAAATGTTTTAGGAAGTGGCAGTCATTGTTGACTGCCAAAGGGTGGACTGTCAAAGTCAGAAAAATATCACTATGCACACTGCCATATTTGCACCTCATGCGAGCTCCCGCTGCGCGTGCAAGAGCTCTCCCGTGCGTGCGCATACTCGCAGTCGTGTGCACCCGCAGGCGCACGATATGCGGATTTACGGTAGAGTTTGTATGCGTCTAGCGGGCGACTCAATCGATATATATTTTAACCATATAATGTATTTTGTAGATCATGGTCCCTTTGATAGATTCTGAAAGTTTAGTTAATATAGCATGTTCATGGACAAGGAGATCCCTCTTTGTTTGATACGAAGGGTCAGACATGGGTCATACAGTGGTGTTTAGTACCCATCGGAAGAGTATTTAATTAGCAATATTCCGGTGTTGGTTTGAAGCGGATTAATCGCTCGTGCGAATAGTTATGGACATAAGAAGTTTATGTCCATTTACTATTATTTGCACTTACTTATCCATGCGGCGGGAAACCTAGTTTCCCACCCACCTGAGCAGTTGGAAATTGTCACAGCCCACCTGTATGAATCAACCTATGACCTTTTGTTATAGTGCGAAGACGAATTCCTGTGTCCAATGAACAATGAGATTGTAGGGACCATTGAATTGTATTGTGTGTGGGGCATAAATAGACAAGCCGATCACATCCAGCTCACTCTTCAACGGTTCTCATTGCTGATAATCGGGAGCTGGATGTCCAGAGGCGCATGCGATCGTTCCCCTTTGTGCGTAAGTTTTCTCCGCAATCATATTGTCTTTCTTGTTATTGTGAGCCATATCTCTCTCTCTCTCTCTCTCTCTCTCTCTCTCTCTTCTCCTCTTTCTCTCTTATATTCCCTTAAACGTAATAGTATTGTATTGTATTTCATGTGTAGTTATCTGGTTAGTTAGTCTATGTTATATTGTAGTGTATGACTTGTACTGTATTATCCTTTTTTTGCAAGTATAACATTCATAAGGCGTTAGACCCTAAGCCCGGCATTTGTGTATTTCTTATAGTGTTAAGTATTCTCAGAGCGTCGGTGACGCTCGAACAGCTTTTAAGTTAATAAGGTTACACTGTGTTGCATCTACACCCTATCTCTACACTAAGGTTTTCCTGTATAATACATTGTTCATGGTTTACACATAAAGGTTTAACATTGTGAGCGTCTGCGCCGCTGGTGATCTCCTCGTGGTCCCAAGCGTCCGCTACGCTATAGCGAACCATTACGTTAGTCAGCAGCCAATAGCGTGCCTGCCTGTGATCACTTGGCCGTGAGCGAACGTGACGCTTGAGCGTCTCGACCACGGCTAAGCGATTGTTACGCAACGTGCGTACCCTTACGGTACTCCATACGTCAATAGCGTACAGTGTTCTTAGACCTCTTAAAGGGTTTTAAATAAGATAAATATTCAGCTTTATCAACACAGGGGACAGTTATTGAACGACTGGGCATGCGTACAGATTGTAACGCGCAGGCCAAACGGCGAAAAAATCCTGCGTCTTTTTTGATCGCTAGGTGAACGCCGGTTGATTGACAGGAAGCGGACGTTTTGGGGGTTGTGACTGGCTGTTTTATGGGAGTATCAGGAAAAACGCAGGCGTTCTCAAGCGTTTTCAGGGAGGGTGTGTGACGTTAACTTCCGGCCCCGATCAGCCTGTTTATATCACACTGTAGAAGTAAGTCCTGGGCTACGCACAGACTGCAAAAATCGTTCGATGGTGAGTGAGTTGCAAACGGATTTGCAGCTGACCGGAGTTTGCGATAATTTTTGCATGGCATACGTAGACTTGCACGCGGTGGTCTTTCACTCTGTCTGGGCGGCGACTATCTGATTGCAAACCTCTGCAAATTCGCAGAGGTGCGATCAGGTCTGATTTAGGCCCTACAGTAGATTGCCTCACTTTCAAGATTTACTTAAGGCATTTATAGACTAAACAGAGTAGTATTCTAAGTAGAGATGAGCGGGTTCGTTCTAAGATAACACAGGAAAGTCAAAATTAATAAAAGTCAACATTAATGGAAGGATGGGATTAAGTAACAGTTTCACTTTTTTCCACCACACCCTTTTCATATTAAACCCGCGGTCTTACAAAATCCCGGGGAGTGGGTCAGAAACTACAGTCATCCGAGCGTCGGATCAATCCTTGTCCTGCGTGTCTATTGATTATGGTGTCAGGATCATAAAGCTACATCTCTCTGCTGCTGTGTCATCTGCAGTCTCCTCTGAGACGCCCTATACCCCTGGACTTCATTTAAAAGACCAAACCAGAGGTGGGGGAGGAAACTGCATTCCCCACTTGCCTCTGCAGCTAGGTGGACAGATTAATTTGCCTCCTGCGGTTCCTTGCTGGAGTAACAGAGTGGAGAAGTTTATCTCCTACAAAGGAATCCCACGTAGGAGCATGTTGTATCAGCTGGGAAAGTCAGTGTGCAGTGGGGGCAGCTTCTAATCAACTGCGCTCTCTCCACAACAGGTTTTTTCTATTTAACTAACACTGTGATAAAGGACAAGGATGTCTTCTTAGAGACAGATACAAACAATGAAATGTTATCGGCTACGTCACGGTAAGGAACAGTTCCCCATCTCACATAAAAACAACACAAGCATTCTAGATTCTTTCCCATGCAGGGGATATTCGTCAGTCTCCCGATATAATAATAAGGGGGAGATTTATCAAAGCTTGGAGAGAAAATTGAAAGAGATGGGCCTAATTCAGTAAGGATTGCAAATTAAGCTAATTAGCAGAACTTGCAATCCTTTGGATCGCATGCTGGGGGCCGCCCATCGCTGGGCAAGCCCGCCCAACATGGTGACCCCTCTTCAACAAGCAAAAATTGCGAACGCATCGCAATTTCTGATTGTTAGTAGAAATTGAGGATGCCTCCTGCCGGCGCAGCTTAGCTGCACCCGCAGGAGGCCCTCCACCATGTTCTCGATCTCGGCGACTGCGTGTGATGTCACAAAACTGCCACGATCATGCCCCTGACACGCACCCGTTCGCACCGCACCGCCCCCCCCCCCCCCCCCCCCGTTTGGCCGTCTCCGCCCTGGAAATGGAGCATTGCCGCCCTCCCCGGGCACAGGGCCCAGAGACAGTATGGGCGCATGTGCAGGACAGACACTGTGCTTGCGCCCGCGGGGCGAACGCAAGAATTCCAATTGGACCGCCATTTGCGATCCATCCTGAATTACCCCCAAAGTGCCAACCAGTCAGCTCCTGTCATTTTTTCAAACACAGCCTGTAACATGTCAGTTAGGAGCTGACTGGCTGGTACTTTGTTTCCGTCCACTGTATCTCTCTCCAACGTTTGATACCTCTCCCCCCTACATGTTTTAAATCAATGAAAGAAAAAAGGTATAGAAACGTTACAGACAGAGTGACAGACATCATTTTGAGCAGTCACAGAGAAATAAACATGTTTCCTGCTTGTACACTGGGGGTAATTCCAAGTTGATCGCAGCAGGACATTTTTTTTAGCAGTTGGGCAAAACCATGTGCACTGCAGGGGGGCAGATATAACATTTGCAGAGAGAGTTAGTTTTGGGTGGGTTATATTGTTTCTGTGCAGGGTAAATACTGGCTGCTTTATCTTTACACTGCAATTTAGATTGCAGATTGAACACACCACACCCAAATCTAACTCTCTCTGCACATGTTATATCTGTCCCCCCTGCAGTGCACATGGTTTTGCCCAACTGATAACAAATTTCCTGCTGCGATCAACTTGGAATTACCCCCACTGTGCACATAAATACATGGGGGTGTCTATAATCATATAGGAGATACTTCCCCAAATGACAGCTCTTCAACTGCTCGGCTTACTGCCAGTTATCACTAAATGCAATAAGTTTGGGTGGTGGCTAGCCAGCGCAGTAGTGTTGCGGTCAGCAACTGCATCCAGTGACGCAGTTGCACTGACACAGATGGCCATGTTCAGTCAGTGAAATTGCACTTGCCATAGGTTTGGTGTTGCAATGATGGTGCGTCTCAGTACATGCTGTGACGTAATACTGTAGCTGTCGGTGGTATATTATCAGTCACGGCCGGGAGCAGTTGTGAAGTTGGGGCAACAGCCAGTTTAAAACTAAAAGAGGGGAGACACACCAACCGCACCTCCAGTGGGGCAGATGTATTAAGCCTGGAGAAGTGATAAAGCAGAATCAGAATCAGCTTTATTGGCCAGGTGTACACTAGGGGGTATATTTACTAAGGTCCCGATTTTGACCGAGATGCCGTTTTTTCTTCAAAGTGTCATCTCGGTAATTTACTAAACTCAAATCACGGCAGTGATGAGGGCATTCGTATTTTTTGGGTAGTCCATGAAAATAATTCCGAATGAATACACCATCGGTCAAAACGCGGCTGTTTAAGTATGAATCTCGGTCATTTACTAAGAAGTGCAAAGCAAAAAAAAAAATAAAACACTGCCGTGAAAAATTACAACTCGTAAAAAGGTGCTAAAAAAAAACAGACCTGCTTTTTTAATCCGTGATTGTATAGGCATGCAGGGATCCATGAGATCCGTGCATGTATATCAGTGGGAAGGGGTGGGAAAGTGGTTATTTTCTAAAAAAAAATTGCGTGGGGTCCCCCCTCCTAAGCATAAGCAGCCTCGGGCTCTTTGAGCCGACCCTGGTTGCAGAAATATGGGGAAAAAAATGACAGGGGTTCCCCCATATTTAAGCAACCAGCATCGGGCTCTGCGCCTGGTCCTGGTTCCAAAAATACGGGGGACAAAAAGAGTAGGGGTCCCCCGTATTTCTAAAACCAGCACCGGGCTCCACTAGCTGGACAGATAATGCCACAGCCGGGGGTCACTTTTATATAGTGATTGAAGGGGTCCCCACTCCCCCAGGGTACCCCAGCCAGGGGTGACTAGTTGGATTTTTGATGCCACGGCCGCAGGGCACTATATAAAAGTGACCCCCGGCTGTGGCATTATCTGTCCAGCTAGTGGAGCCCGGTGCTGGTTTTAGAAATACGGGGGACCCCTACTCTTTTTGTCCCCCGTATTTTTGGAACCAGGACCAGGCGCAGAGCCCGATGCTGGTTGCTTAAATATGGGGGAGCCCCTGTCCTTTTTCCCCCCATATTTCTGCAACCAGGGTCGGCACAAAGAGCCCGAGGCTGGTTATGCTTAGGAGGGGGGACCCCACGCATTTTTTTTCTCCGTTTTACAGTGTTTATTTAAAAAAAAAAAAATGAACCCCAGCACGGATCACACAGATCCGGCCGAGATTCAGTTTGAAAAAGTCGGCAGTGTTTTGCTAATTACTGCCGTAAAAAAGGTAAAAAAAACACGAATGACATCGACATCGGAACAAATGAAAAATCCGAATACGACAGCTTAGTAAATTAGTCGTAATAAATTCAAAAAGTTGCAGTTTTACACTTTCGATGTCATTCGTGATTGAACTTTGACCTTTTTCCGAAAATTACGAATGTTAGTAAATATACCCCCAGGAATTGTTTGTGGTGCATTACATCGCCAAGCAGCAACATGAAGGGGCAATACATAGCATAAGAAGGGGGAAAAACATAGCATACATTACAAACATTACACGTATGAGTTCATACTGCACATTGCAACTGTACAATAGACTCTACATATTACATGTAAGACTAAAAACGAAGGCTGTTTGGCAGGGCAGCACCGAGGCAGCCATCCGCGGAGCCAACTAGAACTCAAACAATGCACATAATACAGAAGATTTAAGTACAGGTTGAGTATCCCATATCCAAATATCGAAATACGGAATATTCCGAAATACGGACTTTTTTGAGTGAGAGTGAGATAGTGAAACCTTTGTTTTTTGATGGCTCAATGTACACAAACTTTGTTTAATACACAAAGTTATTAAAAATATTGTATTAAATGACCTTCAGGCTGTGTGTATAAGGTGTATATGAAACATAAATGAATTGTGTGAATGTAGACACACTTTGTTTAATGCACAAAGTTATAAAAAATATTGTATTAAATGACCTTCAGGCTGTGTGTATAAGGTGTATATGAAACATAAATGCATTCTGTGCTTAGACTTAGATCCCATCACCATGATATCTCATTATGGTATGCAATTATTCCAAAATACGGAAAAATCCGATATCCAAAATACCTCTGGTCCCAAGCATTTTGGATAAGGGATACTCAACCTGTATTACACATCAAAAGATAAACCACACAGACAAAAAAGACAGAAAGAATAATGCATGATTGGTGTAGGCATTTTGGGTAATAACTTCCATGGGCTGTGTATTCCACCCTCACAGGGTACCAGGTGCAGCAGCCATCTTCGGCGCACTGCGTAGGATTACCCTGGGTGGAGTAGTCCATCCTTTGAGGGGTAGCCCTGTAAGGTACTACTGATGTTCTCTGCCAGAGGGTTAGTGGGCATAGTCCTGGTGATTTCATTTCAGAGGTTTGATGAGTCCACATAATGTTCTGGATTTCTTTCTTGATGTTGTTCAATGTTTGTTCAACTGTTTTTTTTAACTGTTAGTTTTCAAAACGCTTAGAGATAGGAACGTTTTGAGTATTGGAACGCACAGCTGACACACAATATGTAAATTGACAGTTAGGAGCTGATTGGTTGGTGTGTTATCACTTTCCCCTTATCACAGCTTTATCACTGCTTTATCACTTCTCCAGGCTTAATACATCTGCCCCATAGTCCGGGAGTCAACAGGAAGCCACTAGGAAGGCGGGGACCTGGAGCCTGGGAGGCAAGCAGACAGCTATTCAATGAAAGCTGATTGGAACCAGAGTCTGGAGGGGCTGGCTGATTCATCGCTGCTTTCCTGTGCTGCTAAAGACTGCTCACCGGTGGCTTTCCGCTAACTCCTGTCTGGCGTTTGGGGGTGAGGTTGGCGTGGCTCCCCTCTATTTGGACATGTGCTGCAGTCCCCAGTACAATTATTACGTCACATAAGAGGAGGGCTGGCACTAAGCACAGGGCCGTCTTTTCGTATGAGCTCAATGGGCTCTTGCCCAAGGGCCCCAGGAGAAAAAGGGCCCTAGGCTGATAGCTGAGGGTCTCCTCTTTCCAGGGGTACCATATTTTTGAAAATCGGCCCTGGGGAACCGGAGATATCTGACTTCAAAGCAGTGGTCCCCATCCAAGCCTGTTCATTGTTCTTCCCAGCCAGATATCTCGGGTTCTGTCTGACTTAGAGTTTTTCTGAGGGTATACTCCAAAAGCTGGGACTCTCCCCTTTCAGAGGACATTGGCAGCTTGTCTGCACTTTGCCCAGAACCACAGATATCAGCCTTCAAGCAGCTGGTCCCTGATCCAGCTCCACACGCCTAATATGCAGTTTTATATTTTTGTTGGTGGATTGCTCTGGCTCCTGAAGTCTGATCCCCAAGTCCCCAGTTCCACCTGAAAGGTAAGACACTCTAGTATTTTTTTATCCCATTAAAGCTAAGAAATCGATTTCCAGGAACTGGAGATATCTACAGTAAAGCAAGCTGCCCTGACCCTCGTAAAATAATGAATATTAAGCCCACTCCACTATCCACCCCTCCCCTGTGTATTAAACACCCCTTACCGCCCTGGAAGTCATGTAGCAGGGCCCCTTCATTCAGCGCAATGCCCTCTTCTACAGTTTAGTGTTCTCCCTCCCACCCCATCTGTGCAGTAAAGGAGTAATTAGCAGAAATTATTTCTCCAGGTCCTACATGCTGAGCGAAAGATAGAACCCCCCTACCCCCCGCGGGACATCAAAGCTGCCTACCCCCACCCCTACCGCTGATGGGTGGGTAGGGGCCCCAGTGCATTGCCGTGCCCAGGGGCCTACACTGCTGTTAAGACGGCTCTGACTAAGCATGTCTTAAGGACTCACTGGGCACTACACTAGGCAGAGGCAGCAATGGTGCCACTTCTCAGCCTTGTGGTGGCACTGTTCACACTGCTCTCTGTACTGACCGTGTATTTTAAGTCCCCTAATGGTCTTAATCTTTTTAATTCCCCCTTCACTTTGTTGTCAGCCTTGTTACTGTTCACTGTCAGGTCTGCTGTGTGTCTTTGCTACAGGTGATGTATAGTATAAATAGTACTTATATTGCTATGTTATGAGTGTTTTTGTTGAGCTCTGAGGACAGCAGGCGCGCTGTGTGGACTGTCTTCCAGGAAAGTCAGACACTGGTTGACGTTCTTTTTTCTACTCTGTTGTAAGATTCCTGTAAATGTGCCTCTTCTTGATCCGGCATTCTTCTCTACAACCCCCCCATAGGCTCCTTTCACTTCTAAACCATGGAGATAGTTTTGACAGGACTCATAAAAACCTTATAGTTGTGAGAAAGCTACGTAAAGGACAGGGCATAGGGTCATATTTGCTTATAGAAGAAATAGGAAAGTCATTATTGGACTTCCAGATCTTTTCATGCGATGGTCATGTATATACTTTTCTGTTATTACTTAGGATCAGTTTGTGGGTGAAATGGTTTCAGATTATTATTTTTTTTTATGGCTACTAAACTGTATGTAAACTACTGTACCAACATGAATAATTATGTTCTGATGATATTGTCCGTAGACTGGCATTGAATACATTTAAAGGTATAAAACTAATGCTTGTATTCAGTGATAGGTGATTTTGAAATTTGTTGAAATTCCAGCGGGTGATGATCGTGAATCAATTCATGAATAATCCCAGACTGGGACAAAAGTAGAAAATTAATTTAGGTGTCCGAGAAAATCAGGCCAATCACAGTGCATCTACTTTAAATCAACAAATTGGCGATAAGCACCAAAAAAAAAGTCATATGTTTGCCTTTTTGCTGCTGTGGCACTACACATCCCAGCATGTCCTGCACAATTCTGCTATCGGAGCATGCTAAAACTGTGGCAGAGCATGCTGGGATGTATAGTTCGACAGCAGGTGGAGGACCACCTATTGGCACCCACCTGTTGTAGACCCTTTGATACTCATTGTTTCCGTATTGCTCTATGGTAAACTGTGTATGAATTCTATTATTTGTGACTGTGACTTGTAACGTGAACTGTGGCTTATCAATGGCCTGACCTCTCACTCTCCAACTGTCACATTCCCTGTTCTCTACATGCTCATATTGTATATTATTTATCCCTACTGTGACTCACAAATCTATAAAATGCTGTATGTATAGGGATTCTTTCTCTGTACAATGGGCCTAATTCAAGGTTGATTGCAAAACAAAATTTTCCTCTAATGGGCAAAACCATGTGCACTGCAGGCGGGGCAGATATAACATGTGCAGAGAGTTAGATGTGTGTTCAAATTGAAAGCTAAATTGCAGTGTAAAAATAAAGCAGCCAGTATTTACTCTGCACAGAAACAAATAAATAACCCACCCAAATCTAACTCTCTCTGCACATGTTATATCATAATCTGCCCCACCTGCAGTTCACAAGATTTTGCCCATTAGAGGAAAATGTTGTTTTGCAATCAACTTTGAATTAGGCCCAATGGCCCTCATTCCGAGTTGTTCGCTCGTTGCTGAGTTTCGCTATATTGCGATTAGTCGCTTACTGCGCATGCGCAAGGTTCGCAGAGCGCATGCGCTTAGTTATTTTACACAAAAGTTAGGTATTTTACTCACGGCATAACGAGGATTTTTCATCGTTCTGGTGATCGGAGTGTGATTGACAGGAAGTGGGTGTTTCTGGGCGGAAACTGGCCGTTTTATTGGAGTGTGCGAAAAAACGCTGCCGTTTCTGGGAAAAACGCGGGAGTGGCTGGAGAAACGGGGGAGTGTCTGGGCGAACGCTGGGTGTGTTTGTGACGTCAAACCAGGAACGAAACTGACTGAACTGATCGCAGTGGCAGAGTAAGTCCCGAGCTACTCAGAAACTACAAAGAAATTTCTATTCGCAATTATGCGAATCTTTAGTTCGCAATTCTGCAAAGCTAAGATTCACTCCCAGTAGGCGGCGGCTTAGTGTGTGCAATGCTGCTAAAAGCAGCTAGCGAGCGAACAACTCGGAATGAGGGCCAATGTACCCATATTTGCACATTTTCCCTTTTTTATTTAATTTAATGCTGCAATAAATAATAAAACAAAACATTGTTTCCGTGTACATAAGCCCCAATATACAGTAGGTGACTGCGGCAATACATTGCTTACCATCTGGTGGGTTTATCAAAATGCACTGACCGGTCCTAAGAAAATAATTTGCCATTTGGCAATTGTGCGGGATGCAAAGCAATGTGTGTCTGCAGATTCTGGCGACGTGGTGTCAGAAAATGGAATGACATAATCCAACCTTCCTGCCAAGTTTTGTCAGATGAGGATGATGAAGAGGAAACTAGACGCAGCTGCCAGGCTGAAAAAAATTATGCCTGATTCACAGTCTGCCAACCAGATTTTTTTTTTCAGTAACATGGACAACATGGCAAGGCAGTTATTCATGTTGTCCAAGTATCCCCCCTCCCCATCCAGACGCTCTAATTTCCCCGCAGCCGCCCACATACGGAGCACAAGTGGGTGGTCTGAGGCGGTCATTGAAGCCCTGCCCCCACTATACAATGCATGTTTTCACAGCAAAGTCTAGCAGGGGGCGGAGCCACAGTTAATCAATAATGCCATCACCCCCCCCCCCCCCCCCCGACCGCACAGCACACCTTTGCGGCTGCCATGCCCCCTATGCACCAACCATGCTGTAAAGTTGGTACGTGTGCCATGCATAGTATACTGTGCCCACTGTTTCTGATGGCAGCCTTTGTGGCATTGTTACATAGAGTGTGTTTTACTCAATTGTTAAAACATGTTCACACACCCCTCCTATTTTGTCATATTTATTCACGCTGACATGTCTGGAGCTGGTATGTGTGACTATAGTCTCTCATTAAATAAGCTGCCTGGCTGCTTATGAGCCTCAATTGCTAAGACACACTCGTAGCTCCAACTGTCTCTCTGCTATCTCCTCCTGGATGTCCCAGCGTGTTCTTAAACTTTACATGTCTAAGACTGAGTTGACCATCTTCTCAACCTCCCCCATAACCTCACCTCTCACAATTCCTCTAGCTCTCAAGTGCGCTGTCTTGGAGTCAACCTTGACTCCTCCCTCTCCTTCAAACCACACATTCAGCACCTCTCACAGTCCTGCTGTTTCCAACTCCAACAGAATCAGACCCTTTCTCACCCTGGAGGCAACCAAGACCCTCATCCACTCACTGGCCATCGACAGACTGGAATACTGTAACCTTGTCTTATCTAGTCTGCCTGTCTCCCACCTCTCTCCACTCCAATCTGTCCTCAATGCTGCTGCCCAGCTCATCTTCCTCTCCAAACTTACTATGTTTGCCTCGCCTGTCTTTCAAGCCCTACAGTGCCTCCCCTTCCCCTTCAGCACCCAAATTCAAGCTTCTCACACTCACTTACAAAGTCCTCACCCAATCTCCTACTATTTACTTCTCAGATGTTCTCTCCCATCACACTCCCGCCCATCCACTTCCCTACACAAATTAATGACACCTCTCCTCCCAACTGATTACTTCCTGCCACTTCCGCATCTAAGATTTTGCCCATCCTGCTCCTTACCTCCGGAACTCTCTGCCTATCGGGCTCTCCAGCTCTCTACAGAACCCAGAACAGGCTGTATTAAAGCCTTCCAGCTCTTGCTGCTTCTTGCTCTCCATCTATCCCCATCTGTGTCACCCTTGTCTGTGTGCCATTGCCTTTTCAACTGTATGCTCTCACAAGTAAGACCCTCTTCCCTCGTGTGCTCTTCCTTCCCTCACTAGTGCCATCATCTCTCCACTGCCTACAACCAATCCATTGGGTTCTGCCATCCTGCTGCTTATTTGGGTACTATGACTGCAATGTTCTGTACTGTAAGCCTTTTTTGTTGTTGTTTTGTTCCTTCTGTTTGTGTTTATATACCTTGTAGGCGCTGCAGACCCCTTGTAGCGCCATATAAATAAAGAATAATAATTATAACATAGGTCCAATATACAACTATGAACCCCTGAGTCCTACCCTCTTACTTCACACCCCTTTACCACTAGATAAATTTACCCGTGTTTTTGCACGGGGGCGCGCATCAACACAGGTTTTTAGTACGTGGAAACTGCTCAACACGGGTTGAGTGACCCTGGAATCCTACCCGTGTAGCTACCTGGGTTGAACACAGTAACACGGTAATGATCCAGGTAATTGTGCAGTGGAAATGGTCATTACCCGTGTTTTCAGACCCGAGTAACGAGTGACATCAATAGCTTTTTACAGAGCTTACCAGGGTTAAGTTGAAACCGATCCGACCTGGGAATAACCCGTGTCGAAGTGCAGTGGAAACGGTTGAGCCGAAACGGGTTGTAGCCAGGTAAAAATCCTGGATCGGACCCGGTACTCAAGTGGAAAAGGGGTAACATTTTCCATTGGCAGTTACCCCACTACACCTTTATAAATTCTCCACTGGCAAAATATGGGGTTTATTTACATATCTGCTACATTGTTTAAGAAAAACGGCAAAAACGTATTCATAACCCACAGGGGACTGTCAGTTAAGTTATTTACACTGGCGGTAACAGTCCTCTTTTTAATAAAACGGTCAATGTATTGTGACAAATTAATTTGAGAGCACCGTTTACACTGATGAATCCGCATTCTTTCCAGTTCCTGATAGAGTTCAATTTCTTCAAGCATTTCTGATGTCTTCCTAGTGTATCCCTTATTCCCTTATTTCATTATCTCCTTCAACTCGGTAAGACAAGTGCTGTCCATTACACTGCGGTGCTCAGGCTATGCAGCCGATCAGTTACAAACCAGCAGCTGTGTTCATGCCAAACAAGCCGATGCCACAAGCCGACATGTAATTTTATACTGTCGTGTCGCTTATTGTGGTTCTTGTACAATGCTGTTGCATATATGTACTCAGAAATAAGGAGAAGCAATCTTTGTGACCCCAGCTGTTGCCGTACTATTCTCAGCTATGAACATCATCTGATGTCAGCCTACATTTCTACACCAGGTGAAGAGAGGAAGAAATGTATCGCCAATAAAGACACAGAGCAATATTGACCGCGGGAAAAAAGTCAGCTTTATTTCATTATTTATTGGGAGGTGGAAAAAGTTGTGGGGGTGAACAATGACTGTCACAGTGTCGCAGTCATGGCCATATGGGTGGCAGTTGATTTACCGTCAGTCAAAATACCGACACGATCAAAATACAGACATTCATTACACCTACATGTTCAAAATGTCGACATAGTCAGAATCCCGACATGTTCAAAATGCCAACATGCATTTTTAAGGAATTTTTGCCCCAAAACAGACTTGTTCATGCTTTACCATCCCATGCATGTCGGTATTTTGAACATGTCGGTTGACCTGGAGGGGGAACATGATGGCGAGCGCAGCGAGCCATGCGTTGGGAAGTGGCACACTTATACAGTGTCCATGTCGACCTATGTTGACATTGACACATAAAACCCCAGAAAAACTCATGTCAGTATTTTGAAATGTCGGTATTACATAGAACCATAGAATTTGACGGCAGATAAGAACCACTTGGCCTATCTAGTCTGCCTCTTTTTTTATCCTTTGGGCAATCTCAACCCTTTTGAACCTTAATTCTTTGTAAGGATATTCATATGCCTTTCCCAAGCATGTTTAAATTGCTCTACAGTCTTAGCCTCTACCACCTCTGATGGGAGGCTATTCCACTTATCCACTACCCTTTCTGTGAAGTAATTTTACCTTATATTTCCCCTGAACCTCCCCCCCTCCAGTCTCAGTGTATGTCCTCGAGTTCTAATACTTCTCTTCCTTTGAAGAATGTTTTCCTCCTGAACTTTGTTAAGACCCTTGATATATTTGAAAGTTTCTATCATGTCCCCCCTTTCCCTTCTCTCCTCCAAACTATACATGTTAAGATCTTTTAGCCTTTCCGGGTAAGTTTTGTGATGTAGGCCATGCACCATTTTAGTTTCCCTTCTTTGTACACTCTCTAATGTATTTATATCCTTCTGGAGATATGGTCTCCAGAACTGGACACAGTATTCCAGATGGGGCGATACCAATGACCTGTACAGTGGCATTATCAATTCTTTTTTCCTGCTACTGATTCCTCTCCCTATGCAACCAAGCATCTGACTTGCCTTTCTCATTGCTTTGTTGCATTGCTTTCCTGCCTTCAAGTCACTTGAAACAGTGACTCCTAAATCCCTTTCCTCCTTAATAGTTTCCATTATAGTACCCTTGATACTATATTTAGCCTTTGGGTTTTTGAGACCCAGGTGCATGATTTTGCATTTTTTTTGCATTAAACTGTAGTTGCCACGTTCTTGACCATTTCTCATTTCTCAAGCCTACCTAGGTCATCAATCATTTGTTTTACCCCTCCCGGTGTGTCTACCCTGTTGCATATCTTTGTATCATCTGCAAAAAGGCATACCTTCCCTTCAATACCATTTGCAATGTCACCAACAAAGATATTAAAGAGAACTGGACCAAGTACAGATCCCTGGGGTACTATACTGGTAACATTTCCCTCCATAGATTGCACTCCATTAACTACAACTGTCTGTTTCCTATCCTGCAACCAGTTTCTTATCCATTTAACTGTTTTATAATCCACCCCCACGCTTTCAAGTTTATTTAGCAGTCTGCGATGTGGGACAGTGTCAAATGCCTTACTAAAGTCTAGATATGCTACATCTACAGCTCCCCCTTGATCTATTATTTTCGTCACAGAGTCAAAAAAGTCAACAAGATTTGTTTGGCATGATCTCCCACCAGTAAATCCATGCTGTTTTGCATCCTGTAAGTTGTTCGATTTAAGATATTCCACAACTCTTTCTTTTAATAGTTTTTCCATTACTTTCCCTACTACTGATGTAAGGCTTACTGGTCTGTAGTTACTTGCTTCTTCCTTGCTTCCACTTTTGTGCAGTGGAACTACATTTGCTCTTTTCCAGTCTTCTGGAATGGCACCTGTACTTAGAGACTAGTTAAATAATTCTGTTAAAGGTGTAACCAGAACATCTATTAGCTCTTTGAGTATCCTTGGGTGTATCCCATCTGGTCCCATTGATTTATCCACTTTTAGTTTTGAAAGTTCTGCTAGGACCTTCTCCTCTGTAAATGTACTTTCATCTACCTTATTTTTATGAATGTCCTTGCAACTTAACTGTGGCCCCATCCCTTCTTCTGTAGTAAATACTGAGCAAAAATAATTATTTAGGGGATCTGCTATTGCCTTGTCTCCCTCCACCAAATGCTCACTCTCCATCTTAAGTCTTATTATTCCTCCATTTGATTTTCTCCTTTCACTTACATACTTAAAAAAAGTTTTGCCCCCTTTATCTACTGACTGGGCCATTTTCTCCTCAGCTTCTGCCTTTGCATGTCTTATCACTTTCTTAGCAACCTTCCATCTGTCCAGATACACCTCTTTGTCATTATTATTTTGAGTCGGTTTGTATTTCCTAAAAGCCATCTTTTTTTGCTTTCACACTAGTTGATACTTCTTTTGTGAACCACACTGGTTTCCTTTTCCTGGTGCTTTTCCTAACCCCTTTGATACAAAGGTCTGTTGCACTTAGTATTGCACTTTTCAGTTTTCCCCACCTCTCCTGCACTCCTTCCAAATTCTTCCAGTCCGCCAGTGAATCACTTAAACATATCCCCATATTTGCAATGTCAGCATTTCTAAAATCCAACACCTTTGTTTTTGTGTGACAGGAGTTGGATCCTGTCTTTATACTAAGCCATACTGCTTGATGATCACTGGATCCCAGGTGCTCACCCACATATGTGTCGGATATCCTATCACCATTTGTAAGAATTAAATCTAATATTGAGTCTTTGCGAGTGGGCTCCCTCACCAATTGCTTGAGAGATGCTCCCTGTAAGGAATGGAGAAATTTGCCACTTGTAGCTGAACTTGCAAAAAACCCCTCTTAATTTACATCAGGTAAATTAAAGTCTCTCATGATTATGACTTCTCCCTTTAAAGCCATTTTAGTGATGTCCAACAATAGGTTCCTGTCCAAATCCTGGCCTGGTGGTCTATAGATCACCCCAATGCGAATAACGTCCTTCTCTGCAGTTTCTATGGTGACCCAAAGGGCCTCAGTTTTGTCTTCAATATTTTGTATTAAAGTAGCATTTATGCTTTTTTTCACATACATTGCCACCCTCCTCCTAGTCTTCCTATTCTATCCTTCCTAAATAAATTGTATCCTGGTATAGCTATGTCCCAGTCATGATTCTCATTGCACCATGACTCGGTAATTGCCACAAAATCTAAGTTATCCCTTGTCATTATTGCAATTAGCTCTGGAATTCTGTCTCCTAAGCTCCTAGCATTTGCACACATAGCTTTAAGAATTTTGTCTGTGCATTTGGTATTAGTAGCTATGTCCAGACAGTACAAAATAAATTACAAGTTTAAAGTTGAAATTACCTGTTTGGGGATGTTGCTCAGTGTTTTTTTTTACTAATCAGGAATCACACTCTGTCCTGTACACCACGACTACACCTCAGTAAATGTAAAGATACTGTATAGTACCCTGACCACAATGGCCAAATGTCAGGGCCGAGTGTTTTTGTGAATCCGTTAACCCTGGACCAACCAAAGGTGTAGGCTCTGGGGTATGATGAAAGCAGGGAGGACGAAGAAAGTTCCGTTTCATATATTTATTAAAGGCAACAATTCCAGTAAGGAGTTAAATGACAAATTATTAATAACTATATATATATATATATATATATATATATACTGACGTATTGCAAAGAATGGTATAATGATAAGCAGGAACAGTCTTAAAGATGTATTGAAGAAATGTTCATAGAACTGAGTTTTTAAACAGTCTTATGAATGAATGACGAATTGTCCAAATGAAGCAATGATTGGTGCCAAACTGTAAGGAGTGTTAACTGGATATTGCAGACATAAATGAAAAACTGTAGAGACCTGTACTGAAGCTTAAAGATTAAACTGAAAGGCTGTGAAAAATTGTCCTTGATTGCAGCAACAATGAAAATACAATACTGAATGGGTTACTTGCGAGTTCAGAAGATAACACAGCACTGTGAAACTGCAGCAGACGACAATGGTGATGAATGGGTTAAGTTTAGAGCTGAACAAACGAGCACCTGAATTTAGTGGAATCCTCCAAAGGCTGTGTGATTGAAGCAGGCTGACAGGGTAACCTCTTACAAAACTCTGGAAATCCACTTGTTTGCCACTGGGAGAGCGATTATATGACAGCACAGCAGGGAGTTTGGTGGATCTTTTGCAGTGAAGGCTGCAAGCAGACCTCTGGGAGCGGAGGCGATATCTGGACCACGGGAATGCACGGAGAGAGCACAGAGCTAGGGCATAGAGTAGATACAACAAAGCACTGGCTCAGAGTAACATAATCCCTGCCTACTTAAAGGCAGCACAAGCACGGGATTGGCTAACACTTACCCACAGGTGTTTCACAAGTGCTCTCTGGTGCTCATTTGGTCTCCAACATGGCCGCCTCCTATACTGCAGACACACAGCGGTGCCTTTGGCCATTTGGTCCCCGCACTCCCAGCTCCCAGAACCTGCATCACCTGTGCCACTGACCACGCCATGTCCCCACACGGCCGCACAGCACCGCGAGCAACTGCACTGGCAACGGATGGACCCCAGAACCCGCAGAGGTGAGAGATCGGTTTGTGACACCAAATAACCAAACGAGGTAAACACCAGAGAGCATGCATTAATAAACTGTTTCACTGTGCAACTTCCCCACACATGCAATGCCAATTACAAGGCAATCATTACACATATACATACATTAGAAGTTGCAAAGAAGTTCATTTGCAGTTGGTTTTTGATGTTTTCTTTCAGTTGAAGTACAGGCTAAGTACAGTAAAGGCTGAAAACCCACTTATATTTCTCCACTTTGATTTCTACACCCTATCTATGTCAGCCTGGCTTGTCAGCCATGTATCCCTTAATATGTAGACCAAACACCAAGTGTTTGCATTTCCCCTGATTAAGGCCACACCCACACCTCACTACCCATCACCCACAGAGGGTCAGTGAGGAGAGCAATAAAATTAAAACAAACAAATGCTGAGGGGGACAGATACCATCACATAAGTACAAAACAATAACAGATCAAACTACTTTTTTAAACATATTACAATTACCCAAGAATGCAGTTATATCAACTAAGCCCAATGTAACAGTGTCTGCTGGGAGCAGTAGTTCGAATTAATTACCCAAGAATGGTATTCTGACTATGTCAGCTTTTTTGAACATGTCGGCATAATGAATGCTGGTATTTTGGCCGTGTCGGTCAATAGCTGTCGAGATTATGATCATTGGTATTTTTTGTTCGTCGGTAAATCATACTGAACCCGGCCATATAATCCAGTAAAAGGTGTAGATCACTAACAACTCAAAGCTTAGAGGTGGGACAACTACCAGCCGATAAAAGTAAAAAAAACCCATCATGTTGACCTTTTTCTATGTCGACCTTGTTCACGTCAACCTAATGACCGTGTTGACCTATTCCAGGTGTCGACCTAGTCACTGTCGACCAATAGTGGTCGACCTACTGACTGTTGACCTAATGCATGTGGACCCAATAACCCATACCCGAATATACAGTATAGACATCTATTTGCATCTCTGCGGATACTGTAGATTGCCCATTTTGCTAAAATTCCAAGACTGAAAAAGTATTTTTCCGAAGAGCCAGTGAGAGATTAAGAAGCCTGGTAATATAGGTTCTTGTATTGGATAGAGATCACTCAGCCCGATTAGAAGCAATGTCTTCCATCGCTTATTCTTTGACATATGACGAAAGATAAAAAGAATAACCAGAGCAAAAGTACAATACTTGAAAAAATGTGTTGATTAAACTTATCTCTTTTTTAAATCTGCTTTATGTAAGTCTTCAGTAGAATGGCAAGTAAGAGGGATTGTGGGAAATTGTCTGCTATTTCTATATACAGTAAGTACAGGGAAGAGGACGAGTGTCGCTCTCCCATTTCTGCCATGCTTCAGGTCTATACATGACCCCTGGGGGTAAATTTACTAAGATGGGAGTACTATTTAAGATGGGATGTTGCCCATAGCAACCAATCAGATTCCAGGTATTATCTTCTAGAAGGTGCTAGATAAATGAGAAGTAGAAGCTGATTGGTTGTTATGGGCAACATCCCATCTTAAATAGAACTCCAATCTTAGTAAATTTACCCCCTGGTACGCTCTATGCTTTCTGGGTCTGTTTCTTGTCTCCACAGCCGCAAAGCTATGAGGTGTAAAGCCAATCGGCCCATTATATGTATTTCTTTTCACCCTTCGCTTCCTGAAAAATTCTGAATATCTACCAATAATTCAGTTCCTGGCATTAACTTCTTACAGGAACTATTTTCCAGCCTATTGCCTGTTTTTTTTGCACCACTGGAAACAGCGTTAATAGGTCAGTTATCATTCGGCTGGATGTGAAGACGTCATATCTGCCAGTGTGATTGTAAAGCTTCTGATTTATCCTGTCAATATCTCTGATACATCTCAGCTTGTTTTATTGTGCTGCAAGTAATACAGGTTCAGATGAAACGTGAAATTCAGCGTTAGTGTCCCAGCGAGACTCCGACTTCCATGGAAACTCTTTAAATCATGAAGGATGAGCCCTGTCTCCCAGCAGCATTGATTCCTCTCATGTAATTGCCTCAAAATCACATCCTAAGTTCCTCAAATTCCCACACATACAAAGCACCGGGAGCAAACCCGTGGCTGCTGGGAAGGTTCAATCAAAGTGCTTCTGTGGATCCTGCAATGAGAATGTGACTTTGCAGGATCAGATCACAGCCAAATGTGTTTAATTATAGTATGAGCAAGACACTCTGCTTTACATATCTTGTGCCAGACAACGGCTCCGCGTTGGACCACAGATGGGTAAATACGACATGACTTGGAATCTAATATGAAAAAGTGTAGTGTGACTTGTAAGCGCAAACACACAGAGAAAAGAAACAGATGTCTAATTTCAGGCATTGTCGTACTAAGTGTTTCTTGTGTATACTGTTATATTCAACGGGATAGGTACCCCGGGCGTAAATGAGCCTCTGAGGCACGATTTCAGAGTACCTCGCTAAAGAAGTCATCACAGTAGTGGATTTGAGGCATATTTCTACACTCTGATTACGCTTTTATTCCTTGCCCTAGTCTACCAGTCATAGGTGTTTCTATACACCACACACACTGCACCCGTAGAATATACTTAGACCTCTGGAGTCCCACGACAACGGCTCTGCAGTACAGGCAAAAATCACTTGGAAAATGGCCGCCACAGCCATTTCCCAGTGATTTCCGCATGTGCACAGGAGGTGTCCCCAGGAACAAGGCACAGGCGCCCTGTTCCCGTAGACCTGCATATGCGCAGTAGGCTCTGGTTTTAAGCCAGTGTCTACTAGCTGCCGGAGAGGAGGGGGCCAGTGACAGAGGCACCACACAGGCCCCCTCCTCTCTTAAAACACCCCTGCTCCCAGGCCCTCATAGACATGGATTGCAGGCAGCATTGTAAATGTAAGCCATAGTAATGGAAAAGGTGTTAAACACCTCCTTGCTGTATGTGTGATTCCAGCGCTGCGGCTGCGTCACAGCCTGGGATCAACATTGTGACCAATGGTTGCGATGTTCCCTGCAGACTACCAGCTGGCTAAGCAGGCCATGGACTTGCCAATCCCGGAAAATGGGGGGCAACAAGGAAACGCCGGCCATCTCCGCCCCTGCTCCACCTCCCGGACCCCCTTGCCTGTCAATCAGGCAGGGGATATTGGAAAATTGCAAGAAAGATGCTGGATCTGTTCTCCACATGTGCAGAATGGGTCCTACCCCTGCACCGTTTCATTGATAATAAATGCTGAATATTATTATTAATATTGTAATTATTATTAATAATAATAATAATAATAATAATAATAACAATAACATTTATTTATATATTGGTAGCTTTTACAATTTACAACTTAGGGGTAAATTTACTAAGGTGGGAGATTTTTAGAACTGGTGATGTTGCCCCTAGCAACCAATCAGATTATATCTATTATCTGCTAGAAGCAGCTAGATAAATGGTAAGTAGAATCTGATTGGTTGCCATGGGCAACATCACCAGTTCTAAACATCTCCCATCTTAGTAAATTTACCCCTTAATTGGTAACAAAACAGAAATGAGACAAGACTGGGTAATGACAGTCAGACAGAGAGATAAGAGGCACCTGCTCGCAAGCTTACAGTATATAGGGAAATAGAAGTTTAATACAGTACATAATAAGTGCTATATATTGCATATTGGTCCATACAGATTGCAGAGGTCTTGGTGGGCTGTATAATCCAGGCACACAGCAATGTTGGCCTGGGGTCAGTGGGATGTGTGCGCATAGGTAGAGAACATATGTGCAGTACGGATGGTGTAAGGGTTAGCATTACTGCCTCACAGCACTGAGATCATGGGTTCAATTCCCACCATGGCTCTACCTGTGCGGAATTTGTATATTCTCCCCGTACTTGCGTGGGTTTTCTCTGGGTACTCCGGTTTCCTCCCACAGTCCAAAAATATACTGGTAGGTTAATTGGCTCCCAACAAAAATAATTAACCCTGGCGTGAATGTGTCTGTGTGTACATGTGATAGGGAATATAGAATGTAAGCTCCACTGGGGCAGGGACCGATGTGAATGGGCAAATATTCTCTGTAAAGTGCTGCGGAATATGTGTGCGCTATATAAATAACTGGTAATAAATAATATATGTACATTTTGTGTGAACTGTGTAGAGGGCAGGTCATTGGGTAGGATAGCTTATGAAGGTTTGAAAAGCTGCCAGAAGAGGTGAGTTTTCAGGGAATTCTTGTAGGCTTGGAGATTAGAGGAAAGTCTTATTGTGCATAGGAGGGCATCCCACAGAGTGGGTGCTATCAGCAACAATGAATAGAAGCAGGGAATGGGTGTGGGCGAGAGACACAAATCTTTCACAGAGCAGAGGGGTCGAGTTGTGAAATATTTTGAGATAAGTGAAGAGGGCTTATAGATAAGCAGGAGTGTCTTATATTGAATGCAGTAAAATATAGGCAGACAATGTAAGGACTGACAGAACAGAGCAGCTGCATTCAAAATAGATTGATGGGGTAAAAGTCTGACTAGGGGGAGATCAGTAAGAGGCTATTGCAATAGTCAATGCAGGAGAGAATGAGAGCATGAATTACAGCTTTTGCAGTGCATTGTGGGAAGTATGGGCGTATTTTCCTAAATGTATGTAACATGATTTGGATACAGATTGAATGTGTAGAGCAGGGATAACCAGAATTTTGGACTCTACTCTAAAGGCCGAAATCTTTCACAGTCTACCAAGTAGGAACATTTGCTACAAAGTCACACCAAAATAAGGGGGGGGCCTATACCAGTAGTGTCTGTGTAATTAATTTGAAAACAAATAAACATTATTTAACATTATTCATTTAAATATATTCAGTTATGATTCAGTTAAATAGTATCATTGTAATACATCCATTATTGGACCAACAGGGCTCCTGTAGCCTCTTTCAGCCTCTGTTTATGGTGTGGCTGTACACGCTGTCTTCAACATCATGCTTCACTGCCGGATCACCAGTGGGGTAGAATTTGGTATAGGTGGCAGAGGAGTGTGATGGAGGTTAGGCCACACGGTAGATGACTTAGCCAGGTCTTATGTTTATTTACCAAGCAGAACAGGTTTACAGGGTGACACAGGGTTAGCGCTGCAGGCATGTATAATAGGTGCACAGCGCTGTGTATGATGTGTGTACCAGACTTTGTCCCTCATTCCGAGTTGATCACTCGCTAGCTATTTTTTGCAGAGCAGCGATCAGATAGTCACCGCCCACGGGGGGGTGTATTTTTGCTTTGCAAGTGTGCGAACGCTTGTGCAGCCGAGCGGGCGAAAACGTTTTTTGCAGTTTCTGAGTAGGTCTGGACTTACTCAGCCCTTGCGATCACTTCAGACAGTCTGGTCCCGGAATTGATGTCAGACACCCGCCCTGCAAACGCTTGGACATGCCTTAGTTTTCCCTACCACTCCCAGAAAACGGTCAGTTGACACCCATAAACGCCTTCTTCCTGTCAATCTCCTTGCGATCGGTTGTGCGATTGGCTTTGTCGCTAGAAGCATTGCACAGCAATGATGCTGTTTGTACCCGTACGACGCGCCTGCGCATTGCAGTGCATATGCATGCGCAGTAGTAACCTGATCGCTGCGCTGCGAAAATTGGCAGCGTGCGATCAACTTGGAATGACCCCCTTAGCCAGCAAGCAGCAGGTAGGGACACACCCCTGTGTCTGTATACACAGTGGTGACAGTGGAATATACACGCTGACCTATATGTAGTGGTATAGCGATGGTGGTGCAATGGAATTATTTGCAGTCACCAACCTGTGTAACAATGGGGGTAATTCTGATCTGATAGCTGGGCTGCGACTTTTGCAGCCCTGCGATCAGATAGTCGCCGCCTACAGGGGGAGTGTATTTTAGCTGTGCAAGTGTGCGATCGCATGTGTAGCAGAGTTGCACAAACTTATTTTGTGCAATCTCTGCGCAGCCCAGGACTTACTCTTCCAGTGCGACGAGAACAGGCTGATCAGGACTGGATTTGACGTCAGACTCCCTCCCTGAAAACACTTGATCCCCCCAGCATTTTTCCGGACACTCCCTGAAAACAGTCAGTTGTCACCCACAAACGGCCACTTCCTGTCAATCTCCTTGAAAGGTCCGTGCGAATGGATTCTTCGCACCATCCCGTTGCAGGGCGCCGATGCCTTGTGAGATGCGCCGGCGCAGTATGGTGCATACGCATGCGCAGTTCGGATCTGAACGCCCGCTGTGCGAAAATGCACAGAAGCGATCAGATCTGAATGATCCCCAATGTCTCTACTAAGGCATCGCTGAAGACTCGCAGGGGCATGTCCTACTAGCATGGAGCTGAAGGCGCACGGACACGTCGCAGTAGCGCTTAGGGTCGGAGGTTGCGCCTCCTTCAGTCCGGAGGTCCTAGTGAAGTGGACGGAGATGAAGAGCAGGGTGTTGTCTCAGTATGCTCTCCGTGTTAACATGGTTTCTTCCAAGTGGTCCAAATCAAACAGTCCAAAATCTACGGAGAAAACCTGTTGCTTGTGTAGAAAAAATAAAAATAAAACTTTATGATGGATGAGCAATAACCAGGAGACTCTGTAATCATGGACATGATGAGGGCTACGCGAGAAAGGAATCAAGTCGCCCTCCCCCGCAATCTGACAAGCGGGCGCTAGCAACACATTTGTTATAATAAAAAATACAAAATGGTGAGGAAGCCAAAACAGATTTTCCCACTGTACAAATACCCTGAGCAGACAAATATCTTACAGATAAATGTGCTGAGAAAACACTTCTGTAAGCACTATCGTACGAAAGGAAATCATTCTTCTGTTTCTTGCTATTTATAATGCAGCTCACTATAAACTCTACTTTGTTATAACCACTGTAACCTTCTTCTTTTGTATCTGTTTCTATAATAGTCTCTCTGTCACCTCTGTCTGTAAAAAGTTTCACAGTCTACCCAATAACTGGGAATTAGATGTGATAGCGAAGATAAAATGAGTAAAAAAAATTAAAAATATATAACACATAAATAAAAATAGAAAACATTAACCATCAAGATTGAATTTGTATCACTGTGAGGTTTATTCAGGTGATTCATGTTGCTGTCTCAGCAAAGGGTTGTATTACGCTCAGGTAAGAACACCCAAATGGTTAAAAACCAACAAATAATATAATAAAAAATATTTCTTGGTTAGTGGTATTTACAGATTTACTCAGAGCTTCCATTGTGGCTCCTTTCATCTGGAAAGTTCTCTTCTCCTGAAGGTCATGCTTTACTGTCGCACAAAGGTGTAACTACCATAATAGCAAAATTGATGCTACTTTTTGGCAAACTTAGGCTGTTACCATGGATACCACGGTTTAGGGAGCACCTAGAACACTGAAGGCTCTATTAAGTTCAAAAACATGTTCAAACCTCCAGAAACGCCTTTTTTCAGAGGGCTGCGGCATTTTTGATCATCACGAGTAGAGATGAGCGGGTTCGGATTTACTCGGTTCTTAACGCCATAATTATCGCAAAGTCAAATTTTCTGGATTTTTCTTATTGGCTAACCAAAACACGTGACATTCGAGAGCCAAAAAGGAGATTCGAGTAAATCCGAGCAAAACCCAACCCGCTCATCTCTAATCAGGGGTATTTAACAAGGAGATCATGCAGCCAATATTGGAGATACCTGTTCAGTTCCTCCTTTCTATGATCACAAACACAGCTTCCTATGGGGACTACATAAAACACAATTTAAAGAGCTCCAAAAAGCGTAGCTTTTCCAAGCATGGCCACACTAGCTAACGCCATTTATGGTTGGCGTTAGCCCATTGTAGCTTCCTGTAAGGGTGACATTTTCACTCCCCCCCCCCCCATTGTCGCACATGTGCATTAACTATTGTAAATAATCACTTTAATTTTTAGACTTCTCTGGGATAAGAGCCCATCTTGTGACATCTGGGGTATGGTAAACTGTCCTGAAAGGTATTCCAAATTTCAGTGATGTGGCAATGAAAAATTAAACTCTTCTGGGTTTATTGAAAACTATTAATAGACCCCTCGGATACATAATGCTTCTTTCATGTTGCTTTTCATCTGCTGCATCTCCATCTGTCATGGGTGCCACTTCCGAGTGGTAGGATGCCTTCTAGCCCTCCCCCAGGATTAGCACTGGCCCTGCATACTAGCAAGGGGTACAACACATGTGGGAGTTGGCGCCAGTCTACTCTGTCAAAGCCATAAATGCATATGTGTTTTTTTCATGCAGGAGTGTAATACCCCACATTGTGATAGCCTGTGTCACAAATCAAGGCAGTGGGACTACTAAAGACAGCCCGGAATGAATTACCTGCCTCAGACCCTTTAAGAGACCTGCTGGGGGCGGGACCTACCTGGCTGGGTGATTGACAGCTCGTGTAGGAGGGAGACCTGATTGGCTGTGGTATACAGGAAGAGGAAATGAGGTCAGATGCCGGGCTGAGGAAAGAGGAGATGCATGTGGGAGAGTGAGGAGGCAGTGTGAAAAGTTTGAGAGCAGCTTTCCGGCGCCTACCGACGCCGGTGACCTGTCCCGTGTACGTCGGCAGGGGGAGAGGAGGCGCGTGTCAGCAGAGTACGCCAGACGGTGGAGGCACACACCCGGAGAAGCAGTGTGTGTCAGGCGCCACGAGTGTGAAGGCGGGAGAGGCGCGGTAGCCCACAGCACAGCCAAGCAACAAGAACCATGAGTATAGCCCCTGCAGCAAATCTGTTATTCAGAAACTGCTTGAGAGTGATAGAAACAGGCCCTGCTGTCAGCATCAGAGAGACTGAGTGTCATCACACTTAACCTCACTGGGTGCGCCTGCGCAGAGGACTATACATCCTCTGTCACACTACAGAAAACAGAGTCCCTTTTGGGACAAAGATCACCCTTACCAGGGAACTTTAAAGGGGCTACTGACCTAATGGCGTTTACTTGATCAAAAACAGTGAGAGGTCACAGGTGTGATTCTTTTGAAAGGATAACAGTGGATCCAATGCTACGGGACAACAGAGATTTATCTGACACCTGCTCTGCTGAGTTAAATAATTAACACAGCCACAGTTCCTCTTCAAGTCCCACCTTTGTCAGTAGTGGCTCCCCAGTGAGACACAGGGGGATAACCGCGTTGAGATGCCGCGTTACCATTGAGGGTGAGAACTCACTGATGTCACCATACCTAAACCCTGTGCACAGGTCGGGTTTCAGAACCCGTTTAAGTGGGACAGTAATAGTACTTGAGTACCTGAAGGTCACGTTACTTGATGTTGATGTGTTATGTGATGCTTCTATTTTGTGATGTTTCTATGGTGTGATATTTATATTATGTGGTGTTTATATTGTGTTGACTGCTACTAGGCAGTAGGTCGGTTTCAGTGGTGCTGTCACGTCGTGCCCGGGGTAGTGGTGCCCCAATAGTTTTGCACTCCGTTGGGAAACACGGTTAATACCTCCCACTGCCTGACAACACCAATAAACCGAGAGTAATAGTGAACTTTATTGCACCAGTGCAGGAGTGAGTAGATATTATTTAAAGCACAAAACAAACCGTATTTAAGTTGTTGGGCATTATACGTATAGACCACTCTTAGTGGTAGCGTTGGGACGCTCCCTTTGTAAAGCCTTGGTAGTCCAACTTGGATCGTGAGTCCATTGTGGAGTAGTGCTACCACAAATAGTCGCCACACTGTCAAGTTCTAGCGATATGCACACGTTAGGGGTACCTTGCGGATCCATTGTTATTATAGAGAACAAATAAGTGAATTGCACTAAAGTGTTATTATTGCCTTGAGATTTATACCAAAGTGTTACAATGTTACCTCATTCTACTTCAAAAGAATAAAACTTCAGCTGTTGAATACCGTTGCCCGTTTTCTTCTAACCACCGAGAACAAAGAACCTGAGCGAATATGACTACAGTGCATCCTTCACAGAGGTAATAAGAGAATACCCACGACCCGTGTACTACAAATAAGGAACCCCTACAAAATGTTGATCTGGAGCCCACACTTTTCTAGTTGGTGTTGCTGAATAACTGTATTGCTAAGAGAGGCTGCCCGTCACTTTTTATGGGATCCGGTCAGAATCCTGAAGGTCGGGATTCTAAACAGCAGGATGCTGTGGTCGGTAATTTACTATTGGTCCCGCTTTCCGGCATTTCAACCAACCCCAACTCAGGCCTACCATTTGGAAGAGGTCCTTTTCCTTCTCATTCCCCCCCTAGCATTATCCATGCCACGACTGCTCAATCTCTTGTGTCTACATGTTCCTGCTCAGTGACACAGATATGGTGGGTACAGGCTCATTGAATGCTGAATTACCATTCCTCGATCTGTGGCTCACCCCCACTTGCCAATTCAAGCTGAGGCATATTTCCATATCCTCGCCCCTGTTGCTCAGTCTACCCTGACTTTATTTCACTGTCTGTGTTTTGTGCTTTGCTATATGATTACTGCTATAATTATACACTGCAGTGGTTGTAGATAGTTCAAGGGGTGTCCCAAGAGAGGGTGGTCACCTCAACTATCTGTATGCTGGGGGTCACTTGCAGGTACTTTCCTAAGTACGTTGCAGTATTCTCAGCAAGATGCCATGAGGGGACAAAGCTTTGACGTGGTGAGCCATGATTGGATTGGCTGGACAGTGGTGAGCTGCAAATTCAAATTGCCGCTCCACCATTAACTGGGCCTGAATCTCGTCAAATTCAAACCAGCCAACAACGGAACCCAATGCCAACTCGCAAGAGTTGGCTATGGTGTCCATGGCAATCTGGACCCTGATCACTCCTAGGGTGTCCTCCTTTGGGTCTATTACTGGGTGCTGTTCATCAGTCCATGTGCTGGTTCCCGGGAGAATCTTGGCGGTGGCATCAGAGAAGGTTACCAGGATGAAAGCAGCAATTGGAGGCAGCGGGAAGGAATGTGAAGAGACGTGAGGTACAGTAGGAGATTTAGGAGAGGGGTGGCGGGTGTGATTGAATGCTTTGTAAGTGACGGTATAGAGATTGTATTATTGCATTTGGGGTATTAGCACAGACCTGACCTGTTTTTTTCTCTCAATAATGTCAGTACGTGATAAATCCTTACTACCGCTGATGTAATGGTGGTATGTGAGTGCTGGTTAGCAGAAACAACTTTATGGCAAAGGCGGCTGTTATAGATAAAGATAAGGTACTAAGGAATTATCATGTGTATATAGGGGGTCATTCCGAGTTGATCGTAGCTGTGCTAAATTTAGCACAGCTACGATCATTCACACTGACATGCGGGGGGACGCCCGGCACAGGGCTAGTCCGCCCCGCATGTCAGTGCCGCCCCCCCCCCCCTGCAGAAGTGCAAAGGCATCACACAGCGGCGATGCCTTTGCACTTCAAGAGTAGCTCCCGACCAGCGCAGCCGGGAGCTACTCGTCGCTCCCCGGCCCGCAGCGGCCGCGGCCCGTCCCCCCAATGGTCCGGCCACGCCTGTGTTGGCCGGACCGCTCCCACTAAACGGCGGCATAAAGCCGCCGTCCAGCCCCCTCCCGCCCAGCAACCGCCTCTGCCTCAGAGGCGATCGCTAGGCAACGACGGCTGCCATGCGCCGACACACTGCGGCGCTGGTGCATGCGCAGTTTCGACCCAAACGCTGTGCTGCAACAAACTGCAGCGAGCGATCGGGTCGGAATGACCCCCATAGTGTTATTCATTATAATGACATGGGGGAGGGGGATTCTTTGCCAATTAAATCAATAGATTGTGTCTGATTAGCATCTTAAATGTTTGTATAATTATTTCACAGGGAAGACCAGGGTTCTGCACCTTCTTATGTTGGAGCAATTGTGACATCACTGGAAAGTCACCTGCCGGGAGCTGTGATCTGACCTCATAGACCACGTAACAGAATATAACACATTTCTCTTATTACGTGTGTTCAATCGATGCAACGACTGTTCCCGCTGGTGCTTTACAATTCCTGCTCTAACTGAAATAAAATTAGTCACAGCCCAGTATAATGGACATACTTTGTTTTTTTAATAATGTTCATGTTTCTCAGCTTTGATAAATATTTTTGGGTGCAATTATATTTTAAGAACAGATTCCATTATCTGAAAAATTGTTTTACATGAAGCACAAATTCCGTCTTTCATCTCAGAACCAGCCGGGACGCAGTTTACGATCAAATGATTCAGAAATTAAAAGCTAAAATACTCGGAGAGTGAAGAAAGGATTGGGAAATACAGAAAGGATTAAGAATGTTCTCGTGGCATAAGCCAGGCTGAAGATATGTATTTGCTTACAGACTTCTGTCTGTATTCAGAGTACAAGAATTTGGTTTCTGCTTATTCTGAAGAGAGTTTCTGCTTATTCTGAAGAGGCGCTGGTGTCTGAGGTCACAATTGTGCTGCAGGGGAGACGGAGAGAGACAGCATGGCGCACTGGAAGGAGGAAGAGATCCGGGAGCTGCTTGCTATTAGAGGGCAAGAGGAGATCCGGCGTCGAGTATTAGCCATAGATGCCTACCCTCCCGCATTCTGCGGGAGACTCCCGTTTCACTGTGGAGTCTCCCGCTGCCCCGGAAAATGAAATAAACCCCCAGGATTCCCCACTTCCCAGTTGGGTTTCGAACTGCGCATGCGCGAGTCCCGATGTGATTGGGGGTGGGGCATGTATGAGCAACGCCGAGTGACGTTGGGATACTTGCCGGTCACCGTGAAGTTGTTGTTGGCACTGGGAGCGCACTGGCATCGCACAAGTGTGACCTGCCTGCCTTCCTGGCCTCCTGCCAGCCACAATTTTGGAGAGGTGGAGAAGGACAGGGGCCGGAGGTGGACTCCAGTACTAAGGTACAGCCTCACACTCTGTCACACTATGCGAGACACGACTGACACAGCCTGCAGTGAGACTCCAGCCCACATGCTGGAAGCTGACAGCAGTGTCTCTCAGGACGTCCATGACCTGCATTCCACAGTATGCAGATCAGTATCTAAAGTAGGGTGGTACGGGGTACCATTAAGAAATGTGGTGGCATGCAGTACCACCAGTCCACCGCCAGCGCCGCAGGGTGCAGGGTCTCTGTCCGCAATGAGCATGCAACCCCTGGCAACGAGTAAGAAACCCTTGACAATGAGCATGTAACACCTGGCAATGAGCAAGAAACCCCTGGCAACGAGCATGTAGGGCAATAAGCAGGGGGCATTATGCGTGTAAGTGGCACTACAGGGGGCATTATGCGTATAAGTGACACTAAAATGCCATGGGAGGGTGGCGCAAAATGTATAATTATGCCATTGCATGTATAGCGTTACCCAGAAGTGCCAGGAATGCTGACGCCACCAGGAGAAGATGCAGAAAGCTGCATTTTTTGCCATGAAACCCCTGGCAGCAAGTAAATAGAAGCTTTACTGTGGGGCATAATTTGTAAGCGGTATTTTTGTGTGTAGGACATAAAATGGTGTCAGTGGCATAATATGTAATAGGCATTACGGTGTGTGGTATAATATGTAATAGGCATTACGGTGTGTGGCATAATGTGTAATGCGCATTACGGTGTCTGGCATAATGTGTAATGGGCATTACAGTGTGTGGCATAATTGTTAGGGTCTCCTGCTCTGTGCTGCCACGTTGTCATGGCAACCGGGAGACAAGTGCTAGCGGAGTAACCTGAGCGTAGCTGATACTCCGGTTCGGGTCTTTTGCTGTGCAGTGGTTACAGGCTCTGTGCACGGCAGGGGATCCGGTGCTGGTTTTTGTGCTCACAGTCTGTGAGGCCTTTGTGGACAGTGGGGCCGATGGGGTTTTTATGGACCGCCAATTCGCCCTGAAACACTCTGTTCCCTTAGTACCCTTGGCATCGGAAATTGAGATTTGTGGGTTAAACGGGGAACCATTATCCCAGGGTAAAATTACCTCTTGCACTAGCCAGATTTCTTTGTTTATTGGAGCCACACACTCTGAAAAATTGTCCTTTTATGTGACTGTCTGTACTTTTGCCCCATTGGTGTTGGGGTTACCCTGGTTAAGGGCCCACAATCCTCAATTTGACTGGGTCTCTGGGGAGATTCTTAGTTGGGGTACTGATTGTTTCAGGAGTTGCTTGAGCCTTCCAGTCAGGCTTTCGCAGCTAAGTTTGCCAGGATTGCCAGGATGTTATGCAGATTTTGCGGACGTGTTCTCCAAAAGAGTTGCAGAGGTACTACCTCCCCATCGCCCCTATGACTGTGCCATTGATTTGTTGCCGAATGCTAAGCTTCCCAAGAGCAGGTTGTACTCCCTGTCACGTCCTGAGACTCAGGCTATGGCAGAGTACATTCAGGAGAACTTGGCTAAGGGATTTATCAGACCTTCACAGTCTCCAGTTGGGTCGGGGTTCTTCTTCGTGGGTAAAAAGGACGGTTCGTTGCGACCCTGCATCGACTTCAGGGAATTGAACCGTATCACGATTAAAAACTCATACCCACTGCCTCTCATTTCGGTCTTGTTTGACCAGCTTCGTACTGCCACCATTTATTCTAAGATTGACCTACGCGGTGCGTACAATCTAATCCGAATAAGAGAGGGGGATGAATGGAAGACTGCCTTTAATACCCACTCAGGGCATTATGAATATTTTGTGATGCCTTTTGGGCTCTGTAATGCCCCGGCAGTCTTCCAGGACTTCATGAACGATGTGCTCAGGGAATATTTGGATAGATTCTTAGTTGTATACTTAGATGACATCCTAATCTTCTCCCATTCCCTGGAGGAACATCGGAAGCATGTACGCTTAGTCCTCCAGAAACTCAGAGACCACCGGCTTGGGGCGAAGCTGGAGAAGTGCGAATTTGAAGTTCAGCAAATCGCATTTCTAGGATATATTATCTCCCCAGAAGGTTTCCAAATGGAGGGTTCCAAGGTACAGGCAGTCCTGGATTGGGTGCAGCCCACTAGTTTGAAGGCGCTTCAGCGTTTTCTGGGCTTTGCGAATTTTTATAAACGATTTATCGCTGGATTTTCGTCTATAGTGGCGCCCTTGGTGGCACTCACTAAGAAAGGGGCGGATGTTGCTCACTGGTCTTGTGAGGCCAAAGCGGCTTTTGCCCGTCTCAAAAGGGCATTTGTCTCGGCCAAGGTGCTGCGACACCCAGATCCAGAGCGTCCTTTTGTGGTGGAGGTGGATGCCTCTGAGATGGGTATTGGGGCAGTGCTCTCTCAGATGGGGGTGTCTGATAATCGTCTTCATCCCTGTGCTTACTTTTCCCGTAAATTTTCGCCTGCCGAGATGAATTATGACGTGGGTAACCGGGAATTGTTGGCTATTAAGGATGCACTCGAGGAGTGGAGACACTGGCTTGAGGGGGCTAAGTTTGTGGTCTCAATTCTCACCGACCATAAGAATTTGGCATATTTAGAGTCAGCGAAGCGCCTCAATGCCAGGCAGGCACAATGGGCTTTGTTTTTTGCTCGCTTTAATTTTTTGATAACATATTGCCCTGGGTCAAAAAACATCAAGGCTGATGCGCTCTCGCGGAGTTTTGCTCCAATCCAGGAGACCACAGAGGAGCCATTGCCCATTGTGTCCCCATCATGTATTAAAGTGGGCATTACCCAGGACCTCTTGTCATTGGTCCTTAGAGCACAGGAGCAGGCTCCTCCAGACCTTCCTGTAGGTCTTTTGTTTGTGCCTCCTAGGTTAAGACAGCGAGTGTTCCTGGAATTCCATGCCAAGAGGTCGGCAGGTCACCCGGGTATTGCCAGAACTCGGGAGTTGCTATCTAGGGCGGTGTGGTGGCCCTCGGTGGCTAGGGATGTGGATCAGTGGGTTCGGGCATGTGACATCTGTGCCCGAAATAAGACTCCTAGAGGGATTCCTGTTGGCCCATTACATCCACTCTCTATTCCATCTAAGCCATGGACCCACATTTCAATGGATTTTGTGGTGGACTTGCCCAAATCCTCGGGGATGACAGCCATCTGGGTTGTCGTTGACAGGTTTTCGAAGATGGCGCACTTAGTTTCATTGGTTGGGCTGCCATCGGCCAGACGCCTGTCTGAATTATTTATGCTGCATGTTGTGCGCCTCCACGGGTTGCCACTTGATGTGGTCTCTGACCGCGGATCCCAGTTTGTGGCCAAATTCTGGAGGGCATTTTGTTCCGATCTCCAGATTTCTGTCAGCTTGTCGTCAGGCTACCATCCGCAGTCTAATGGGCAGACTGAAAGGGTGAACCAGTCCTTGGAGCAGTTCCTCAGGTGTTATGTCTCCAAGTGTCAGACTGACTGGGTTGCTCATCTGTCCATAGCGGAGTTTGCCTATAACAACGCGGCTCACTCTGCTACAGGGATCTCTCCCTTCCTTTGTGTGTATGGGCATCATCCTAAGGCCAATTCTTTTGACCCCCTGGACTTCACGCCTGGTGGTTCCTCTGTGGTTTCGGTCCTTAGAGGTATTTGGAGGAAAGTGAAGAAAAGAAAGCCCTTGTGTCTGTGTCATTAGTGACCAAAAGGGTTTTTGATAAGCGGAAAAGACCATGCAGCTTCAAATTAGGAGACTTCGTCTGGTTGTCTACCAAGAATTTGAAGTTGAGACAGCCATCTCATAAGTTAGGCCCCCGGTTCATCGGTCCTTATAAGATCACTAGGGTTATCAATCCGGTGGCATTTCAGTTAGATCTACCCCGTTCTTTGGGTATCAATAAAACATTTCATTGTTCCCTTTTAAAACGGGCGATTAGTAATCCTTCTTCCAGTGGAAGACCTTCCCCTCTTCTGATACGTGGCCAGAGGGAGTTTGTTGTTGAAAGGATTCTTGACTCCAAGATGGTTCGAGGTCGGCTGTCATTTTTGGTGCACTGGAAGGGGTATGGCCCAGAGGAGCGGTCGTGGGTGCGCAGTTGTGATCTTCATGCCCCCAGACTGTTATGCTCTTTCTTCTCGCAGTTCCCCGATAAAACCGGTGGTAGGGGTTCTTTGACCCCTCGTCAGAGGGGGGGTACTGTTAGGGTCTCCTGCTCTGTGCTGCCACGTTGTCATGGCAACCGGGAGACAAGTGCTAGCGGAGTAACCTGAGCGTAGCTGATACTCCGGTTTGGGTCTTTTGCTGTGCAGTGGTTACAGGCTCTGTGCACGGCAGGGGATCCGGTGCTGGTTTTTGTGCTCACAGTCTGTGAGGTCTGAGTGGGGCGTGGACAGCACCTGCTATATAAACCCTCTTCTCAGGTTAGGCAGATGCTCCTGAATCTTTGTTGGTTAGTCAGTTCCTGAAAGCTAGCTAGTACTGTGTAAACTTTGTATTTGTTTGTTGCTTACTGCAAATAGGCCTTGGAATTTGGTATTACACTCTACCAATCCAGACCTAGCAGTAAGACTGGAGTCAGTCGTTTAACCTGCTGGGGTTCTTTTGCTACTCTGTGAACCTAGCAAGTTTGCGGCTGTATTCTCAGACTTGCCTGCCAAAATCCTTTCTCACTGTGCAAGGTGTTCAGGTGTCAGTTTAGTGGCAGTAAGCTGAACCAGTGCACTGCAAGTGAGGACTAGGATTGTGGAGACTCTCCTTGTGTCTATTATTCCATCTCTGACCAAGGAGTTTACTGCCACACCCGTTGGTAACCCTTTAGGGTTTTGCTGTTGCCCTTAGCAACAGCATTTCGGGTTCTCTACGTATTAAATCACTACATCTCGCTTCTTTCCATCTGAGCATTCCTAATACTAGGGAGACACCCAGTTTCTTAGCCTTTGGGCTTCTCTGTTCACTTTGTGTTTATTTTGTTACCCTATCACCTTCTGTATATGTAATGTCATATTCCCCAGTCTGTCTGTGAGTTCATTTGTTTTGCATCCCTCACCATTCAGACACCAGTACATTCCTGCTGGCACTGGTGTGCATAACAATAATGTGTAATAAGTATTACGGTGTGTGGCATAATGTATAATAACTTAAGCATTACGGTGTGTGGCATAATGTGTAATGGGCATTACGGTGTCTGACATAATGTGTAATGGGCATTACGGTGTCTGGCATAATGTGTATTGGGCATTACAGTGTGTGGCATAATGTGTAATAAGCATTATGGTGTGTGGTATAATATGTAATGGGCATTACGGTGTGTGGCATAATGTGTAATGGGTGTTACAGTGTCTGATATAATATGTAATGGGAATTACAGTGTCTGGTATAATGTGTATTGGGCACTACGGTGTGTGGCATAATGTGTAATAAGCATTACAGTGTGTGACATAATGTGTAATGGGCATTACAGTGTTTGGCATAATGTGTAAGGGGCATTACGGTGTGTGGCATAATGTGGCCTTGCCCCTATTGTCAAGTAGCCACTCCCCTAGTTCCATGTAACCACACCCCCTCATGACACATGACCATTCCCATTTTTACAAAATTTTTGGCTTGCGCCACTGATGTAGATCTCCCGTTATTGCCGGTGCTCCAATCCCCTCTCCCTCCCACTTTCACTCAAGGACTTGTCCCTGACTGTTCAACCTCTCTCATCCCTACCCTTTTGTCTGGTATATAGAGGGTCATTCCGACCCGTTCGCACGCAGCGGTTTATCGCTGCGGTGCAAACGGGTGCGGAATGCGCATGCGCGGCAGCCGCAGTTCCCATGCGCGATAGGGGTCTTCTTAAAGAAGAAAGCGGTCGCAGGAAGGACCGCAAAAAAAGATTGATAGGAAGAGTGCGTTCCAGGGCGGATCCGGACCGTTTGGAGCCATTTTTGGGGAGTGGTGAGTATAACGCAGGCGTGTCCAGGAGAACGGAGGGCGAAGGAGTAACGTCAAAGCCGGGCCCATCATCGCTGGATCCATCGCACAGGGTACGTAGGTATAGGCCTAGTCTTGTTTTGTGTGACATTTTTTTAGCTTAGCAAGGCTGCACAAGCGATCGCAGCCCTGCTAAGCTAAAATACACTCCCCCATAGGCGTGGGCTAGTTGATCGCAGCAGCAGCAAAAAGTTGCTGGCTGCGATCAACTCTGAATGACCACCATAGTCTCATGTCATTGTTACACACCCTAGCCGGGTGTCATTTAGATTTAGTGCAGCTGCAGGCTTGTCCTGATGGATGCTGGAGAAATAATTTATGTAAAATACGATGAACTGAGACAGACACTTAACCCCCTGATACACATGACAATGGACTAGCTGATCTCCTAGCAGGTTCATACATATTACAGGTGAAAAAGTATTGATCTGTAATAAGTTTTTCAGGCACTTTAATGTAAGCTCCTCTTTAAAACTGGCAAATGCACCACAGCGAGGGCCGTGTAAAAGAAGCATAATGCAATTGCGACCAGACTGCAACCCAAAATGTAAGCTGCCCACCTGTGACTGCAGCTGTCACCGTCACTGTAGCATACTGCAGCACCTCTACCCAGGACCCTTTCCTCTACTTTGTCTTCTGTCACTGTTACTTGCCAACCCTCCCGCCGCTCCCGTGTTGTTAACCAGTCTCTTGCAGCCCCGCAAACTTTATTAAATATCCCAGATCCTCCTAGCGTCATCTTTTATGCAGACTAAGCATGTACAAATCCACTGTACACGGGGGCAGAGCTTGAGGTCCGAATACCAATAAAGGGACTGGCTGACAGGGAAGGGCGCAGCCGCTGTCAACCTGGCCCCACAGTGTCTGCATTGTTCTGTCTACCCTCTGACTCTGCAGCCTCTCTGCTGTCTGCTCCATTCTGCTCCCTAGTCTGCTCGCCTACCCTCTGTCTAGGGCCCTGCTGGGCAGGGTGGTAAGGGTGCATATATGTGGCCATTATGTTGTACCATATTATTATTGTGGGGCCGGACAGTGATATCCAGTGCAGAGATGATGTGCCCAGGTGGTCTTCAGGTTGCCGAATGTCGGGATCCCGGCGCACAGTATACCGGCGCCGGCATACCGACAGATATTCTCCCTTGTGGGGATCCACGACCCCCCTGGAGGGAGAACAAATAGCGTGGCGCGCGTAGCCCACAAGGGGCTCATTTGTGCTCACCACGCTGTCGGTATGCCGGCGGTCGGGCTCCCGGCGCCGGTATGCTGGTTGCTGGGAGCCCGGCTGCCAGCATACCATACTACACCCATGTGCCCAGCGGCCAGCCCCTTCCCATGTCATTGCTGTGTCTTGTACAATGGAGCAGAGCTGCAGGGTAAGATAATAGGTATATAGTAATAAGGCGGGTACGCAGGGTGATATAATAGGTATATAGTGAGTAGGGTATGCAGGGTGAGATAATAGGTATATAGTGAGTAGACTACAGAGAGTATATGCAATATATACATATTATATCACCCTCTGTACCGTACGCACTATATACATATTATATAACCTTTTGTGGTATACTGCTCTTCGTACTATAGTTTTCACCTGTCACTGCAGGACACACTCCTTAGTGGAAATAGATACGCCCATGGGTGGGGCTAGACACGCCCCTTTGGCTGGAACATGACACACACCCTCAACGGCGCTCCTACAATCTCCCTGAAACTACTTTTCAAAAGTAGGCAAGTATGGTATTAGCCCTCTCCACCAGAAATTGCTCCGTTCTCCTCTTGCAATAAGATTGAGCGAGGTAGCACAGTGCAAGCAGCTGCATCAGGATCTCATTTGCTGTGTAAAACAGCAAAAAAACAACAAGAACTCAGGAACTCCGGGTTACTCAGCAGTAATTCGTCGGCCATGGTTAATGCAATGCAGTGAGCAGTCACCACCCACTTTGATGACCTCATCTCTGTGTGCCATAAAAACAGTCCATTTCTTATGACACACAGTATATTGAAGGGCTGACCCGGGTTCTGTCTGAAAGGGGTCGACTCGGGAATAATCTGGGTTAAATGTGCTGTGTGACAGGGGGTTAGGAACTGTGACCCGGGTTTTTCCCAGTTTCCCAAATCCGGGAAAAAAACAGAGATTTTGAGATTTTTCTGTCTGAAAGTGGTATATAGTCAGACAAGGCTGTCCCCATGTTCTACTGTGCAACAGTGCCGAGAGGGGGATAGTGGGTACCTATAACCTGGGCCTATGGGGAAGCCCAAGAGTGCAGAGATGGCTACCTGCAATGTGACCACACATTCTACTGACCCTCCTTCTGTGAATACGCCCCCCTGCACCCAAAAGTATCGACAATCCTTCCGCTATGATCATGTGACGGCTGAGGAAGGAGGTGGTGGTGTGGAGGTTTATGTTGTAAATGTGAATGCTGAGTAGAGTCCAAACCCTGACTTATAACTGCAGGACAGTACACAAGAAGTAAAAGTGAAGGACATACCACATTTAGGGGCTCATCTATCAACAAGAGATAAAACTTGTTGTGAATGATAAAACTCGTTGCATATGATAAATGGTGCTCCAGCCAATCAGCTTTTTAACTGTCATGTGTTTGAAAATAACAGTTGGAAGCTGATTGGCTTGAGCACCATTTATCAAACGCAACGAGTTTTATCATACACAGCGAGTTTTATCACTCATTGATAAATAAGCCCCTTAGATTTCACTTTCAAATTAAGTCCATGATTCCAACAAGGATCCAACGATGAGGTTATAATTACCTTCAATTTGCTTGTGTGGAATTGAGGTATTTGGGATACAGGTTAACGGTGATATTGGACACAAATACTCTTTTAAATGTTCCTCTTGTGATTGCTACATTCATGTGTGGTAGCTATAACGGGATCCGATCTCTAGGTTGACCACTATTGGTTGACAGTAAGTAGGTCGACATGGTTTCTAGGTCGACAGGGACTCTAGGTCGCATGTACTAGGTCGACATGACAAAAGGTTGACATGAGTTTTTCACTCCCCCCCCCCCCATTTTTTACTTTTTCATACTTTCCGATCCACGTGGACTACAATTGGGAACAGTAACCTGCCATGCGAGGGGATACGGTGCACTAATTGGGGTTCCCGGTCACTCTACGAATAAAAACGACACCCAAAAAATGTAAAAGACTCATGTTGACATTTTTTCATGTCGACCTAGCACATGTTGACATACAGTCCCTGTCAACCTAGAAATCATGTCGACCTACTTACTGTCGACCTACTTACTGTCGACCAATAGTGGTCGACCTAGACAGTGTCAGCCTAAGTCTATTCTATCTAACATACCACACCCGCTATAACATGGAACTGACTGATATTGTGTGAGGCAGTGACCTCACCAGCCACGAGATTATGTTAGTAAAGTTGCAAGTGACAGTGCCCTAGTCAGGATGTGAGAAGAAGAATAGAGACAAGAATTAGATAGTGAAACGAGCAGGGTCCTCAGCAGCACAGGGTAGTAATGTGATGCTCCTGATGAAGGAATATTCTGCTGTCAAACTAATCTCTATAAGGGTCATATTCATCAATATGCCCCGAAGGTGCCCAATACTTTGGTATCCGACTTACCAACTAACTGGTCCTGAGCAATTCAACATACAGTAACTCCAGTGCGGGGACAGCTGCTCCAAAAAGCAGAATTTATTTTATAGAGGATTTTACCCTTTCTGCATCATACTGACTCTTTATAAATCATCCAGGCATGTATTGTTATCTCCTATATATTTGTCTAAATCTGTGACTCCGTGCCCGTAACGCTGGGTGGAGTCACAGCGGTGGGCGGAGTCAGCAAGTCTCTGCTCCTGCTGCCTGTCCATCTCTCTCTCTCCCCTCCCCCCACCCATCAGCAGCTCTGATTCCCCGGCCGCGGCGCCGGCCCAACAACAACGGCTGATGCCGCCCCCGGCATACACATTAGGAGGGACGGGTGGCGCAGGAGAAGGCTCTCATAGCCCTCCCTGCGCCGTGTACACAGACCCGCCGCCTCCTCCGCACAAATCCCGCTGTCAGCTCTCCTGCTGTGACAGGAGGCGAGTGCTGCAGTGACGTCATCTCCTGCAGCACTCTCCTCCTGTCACACAGCCGGCACACACTCTCCAGTCTCCGGGGGCTGCCAGCATCTACAGGCAAGCTGGAAACACCCCCGGAGCGAGAGAGAACAGACCCGCGAGGCCACGCCCCTTTCCCAGCAGGCCACGCCCCCTTTTCGGCCGCGGGGGGGGGGAGAGATGTGTGTAACAGTAATGCTGAAATGCTGACCCAGTGACGCCTCTGGACACTGTACTGTTTACCAGCCTGCAGCAGCCGCCCACAGCCCCAACGGTGAGTCCCTCCGGCCATCCTACCCACTGTTTCTATGTCTGCTCGCCACTTTACACAAGTCTCCTCTTCTGGTGCCCTCCCCCTCCACTACTTTCCCCCCTCTCTTCATCAGCTTCCTCACTGGGGACCCTCCCTGCCGACCCGCGTCTCTATATCCCCTCCCTACCACCCCGCGTCTCTCTATCCCCTCCCTACCGCCCCGCGTCTCTCTATCCCCTCCCTACCGCCCCGCGTCTCTATATCCCCTCCCTACCGCCCCGCGTCTCTCTATCCCCTCCCTACCGCCTCGCGTCTCTCTATCCCCTCCCTACCGCCCCGCGTCTCTATATCCCCTCCCAGCCGCCCCGCGTCTCTCTATCCCCTCCCTACCGACCCACGTCTCTCTATCCCCTCCCTACCGCCCCGCGTCTCTATATCCCCTCCCAGCCGCCCCGCGTCTATCTATCCCCTCCCTACCGCCCCGCGTCTCTATATCCCCTCCCAGCCGCCCCGCGTCTCTCTATCCCCTCCCTACCGCCCCGCGTCTCTATATCCCCTCCCTACCGCCTCTCTCTATCCCCTCCTCCCTATGCCTCTGTATCCCCTCCCTACCGCCCGCGTCTCAGTATCCCCTCCCTACCGCTCTGCATCTCTGTATCACCTCCCTACCGCCCCGTGTCTCTGTATCCCATCCTACCGCCCCGCGTCTCTGTATCCCCTCCCTACCGCCCCGCGTCTCTCTATCCCCTCCCAGCCGCCCCGCCTCTCTGTATCCCCTCCCTATCGCCCCGGGTCTCTCTATCCCCTCCCTACCGCCCCGCGTCTCTCTATCCCCTCCCTGCCGACCCGCGTCTCTCTATCCCCTCCATACCGCCCCGCGTCTTTCTATCCCCTCCCTACCGCCCCGCGTCTCTATATATCCCCTCCCTACCGCCCTGCGTCTCTCTATCCCCTCCCTACGGCCCTGCGTCTCTCTATCCCCTCCCTGCCGCCCTGCGTCTCTCTATCCCCTCCCTACCGCCCCCCTTCTATCTATCCCCTCCCTACCGGCCCGCGTCTCTCTATCCCCTCTATCCACTCATACAAATATTGAACCGCAGCAAGTCGTGCAGGGGTTAAGGGGGCGTAGCCCCTTTCGACGGTGTGAAGAGCGCCCGTAGGGCGCGATGAAGCACCTAGTGTATACTATATGCTGCCCCGTGCCAATCTATATAGGAGATATTTCCACTAATACCTCCTGTCTGCGATTACAGCTTCCACTTGTTGGCGGAGTTCATGTATTCTATTTAGCGTTTACACTATCTAAATGTAGACAGACATCAATGATACCACTTGAAGAAGGGGTGGATACAGAGACCTAATAACAACTGGCTGCAGGCGGAGCTGCAAATGATAAAAGGTCTTCCTGCCCTTTTTGATTTGAATTTGGAATAACCACATCAAATTAATTAACCCCAGCCGACCCCCTGGTTCAGACTTAGAAGAATAACCTGAAATTGCAGGATTGGCACTGGGCACATGAATAACACAGCACAGGAGGATTCGGTAGATGTAAGGTAGACAGTTTCTAGAACTCTATTACTGATCGCAATCTCATCTCTCTCTCTGACTGCTATATTGACATATCCGCGCTGTTCCGTCTCCCGATGGATTTCACAGACACCGTGTAAGGTAGAGCAATTTCATTTGATTTCACCTTCCCTTCATTCATCAAACAGTACACTGATGAGGCTGAAAAAGAGCCTGTTAGGTATTTCTGTGCCGGAATAGGCCAGATGACTTCATCAGCGCAGGGATTAAACACAGGGGCCCTCATTCCGAGTTGTTCGCTCTGTATTTTTCATCGCATCGCAGTGAAAATCCGCCTAGTACGCATGCGCAATGTTCGCACTGCGACTGCGCCAAGTAACTTTACTATGAAGAAAGTAATTTTACTCACGGCTTTTTCTTCGCTCCGGCGATCGTAATGTGATTGACAGGAAATGGGTGTTACTGGGCGGAAACACGGCGTTTCAGGGGCGTGTGGCTGAAAACGCTACCGTTTCCGGAAAAAACGCAGGAGTGGCCGGAGAAACGGTGGGAGTGCCTGGGCGAACGCTGGGTGTGTTTGTGACGTCAACCAGGAACGACAAGCACTGAAATGATCGCACAGGCAGAGTAAGTCTGGAGCTACTCAGAAACTGCTAAGTAGTTAGTAATCGCAATATTGCGAATACATCGGTCGCAATTTTAAGAAGCTAAGATTCACTCCCAGTAGGCGGCGGCTTAGCGTGTGTAACTCTGCTAAATTCGCCTTGCGACCGATCAACTCGGAATGAGGGCCAGAGATGTCTGCTACCTGCACCGTCCTCCAGTCTCCGTGATCTATATACGCAGCATAGGAAGCAAACAGGAATGGCTTCAGCTAGAGAAAGTCACACCACCTTTGCTCTGTATTGTGCGTCTTACTCCCGGCAGACACACCTAATTGGTGATTTTGGATGTTGTAGACAGGTCTCTAGAAATAAGCATTATGGGTTATTAAAATAAGCTTTCTATATTGGAGCATTTGATCTATGGACCTGTCATTTTCAAGAAGTTCCACGTATAGGCTTCATTTCATATAGAGATATCATTTGTGCTGTGTTTTATAAAGAAAAATAAGTTCATAACTGTGAAAAATTGTGCTATGGGGCCCCTATAGGTATAGCTACATCCTTGGAACCACTAGGCATTAGAACTTTGGTGTCATGTGATTAAAAAATTTATATTTAGTGTAGTATTCCAATCTGTAACTGACGTTTTGGCGGCTATGTAAGTCTTACATACACACTACGGTTGGAAATTTCCGCATGATTTTAGTATCGCAGCAGGAAATATCAGAGATACAGTATCTCCTGGTTTCGGCAAACGCTTGATGACACAGTCTCCATTGCTCCCAATCGGGACTGCGGTCTGAAGAAAATTAAATTTGCCATTTTCCAAAAAGCTTACTTGGCTCGGTATGCTAACGTCATATTTAGATGATCGCCAGCCAATAGTAGTCTACGGGCTGCACCTATGCATCATTTTATCAGAGAGGGATACGAACCTTTGCCAGGACAGGCTCTCTTCAATGTGTCTTCAAAGATAAATACCCCCTAAAAAACCATTCTGAATCTTTGAGATAAGTTGCACAAAAATGCACCGGGAATAAAGATGAAGGCAGAAGATTGCCGGTCTATGTCGCCGTCCTATTCTTGATTTGTTCAGTAGGATCATAACACTTCACCAATCCTGGCACCTAGCTTCATAATGTCTAAGTCACAGTATCAGCCAGGTCCTAGTATGGTCTCCAGGCACAGTCCTTAGTCCAGTCTTTGGTGGTCATCCTTCTACTTCTGCCTACCCTAGTGGACATTCTTTTCTGCTGGGCCTGGATGGTAACTGAGGTGCTGCCCATCTCCACCTGAAACCTCCTGCTGGTGGTGGCTCCACTGTATCTGTAAATAGCATATGTCCACAATGGATCTCCAAAAGGAGAGCCTAATCATTGGAGATGTCACTAAATATGGCATTCTCCCTGGATTAACCTCTTTGTTGATTGGAAATTCTAGGTCCCTGGCTGGAATGGACATATGGTGCTCTCTGACTGGTTCTTTTGAGGCATCATCCCATTAAAGAGCCGGAGCTTGTCGTAGCTATATGCAGATTTCACTCTAGACAGTATGCATCTGATTGTGAGTCAGACACGTCTGTCCATGTGCGTATGCCTGGTGCTGTGCCTGCGTGGTCTCCAATTGTTTTTTATGGTGCCTGTGCACTTTACAGAACGGGGAAAGGAGAGTAGGGACAAAGCCATGGGGGGGTCGGAGCCATTATGAGGGGGATCTGGGGCGCAGCAGAAAGAGGGAAGGCCCCCGGGTAGGGAGGGCGGAAACTGAGGTGACCTGGTCTGTTAAACTAGTAGAAATATATATATTTTTTATTATACTTAACATATGCATGCATGGTAAAGAGGAATGGAGTGTCTGAAGGAGAATAGGTATTGTTGGGCTTAACCTTTATTTGACCTCTTCTGAACCTGGCTATCACAAAGGGATAAAAAAAACACGCAATTATCTAATATCTCTGTGTAATAGTGGCCACTGTTAGCCCTTTGTTTGGTCACATTTACCGTTCCACTCTTACTACACAGAATTGGAGAAGTCGCGATGACTGCAGATGCTGTGAAAGTCTTTGAACTAGGCGGCTCATTTGCAGTGTGGCTGGTGGGCATTTTGGGTTCTGTGCAGAGTATTTGATTTGATTTTATCACCGTTTGAATCTTTTAATTAATCGAATGCAAATATCTTATTCAATGCTAATAAGATAATACGAGTTCCAGAAAATAAACGTCGAGAGCTGACAAGTCTGGATCGGAGTTGAAGATGAAATGTGCTAGAGCTTGTTGAGCTAATGTTTTCTGGCTCTCTGGTAAATCAACTTGCAACTGGAGCAAATGTTCCTGTGAAGACTAATTAATCATATATCAGCCTGGGAAACGGGTACACGCTGTTTATAATGGTAACACAGAATAGTTGTTGTTTGGTGATGGATGATTGGTGGCTCAGCCTCACACTGTCTTGTGTTGTTGCATGGGCTCCCAAGCGTCACAGCTGACTGTCGGCCTCTTGCAGCTGTCCTGCTCTGCTCACAATCTCGGTAGCAGAGCGGAAGCGCACATTAATGGTGTCTATTTCTTAAATATAAACTACCATCGTGTCTACAGTGCTGGCTGGTTGTGGCTGCAGGCCAATCATTAATTAAAAGCAAAGGTCTGATTGGTTTCCAGGCTACATCCTAAGCAGTTATGTACAGTATTTGTGCTGTTATTAGAGGGCAGATGTACTAAGCCTTGGACAGTAATAAAGTGGAGAGAGATTGAGGGGGGAGATTACTAAACAGTGAAAAGTGTGAAGAAGTGAGCCAGTGGAGAAGTTGCCTGTGGCAACCAATCAGCATTGAAGTAACATTTTTAATTTGCATACTATAAAATCATACACAGCTGCCGATTGGTTGCCATGGGCAACTTCTCCACTGGCTCACTTCTCCACTCTTTTCACTGCTCGTCCACCTCTCCCAAAGTACCAGCCACTCAGCTCCTGACTGTCATTTTTCAGCCTGTAACATGGTAGCTATGAGCTGGTTGGCTTGTACTTTATCTCTCCACTTTATCACTCAACAAGGCTTAGTACATCTGCTCCTAAATCTCTTACATTATGGGCTGGATTCCAATGTTCATCTGACCCTCCCGCCCTCGCCGGCGGTATGCTAATGTTCTGCCGACGGGCGTGACAATTTCATTTCAGCTCGCTACCCCGAGGTGTAGCGAGCTGAAATGCGTGTAAAAAGACCCGTTTGGGCGCCCAAACTGTTTTTTTCATGATCATGCCCATTACTTTAGTCGGGATTAGGTGCTTGACACGCCTAAACCAGACTGTAATGAGCGCAATCAGTGCGATAACGTGGCACATTTGAATATAGCCCCCTCTATCGCCAGTCACTTTAGACGGGATATAACGGGTGCGATATAATTCGAATCCGGCCCTATGTATTGACAGATATTTTCATACATGGCACAGAATATTTCAATCAGTCACATCAGTCCATGGACCTTTGAAGCTTGCAATCTATAATCCCTACCACACACACCCACCTTCATTTTGACACTTATTCTACCATTACAGTTTGTTTTAAGAGGTGGAGCAGTGTCAAAGCCATATGCAATGGAGCGATTTTTTTGCCACTTCGCATGTTCTGCAATGGTCTTGCTACCTCGGTTGCAGTGAGGCTTTAGTCGCTACGTGATTGACAGTTGGAGCGTTTGTGTGCGATAACGGGGGGTATTCAAATGTAGGCGTTTCGTGAGCATTTTGGGAGGGCGTGTCTCATCTTGCGACTGCAATCCCGTACGCAGTAAAAAATATCTCTGTCACCTTACTTCCGATGGCCTGTACAAATTCCGGCGGCTGTGACATTTGCAGATTAGATGAATAATGTGGTCTTCGCTCTGTCTGACAAGGATTTTTTTCCTCGACTGATTTGACATCTGACTGTGGAATCGTTCCAATGTTTTCTTTGCTGAATAAATGTTCATGGGTGTAACTGTTGATAGTGTTCACTGGACCTGCCTAGAGATTTTTCCTAGAAATGGCCTGAGGACAACGGGAGAAACATTTGATAAAGTAACTTTGCAAAACCATAAATTAGTTTAATACATTTGTATAAAAAAAACACCCCCATATTTCCAGTAGTGTAAATGTATCATTTTATTTTCCATAAGACTAAGAAAACACTAATAGGCTCATTTATCAATAAGTGATAAATTTCACTGTGAGTGATAAATTGCACCAGCCAACCAGCTCCTAACTGTAATTTTTCAAACATAGCCTGTGACATGGAGTTACGAGCTGATTGGCTGGTGCAATTTATCACTCACAGTTAAAATTTACCACTCATTGATAAATGAGCCCATAAATTGTTTACCTCATTCCATCTACAGTACACTGACCTGCAGCAAGATGTAACCTATGTACTATCTTATGTTATATTAATTGTTTACTATGATGATGCTTGACCTCTCCTTCGGAAGATACAAGAATAGAGGCCCTAGTGGCAAGTGTGTGTGTGTGGGGGGGGGGGGGGGGGGGTCATTGTTCTGCGATTCCACACATGACCTCATTCGTTATGGATCATGACATCACACCCTTGCTCTTATCTTATGATGGGACGGCCCATTAGCCTGAGAGGTCTCTCCAGTATTTGGAAGTCTCCGAACATTTCTGGACATTAGGCATGTATGACTGAATAGCTAGGCCATGGAATCCACGACATACAGGGGTTGAAACTCTACATGCACATCACAATTGACTGTATATTCCCGTGTGTGTACTGTAACCTGTTAAATCACGTTGATGTCATGTTTTCACGTCACATAATTTTTTTTTATCAACTAGTCTTTATGATCTAATCTGAAACTGTAATTACCTCAATAATGAAATAAACATAATTATTGTGACTGAGGCGGAGAGATCATTGCTTTCATCTTATTTAAAAATCCCAGTTTACTTGCATGGAAAGCTTGCACGGAAACCTAACTGGAAGTGTCTTGTTTGGAAATATCAATCACCCAGAAATCAGCAATTATCCCTGTTTGCCATGTCTCAGAATAAATATATTTTCTCTTTCTTTCAGCCCTGCCGGATTTATGCATGTCAGCTAATTACGTTCAATTGCATGGTGAATAATGACTTGCAATTTGCCTATAAGTAGTAAACTAAAATAATGATTTGCCACTGAAATAGAGAAATTATTTTATCATAGAAAACCTCAGCCAGGTGTCTGATCGCTGTGGGGGTGTTAATGTTACCTGTGCACGGTAATTATTAATGCTATGACTGCCTTTAAACAGCTAAACACAGTGGCTTAACCTATTTATCAGATAATGTTTTCGTGACATCCCACAAAAACACCCAACTGATTTTTTTTATTTTTTTTTGGTGGTGGTGGTGGTGGTGGTGGTGGGGGGGGGGGGATAGTAAATTTCCCCATAATGTAATATGGTGGAACCACAGCAGATATCTCATTGTATTACATCTCCGATGTCTATTGCGGTCACTGCATTTACATCAGCAGAAGCAGCTACCATAGGTGGGGGCTGCTAGACTGTCAGATTTACCAAGTTCCGGAATGCAAAGCATTCTTGAGTTTGGCCCTGGAAGATAACACCATCTTCAGATGGCATTGTAGCCTATGGGTTATTTACCACCAGGGTGTCCCGTAGGAACCCAATCCTCCCCAATAACGGCCACTGCACTTGAATGGTCAGTAGATCTTGCATGCTCAGTAATGGAGCAGGGAACCAAAAGAAAAGATATTTCATCACATTAGCGACCATTTAACTTGTTACACATCACAGGGATGGGCTCTTTTCAAAGCCTGTGTCCCTGTCTGACGATCCATAAGGGCCCAGATGTATCACAAGCTGGCGACCCATAATTTATTTTTGTGGCCAATAGCGATGATAAGAAATCATTATTATCGGGTCTAACACCAGATAATTGGTAAATATGCCCCTTAGGAAGCGCATATCAGCCAACCTGCAGCAGATCCTCTGTGGTGGTGGTGCCACGCGAGTTTGTGCAAATGCACTGGGGTTTCAGCCAATATGTGTGAGCCAGAGGAGGAAGATGGCGGAGCTGTGGAAAGGGCGCATTTTAGAGATGTTACCTTTTGTCTTTACTGGGTTTGGTGAACCAGTGACCAGTATGCAGTTTGGGTGGGAAAGTCACGGATCTTGGTGACCACTTTGTCTCATATTTTTACATTTTTCCAATGTCAGATGGACAAGGTAGGACACAGATGGTGGCACTTATTGTCTGGTTTCTGCTATCATTCCTGGAACTGATTGAGACTGGGGCATATGATAAAGGAATGGAAGCTGCTTCAGATCCACAAACGCCATTTTGATTTTTGTTTACCAAGAAAATTTTATGACAAACTTTTGACTGTGAACAATATGCATACAAACCACACAAGTACTTTTTTGGAGTTTTCACTCAGACTACAAAGGTGATTACACACAAACACCCGAGACCACAAAACCTACTACAACAGATTTAGCATGCCAGTGTTACCATCCAACAGTAGTATAGCATGCCAAGTAAGTCATACATTTCCTAAAAGTTATTATCTCATGGTGTGACAGTGGTTGACAAACTTTAGCTTCAGTGGGGGATATGGGTCAGAAACAAATAAAGGGTTAGGGGGTATCTATCAATCCTTGCAGAGAGATAAGATGGGGAAAGATAAGGTACCAACCAATCAGCTCCTGTCATTTTTCAAACACAGCCTGTAAAAGATCAGTTATAAGCTGATTGGCTGTTACTCCATTTTATCACTCTCCAAGGCTTGATACATCTCCCCCACAGCCTGTAAAATGACAGAAGCTGATTGGTTGGTACTTTATCTCTCTCTCCACTTTATCTCTCACCAAGGTTTGATACAACACCACTGGACATTTATTTGTTACAAGAGTTTATGTAACCAGTGTTACCTCCATTTTTGGACTGGGGCGCTATATAAAATACCTCTTTGTAGCCATGCCCTGAGTACTGGGTCATGCCTTATAGGACAGCCAATCGATAATCCATTCACATGTAAAGTTCCTGCATTGACGCAGATTCATTGTCTACTTTAAAGCCTGTCATGTCTGGTACTCTCTAAAGTGTAGGACAGGAGCCATTGTCTGAGAAGCAGTGAAGCCTGGCTTTGTTGGCCATCTGAAGGCTGTGAACTTAATAAGCCCTGAGTGTCCGTCAGAGACAGCCATGAAATGGGCAATTCCTCACAATGGCCAAACACCAGTAGATTAAGTAACATTTGTTGATCGTGAGACTAGGATGGAAAATTGCTGTTTTTCTCCTTAATCGAACCACTACATTTAAAATGCTGAACTGCAGTGACCGGTAACAGACATGTCTATTACAGCTTGTTTTCTGTGCTACGTAGTAATTAATCCATCCTTCGGAGTATTTAAAGGAGCTACTGTATACCTACTATATATATATATATATATATATATAGAGAGAGAGAGAGAGAGAGAGAGAGAGAATTAGAATTTTATTTATTGGCTAGACAAGCACACATCACTGGCATTAAAATGATTACAGCAGACATTCCCATACTCCTCCATTACAGTCCAGGTTTTAAGGATATCCATAAGCTTAGATGGTTACTTCAAATCGTCTGAGGTACTAATTAAGTCACCTGTGCTCAAGAACGGATATCCGTAAAACCTGGACTGTAGTCGTGGAGTTTGGGAAACTGCATTACAGTATTATTACTACCAGTTATTTATATAGCACACACATATTCCGCAGCTCTTTAAGGAGAATATTTGGCCATTCACATCAGTCCCTGCCCCAGTGGAGCTTACAATCTATATTCCCTATCACATGTACACGCACACACATTCACACTAGGGTTAATTTTGTTGGGAACCAATTAACCTACCAGTATATTTTTGGATTGTGGGTGGAAACCGGAGTACCCGGAGGAAACCCACGCAAGTACGGGGAGAATATACAAACTCCACACAGTTAGGGCCATGATGGGAATCGAACCCATGACCTCAGTGCTGTGAGGCAGTAATGCTAACCAGTACACCATCCGTGCTGCCCTAAAGTAAGCGCTAACCTTCTAAAACAATTTCATTGATTACCATTTATACAATGTATATTACTTTACGTGTTGTTCTTGTCTTTTTACTTCTCAATAAACCTTTTTTTTTTGTTTGGGGGGGGGGGGGAGGAATATAGAATGTATTAATATTAACATAAAAGATAAAAAGTTAGCCTTAGGAGTATAGATTGTAAGCGCCACTGGTGCAGGGCCTGATTTGACTGACTGAGTAAAGTGCTGCGTAATATGTGTGCGCTATATAACTGTTAATAAATAAATAATAAGATTAAAAAGAAAACAGTAAAAGCATGCTACTTTAAAAGCCTAGAAGGCTTTGGAGCATGCTCTTACTAGGGTGATAAAGATAGAATGTCAAGGTTGTGTTGGTGACAATAAAGAAAGCCCATTTTGAATGCCACTTCGCTGTATAAAGGTGACAGCTGAACCAATCACGGCACTAATTAACATATGTTGGAAGCGAGAAGGCTTCTTTCTCAGGACCGGACAGATGGCCCCTGCCACTCTGGTAACTCTCTGCTCCTAATCCTTGTTTGCTTCACTAGCCGGGGAAATTTGCATTCATCCCACAATAAGCCATTCAATAAAACTCACTCTCCTTCTCTTTGTAAGCACCTCAAACACACTGCGGGCTCTTGCTAATATGCAAAGATCTTACAAAAAGAACGATTATTATCACACAGCGTTTTGGAAAAGAGTATGAAATGTAATGAGTGCAATCGCGGGACGGGGAGATATCTCAATCCAAAGGATTTCTTGTATCGTCTATAAACATCTCTGCTTGTCTATTCAAGACCAATTTCAAAAAGAAATTTGAAAAAGCCATTTCTCTCGGTAGGTGTAAATCAATATTTAGTACAGCAGAGCTGTAGGACAGCACAGCAGAGACTGCCGCGTTTAAAACTTTTATTTTGTTCCTCTCCACCTCCGGTTTCACGTTGAACCTAATTGCAAACCGCATGGACGGTGATTCTTCCTTCGGCATTGGTATGTTTATATATATATATGCAAATATGGGGGCCAAACTAGTACCGAACCGTCATGGACAGCTACAAATGTCTGAGAGTAAACTAAATAGCATTACTGGCACACCGCTAATTAATTTAAAGAACTTTGCGTTCTTTAGGGGTGTGGTTCATCAAATCGACAGTGTCTAGGTCGACAATGTTTAGGTCGACCACTATAGGTCGACGGTCACTAGGTCGACATGGATGGAAGGTCGACATGGATGGAAGGTCGACAGGGTTTCTAGGTCGACATGTGCTAGGTCGACAGGTCTAAAGGTCGACATGAGGATTTTTTTTTTTGTGTGTGTCGTTTTCTTCGTAGAGTGACCGGGATCCCAAATTAGTGCACCGTGTCCCCTCGCATGGCTCGCTTCGCTCGCCATGCTTCGGGCATGGTGCCTTCGCTCCGCTACCGCTTCGCTCGGCACACTTTACCGTTCCAATCGTAGTCCACGTGGATCGTTAAGTATGAAAAAATTCAAAAAAAGAAAAAGAAAAGGGAAAAACTCATGTCGACCTTTAGACCTGTCAACCTAGCACATGTCGACCTAGAAACCCTGTCGACCTTCCATCCATGTCGACCTAGTGACTGTCGACCTATAGTGGTCGACCTAAACATTGTCGACCTAGACACTGTCGATCTTCAGACCGGATCCCGTTCTTTAGTATACTGTCATATATAGTTTGTTATTTAAGGTTAACACAGTAATATTAATTTGAATGTGTAATTGTCTTCTCTTTCCTAGGTTTTCAGAAAAGCACTGTTCACTAATGTTATCTCCTTATATAACCGGGTATGGGACTCGGGGTCGACAGTGTCTAGGTCGACACCTATTGGTCGACAGTGACTAGGTCGACGCATGAAATGGGTCGACGTGCACAAAGTCGACATGAAAAAAGGTCGACATGAGTTTTTTAATGTTTTTTTGATGTCGTTTTCTTCGTAAAGTGACGGGGAACCCCAATTAGTGCACCATGTCCCCTCGCCATGCTTTGGGCAAGGTGCCTCACTGCACTAGGCACAGGTTACCGTTCCCAATTGTAGTCCACGTGGTTAGTAAAGTATGAAAAAGTAAAAAAAAAATTTTTTAAACTCATGTTGACCTTGTTCATGTCGACCTAATGGTCACGTCGACCTATTTCCTGTGTCGAACCTAATCAATGTCGATCAATAGGTGTCGACCTAATGTGTGTTGACCTAGACAGTGTTGACCTAGAGTCCGGATACCATATAACCAGCTGTGCAAAAAAAGAATGAACAATATGGGGGAGATTCAAATGTTTGAAAAGTCAGTCGGGAGTCTGTTTTTTCCTATCTAATAGATAGGAAAAAACAGACTCCCAACTGACTTTTCAAACATTTGAATCTCCCCCTATATGTTAGTAATTACATCTTGCATACATAATACGTGTACAGTATACGGTATGGCGGGTTGGGTATGTTATATCGACAGTCATATTGTTGACTTTCATTATCTCAATATGTTCATAATGTCGACGTTGACCTTGTTGACATTCATCATGTGGGCTGTGATGAAATGTCACATGTTAGAAAGTTGACACATCGTCACTGGGCGCCCAGCAGTGACTTATATGCTCCAGTGCAACTTCCGCGTCCTGGCAGTTTTGTGACTTCCAGATAGGACCTCCGATCCTCCTGTGTACCAGGTGAGTATTTCTCCCCTAACCCTATTCCCTAACCTTCCCTCTAGTACCCCGTCCCCACTCTTAGTCCTCTCTTCTCTTATAACTACAAAACTCCCTGGTCCCAAACTTTACCTCATTCCATTGCAATAAACAATGATAAAACAGAAGTCCTGATGATAGGTCACAAGACAAGACTGCAGCATAGCCAACTGACAGGACCTACGCTTGGGGATTCAGAACTACAAAACACTGAACATGTGCGGAACCTTGGGGGTAATTCCAAGTTGATCGCAGCAGGATTTTTTATAGCAACTGGGCAAAACCATGTGCACTGCAGGGGAGGCAGATATAACATGTGCAGAAAGAGTTAGATTTGGGTGGGTTATTTGTTTCTGTGCAGGGTAAGACTGCTTTATTTTTATACTGCAAATTAGATTGCAGATTGAACACACCACACCCAAATCTAACTCTCTCTGCACATGTTATATCTGCCTCCCCTGCAGTGCACATGGTTTTGCCCAGTTGCTATCAAAAATCCTGCTGCGATCAACTTGGAATTACCCCCCTTGTTTTCGTGCTGGATAGTGGCTAACACTTAAACATCAGGTGTCAGCCACAATCAAATCTCATTCTTTTACCTGAGGAACATAGCCAGAATCAAGCACTTAATTCCCTCAGAAGATCTGCCTAAAGTCATACATGCATTTGTATCATCACACCTAGACTACTGCAATGCCCTCGACCTTGGTCTCCCAGCGGAAGAATTGCACTGCTTGCAGATGGTACAAAATGCAGCTGCCAGACTATTAACCAACCAGCCCCATTCCCGCCACATAACACCCAATCTCTACTCCCTTCACTGGTTGCCTGTAAAATGGCGAATCGTTTTTCAAGATTGGCTTAATCACTTTCAAAGCCCTACATGACCAGGGCCCAAGGTACTTGATGCAGCTTCTGAATCCTAACTGTTCTACTCGATTACTACGATCTGTAGATGAAGGACTATTAACAGTACTTAGAGTCTCCCTGAATTCATCTGGGGGGCGAGTTTTCAACTTTGTGGTTTCGACTCTATGGAACGCTCTTCCCCGCACAGTGCGAGAAGCCTCCACACTAGAATAATTCAAAAATAGTCTAAAGACTTATCTATTTCCTCAAGCATTTCACTAATATCTACTGTTGAGCTTTTTTTGTATTTTGAGTTGTAAAGATAATTGTAAAGCACTTTGAGTCATAGTAGGAGAAAAGTGCTATATAAATATCATTATTATTGTTATTATTTATTGTTAGATCATTTCATCTTAAATTTGGATCTCTGTGGGCTACGGTAGTCCCACAAATTTAGTGATTTTTGGTTAGCAGTGTTTTTTAACAGTGACTAGATTGCTTAGAAATTAGGAACACAGGGGTGTGTAGGGGTGCCGGCGACAGTATAGCCGGTGCTAGATTGGCCTGCATGCAAGCACAATCTAGTAGGTCGCTCATTTCACCGCTGAGTGAAATGAGCGCCCCCCGCCCCTCCTCCCCCCTCCCATCCATCCGCCCCCCCCCCCTCGCTCAGCACACATCACGCTGTGCTGAGCTGGGGGGAGAGATGTGTGCTGAGTGGTCTGTGCTAGACCGCTCAGCACACATCTCCCTCCACATCTCCCAGCCTGTACGGCCCTCAAATCTAACTCTCTGCACATGTACATCTGCCCCACCTGCAGTGCAACATGGTTTTGCCCAGTTGCTAACTTTTTTGGTTTGCTAACAAACCTGAATAACACCCTTAGTGCTATACAGCCACAGAAAGTAAATATGTATATCATAGACGGAAAGGTTGTACACCAGCCTGTAACCTGGAAACACCATAATGTGGTGCGACATTCGCAGCTGACTGAATAAATCTCAGTGTAAAGCTTAGCCGCAGTGTCAGTTTGCCTATTATGTGAAGAACACAGAGATGAGCAAATTCTCTATGAAATTTCACATAACTCGAGTTTCGCGACAGGACAGGCTGTTTCGCCAGGTGTGATAACATTTCCCAGTATAGTTGTGGCTCTACTGTGGCATAATGTGAATAAGGGGCTGTACTGTGGCGTAATGTGTATCAGGGGCTCTACTGTGTTGTAATGTGTATAAGGGGCTGTACTGTAGCGTAATGTGTATCAGGGGCTCTACTGTGGCATAATGTGAATAAGGGGCTGTACTGTGGCGTAATGTGTATCAGGGGCTCTACTGTGTTGTAATGTGTATAAGGGGCTGTACTGTAGCGTAATGTGTATCAGGGGCTCTACTGTGGCATAATGTGAATAAGAGGCTGTACTGTGGCGTAATTTGTATAAGGGGCTCTACTGTGTTGTAATGTGTATAAGGGGCTGTACTGTAGCGTAATGTGACTAACAGACACTACTGTACGGTGTAGTGTAAATTTATACTATTCTGTGACCAAGACCCTTCCCCATGAAGCCAAGCCTCTATCATTTTTGCATGCGCGTTTGGTGCACACTGTACCTATTTTAAATATATGAGGGGAAGGGGCACTGATCCTCTTTTTTGCACAGGGCACCAAAATGCCTGGTGAAAGGCCCTGCTCATGAGAGATTACAGTCCAGTGAAGACTGGTATGATAATGGGGAAGCGAAAATATGCGTGAAGTTCTGTGCATGCAATGTGGGAGCAGTTATGGACGACTTGCCCTAGTGTATCAGCCCCGTTAAGAATTACCCAGTCCCAAAACTCTAGCTTTGATGTTAATTTGAAGTGAAGTTCAGGTAGTTCATAGTCATAAGACCAGTAGAAGATGCTGCAAGAGCCGTGCGTGTAGACCATTACTCTCTAGTACTGTTGGACTGTAATTGCTTACAATAGCTAAAATATATTATCTTTTTCCATCTCTTCCTAGACTCCTCTATCTCCGTGTTTAACGTAATGTTTTTCCAATGTTAAAGTTACGTTCCTAATCTGTAATTTAAACACTAACCAAAGATCCATTTTATAGATTGCCTATGCGTTCCTGCAGCCCATAAGAGCCTAACGGACTGGACAAACTGGTTATCTTGCAACCAGATTGGCCTAACATTGCATTGTGTGTGACTTCACAAACCATAAATGTATCATTTGATACAGTTCCAATGTGTCAGAGAGCATAAATCACTATCGTATAACCAGAAAGATTAACTTTTGTTGATGGTTTTGGGGGTTTGATGATGGTTTCTGACAATTGAATAATTTCTAAAGTAATTTTCCGATCTTCTAAATACTCTAGAATGGTCTATTAGCATAGCCAGATTAAGGGGGGATGCAGGGCATACTGTACCCCCGGCCCCCCTTTGTCAGGGGTCCCCCACGGCCAGAGCACACTGACATCACTAGCTTTCCCTCTTAAGCAGCAGCAGAACCAGCAGCCAGAATGTGAGTAGGACAGTATGCAGTGCAAGTAGAGACACAGGAATATAATGTTTCATGAGCTACCGACAGAGCTTTCTAACCAGAGGAGAGATAGGAGGGTGGAGAGAGCTGTAAGTGACACAGGGATCCCAGCTTCTCCTCCTCCCCACCTGGGTGTCTGAGTCCTGTGTAAACTTTTATGCAACTAAACCAGTTAAACACAGGTGACGCCAATCATATATTAAGTGGGAAGTCCAGGTAGAGAGCATTTTGTCTCCTGGAAGGTATGCACAATTTAATATACATACCCTATCTTTCATCGGGGCCCCCCTGTCTTAAGTGCCCCAGTAACCCCCAAGGCTTAATCCGGCCCTGTCTATTAGCCCTGGACACATACACTATAGGACAATCATTCAATGAAATCTTATTTAATCCAGTTGTCTAAGAATCAACACAATAGAGAAAGTAAAATATAATTAGAGGCAGACAGCCAGATTGATCTATAATCTGATCAGGTCAGGTGGGACATATTCACCCTAAGGACAACAGCACTGAAGGTGAATGAAGCGTATTGTAATCACTTCATTTAAAGGCCCCTACACATTTGGCGATCCGCCGCCGAGCTGCCCGGCGGCGGATACGGCCGAACCGACGGCGGGGGGGTTAGTGACGGGGGGAGTGAAGTTTCTTCACTTTCCCCGTCACCCGGCTCCATAGAACTGCAGGCAAATATGGACGAGATCGTCCATATTGGCCTGCATGCACAGCCGACGGGGCACCAGCGATGAACGAGCGCGGGGCCGCGCATCGTTCATCGCTGTTGCCTCCACACTGCACGATATGAACATTATCTCATTCATTAATGAACGAGATCGTTTATATCTTGCAGTCAGATCGCCCAGTGTGTAGGGCCTATGGTGGCCATTCCGAGTTGTTCGCTCGCTAGCTGCTTTTAGCAGCATTGCACACGCTAGGCCGCCGCCCTCTGGGAGTGTATCTTATCTTAGCAGAATTGCGAACGAAAGATTAGCAGAACTGCTACTAAATAATTCCTTGCAGTTTCTGAGTAGCTCCAGACCTACTCCTAGATTGCGATCACCTCAGTCCGTTTAGTTCCTGGTTTGACGTCACAAACACTCCCTGCGTTCGGCCAGCCACTCCCCCGTTTCTCCAGCCACTCCTGCGTTTTTAGCTGGCACGCCTGCGTTTTTTAGCACACTCCCTGAAAACGGCCAGTTTCCGCCCAGAAACACCCACTTCCTGTCAATCACACTACGATCATTCGAGCGATGAAAAAACATCGCTCGAGCTTGTGCAAATCTCCAAAGTTTTGTGTTAAATTAATGAACGCATGCGCACTGCGTACCATGCGCATGCACATTTTCCACCTAGTCGCTCCGTTGCGAAAAACGGCAACGAACGAACAACTCGGAATGACCACCTATAAGTCTACATTGCGTTCATGCTACAACATTATTTCACACCAGAACTGTATTATGTGTGAAGTAATCGCGTTTTTCACTTCTGATTAAAAATAATTAGATTATACACGTGACTGTTTAGCAATATAATAGATGTGATTATTAGATGTGATTATATAGCAATATAGTTGTTTGTTTTAGGAACAATGAAGACACATGTATTGGTAGCAATCCTGGGTGCAGACAATCGTCCTCTCCCCAGAATGACGTTAGTATAGTTGAAATGATAATAGATATAGGCAGACATTTACTAAGCAGTGATAAGAGCGGAGAAGTGAGCCAGTGGAGAAGTTGCCCATGGCAACCAATCAGCACTGAAGTAACATCTATTATTTGCATACTATAAAAATATACAGAGCTGCCTGTTGGTTGATGGGTAACTTCTCCACTGGCTCACTTCTCCGCTCTTTTCACTGCTTAGGAAATGTCCCCCATAGTAGGAGATGTATCAAGCCTTGGAGAGTGACAGAGCCACCAATCAACTGTCATTTATCTAGCACAGACTCTGAAATAATAGGTAGAAGCTCATTGGTTGTCTTGGGCTACTTCTCCACTTTATCACTATTCAAGGCTTGTCGCATCTGCCCCATATTGTTGAGGGCTTAGAACAAACACCCAGTTCTACACATGTGTGTGCATGCACAGTGCAGAGATCACAAGTGACAGTCTAGGGTGTAATCTAGAGTGCCCAGATTTTGCTAGTGTTCTGCTACTGCTGGCACCCACTATTATTATTTCCTAAAAGCAGAGCGAAGGTTGCAGGAGCGTGTTCACTATTGACAGCCCCCCCATCTTGTACCATCAGGATAGGAGACACTATGGGCGTAATTCAGACCTGATCGCAGCAGTAAAAATTTTTCCCTAATGAGCAAAACCATGTGTACTGCAGGTGGAGCAGATATAACGCGCAGAGAGAGTTATGGGCCCTACACACTTGGCGACATACACGTGTGATATGAACGATATCTTTCATGTCGTTTAGTGTGTAGGCACCAATGATGAACAATGCGCATCCTTGCGGTCGTTCATCGTCTATTTTCCCTCGTTTAGCATAGCAAGCCAATTTGGACGATGGACGGTAATCGTTGAAAATTAACATCGTCCAAATCGGAAACATCGCCAAGTGTGTAGGGCCCAGATTTGGGTGGGGTGTGTTTAAACTGAAATCTAAATTGCAGTGTAAAAATAAAGCAGCCAGTATTTGCCCTGCACAGAAACAATATAACACACCCAAATCTAACTCTCTCTGCACATGTTACATCTGCCCCACCTGCAGTGCACATGGTTTTGCCTGTTAGAGAATGATTCTGCTGCTGCGATCAGGTCTGAAATAGGCCCTATGTTCCACCCTTTCTTCTTGTAACTTTGGGGGTCATTCTGAGTTGATCGCTAGATAAAAATGTTCGCAGCGCAGCGATTAAGTGAAAAAGCGGCACTTCTGCGCATGCAGCGCAATGTGCACGTGCGTCGTACTTTCACAACAGCCGATGTAGTTTTACACAAGATCTAGCGAGGCTTTTCATTCACAATGTCCGCCGCAGAGTGATTGACATGAAGTGGGCGTTTCTGGGTGTCAACTGAGCGATTTCAGGGAGTGGTCGGAAAAACGCAGGCGTGGCTGGGAGAATGAAGGTGTGTTTGTGACGTCAAATCCGGAACTGAACAGTCTGAAGTGATCGCAAGCGCTGAGTAGGTCTGGAGCTACTCTGAAACTGCACAAATTTTTTTGTAGCCTCTCTGCGATCCTTTCATTCACACTTCTGCTAAGCTAAAATATACTCCCAGTGGGCGGCGGCATAGCGTTTGCACGGCTGCTAAAAACTGCTAGCGAGAGATCAACTCGGAATGACCCCCTTTATGCTTTAGGTATGTGTATTGCATTGTATTAGCACAAACGGGTCTTGCTTAAAAGCACTGTGCAATGTGCTTAATTGTGTTGTAATCCAAAGCAGCCTATCACCTATCACCAAACCGTGCTGCAAAAATGAAAACTATCATTTGATTGGTCGTTTACAGCACACTCAAGCACATTTCATCGTGATAGTAAATGAGCTAACTATAGGTAAATGCATTATAACTTACTAAGTTCCTTTCTGAGCTTAACTATAAAAGGTTAAATATTAACGGTCTTCAACAGACACTTAGACAAAGCAGGGCTCTTTCTTTTGCAAAGGGAAGAAAAATAGCGTTTCCAGTTCTCATGTTAGTTGTGACACGTCTGTGAGAGACGTCCTGTGTTATTTTTCATGCGCCAGCCCTGAGATGTCTTTATACGTAAATGGAAAGTGCCAGTGGTTTCTCAGGAACACAAAAGCCTTTGCTAGGGCTGTGTTCACAGCTAAGTGCCAGGACAGGCATGTACTAATGGGAGAGAATTCAGATCCTCCAAGTAGTGACAGCTTTATAACCCATCATACAATGGGCAGAATCTCTTTACTGATGAGCCTAATTTAGTCAGCCCCTGCACGCCTCCCCCGCTGCTCCAGTGAACTCTGCATTGTCTTTTTCTTTTTCTTTTTCGGCTCTGCTGAAAAATTGGACGTATCAGTCACAGTAACCCTTATTAGCAGGTCGTGGGCACCTTCTTAATAGTTTCTGGTGACGAAAGACAAAAGGAGGCGCCAGATCGTTTTATTTTGACTCATCACAATTGCAGGCGGTTTCATTCACCGGAAAGGTTACTGAAAGGGACCAAACGCCTATGCGACTTTCCTCTGTGTAATAGAGATATTTTGGGAATATCTTCTTCATTCTTGACGTCCTTATCTGAATGAGAATGACTTAGTTTTGCACTGAGAGGGGCTCGGTGGCTCTTAGAAAGTTCAAGGCGTTAAGTTGCATGGGCTGGGCAATTGTGTCAGAGACACTTTATCTATCGCCAAACTGTTCTGCAGCTCTGTGATAGCTGCCACACATTATGATAATACAAAACTTGGATAGACTAATTTTTACGGAAACCAATAATTCTGGGAGATTTTAACGAGGCTAACTTGACTAAGGAGCTGCCCAGGTATCGCCAGCATGTAAAATTCCCCACACGAGGTGACAACATCCTGGACCACCGTTACACGAACATTAAGGACGCCTATCACTCTGTCTCCTGGGCGGCTCTCGGGCTCTCTGATCACTGCCTAGTCCACCTGCTCCTCACCTATAAGCAACGAGTGAGGACCGCTAAGCCGCTGGTCAAGTCTGTGAGGAGGTGGTCCAGCGAGGCAGAACTGAAACTGCAAGCATGCTTCAAATGCACTGACTGGAACGTCTTTGAGGCTGCCGCGGAGGACCTTAACGATCATGCAGACACGGTTACGTCGTACGTCAACTTCTGTGAGGACTTATGTGTGCTGTTAAAAACTGTCCGCATCTATGCAAATAACAAACCCTGGTTCACCGCGAACTTGAAGCAGCTACGCCTTGCCAAGGAGGAGGCACACAGAAGCGGAGACAAAATCAGATACAGACAGGGAGATCAAGGCAGCAAAAAAAACGTTATGCCGACAAGCTTGTGTCCAACTTCTCTGCGAATGACCCACAGTCGGTAGGGAAGGGTCTGAAGGCTGCCACCAACTACAAGTGCCCCACCTCCTGCGTTGACTCCAGTCAGCAACTGGCAGAGGACCTAAATCGTTTCTACTGCAGATTCGAGAGGTCCTGGGATACTTCACCTCATTCTGTCGATGCACTGGCTGTTACAATGGAAATGCTCTCTCCGCCCCATGGCGCCATGTCTACTCTCCAGGCAGAAGTAACTAAGCTATTTAGGGAGCTGAGGCCCAAGAAAGCACCAGGGCCAGATGGCATATCCCCATCCATCCTAAAAACATGTGCCACTCAGCTGGCACCAGTCTTCATGGCCATTTTCAACAAGTCACTCGGTACTGGTGTGGTCCCAGCTTGTTTCAAGCACTCACTTATTATCCCAGTGCCGAAGAAACCTTCCTCTTCCGGTAACCTGAACAATTACTGGTATTGACTCACTTAAAGTCCATGGTAGGCTCCCTCCTAGACCCTCTGCAGTTCGCCTGCAGAGGGTAGATCGGCTGAGGATGCAGTGAATCTTGGCCTGCACTACATCATGCACCATTTGGATTCACCAGGAGTCCTGTTCGTGGACTTAAGCTCCACATTCAACACTATCATCCCTGGTCTGCTGCAATTGAAAATGCGCAGTTTAGGAGTACCATAAATGCAATGCTCCTGGGTGGTAAACTTCCTGACGGATAGGGAGCGGCGTCAGGACAGGAAAATTCATCTCCGGCGTCAGGACAACTAGCACGGGTGTTCCCCAGGGGTGTGTTCTTTCTCCCTTCCTCTTCTCTCTCTACACCAACAACTGCACTTCTGCAGACTCCTCCGTGAAACTCCTTAAATTCGCGGTCGACACCACGCTTACTGGACTTATTATGGACAGAGAGGAGTCCGCTTATAGAAGGGAGGTCGAGCGGCTAACTACCTGGTGCGGTACAAACAATCTTCAGCTAAATACATCGAAAATGGTTGAGATGATCGTTGATTTTAGGAAGCTTCCCCCTACATCTTCCACACTCACAATTGCGGACAGCGCAGTAGCTGTGGTAGAATCCTTCAGATTTTTAGGCTCCACGATCGCCAAGGATCTGAGGTGGAAGACTAACATAGAACGCTTTGCGGGAAAAGCCCAACAAAGACTGTACTTCCTACGCCAACTAAGGATGCTCAATCTGCCGCAGGAACTTCTGATCCTCTTCTACTCGGCAATCATTCAATCTGTTCTCTGCACCTCAATAATAGTGTGGTATGGCTCGGCCTCAAATCATGACAGGAATAGACTACAGCGAATAGTAAGGGCAGCGGAAAAAATCATAGGGACAAATCTCCCGGATATCTACCGGGCTAGGGTTAGGAAACGGGCAGAAAGGATCATCGATGACCACTCCCACCCCGCTCATTACCTTTTCCGGCGGCTGCCATCTGGAAGACGGTACAGCCTGTGGCTTGTGAGAACTGCTAGACACAGGAACAGTTTCTTTCACCAAGCGACTATCTTGGTCAACTTAACACTTGCTTAGTCTATTAATTTTCGCACTCGAACCATGTATTCAATCCATTATGTTCCCTTCTCTATGTTTATGTCACGTTGTTGTTTTCTTTTTCTTCCTTTTGTCTTTTCTTTTTTTCTGACTGAGAGCTGTGGTTATCGGAAACAATTTACTGATATACTTGGCAATAAAGATGATTCTGATCTATCTAAAATACTTTATGAGGGCTATTTATTGATGAGGGCTATTTATGAGGTGCGGTGTATTGGATTTCGCCAGTGCGATGGCTAGGAACGTGTTTGTGGTAACATCATTATAGACCACGATTCAAGTTTGCCGTTTGAAATACAGTATTCAGACTGACGCTCGAGTTCGGGGTCCATTTTCACCATATGCATTTGTGGGTCGCCATTTGTGGTTGACGTTGGCCGTTCATGTTACAAAATTATGTTTTGACATTTTTTTTAACATTGTTTATAGTATATTTTACAAATAAAAAATGATCATTTCAGCATTTCTAAAAATGCTCATCCTTCTCCCCTTTTCTCATTTAAATATAATTCACTCTGCTCAATTCCACCGGCTGCTTTTCCTGGATATGTTGGCATCTCGCTTAGCAGACTTTAGTTTTTAGGTGAAAAACGAGGTGCAGTCGTGAGTGCTGAGGAGCCTGTCACAATAACCAATTCAATAAATATACTTACCAAAACCTCTTGGAAATTAATTGTGCACTTCGAGTAAAATTGCAGAAAGTTCCAAGTAATAAGTTCTGCACAGTTCTAAGTGGAATATTGCATCGTGGGAGACAGAAAATCAGTAAAGGGAAGATACATAAGCCAAAAAAGTTGTAAATTTTTTGAATATGTGAAAATGGGTTGCTCCTGACCTGATTGAATTTTGCTGATGGCATTGTCAATAATACTCTGCGTGAACTGGGAAGTAACATTCTTTTGCTTGCGCTGAGTAAGGAGGAAAGCACAAAAGAGGATATTTAAAAAAGAACTGATGAAAAGACTAAGGGGGACATGTACTAAGCAGTGATAAAAGTGAAGTGAGCCAGTGGAGAACTAAGTTGCCCATGGCAACCAATCAGCTGCTCTGTATACTTTTATAGTATGCAAATTATAAATGTTACGTCAATGCTAATTGGTTGCCGTGGGCAACTTCTGCACTGGCTCACATATCCACTTTTATCACTGCTTAGTACATGTCCCCCTTACCCCCTTAGGGACAGATATACGAAGCCTTAAAAGGGGATAAAGTGGAGAGTGATAAACTACCAGCCAATCAGCTCCTAACTGTCATTTTTCAAACACAAGCTGTGACATGGCAGTTAAGAGCTGATTGGCTGGTACTTTGTCACGCTCCACTTTATCACTTTTCAAGGCTTATTAGTTATTACTTATTACATCTCACCCAAAAACTTTAGAAACAGGGTGTAATGTAATCAAACTATTGAAAGTAATAGATGGAACCATATGAAATGCGTCTATATAGGTGTTGCTAAGGAGTTTTAGGTGCAAGTGAATCAGATGAATTGTATCACTTCCATCATGTTTAATGTGTTGTAACTCTATGAAAAGGACTGAACAGTATAACATGAAAGAGACCTTATTGGTGGCTCCTAAATAGATGAAAAGCTAATCATAGCTAATGTAAAATAATACTATATATCAGGCAGTATATATTATATATATATATATATATACAGTATATATATATATATACACAGTATATATATATATAAATATATATATGTATATAGTTATATATATATATATATATATATATATACACACACACGTTGTTGGATGAAACTGAGCGGCTGAGATGTAAAGTGACAGAGATGAGAGACGCTCCGAGCTGCACAGTTTATTCAATTTGCAATCGTTGATCTGTCCCCAAAACCTGTACTGCCGGTTATTGGCTATTGGTACTTGTAATTATTATACACAATGAGATACAGGTCTGGCAGCAAAATAAAGTAAGAAAGAAATACACAAATGGAAGTCATAAAGTGATTCTGGAACAGCTCCACTGTAATCTCTTTACTCAACAACAGTTGTGACCCGTCCCGCACCTCCCACTCTGATCCAACCTGCAGTGTTTGCAGGGTAACACGTGTACAGCAGCAGCATATTGTGAGCAGGGAGTCAGAGTGGTGCTTATATGAGGGGGAGGGGAAGCCTGAGGTTAGAGTCATTTATTGCCTGATAATTACCCTCCATTATATATATAGTAAACATGTTGTTGTTTGGCTTGCAGGCCCTTAAGTGTCTACGAGGTGGTAAAAACATCAGTCTAATTAACTCAATGACTATAAAACTACAGCCTGAAGTGCAACTTCTGGGGCCCTCTTGACATCACCTTTTATGGTTTTATATATGGAGTAGCCTTGTGTAGATTGCCCCATTCATGGTTGAACTTGAAAGTCTACACCACTAGCTTAAGCAGTCTAAAGCTGGGTACACACCTTCCGACGCTGCGTAGCAGTGATACGATCAGAGGCGGATTGGCCAGAGGGCCTACAGGTAAGATTCCCGGTGGGCCGACGCACCCACGGGGCCTGTTTTGTTTGAGGACATGTGGTCCTATTATAGACATAATGAATAAAATGGCAAACAATTTGCATATATGAAAATGACTTTACCACTTAGCCTGTGATTGCAGATGATCTAGTGTATGCTCTGTCTGCCTGCTTGGATGACATATAAGATTGAGTGAATTGGGATACGGTTGGTGTAATAAGCAAGAAAATATATCTTTCTAAAAATTACCCGTATATATACTCGAGTATAAGTCGACCCGAATATAAGCCGAGGCACCTAATTTTACCACAAAAACCTGGGAAAACTTATTGACTCGAGTATAAGCCTAGGGTGGGAAATGGAGCTCTAGCCATACACAGCCCTCATACTGCCAGATATGCCCCCACAGTGCCAGATATGCCCTCATACTGCCAGATATGCCCCCACAGTGCCAGATATGCCCTCATAGTGCCAGATATGCCCTCATAGTGCCAGATATGCCCCCACAGTGCCAGATATGCCCTCATAGTGCCAGATATGCCCCCACAGTGCCAGATATGCCCTCATACTGCCAGATATGCCCCCACAGTGCCAGATATGCCCTCATACTGCCAGATATGCCCCCACAGTGCCAGATATGCCCTCATAGTGCCAGATATGCCCCCTAAGTGCCACATATGCCCCCCCCCCCAAGTGCCAAATATGCTCCCCCAGTGCCAGTTACTTACCCTCCGCCGCTCCCGCGCTGTCTTGTGAAGGAGGGACACTGAGGGCAAAGCGCGCGCCTCCTGTGTCCCTGCTGCGTCTCCGGCGGCAGCGGCGTGTGTGTGTTAAATGAAGTGCCGGTTCGTGAGCCAATCAGAGCTCACGAACGGTACTTCATTTAATAGACCTGCCGCTGCTGCCGGAGACGCAGGAGGGACACAGGAGAGGCACGCGCTGTGCCCTCCGTGTCCCTCCTTCACAAGACAGCGCGGGAGCGGCGGAGGGTAAGTAACTGGCACTGGGGGAGCATATTTGGCACTTGGGGGGGGGCATATGTGGCACTGACTCGAGTATAATCCGAGGGGGCTTTTTCAGCACACAAAAAAGTGCTGAAAAAGTCGGCTTATACTTGAGTATATACGGTATATAGTTTCCTAAATTCTGAAGGTGTATCATATAATGTGCTCATAACATTTAATTTTATTTCCTTTTAACTTCCCCCTGATGCTGGACATCCCCACTATCTGGAAAATCTTGGGGGGAGGGTGCTGCTGCCATGGCCATTGGCTAGACCGTACACCGTTGGTGCTGCCCAAGTGGGGCCACCAGTACAAATTTTTCCAGGGCCGTTTTTGTTCCCAATCCGCCCCTGGATGCGATGTAACGGTGCATTATACAATCCGCTGTACCATTATATACTGCTGCATGTAACAACAACGTGGAATTGTCTCGTTGGACATGCAGCACATCCAATTGGACGATTCAATGGACGACGGGCGGGAACAGCAGATCAGGGGTACACACTTTGCAATGTATATGATATATCGTGATGGGTCCAGGGTCTGCATCATCGGACGTAGATTTCCTGGACCCCAGTGTCCGAATCCTACAGCTACTGTATAGCTTGCGTAGGCTGGCCAGTGCCTCCAACCATCGTGAATCGGTCGCGATGTTGATCTGAGACTGCGTCCTCAGGCGCAGCACTCCGATCCCCGCGAATGCTCTTACAGGCGCCTCCTGATGCATTTGAATTTTAGTGACACGGAATTGCACAGCTGCTTCCCTGCGGCTGCGCAATTCCATCATGTAACTGGCCCATAGTTGCTCACGCAGAATTGAATGCAAGTACATTTGTGGAATGAATATTACAAGTTTTAACGTGAACTTGCGTCGCAATCTAAACATCCTAGTGATATTTGGTGGACCCCCTTCTTTAAAAGTAAAGCATTCATAACCTTGAACCAGAAATAATGACACGGAGACTTGAATTTTGGCAGAAAATTGCTAGCTATTTATTTGTCCCTATCCATTAGCAAACCTGTAATAGAGAATTAATTAATATGCCGATCCAGCCGGCATATGGTGGCGGCCCAAAAGAACGGCTCAATTAACCTAAATTAACCTTAAATAACTAACCATCTAAATTTACTAAAACTTATCACAAACCGGTAATAGGTAACAACTCAACCCCCACAGTGACTACCCACCGCTCCTGGGTGCCCTGCCGCTGCCTTCCCGGACGGGTGGTCAAGCGGCCATAAGTCGATGGAGGTGAGTGCACCTAAACCACACCAAACTGTAAAACACTACAGTTTTCCATACAAATACAAAACTGCCGTTCTTTTCCGCCAATAAATAGCCAACGATAAACCAGCCAACAACTTAACGCCAAAGCACCACGTGCCAGAATTTCTGACCACCAGGGCGGGAGGGTGGGAAAGCAAATCACCACCAAGAGAACTAAGATGGCCTCACCTTCCCTATATATATCAAACCCTCCCCTTAAAAAGGCTGTACTTTCCTAACAGCTAGGTCCACCCCTCACCAGATGTTTAACTCTTTCCTTTCCTATGCAGTCAATTCTCTCTCCAAACGTGCACAACTACAGGTCATTTGCAAACCAACTGCGGCTGAAGGGCAGTAACTGAGTTGTACCTTGGCAAGTCCAGTGAGGGTGTATAGCCGCAATTATATCATTTATTGTCCACAAGTGGAACTAAAAGCATGGAAGCCCAAAATTTCAGTTTCACCGTGCATGTATGATCTGGCTAGACAGTGCACACATGTTGGCCTGTCAGGGCAGAAGTTATAGTCCCGGGGGTGGATACTGCAGAGCCTCCATGAGATTTTAATAATAAATTGCAGTTAGAAAGAGATTTTCTATCATGTGACACGCAGCTATATACAGGGCCCCTGGGCTTTCAGGTATTTCAGGACCCCTCCATCACTTCAGTCTTTCACCCCACTACAGCTGACATATGGGAAGCTGAGCTTTTGACGTCATTTATTCAGTATTCACACGGACACTGATACCAGGTGAATCTGCTGACGTCTTTTCTCACAGCGCAATCGTTCCTCCTTTTCTTTTCTCTTTTGAAATAGTGCTATTGGTTGCTGTCTCTTCCCCACTGTCTCAAAACAAACTGACTACTAGTGTGCCTTGCTACGCATGAAGTTCTAGGGTGCAGGTAACGGTGCATCAGCAACTAAAAAAAATGGATGGACTCTTAGGGGGACATTTACTAAGCAGTGATAAGAGCGGAGAAGTGAGCCAGTGGAGAAGTGCCCATTGCAACCAATCAGCACTGAAGTAACATCTATAATTTGCATGCTATAAAATTATACAGAGCTGCTGATTGGTTAATCGGGCAACTTCTCCACTAACTCACTTCTCCGCTCTTATCACTGCTTAGTAAATGTCCCCCTTAGTCCCTGTGGGGCCCTAGGCTTCAGCCTAGTCAGCGTCATGGATGACACAGCCCTGGCTACATATGGTACATATAGCGGCATTTTGGTAAATATACAGTATCTCTGTGCTCTTTGGTGTGTGTCTTTAAAACCATGGCCCTCATTCCGAGTTGTTCGATCGCTAGCTGATTTTAGCAGCATTGCACACGCTAGGCCGCCGCCCTCTGGGAGTGTATCTTAGTTTAGCAGAATAGCGAACGAAAGATTAGCAGAATTACGATGAAATAATTCTTAGCAGTTTCTGAGTAGCTCGAGACCAATCTCACCATGTGTACACACCTTTACTCCTACACTGCGATCAGCTCAGCCCGTTTCGTTCCTGGTTTGACGTCACAAACACGCCCTGCGTTCGGCCAGCCACTCCCCCGTTTCTCCAGACACTCCCGCGTTTTATCCTGGCATGCCTGCGTTTTTCCGCACACTCCCAGAAAACGGTCAGTTTCCGCCCAGAAACACCCACTTCCTGTCCATCACACTCTGATCACTTCAACGATGAAAATTCTTTGTTCGGACGTGAGTAAATCTACTAAGTTTTGTGCTAAAATACTTACCGCATGCGTACTGCGTACCATGCGCATGCGCATTTTTGCCTTAATCGCTCCATTGCGAAAATCGGCAACGAGCGAACAACTCGGAATGACCCCCCATGTTTGAAGTATTAATGGTACAAAATTATAATTTTTATATATTTAGAATTAAATCTACTACCTGAGGACTTGAAGGGATTGAAGGAACATTTCAAACTATTTAGTCTTTCCAAATATACACTACATGGCCTTATGAACAATAGGACAAGTGAAAACGGTAAAAACAGTATTATTTACTCAACTTAGAATATATTTGTCTGCTATAGAATGTTGGTAATCCCAGATTAATTCATAGCACACTTATCTCTCACCAGGGACGACCCGCATGGTACAATTAGGATAGGGGTTGCACTGAATACAGAGCCGGCCTTAAGCATATGCAAACTAGGCAAATGCCTAGGGCATTTGGTATGCTTAGGGGCACCAGCAGCTTCTGCTGATTAAAATGATATGCGGCATGCCTATATTCTGTGTGTGACTGCGGCTGTATCTACATACGAAATGCTACGTTGCAGTGTATTCCTGGAAATCACTGTAATGTAGCATTTTATATGCAGATACAACCGCAGTCGCACACAGAATATAGGCATGCTGCATATCATTTTAATCAGCAGAAGCTGCTTGTACGTCCTAGCCACATAGTAATGCAAATAAGATGCATTTTCATAAACAAAAGGCGCCCAACGTTAGCAGAGCTGCCAGCTGACTCATGCCAGGCATCTCCTGCAGAACTAGCGGCAGTGCTAGGGGGCACCAGTCAAACTCTTGCCTACGGCATCATATTGGTTAGGGCCGGCTCTGACTGAATACATCATTTCTCCCTTGTGAATGGGATGCATACATATTTGTGCTTCTTGTCTTGTATCTCATGTAGCACTTGCACTATCTGTCCTTGTGTCCTGTGTTTACACTCACTTCAAGTCTGCAGCTTCCCTGTCCCTCTCACAGATAAAGCACAATGCCAGAGGTCTAGGGTGGTCTCAGCCCTTCTCCTCCTGGGGTTATCTGGGAAACCTCTGTGTAGTATTACTTCTCCCAGATCAAACAGTAAACTGTATATACACAAAGAGTTTACACTATCTCTAGATCTCCTAATTCTCATTACAAAGCGCCATGCACTCCTTCCTTAGCCATATGCAGTATACCAGGGGACTGCTGTCTTTTGGACATTTCACATGTAATCGGATCTTTTAGGAAGACAGAGACAGAAATACATGTAACCGCAGTAAGTGTGGAATGAGGCTCATAATGGGTATATTGTACCCTGTACTATAAGGTATATAATGGTATTAGGAGTTCTGCACAGAAGTTGTAAACAGGTACTTTAATACAAGTCACAGTAAGGTTCCAATTTGGAACTAAAGAAGTTGCTTTTATAATTCTTATATCTAGTTATGATTTATCTGTCACTACTAGGCATTCCGTCTTGGAGCACATGTGACATGAGTCACATGACCTCTCTACTCACCAAATGTAGGTATATATTCTACAGGAGCATTTAAATATATCCACATTTCTTGTGTAATGGAGGGAGCACTATAATAAATTACATGAGGTACATTAAAATCAGAATCAGAATCAGCTTTATTGGCCAGGTATACTTGCGTATACTAGGAATTTGTCTTCGGTTTGCTTTACAACAGCCAAGTAGGTAACAGATAAGCAGGTGGGGGGGGGGGGGGTAGGCAAAGTCACACAGATAGGTATACGGTAGGAACACAAGTGAGTTACATGTACGTTTAGTCAGTCAATGTTCAGGAGTTCAGCAGGCGGACCGCTTGGGGAAAGAAACTTTTGAGGCTTCTGGTGGACCTGGCGGGGACGGCCCTGTAACGCCTGCCTGAAGGAAGCAAGTTAAACATGCTGTGGCCGGGGTGTAGCTGGTCTTTTACTATCTTCATTGCCCGCTTTTTAGCTCTGGACAAGTACAGGTCCTGGACTGAGGGAAGGTCGGCCCCGATGATCTTCTCTGCGGTTACCGACTCCACAATCGCGGAGTAGAAGAGGAGCAGAAGCTTCTGTGGGACGTTGAACTTCCTTAGTTGCCTGAGAAAGAACAACCTCTGCTGCGCTTTCCCAACAGTGGCGTCAGCGTTGGACCCCCATTTAAGGTCCCGGGAGATTGTGGTCCCTAGAAACTTGAAGGAGTCCACTAGCGATACCACACTGTCAGCAATCGTTAGCGGAGGTGCACTAGATGACTTCTTCCTGAAGTCCACTATCATCTCGACAGTTTTGAGGGGGTTGAGCTCGAGGTTGTTGTGGATGCACCACTGGGCCAGCCAGTCTACTTAAAAGTGATAAATTGGTATTGTGATAATCCATTGCAAATTGTAGAATAGTAATGTCAACTGAGAGTGCATGGGGTGAGTGGGGAGGGGGGGGGGGGTTAATAGAACAGATTACCAAAGTCTCTATAGAGGACTGGGAATGCAGAGTGGAAGTAACTATACCTTCCCCCCTCACCACCACACACACACACACACACACACTTCTGCTATAATCGTGGAGAGGACCTTTACTGTGCGGTGCGCGATGACGTCATCGCGCACCGCACATCATTTCACTACTGTACAGGGCCCAGCAAAGGTCCTCTCCACGAAGGGAACTAGACGCGTAGCGGATAGTTTCCCTTCATGGAGAGGACCTTTGCTGTGCGGTGCGCGATGACGTCATCGTGCACCGCACATCATTTCACTACTGTACAGGGGGCGTAACTGACCACGCCCGTGTATGAAGCCACGCCCCTTTTGCCCGCCCGGGGCGCTGGAAGCCTTAGAACCGGCGCTGCATGGGATTTACATTTTCAGAAACTATTATTTTTTTCAGTTCTGTCAAACAAAATCATTTCCCACATTAGAGAGGGATAGTAAACAAGGGAATAGGCTTCTCGCTAAACAGAATGAGACACTTTACACGAACTTTTCTGTCATAAAAATGTACAATTTTATGCTAAATCTAGCAGCATAAATCAATGTCAACAGCAGCAGCTGGTTCTAATCTATGGACGAATACTGACATTTTTCCATGTCCATAGCACTGAAAGGGATAGTCACCTTTGTCCAATGTTTATATTGCTTTTCAAGGCTCTGTAAACATTCAGTTATAGTGCTGTCACTGATGTGTCCTGCAAAATGACTTAATGTCAGTGGAGTCAAATTCCTAAGAAACCCCAATGGATAAAATATAATCCAGGAGATTAAATGTAATTACAATATGAGTGACATTAAGGGTTAAACATGACATTAAGGGTTAAACACCAACTCTACTGAGTTTGGGCACTCCTGAAGCTCTAGGCGTGACCCCAGGTAGCATGCTGCCAGCATGGAGCGGGGGAATGATCATGGTGTCTGCATGCTGATATATTGGGCAGTGGCGCACCCAGGGGGGGTTTCCAAGCACCCAGGCAGAAACCCCCCTCAACCAAAAAAAAATATATATTTTTTTTTTGCTGCATGAGTATTATTAATGGCTGTCTAGCGTCCTCTGCAGCCTGCTTTCTTCCTGGTGGCACTTGTAAGTGTTAATAAAAGTTTACTTTATTTTAATTATCTTCTATATAATAGCCCAGATCTGTGATTTTGTGATTCATTTGCTAACGCTGGGCGGAGTCACAACAGTGGGCGGAGTTAGTCAAATGAGTCACAGATCTGGCCAAATCTATAGGATACTAGGAGCAGCTGCAGAAGCAGATGGTATGGACATGGCACAGGCAGGGGTGCATACCTCCCAGCTTTCACACACACACACACACACACACACACACACACACACACAGCGAAAAGGGGGCGTGGCTTCACGGGAGGGCCCCGTTTTCGTCAGTGAGGGGGCATGCCCAGCGCTCTGTGAGCTGCTGGCATGCCCCCAGGGGCTGATTATGAGTCCTGGGGACACAGGGTACTTGAGACAGGGGAGCCCTATCTCATTGCTGTGCCTGCTGTGGGATTGGGGGCGTGGCCTAATCGCGCACCGCGAGGCCACGCCCCCTTATGCAAATTCCGGGATTTTTTCTTTTTTTTATGGAATTTTGGCCCCTCAGCTAGGGCTAAATCCAGAGGAGGTGGTCGCTCCCCCTACACACCCGCACAGGCAGAAGAAAGCAGGGAGACTGCTGCCTCCCTGCAACACCACAGACCTGCCAACACGCAGCAGCGTGTGCTGACTGTAGCACAATGCTGCCGTTGTTGCTGGGGGAGCTTCTGAGCTGGGACAGAGCTACTCGAGCCGGGGGGACCCCTAAAGCTGTGGGGCCAACGGTACGTACCGCCTGCCCCCCCCCCCCTTAATCCGGCTCGGCTGCTGGAACCCCCCCTTAATCCGTAACCCCTCTGTCTCCACTATTCACCGCTGCTCTGCTAAGCAGAACAGCGAGTACAGGAGCTTTCCAACTGCCCCCCCCCCCCACCGCAGGACACTGCGACCCGCAGGTGGGACAGCGGGACAGACCCCAAAAAATGGGACTGTCCAGCGAAAAAATTGGGACATTTGGGAGGTATGGGGGTGTGTGAGGGGGTATGCCATACTTGACCCCCACATCAGCATACTCAGCAGGGTCTCTCTGGCGGGGAGGAGCGTCACTTTCTGGCACACTCCACGCTTCTTAGCTGTAGTTTTGTGGGTCACCAGCCGCTGTGCACTTTCCGTACTGCCTCTGTTATCTCCAGCCCCGGCAACCCCACCGCTAGCTGCAGCGCTGCCACCCACAGTGAGGTGCGCCCAGCTCCTTCACACACTTTAGCCGGCAGGTAGCGCTGCAGAAGTCAGCGCTGCTTGCAGGCTCTGACCCCCTCCTCCCTCCAGCAGCAGCGTCTCCTGGGAGCTAACCAGTCACTCCCAGTCTCCCCTTACCATAGTGCCCAGCAGCCGTGAGGTCCGCGCCACGTGCATGCTATGACCCCCTTCTCCCTCCAGCCGCAGCATCTCCTGGGGGCTAACCAGTCACTCCCAGTCTCACCTTACCACAGTGCCCGGCAGCTGCGCGTGGTCTGCGGTGTGTGACTGAGGAGGGGGGGAGTGATGCGGACGGGCAGAGGAAGCAGTACTACAGCCTAAGAGAGTCAGCCATGCCAAGTCTCCACCAGCAGCAGATCCCAACAGGTTGGAGTGGAACAGCAGCAGCCAGCAGCAGTGACTCCGGTAAGACACATCTGTCTGTCACCACTGTTCTGTCCCTAATACCAATCTCTCCCGTGCCCTGTGTTCTGTCATGTCCCTGTCACCCCTGGCCTTGACCTGCCACCCTTATCCTGGCCCTTTCACTCTTATCCTGGCCCTTTCACCCTTATCCTGGCCCTGTCACCCTTATGCTGGCCCTGCTACCCCTATCCTGGCCCTGTCACCCCTGTGCTTGCCCTGTCAACTCTATACTGGCCCTGTCACCCCTGTCCTGGTCCTGCCGCCCCTACGCTGACCCTGTCACCCCTATCCTGTCCCTGTCATTTCTGTCCTGGCCCCGTCGCCCGTGTCCTGGCCCCGTCACCCCTGTCCTGGCCCCGTCACCCCTGTTCTGACCCTGTCACCCCTGTTCTGACCCTGTCACCCCTGTCCTGGCCCAGTCAACCCTGTTCTGACCCTGTCACCCCTGTCCTGGCCCTGTTACTGCATACCCTCCAACTACCTTTTTGGCAGGTACAGTACCCGCAGCACCTCCAGACCTCTCCCCAATGCACCACACCTCCGCACCTTCCCCTCCACCACATGCGGCACTCCACCCCTCCCCCACATGCTGTGCCTCCAGATCCCCTACACCACCCGCGGCTCCCACTCCTCCGCCCCTTCACCACCCCCAGCAATCTCCAGGCCCCCTCCACCATTCACCCCCCTTATATGTCTCCCCCACACCTGCCCCCCTCCACCTGCAGCATCTGCAGACACCCTCCTCCATCCGCGGTCCCCCCCTCACCCACCCCTCCCCCACCAATGGCACCCCCGCACCTGCCCCTCCACCACCTGCAGCACCTCCGGACCTCCTTCCCCATCCGCCGCAACACCCGTACCTGCCCCTCCCCTACCCATGGCGCCTGCGGACCCCTACCCCACCAGCAGCACTCCCGCCCCTTCCCATCCCACAGCACCTCCGGAACCCTTCACCCATCTGCAACATCCCCACACCAGCCCCTCCCCCACCCTTGGCACCCCTGCCCCTCCCCCACCTTCAGTGCCTCCGGACCCCTCCCTCATCTGCATCCCCCTCTCCTCTGCCCCTCCCCCACCCGCAGCACCTCCCAACCCTTCCCCATCCGGGCCCCACCCCCACTTCCGCCCCCCCTCCATCCGCAGCATCTACAGACACCATCCGCAGTACCCCCCACACCCGCTACATTCTGTACATTGTGGCCTGCAGGTGCTGTTCATGCCGTCGCAAGGGGCTGCGCCTCCTTCACCATCGCACACCCTTTCATTGTGCAATATTTAACCACTAACAAAGGAATGCAGGTGATACTCCATATAACACAAATATTGAACCCCAGAAAGGCATGCAAGGGTTAAGGGGGCGTAGCCCCTTGCGACGGTGTGAAGAGCGCCCGTAGGGCGCGATGAAGCACCTAGTAGTACATATATATCCATGTGCAATTTGTGCATACATATAAACACACACACATATGATATATATACATGCGTATATATACGTGTACTGTATGTGTATACATATATATGCATGTTTAATATGCTATGTGTATATGTATATAAATATATACATAGGTGTATATACGGTATATATATGTGTAGATATGTAGATATATATATATATATATATATATATATATATACACTCAGGGCCGTTTCTAGATAATTTGGCTCCCAGTGCGAGATTTCAAAATGCGCCCCCCCCTATTGCTATAAAAAAAAATGCGTCCCCCCCCCATATAGCTATAAAAAGAAAAAGCATGCGCGCACGCTCCCGACAAGGGTGTGTGGCCTGATTAAAATGGGCGTGGTCTCGTTAAAGTGGGCGTGGCCTCGTCTGATATCATCACGCCCACCACAGGGGGGGAAAAATTTTAATTAAAAAAGTCCCCATTTTACACATTACAGCAGGCAAGTGTCCCCATTTTACACAGCGCGGCAGGCAGGTGTCCCCATTTTACACAGCGCGGCAGGCAGGTGTCCCCATTTTACAAAGTGCGGCAGGCAGGTATCCCCATTTTACACAGTGCAGCAGGCAGGTATCCCCATTTTACACAGTGCGGTAGGCAGATATCCCCATTTTACACAGTATGCAGGCAGGTGCCCCCATTTTACAAAGTGCTGCAGGCAGGTATCCCCATTTTACACAGTACGGCAGGCAGATATCCCCATTTTACACAGCGCGGCAGGCACGTGCCCCCATTTTACACAGCACGGCAGGCAGGTGTCCCCATTTTACAAAGTGCGGCAGGCAGATATCCCCATTTTACACAGTGCGGCAGGCAGCTATCCCCATTTTACACAGTGCGGCAGGCAGATATCCCCATTTTACACAGTACGCAGGCAGGTGCCCCCATTTTACACAGTGCGGCAGGCAGGTATCCCCATTTTACACAGTACGGCAGGCAGATATCCCCATTTTACACAGTACGCAGGCAGGTGCCCCCATTTTACACAGTGCGGCAGGCAGGTATCCCCATTTTACACAGCGCGGCAGGCACGTGCCCCCATTTTACACAGCGCGGCAGGCACGTGCCTCCATTTTACACAGTACGGCAGGCAGGTGTCCCCATTTTACACAGTGCGGCAGGCAGGTATCCCCATTTTACACAGTACGGCAGGCAGATATCCCCATTTTACACAGTACGCAGGCAGGTGCCCCCATTTTACACAGTGCGGCAGGCAGATATCCCCATTTTACACAGTACGCAGGCAGGTGCCCCCATTTTACACAGTACGGCAGGCAGGTATCCCCATTTTACACAGCGCGGCAGGCACGTGCCCCCATTTTACACAGTACGGCAGGCAGGTGTCCCCATTTTACACAGTGCGGCAGGCAGGTATCCCCATTTTACACAGTACGGCAGGCAGGTGTCCCCATTTTACACAGTGCGGCAGGCAGGTATCCCCATTTTACACAGTACGGCAGGCAGATATCCCCATTTTACACAGTACGCAGGCAGGTGCCCCCATTTTACACAGTGCGGCAGGCAGATATCCCCATTTTACACAGTACGCAGGCAGGTGCCCCCATTTTACACAGTGCAGCAGGCAGGTGTCCCCATTTTACACAGTGCGGCAGGCAGGTATCCCCATTTTACACAGTGCGGCAGGCAGGTATCCCCATTTTACACAGTGCGGCAGGCAGGTATCCCCATTTTACACAGTACGGCAGGCAGATATCCCCATTTTACACAGTACGCAGGCAGGTGCCCCCATTTTACACAGTGCGGCAGGCAGGTATCCCCATTTTACACAGCGCGGCAGGCACGTGCCCCCATTTTACACAGCGCGGCAGGCACGTGCCCCCATTTTACACAGTACGGCAGGCAGGTGTCCCCATTTTACACAGTGCGGCAGGCAGGTATCCCCATTTTACACAGTACGGCAGGCAGATATCCCCATTTTACACAGTACGCAGGCAGGTGCCCCCATTTTACACAGTGCGGCAGGCAGATATCCCCATTTTACACAGTACGCAGGCAGGTGCCCCCATTTTACACAGTACGGCAGGCAGGTATCCCCATTTTACACAGCGCGGCAGGCACGTGCCTCCATTTTACACAGTACGGCAGGCAGGTGTCCCCATTTTACACAGTGCGGCAGGCAGGTATCCCCATTTTACACAGTACGGCAGGCAGATATCCCCATTTTACACAGTACGCAGGCAGGTGCCCCCATTTTACACAGTGCGGAAGGCAGATATCCCCATTTTACACAGTACGCAGGCAGGTGCCCCCATTTTACACAGTGCAGCAGGCAGGTGTCCCCATTTTACACAGTGCGGAAGGCAGGTATCCCCATTTTACACAGTGCGGCAGGCAGGTATCCCCATTTTACAAGGTGCGGCAGGCAGGTATCCCCATTTTACACAGTGCGGCAGGCAGGTGTCAAGTGGGGGGGGGAGGAAGGGGGAGAGAAAGAGAGATAGAGATAATACTTACATCTTCCCGCCGGCCGCCTCCTCCTTCCAGGCTTATCTCCTCTCCTCCCTCGTCACGACGCAAACGCGTCATTCCGTGAAACTCCGCCCCCCGAGCAGGAGCGCTCAGGAAGAGGGAGGAGAGGAGATAAGGACACACAAAGTGCCGCGGCGGGCGCCCTGTGCGGTTGCACGGCTCGCCCGCCGCTAGAAATGGCACTGTACACACTAGTTTTACGGACCCAGCATATACTGGGTCACCTCAGTCCCCACCCCCGTGCTTGGCTCCACCCAGTTCTGGAAACCCCCCCATGCAAATCCTGCGTTTGCCACTGTTGGGGGAGGGGTATCTGTTTGTGGTGCATCAGTCTACGTGGGGGGGTGGGGGGTGGGGGTTCATGATGCATCAGTCTGTGTGGGTGAGGGGGGATTGTAGTGCATCAGTCTATGTGGGGGAGGAGAGGGGGGTTGGTGCATCAGTCTATGTGGTGGAGGGGCGTTGTGGTGCATCAGTCTACGTGAGGCAGGGGGGGTTGGTGCATCAGTCTATGTGGGGGAGGGGGATTGTGGTGCATCAGTCTATGTGGGGGAGGGGGGGGGGCGTGGTGCATCAGTCTATGTGGGGGAGAGGGGGTCGTGGTGCATCAGTCTATGTGGGGGAGGGGGGGCATGGTGCATCAGTCGATGTGGGGGAGGGGAGGTCGTGGTGCATCAGTCTGGGGGAGGTGGGGTCGTAGTGCATCAGTCTATGTGGGGGAGAGGGGGTCGTGGTGCATCAGTCTATGTGGGGGAGCCTATACACAAATTATTTGGAAACCCCCCTTTCAAAATCCTGCGTTTGCCACTGTAGTGAGTCTATAAGAAGATCTAAAGACCAGGTATAGATAACTTGAGGCACTCCAGTTGCTGTGGAACTACACATCTGAGCATGCCCTGCCAGAGTTTTAACATTCCCTAGCAGCAAAACTGTATGATCCTTGATGGGAAGTTTTATCAAAGAAAAAAGGTCTTTCATATTCAAAAATCCGATATCCAAAATATTCCGAAATTTTCCGAAAATCCAACATTTTGTGCAAAATTCAAAAAAATCATTGTATAAAATTATAGGGGTAATTCCAAGTTGATCGCAGCAGGAATTTAGTTAGCAATTGGGCAAAACCATGTGCACTGCAGGGGGGGAGGCAGATATAACATTTGCAGAGAGAGTTAGATTTGGGTGGGTTATTTTGTTTCTGTGCAGGGTAAATACTGGCTGCTTTATCTTTACACTGCAATTTAGATTTCAGTTTGAACACACCCCACCCAAATCTAACTCTCTCTGCACATGTTACATCTGCCCCCCCCCCCCCCCCCTGCAGTGCACATTGGGGGTAATTCCAAGTTGATCGCAGCAGGACATTTTTTAGCAGTTGGGCAAAACCATGTGCACTGCAGGGGGGGCAGTTATAACATGTGCAGAGAGAGATAGATTTGGGTGTGGTGAGTTCAATCTGCAATCTAAATTGCAGTGTAAAAATAAAGCAGCCAGTATTTACCCTGCACAGAAACAAAATTACCCACCCAAATCTAACTCTCTCTGCAAATGTTATATCTCCCCCCCCTGCAGTGCACATGGTTTTGCCCAACTGCTAAAAAATGTCCTGCTGCGATCAACTTGGAATTACCCCCATGGTTTTGCCCAACTGCTAACAAATTTGCTGCTGCGATCCACTCAGAATTAGGCCCATGGGGGGGTAATTCTGAGTTGATCGCAGCAGGAATTTTGTTAGCAGTTGGGCAAAACCATGGCCCTCATTCCGAGTTGTTCGCTCGCTAGCTGCTTTTACCAGCATTGCACACACTAACCCGCCGCCTTCTGGGAGTGTATCTTAGCTTAGCAGAATTGCGAACGAAAGATTCGCATAATTGCGAATAGAAATTTCTTTGCAGTTTCTGAGTAGCTCGGGACTTACTCTGCCACTGCGATCAGTTCAGTCAGTTTCGTTCCTGGTTTGACGTCACAAACACACCCAGCGTTCGCCCAGACACTTCCCCATTTCTCCAGCCACTCCCGCGTTTTTCCCAGAAACGGCAGCGGTTTTCCGCACACACCCATAAAACGGCCAGTTTCCGCCCAGAAACACCCACTTCCTGTCAATCACATTACGATCACCAGAACGAAGAAAAAACCTCGTAATGCCGTGAGTAAAAAACCTAACTGCATAGAAAATTTACTTGGCGCAGTCGCACTGCGGACATTGCGCATGCGCATTAGCGACTATCGCTCCGTTGCGAGAAAAAAATAACGAGCGAACAACTCGGAATGACCCCCATGGTTTTTCCCAACTGCTAACAAATTTGCTGCTGCGATCAACTCAGAATTAGGCCCACTATCTCCATAGAGCTGGTTGCTTATGACAACTGCTCTCGAGAATCGCCACTCCACCAGAGATACAGAACTGAATCAGCCTCCGTGATTTGGCTCAATATTAAACAGTAAAACAAAAAGAATGTATTGATCTTGTAATGTAATATTTCACTGTTACAGTACAGTATATTGTATTTGCAATTGATTGGAACTATCCTCAATCATATCTACATTACAATGTCCAGGGGCTGAACATTCATGAGGGCACCAGATGATTTTCTACCTGCATTCTGGCCCCCACAGCAAAATATTAAAAGGGCCACGGGCACGGGCAGATCTGGGGAGAGATGTGTGCTGAGCGTGCGGGGGCGCTCATTTCACCCAGCGGGTGAAATGAGCGCCCTGCTAGATTGAGCCTGCATGCAGGCCAGTCTAGCACCGGCGATAGCGATGCGCGGGGCTGCGCATCGCTATCGCTGTGGGGGGTATATACTATATACACGGAGCGATCATGCTTAAAATCTAAGCAATCTAGTCATATTGCTTAGAATAGATTATCGCTCTGTGAGTACCTCCCTTAAGGGTCACAAGGGCCTGGGGCTGAAAATGATCATTGGCCTTTTGAGAGAAGCAGGGGAGGTGTGGCCAGTGCTGTGTGGGTGTAGCCAGTGTGGAGTGGGTGTTTCATGCTGTGTGTGTATTCCCCAATATCTCCCTTACAAAGCCCTCACCCATTCCTCTCCCATGTACATCTCTGGCCTTATCTCCCTTTACACTCCCACCCGTCATTTTTGCTCTGCTAATGTACGCCGCCTCTCCTACCAACTGATTACTTCCTCCCACTCCTACCTTCAGTATTTCTCACGTGCTGCTCCCCTTCTCTGGAATTCCCTACCTCTCCCCCTCATACTCTCCCCCTCTCTACAAAACTTCAGACAGGCTCTCAAGATCCACTTCTTCACCAAAGCCAGCCTAATCTCATCCTAACCCTCTGTTCCACGCTTACAGTCTACTAGGGGATCCCATGATTTAGGCCAAAAATAATTCGGGATTCAATCCTGGGATTGGAAGCTTTAATCTCGGGGATTTTCGGGATCAGGCAGTCCTTTGTTTTTTTTAATGCCGGGCAGCGTTGAGCGTCCTCAGGAGGCTCAGACGCTGCCCGACTCCCTCCTCCCGGCTCACCCTACACAGCGTGACGTGAAGTCAGAGGTCACACTGTGCAGCTGCCCTCCACCCACTGCACGGACCTCACTGAACTGGAGGAAGTGTACTACCCCCCCCCCCCCAGTTCAGATACTATGGTGGTCATTTATGTGTGCAGGGCGGGCTGGGGCGGGGCGGATGGGGACACAGGAAACAAACCAATACCAGGTATCCTGTGAATCCCAGGATTGACCATTTTTCAATCCCGATACCCAGGATTGAAAAAATGGCCCAGGATTGGCCACCCTACTGTCTACCCCATCTGTGTCATCCCTGTCTGTCTGCCCCTCCCCTTTAGAATGTAAGCTCTCACGAGCAGGGCCCTCAACCCTCATGTGTTTATCCTTCTCTTACTTAAACTATCCTTGACAGTCCCTAATCCCGCAGTTTCCTGCCACTCTGTGTTTATCTACCCTGTACTTGTCCTATATTGTCTTCAACTATAAGTCACTATTGTCCTCTTTTCATTTTTAATTTATGTACTCTGTAATTGGGCGCTGCGGATCCCTTGTGGCACAATATAAAAGATAATAATAATAATAAATACATAAAAGCATAAAAAATGCATCAGTTTATGAGCTAAATAGAAATACTATTTTAATACTTATGATTTATGTCAGGCTGTGTGGCCAACTGGGTGGCTGGCCAAGATCATACTGTTTTTATGATGAACCTATTTTTATGTGGAGGCCTAAAGATGTTGTCCTGTTATTAATCTTGCCCTGGGCCCAGTAATACTGATCAATCAGTACAGGGCCTTTGCTCTGCAGATCGTCTTTATTGCTTATTTCTTTGCTGTTAACCAATGCTTTCCATCTGCCCTTTCATGCAACTCACAACATCTATGCCATGTACACTCAATATAAAAGTAGCCACATTGCAATTCTGTGTCATATCTAAGGGCAACCAAAGCAGCAACGCTGTATAAGTGATGTAAAGGCCTCAAAGAAAAAGTAATCCAAATGATAAATTTATAAATTTGTTAAATAATTAGCCGCCAGTCAACTATAGTTATCTGATAGTTGACTAACTGTTGATTGTGAGTTTACTTTTCTTTTGCTATCAAGCAAAATCATATTAATTGTAGAGATGCGCGGCAGGCACTTTTCGTGTTTTGTGTTTTGGTTTTGTTTCTGGTTCCATGCTTGTGTTTTGGTTTTGGATCTGGATGATTTTTGGGAAAAAAACATAAAAACTGCTAAAATCACAGAATTTGGGGGTAGTTTTGATCCTCAATAACATTCATTTCCACTCATTTCCAGTCTATTCTGAACACCTCACACTTCACAATATTGTTTTTAGGCCCAAAGGTTGCACCGAGGTGGCTGGATGACTAAGCTAAGCGACACATGTGGGTGGCACAAACACCTGCCCATCTAGGAGTGGCACTGCAGTGGCAGACAGGATGGCACTTTTAAAATATAGGCCCCAAACTGCACATAATGCAAAGAAGTAAAAGAGGTGCAATGAGGTAGCTGTATGACTAAGCTAAGCGACACAATTGTGCGGCACAAACACCTGGCCCATCTAGGGTTGGCACTGCAGTCCCACTGCACTAATGGCGCATACCGTACGTACGTCTAACACCAGCATAGTTGTTATGGCCTCAGTTATCCGCTTTGCAACAGGATGACTGCTGTCATATTTCATCTTCTTCGCAAAGGACTGTTGGACAGTCTTTTGCTTAGTTGAAGTTGTACAAGTGGTCTTCCGACTTTCCCTCTGGGATGACGATCGACTCCCAGCAGCAACAACAGCAGCGCCAGCAGCAGTAGGAGGAAGTGGTTCTTGATCTTTCCCTATTTTATCCTCCAAATTTTTGTTCTCCATTATTTTTCTGGAGTTATATAACAAAATGCAGCACAGGAGAGCGTACCTCTACACCAGACAGGGCAAACCCTGTAAAAATTATGTGGATTAAATATTAATAACCCCTTTATTTGGAGTAAATAATATACAGCACAGGACAGCACCACTGAACTTATATGGCAGCACCACTGGACTGGATTTATACGGCAGTACCACTGGACATATACGGCAGTATCACTGGAATTATATGGCAGTACCACTGGACATATACAGCAGTATCACTGGAATTATATGGCAGTACCGCTGGACATATACGGCAGTATCACTGGATTTATATGCCAGTACCACTGGATTTATACTGCAGTATCTGTTACACACACCAGTGCTAACAGGAGTATACCGGTGTATGAACAGAGAGGGAAGCGAAGCAAACGAACTCACAGACAGTATAACATAACATACACAGGAGGTGATGGAATAACTAATAAACACAAAGTGAACGGAGAAGCCCAAAGGCTCAGGAATTGGGTGTCTCCCTAGTGTCAGGAATGCTCAGATGGAATAGAGCGGACAATGAAGCGAGGTGTAGTGATTTAACATGTGGAGCACCTGAAATGATGTTGCTAAGAGCAACAGAAAAAACCCCAAAGGGTTACCAACGGGTGTGGGAATAAACTCCTTGGTCAGAGATAGAAATATAGACACAAGGAGAGTATCCACAATCCTAACCCCCACTTGCAGGGCACAGGTTCAGCTTACTGCCACTAAACTGACACCTGGACGCCCTGCACAGTGAGGGAGGATTAAGCAAGCAGGTCTGAGAGTACAGCCGCAAACCTGCTGGGTTCACAGAATAGCAAAAGAACCCCAGCAGGTCAAACAACTGACTCCAGTCTTACTGCTAGGTCCGGATTGGCAGAATTAAGTACCGAATCCCAAGGCCTATTCGCAGTAAGCAACTAGTAAATACAAAGTCACACAGTACTAGCTAACTCTCTGGAACTGACTAACAAACAAAGATTCAGCAGCATTTGCCTAGCCTGAGAGGATGGTTTATATAGCAGGTGCTGTCCACGCCCCACTCAGACCTCACAGACTGTGAGCACAAAACCAGCACCGGATTCCCTGCCGTGCACAGAGCCTGTAACCACTACACAGTAAAAACCCGGACCGGAGTATCAGCTGCGCTCAGGTTACTTCGCTAACACTTGCCTCCCGGTTGCCATGGCAACGTGGCAGCACAGAGCAGGAGATCCTAACAGTATCACTGGACATATACAGCAGTACCACTGGACTTATACGGCAGGATCACTGGACTGGATTTATATGGCAGTATCACTGGACTGGATTTATACGGCAGTACCACTGGAATTATACAGCAGCATCACTGGACTTATACGACAGTATTACTGGACATATACGGCAATGTCACTGGACTGGATTTATTTTATACGCCAGTACCACTGTATTTATACTGCAGTACCACTGGACATATACGGCAGTATCACTGGAATTTTATGGCAGTACCACTGGAATATACGGCAGTATCACTGGAAACATTTATACGCCAGTACCACTGGACATACACGGCAGTACCTCTGGACATATACGGCAGTATCACTGGAATTATATGGCAGTACCACTGGACATATACGGCAGTATCACTGGACTGGATTTATTTTATATGCCAGTACCACTGGATTTATATGGCAGTACCACAGGACATATATGGCAGTATCACTGGAATTATATGGCAGTACCACTGGACATATACTGCAGTATCACTGGACTGGATTTATACGCCAGTTCCACTGGATTTATATGGCAGTGTCCCTGGACATATACATCAGTATCACTGGACATATACCGCAGTATCACTGGACTTATACGGCAGTATCACTGGACTGGATTTATACACCAGTACCACTGGATTTATACGGCAGCATCACTGGACATACATGGCAGTATCACTGGACTTATACGGCAGTATCACTGGACATATACAGCAGTATCACTGGACATATATACGGCAGTATCACTGGACTTATACCGCAGTACCACTGGACTTATACAGCAGCACAGGGACACCACCACTGGACTGATGCAGGACAACACAGCACTACTGCAATGGACTGGACTTATACAGCAGCACTGGACATATGGCAGCACAGGACACCATCACTGTGACTGGACTGATGCAGCACATGACACCACCACTGGACTGATGCAGCACAACACAGCACCACTGGACTGGACTTATACAGCTACACTGGACATATGGCAGCAGAGGACATCACCAATGTGACTGGACTGATGCAGCACAAGACACCACCACTGGACTGATGCAGCACAACACAGCACCACTGGACTGGACTTATACAGCTACACTGGACATATGGCAGCAGAGGACATCACCAATGTGACTGGACTGATGCAGCACAAGACACCACCACTGTACTGATGCAGGATTACACAGCTCCACTGCACTGGATTTATACAGTAGCACTGGACATATGCCAGCAGAGGACATCACCACTGTGACTGGACTGATGCAGCATAAGACACTACACTGGACTGAGCAGCACAATACATCACTGGAATCGCCACCCCACTGTCCCTCCCGCACAGACACTGAGGACGGAGACACGTCCTCTCGCTACACTCTCCAATGCCGGAGTGAAAATGGCGGCGACGCGCGGCTCCTTATATGGAATCCAAACCCCGCGAGAATCTGATGATGACGTTTTGCCTCAGGTTTCCGAGTCAGGCGGGAAAATCCGAGCTGGGCTCGGATCCGGGCTCGGGTAGTGAAGTCCGGTGGGGTTCGGTTCTCAGGGAACCGATCCCGCTCATCTCTAATTGCTTGTATATTGTTTTGAAATGTGTTGTTAGCCATTATAATTTATCTCTCATAAGGGAGATTTATAACTGCTGGGAGAGAGATAAAGTACCAGCCAATCAGCTTCTAACTGTCACGTTACAGGCTGTGTTTGAAAAATGACAGTTAGGAGCTGGTTGGTGGTACTTTATCTCAGTCCACTTTATCTCTCTCCAAGATTAGTGCATAGACCTCTGTAGTTTAAAAAAATGACAGGATCTGATTGGTTGGTGCGTTATCTCTCTCCACTTTATATCTCTCCAAGGTTTGACACATTTCCCCCATAGTAGTTGTTAAAATAGCTGCCCCCATTCAAAATTTAGTAATTCTCTATACGTAATCCTTACACAAGATTCTGTGGTGTCTATTCTTATTAGGCCTCCTCTTTCCCTACTTGTCACACACAGCTATCCAAGGGGAATGGCCATAGACAGCATCCACTGATGGAAGCTCTAATTGAAAGCTGCCATAGCATGCAACAATGGAGCATGGAGATCATTCACACAGAGCACAGGACTAAATATAACATGATTAAATGTAAAATAATGCTTATTAAACCCGACATGAAAACACGGAGTGGTAAAGATTGTTATATAAACTGTATGGTAACAGGTCTGGGATTGGCAAAAATCCAGAGGCTTTGGAACTGAAAATAGCGCTTTAAAGAGACACAATGAGGCTGTCAACCGTCAAAACCCATCCTTCAATCTAGATCCAGAAATACTCACGCCTTTTACTGTTATTCATGTACTGCATAAGATTCCTTCATTGGACAAACAATACAAAAAAGTTACATTTTACTGTACAGGACTATGGTGTATTCTCTACAGTGCATTGCTGTTATTACTCTGGTACATTAGCACTAGCAGTATACACTTTATATATTTATCAAGAGGCCTAGACAATGCACTCTCTAGTGCAGTGGTTTTCAACCACTGTGCCCTGCCACACTAGTGTGCCCTGAGCAGTCTCCGGGTGTGCCGCCATAGAAGCAGAGCCAGGCCCGTCAGTGTTTTGCCGCTACTGAGGCCCTGGAACGATCACTACTGGTGGGTTTAGTGGTTGCAGAGCCAGTTCTAATTTTGGGCCCAGGCAGTGTTGGGCTCTTCTGGCTTTCTCAGATGTGGCTCAGGCGTTACCTATGGAGAAGCTGCACCATGCATCACCATTATATTTGAATGTGCCTTGGCAATATTTAAATCTTGTTCAGTGTGCTGCGAGTTGTAAAAGGTTCAAAATCTCTGCTTTTGTGGTTAGACTAGCCGCTGTGGCAGCTGGCCACACCCTATCGAGACTGGCCAAACCCCTAAGCACGGGCCCCTACCACTGCAGTCCCCTGGTGGGCTCTTCGTGCTCCAGTCCAACACTGTGTGTAGGTGTGTCCTTAGTTTTCGCCTGGCACCCACCCTAGGTCGACCTCAAAAGGTCAACATGTACAAGGTCAACATGGGAAAAAGGTTGATATGGTAAAAAGGTCAACATGGAAAAGTTTGATGCAGGAAAATGTCGACATGTGTTTGTTTTGGGGGTTTTTGTGTCGTTTACTCCCGAAAATGACTGGGAACCCCAATTAGTGCACCGCGTCCCCTCGCATAGCTCGCTTCACTAATGCATGTCGACCAATAGTGGTCGACCTATAGACTGTCAACCTATCATCCGGATACCGACTCATACCTGTCTACTTAAAAGGTCTCCTGCTACCCACTTGGGGCTGAAAACCTCCACAAACACAAAAGTGATACACGTAATATAGACATTTCCCTCATTCGCACGTTTAATACAAAACATAAATGAAGTCAAACCAAACAGTGTTGTCAAAGAAGAAAACAAGTGTAAATGAATAAAAGGGCGAGTTGAAAGCGTGAGGAGGGTGGGCGGTGACCTGACATTTCCCCTTTCTCCGACATGCACATTTTCGCCCATAAGCACACACCCAGGAGGCGCAATATCCATTTTTAAATATGTTTTGAGGGTAATTATGTGAAGAGGCTGCGCAAGTCCACATTCCTGCCCCCCTTACATTGCCGTTACACCATACCCACCTACTTATCAGCTCTCCGGGATAAGCCAGAGGAAAAATGAAGCTGACTGGAGTTGGGGACGGGCCTACCACTGCGAGTCATTAGGTCCCCTCACATGAAATGCAACTATTCGCAAGAAATGCCCTCACCTGCAACCCACGAATCATGCCGTTATCCTCCTGGTTAGTAAGTGAGCAGGTTGTGGGAGGACAGTCTACTTTTCCGGGGGTGCGGTGGACTGTCCACAAATTTTAGTGTCTCCCTCAACTTCCGGGTGAGTAGGCAAGTATGCATTGCACCCCTCCTGCAAACGCAGGATTTTTCAAGGGGAGTTTCCAAATGCAGTTAACAATCTCCCACTCTACGGAACTTTGGACCAAGTGCGGGAGTCTGGGAATTAATGTCTGTGGACATTAATGTAAACATTGGTCTATTTGTACACTGGATACTGTATGGAATACAGTATTAATATTTAACACTATAGATTTTCTATAGTATGGTCTGTATCCAGGGGCGGATTGGGATGGAAAACCAGCCCGGGAAAACTCTGCAAGCAGCCCCAATGGAGGTGGGGTCTGCTGAGGGGGCGGGGCCTGCCAAGGGGGTGGGAACCCTCGAGCTAAACGCAACTACGGCCCTCCCGCATTCCCAGCCGCAATTATAATATAAATATAAAGTGACATATTTGCAAAAAGTCCTATTATAGGACTTTACCTAGTTTCTGAAATAGTGCTACTGAGGTAAAGCTCCCCATTCAGTAGAGGTACCATTGTTTTCCTCCCAATGCCCTCCTGCTCTGACATTCTTACTGAGGTCTCCAGCCTCACTGCTGGAGCGGGTTTGAGTATTGGTGGCTTGGTGTAAGTCACAAAAAATAGCTAATTTATGTGATGATTGCGTCCAATTACACATTGGGTCAATAGCTCCATCAGCAGAGACAGCTGCTGCCTGAAATGTCACTCCTCCTGCTTGGTCTGGATCACAGTAACATCCGCGTCCCACCCCCATTGTATCTGGACTCAAGTATTCGCTGTTTGGATTTGCAATGGAGCAATGTGGAATCTGGAAGTGTATAACTTTCTGGGAAAATGGGAGTAGGGTTGCCAACCATACAGTAATGTGTATGTGACCAGTGATACCCAATTACTACACACCAATATATATTTGCTGTCTGCTGGATTCCACCAGTTCCCTTAGTAAGATACATAAATACTTATCCCCCTGCCCCAACCACCTCCCACGCACATACTGTATATACCCCAGCTGCCTTCCTCTCACATTCATATACCGCAGGCCTGCCCTAGCCACCTTTCTATCAAAGATATGCCCCAGCCACCTCAGAATTATACAGGAATATCTCCCCCACCCCACCGCCTCCATCTCACACATATGTGCTCCTGCACGAGCCACCTGACACATATACCCCAAACACCTCAGTAAGAATCACAAAGACCCCCGACCTAGCCACCTCACTCATACGCACATATATCCAGCCCTGCCTCAGCCATCTCCCTCTCAGAAATATATATATATATATATATATATATATATATACACACACTATTGAGGCTGGGGCAAGGTGGTACTTACGTATCATACTGAGGTGGCTAAGGCAGGGCTTAGATATATATATATATTAGCCCTGTCCTGGTCACCTCTCTCTAACCCATATGCCCCAGCCACTTCAGAATGATATATACCCCATCACACATATGCCACAGCCACCTCTTAAACACATATGCCCCAGCCCTGCACCCAGCAACCTCCCTCATGTACCCATACCTGCACCCAGCAACCTCCATCAGCACACCTGTACCCTAATCCTACCACAGTCACCTTTTTCCTGTCAGTTTCTGTTGCAGCAGTGACAGAAAAGGTGCCAAATGTGCATGTCTGCTGCATGAGCGCTTGAAGGGGGTGGGGCTGCCAGACGGAGATGAGCCAACCACATAAGGAGCGAGCAGGGCCACTGACAGGCCGATCGACAAAGTCACAGACCCTTGGCCACGCCCTTTTTTGGTTTGTTTTTTTAAACACACTCTGCAGCAGGTTCCGCAAGCATGCTGAGCAGGGACCACGGGACCAGCCCACTGGTATTTCATCCCGGCATCCCACCAGGCCAATCCACCGCTGGCTGTATCAAACATTTAAATAATATAAAAGGTTAAATGTGGAGATGTCACATCGTTGCAGCGGAGGAGTGCAGGGGATCTGCGTCCCCTGAAAGGTGCGGCGGTGGCCGGCGCTGGGGCTATGCGTCTGTCCCCAGCGCCGGTCAAGATACGGAGGCGGGTAGCGCCGCGGCAGCGGCGCTTTGAACTTGGCGCCAATCTGGCCGACAATGAAAAGCGCCGCCCGCAGCCTTTCAAACCCGGCGCCGCCCGCGAGCCAATCGCGGCTCGCGGGGCGCCGGCCAATCAGAAGAGGGCACGGTGAGCCAATCGGCGCTCGCCGCATCCTAGGCCCCGCCCCCGGCGTCTGACGTCAGGTGCCGGGCGGGAGCCGAAGAAAAGAAGCGCGTGGAAGAGCGCTGAAGAGGACGCCGCCAGGAGAAGACGGGAGGCCGCGCGGAAGAGCGGTGAAGAGCTCCGGTGGCCGCGGAAGAGGCCAGAAGACTCCGTGCTCCGGAAAGAAGATGTCCAGCGGCGGCTGGACGCGGAGAGGAGATGGCGGCGCCGCTGGCCAGGACGGGCCAGCGGCAGAAGAGCCCATCCAGGCCGAGAAGCGCTGCAGTCGTGGGAAGCAATTGAGCTGTGCAGTTCCCCACTGCAGCCTTCTCCACCGCGGGCAGGCCCTTCTAAGGTGCCCCCCACCCTCTCCTCCCTAGACCACCGGGTGATCGGGCACTAGGCCCATGGGCACAGTCGGGCCCTCCCGGCCCGTGGGCACAGTAGGCGAGCATTAGGCCCGAGGGGCAGTTCAGGCAATAGGCCTGTGGGGCATTAGAGGGCATTAGGCCCTAGTGTATTTTGGCGGTTTAGGTATATAAGGTGGCCCTGGGTATTAGGCGCAGGTCACCCATTGAGTGACAATTAAGGTGGGCGCTAGGCCCATGGGTAATGTCGGGCCTCTGGCCCGTGCGCAAATAGGGGGCACTAGGCTCAGTCAATAAGAGGTCCCCCGAAGGTGAATACAGGTGGCACTGGGCACTAGGCCTAGGCCACCCCAAGGAGTATAGGTAGGCAGGTTCGCTTGGCCTGAGCCCCACATAAGAGAGGGTATAGGAGGTGGGTAGGCTGTACGGTGTCCACCTCCCAGAGTGCAGGTAGGGATTTAAAGGAACAGCACCGTTTGATGTTGTACTCTGATGATGTTATGTGTGTTGTTACCGTGCAGGGCAAAGTGTTGTTTTAAAGTTTGTGCATAGTTTGTGTTGCACCACCCACACTTGAGCCAGTTTGAGGGCTTTGTTTATGTAGCTAGTGTAGCGGATGCACACTAGGGTTGTTCTTGGCCCTGCACGGCTGTTTCTCTCTTTGCCTCCTTACAGGGACCTGTAAGTGGAGAAGATCGGAGTACAAGACGTAGGACGGTGAGTAATATCTGTCCGTGTGTTCCTTCTGTGTTTGTCCTTATCTGTCTCCCTTCCTTCAGGGCGAACGGTGAGCCTTGCACGCCGGTGCAAGGTTGAATTTCCACCTGGTGCGAAAGTGCCAATAGGTGAAATTCGGGCTCTGAGGCCGTGCGCCCAGGATGACCCTCACCTAGCCCGAAAGCGCTTTTTTCCTCGGTTCCGGAGGGCGTTTCGGTCCACAGTCAGGAGGACGGCACTCAGCAATCTCCTTCCTCCTAGGTCATCGTGTCCGGGTCCAGTCTGAAGATTTCCAGGTCCGTTGAAGGTTCCGGTACCTGCAGGTGAGAGAGTGCGGCGCCTGGTGAGTAGCGAAACTACACCTGCACGGCAGCAGGCACTACACCGCACCGCCACCCTCTTAGATAAACATACCATAATAAATAATTACACAAACATAATAGAACCAGTACTGCACTTTCTAAGCTCCCATTCTCCCACTTCATGGCAAGGCCCCTGTCTCTTCTTCCTGGTAGCTACTCTCTGTTCCAGTGCACCGATTGAGGAGTCAGATCCACAAACTTAGTAGAAGAAACTTCTACAGTACCACTGGGCTTGTGCAGCAACTCTGCTCTGTCCCTTAAACTTCATGATGTTTCGGCAACTCTAGTAATCTAATCATATTATATACCATTGCTATTGTTGTCATAATTTGAGCCATTTGCCAAGTGGAGGTTTTTTTTTCCGAACAACCAGAAACCCCCCTGCGTTTGCGTATGGTCTGATTTGCGGATGTCTGTGCAGTGCACTTGGTTGGTACAGTCTGTTACAGAGCATGTGTAGCTACTGGTTGGCACAAGGGTCAGTTTTTAGCACTTATCAAAGGCACGGATTGCTTCTACCGCTGGCACTCACCAGCACGGCAATTCACAGATGACCATGTCTGCTTTGGACAATTATTTCCATTATGCACGCTATTTGTACGGGACGGGATGGTTTTGCCAAATTCTTGTTTATTGTGTGCGTTAGAAATAAGCGCACTGGCTTATAAAACACAGCAAATGTTTAAGACTCTCAATTAAGTGGCAATTCAGCAGTTCTATTGTGCTCCCTTTTTCAGATACACGTCCATCTGGCAGGAGTTTTCTTTCCAAAATTACAGGCTGAAGATACAGTATTACATATAAGTTGGTATTTGCTTTCCACAAACGTCTCCATTTCTGCCTTGGAACTGAAATAATTGCAAATCTCTTCTATTCTTTGTTTTACCACACGCAGCGTTCCTGACCAAAACTAACAAGGTAAAAATAACCCAGCCAGGATTTCTCTCTCGCTTTCTAAAAGTTTCTATAGCAGTGATAGCAGAACTGTACATATCCATTTAACTCTCTCTCTGCTGGGACAACTTTCTCTGTGAACTGGGTGTTTCATGTGCCGCAATGGACCTGTATACAGAGAATAAAGCATCTTCTGCTATGTTTTCTATGTTTCTAGCTTGTTAATGGCCCTCGTTCCCACTCAAACTTTGGGCCAAAAATTGGAATCCATGATAATCAGAGTTCGTAATGGGCGCAGGACCATCTTAACGTATAGGCACACTGGGCAGTTGCCCAGGGCCCCACAATTTTAGGAGCGTTTGAGCAGGGGTGGGTGGTAGTCACACAATCGGAGGGGCAAGGTTCTACCTACCTCCTAGTCTGCAGCCAGACAGTGAATGGCTGTCAGCATGTCGATTGGTGAATAGCTGGAGCTATCCACCAATCAGAGTGCAGCATTCTCTACCTACCTCCTAACCTGCAGCCAGACATTGAATGGCTGTCTGCATGCTGACTGGTGGATTGCTGGAGCTATCCACAAATCAGAGTGCTGACCGCCATTCACTATATGGAAGTATGTGGAGAGACGGTGCAGGACCGCATGAGGGACATGATATGATTTTTTTTAATTGTTTCCTATAAATGGCTGTATAAGGGCCTACGTGCATTGCTTTGCTTACAGTGCTGTTAAGAGTGCCCTGATTGGGTGCCCTGGACTCTGGCTCTGATTCTTACTCACACGTACTGAGAACGCAATTCCAGATACCAACCGCTGGCGCAATGCTAATGCAATCGTACCACTCTACAATCGTACCGCTGGGAAAATAGCTGTCATCATTTTCAAGTGCCGTGTAGTCGATGTGACCGCATAGATGAGATAAGTCTGAATTTGGCATCTACAGTGCATACGTATAACTCAGAATAGATAGTAACCCCAGCTACAAAACACACTCACAAAATGTTTTTCTTATACGTATCGTCACCACCACGAAACTCACACTTAGCGACCACAGAGAAGTGACCGAAATGTGTATGACTGAATCGCTTGTAAGACACAAATCCAGCCCACAATGAATGCGGTTTGCTAAAACTCGCATTTGGGGGGTAATTCCAAGTTGATCGCAGCAAGATTTTTGATAGCAATTGGGCAAAACCATGTGCACTGCAGGGGAGGCAGATATAACGTGTAGAGAGAGTTAGATTTGGGTGGGTTATTTAGTTTCTGTGCAGGGTAAATACTGGCTGCTTTATTTTTACACTGCAAATTAGATTGCAGATTGAACACACCCCACCCAAATCTAACTCTCTCTGCACATGTTATATCTGCCTCCCCTGCAGTGCACATGGTTTTGCCCAATTGCTAAGAAAAATCCTTCTGCGATCAACTTGGAATTACCCCCTTGGTCTGATGTGTGGATAAGAACCAGACTGTGTGTTTTTGAATCTTTTCTTAAAAAGAAACACTTTTAATTTCCAATAGTTAGAATTGTGAGGGTATTAAGAAGAACTTTTGAAAATACACCCCAACGGCACATACAGTACCCTTCGTTAAGCGCTGTTTTTATGGGCATTGACAAAGTGCTGGTTACTAGGAATTGCTCCATACTTTCGAGAGAACGGCTTTTGAATTAACCGAATATGTTTGATGCTGGTAAGCGCAAGCAATACGCGGGCCCGTGCCCCCCCTGTCATGTCTGGCACTTTAAACAAACAATCACTTGTTCACATCTTGGACAGGTTAACGGAGTCCGCCGGCGAAGTTTCCGTACAAGCCGCTATTAGCGCTAAGCGGCACTGTTCGGGATCAATGAGATCTGTGATCTGGGGACGGTTAGGCTGTGATCACAAATCTCATTGATCCTGAACAGTGCCGCTTAGCGCTAATAGCGGCTTGTACAGGAGCTTCGCCGGCGGACTTCGTAAACCTATCCAAGACGTGAACAAGTGATTGTACCACCAGAGCCTGGCAACTGGACCACCTTCAAGGGAGTTAAAGGTACACACCACCACACTGTTGTTTGCGGACACTTTACCCTGAGGAACAGCGGGGGTTAATATCACAAACTGGCAGGAAAATCCTGTTCACTTAGGATACCAACGGATACTGGTTGATCTTGATATATACCAGTACTGCCCGGAGCTCAGCCTTAGACAGTGTGAGACTCCGACGTGGCTGCAGCAGCGGCCACCATCCATTTAGAGGCTGGCTGCTGGCAGAGGTAGCGGCTCCTCTCAGGATGTTCTTCTTGCGTGGTGGGGTTGCTTGAGAGGTAGCACATGGTGGTGACAGCGTTTTCACTCCTCAGCGGCATAATGTGAATTTTGGCTCATATCGTGTGCTATAATGTGAATTTCGTCTCATACTGTGTGCTATAATGTGAATTTCGGCTCAAACCGTGTGGTATAATGTGAATCTCGGCTCATATTGTGTGCTATAATGTGAATTTCAGCTCATACCGTATGGTATAATGTGAATTTAGGCTCATACTGTGTGGTATAATGTGAATTTAGGCTCTTACTGTGTGGTATAATGTGAATTTCGGCTCATAACGTGTGGTATAATGTGAATTTCGGCTCATACTGTGTGCTATAATGTGAATTTTGTCTCATACTATGTGCTATAATGTGAATTTCGGCTCATACCGTGTGCTATAATGTGAATTTAGGCTCATACCGTGTGCTATAATGTGAATTTCGGCTCATACTGTGTGCTATAATGTGAATTTCGGCTCATACCGTGTGCTATAATGTTTGTTTCCCCAGTGAATCTTTCCCTTCATGCCTCTGTAAACCTCACTACAAATGTCTCACTACTCCCTCTTACTCCTACAGAGACCTTAGGTACCCACTGCCTCTCCCTGTCCCCCTCTCTTTGTTACCCACTGCCACCTCCCCCTGGCATCACCCACTTTTTCCTCGTCACCCTTTCCCCGGTGTTACCCACTCTGCCTCTCACTGTCACCCTCTCTCTGTCACCCACTGCCTCTCCGTCTCCCACTATGTTTCCTTCAGCCACTGCCTCTCCCCTGCGTCACTATAAACCCATCACCCTCTCTCTCGTGTCACCCGCTGCCTCTCCAAAGTGTCACCCTCTTCCCGTCTTACGAATACGATGTTCCCTTTGAGGCTATGACCCTTGTTGCTAGGTCATGCCCTTGTTGTGAGGCCACGCACACCTTCATGGACCGCACGCCTTCGACATGCACAAGGTGCCCCCCCTGTCATTTTTTCCTGGATCCGCCCCTGTGCACTAATACCCATGTATTAACCATTCATACACACACGTTACACAGTAATAAGGACAACCCTGGTCTCTCTGTCATGATAATTTTAGGATATAAATGATGCTTGTGCAAGTAACATTTTAGACAAAAAAATAAATGGGTCTTCCTACAGTGCTAGGAGGAGTCCAGGACCATAGCAAGGCATTTATATTTCCTGTTCCGGCCCTCACCCTGGAGCATATGATGTCATGGAGGCGGGCCAGGTAGAGAGCACTGAGACGGGCCAGGTGGGGAGCAGCCGTGTAGCTGGACACCATGAGTGTGTTATGTACTCGCCAATAAGTGCCTGTCGAGGCTGCGGGGTGCCACTGTGGAAGAAACAATGCCTCCCCCTTGTGCTCTGGGCAGCGCCACCAATCTCCCACTCCTGCCTACGGCACTGCAGGCGGTACATTTATTTAACCTTCCTCATAAAGAGCATTTTCACGTATACCTGTAATCCTGCAGTACGAAAGCAAATGGTCTTTTTACTAAGCCTTGGACAGAGATAAAGTTCCCCTAACATGGCACAGCCTGTAACATGGCAGTTAGGAGCTGATTGGTTGGTACTTTATCTCACTCCACTTTATCTCTCTCCGTGGCTTAGTACATAGACCCCCTAAGAACTTTAACAGGGACAGTACCCAAAAGTAGACTGGGTGTGTGCACCAGGTGTGGTATGCAAGATCGACAGTAACTAGGTCGACGTAACTAGGTCGACAGGGTCTCTAGGTTGACAGGTCAAAAGGTCGACATACGTTTTTTTTGGTGTCGTTATCTCCGTACAGTGACCGGGAACCCCAATTAGTGCACCGTGTCCGCTCGCCATGCTTCAGGCAAGGTGCCTCACTCCGCTACCACCGCGCTCGGCACAGGTTACTATTCCCAATCGTAGTCCACGTGGATCGTAAATTATGAAAAAGTTAAAAAAAAAGACAAAAATTGTGAAAAGCTCATGTCGTCCTAGAACACGTCGACCTAGAGACCCTGTCGACCTAGAGACCCTTTCGACCTTCTTACTGTCGACCAATAGTGGTCGACCCTGTTACTGTTGACCTAGTTACTGTCGACCTAGAGACCGGATCCCGTATGCACCAATGTATGAGCCAGACAGGAAGACAAGACTGTGCTTTGCAAATGGGAATGTGCGACATATCCAAATACAGTATACTGCACGCAGTAAATTATCCTGATCGTCCAATGCACAAATCCACAGATGCAGAGATTCAGTATTTGGAATACAGTCCAGTAAATCCATCATTCCAATAGACATCTTTCCTTAGACATGTGGCCCAGGATATGTACTAACATTTCTACCAGGCATTAAGACATCTATACTCTCTGGCATAATGGGAGATGCAGCCCTACCCAAATGGCCCCAGGCGTTCTGAAATAACACTAAAATGTTTTCTTTACATTTGTTTCTATGGACTAAAACAATAACATTACTTTCTTCTTAATTAAAATAAAAGGTGATGGCTTCAGACAGCTGCTCAGGAGCTGCGATTCATTAAAAAGCTGAGAACTTAAAAAGCAGCCTGTAAACTGCAAGCTTGATCCTGCAGGATTAGGCTTAATAAAGTGTAATATGCTGATTTTTTTCTAATAGAACTTAACTTGACCTTTTTATGTTTGGATTCAGCTATATACACGCTTTAAAGGGCCCCTAAGGTAAATATGCAAGTTCATCCAATAAAACGGAACATTCCCAAATACATGCGCAACTCTCCCTATAATGACAGTGTTTAAACTGTATTTCATTTAGAAAAAAAAAAAAGTTTCCAGTCATTGTATGAGGGGATGGGGTGCTGGTTCTAAAAATTGCTTATGGAGTATAATCTATATATACTGACATTCAGAGACAGTGAAGGTACAGATGTGGACACATGGCCTAATTCAAGTTTGCATGCTAAGCTACGGAACTGCTGCCCAGCAATGAAAATAGATGCCCACCAGAACTATCGAGACATACGATGGGGCCAGGAGATATTGAGGAGGCGTGGTCAAATCCAAGAGGTATGACCGCACCCCTCTGAAAAACTTTGAGAAAGAGAGCATTTGTACCTCTCAACAGCATGCCAGGGCCCCCTGCCGGGCCCCACGTATAAGCCATCAGAAATTGTGGGGCCCGGAACTGATTAAAAAACACCCCCCCCCCCCCAAAAAAAAAAAAGAATACACATTTTTGATTAAATTATAGGAAATTAGCGACACATCCCCAAAAAAGGAGTTGTTCTGCAGGTGGTGACCACAGACCACTTCTCAGCTCCTATGCTTTCTGGCTGATGTTTTGGTCACTTTTGAAAGCTGGTGGTGCTTTCACTCTAGTGGTAGCATGAGACGGAGTCTACAACCCACACAAGTGGCTCAGGTAGTGCAGCTCATCCAGGATGGTACATCAATGCGAGCTGTGGCAAGAAGGTTTGCTGTGTCTGTCAGCGTGTCCAGAGCATGGAGGCGCTACCAGGAGACAGGCCAGTACATCAGGAGCTCTGGCAGTGCTCCTCCTGTTCCTCCTTGCACAAAGGCGGAGGTAGCGGTCCTGCTGCTGGGTTGTTGCCCTCCTACGGCCTCCTCCATGTCTCCTGATGTACTGGCCTGTCTCCTGGTAGCGTCTCCATGCTCTGGACACTACGCTGACAGACACAGCAAACCTTCTTGCCACAGCTCGCATTGATGTGCCATCCTGGATGAGCTGCACTACCTAAACCACTTGTGTGGGTTGTAGACTCCGTCTCATGCTACCACTAGAGTGAAAGCACCGCCAGCTTTCAAAAGTGACCAAAACATCAGCCAGAAAGCATAGGAGCTGAGACGTGGTCTGTGGTCACCACCTGCAGAACAACTCCTTTATTGGGGGTGTCTTGCTAATTGCCTAAAATTTAATCAAAAAGGGTTTGAAAGGGGGGTTTCCAAATAACTGGTTACAGACAAATGAAAAAATGTATTATATGGGAGTTGCATAAGGTATGCACTAAAGGGAATTCTCAGTGCAGCCTGGTATTCAATTGTATATATATATGTATATATACGAGAACAGCCACCAACAATCCCCCCACCCCCCCCCAACAAACAGACACAGTCACCATAATCCTCCCCTCCATAGACACATAGACAGACCGCATGGGCACATCCTTAACCACCAGCAACCCCCCCCCCCCCTTACCCAGACAGACAGCATTGCACCATCTTACCCGCCAGCACCCTTCTTCCCTCCCCACCCTAGCCAGACAGACACAGCACCAGTACCAGACAGCACAGGGGCACCACCATTCCTCTTTGTCAAACTTCTGGTCACCGCTGTTAAGAGTACCGGCGTCAGCTCCCGGCATATGTCTCACCTTGCTCTGCTCCAGAGTTACGGAGTCAGTGCCACTGCCTGGCTGGGAGTGGCACCGCTACAGTGATGGAGTGCCAGCACATATCACCCATCACAGCATGTCGCGAGAGCAGTCCGAGCAGCCAGCCTGAAGACGCTTCGGACCCCTGTTACAGAAATAAAAAATCCCACTCAGCTCCTCCGCGGTAGAGTGGCGGACAGGGGTGGTTTCTAGGTACTCAGAAACCCCCCCTGCATGCGCTTATGGAGCTAGACAGTTATTTACCATTATTGGGTGGTGGTACAAAATTATAAGAAGGATCATTAATTTACTTTAGCTGGGCTCCTTTTTCCTGTGTTTCTTGTTTTGCTAGCAAAGTGAAAACAAGGCCAGATTAACGGGTTCACTACGGGTGGCCGGCGGTCGGGCTCCCGGCGACCAGCATCCCGGCGCCGGGAGCCCGACCGCCGGCTTACCGACAGCTTGGCGAGCGCAAATGAGCCCCTTGCGGGCTCGCTGCGCTCGCCACGCTACGGGCACGGTGGCGCGCTACGCGCGCCACACTATTTTATTCTCCCTCTATGGGGGTCGTGGACCCCCACGAGGGAAAATAATTGTCGGTATGCCGGCTGTCGGGCTCCCGGCGCCGGTATACTGAGCGCCGGGAGCCCGACCGCCGGCAAACAGAAGACCACCCAGATTAACAATGGGCTGGATGGGACTACAGCTCCAAGCCACTAGAAAAACATAGGCCCATCACCATAGCTAGCAGCATGATGCTGACCAGCCGCCCAGCTGGCCACACATTCGATTGTAACTCGTAAGTATTAAAATAGTATTTTCATCACAAAGTAATGCAATTTTTCTGCTTTTACATATTCATGGAGACAGTGAGGCTGATAATGGATGGGTGTACATGCTCACATGGCACTAGCCACACCCACACAACACTAGTCACACCCACACAGCACTGGTCACACCCACACAACACTAGCCACACCCGCACATCACTAGTCACACGCCCTCCGCTTCTTACTATGGGGTCTATTCATGAAGCAGTGAAAAGTGAGCCAGTGGAGAAGTTTCCCATGGCAACCAATCAGCATTGAAGTAACATTTATAATTTGCATACTATACAATTGAACGGAGCAGCTGATTGGTTGCCATGGCCAACTTTTCCACAGGCTCACTTCTCCACACTTTTCACTGCTTTATGAATAGACCCCTATAGGCCATACTTGCCTACCCTACCGTAAGCTGCGGGAGTCTCACAATTTTTTGGGTAGTCCCCTGCAGCCCCAGGAGTGTATGTGGCTCTCCTGCATCCTGCCCACATCCTGCCCGCTTCCTAGTGAAACGGGCAGGATGAGGATAAAACTTCAAATCCCGGCCATTTCCCTGACGACATCCCAGGCCGGGCCCACCCCCGAAGTGACATTCTGAGTCTTCTCTCCAGGTTTCTGCCGGAGAGGAGAACTTAGAATTAGGCAAGTATGGAAAAGCCCTTGATAATTTTTAGCTCCAAGCCCATGTGGCCCTTAAGTCTGACTCTGAGTGAAAGTAACAAATTACTTTTCATAACTGTGCAGATTTTCTAAATGACTGGAGCAACACGGAGAGTAGGAGAGGACCAAAGCTACCACTTTAGGTAATAGTCACTCAAAACAGCATAGAGCAGCCAAGAGTGTAAATAATGCTACAAACTCTGTAAAAGGCGATGTTTATATCTGTCATCCTACTTTACGTTCATAAATATCCCACAAAGTCTCCCTTGTTACCCTCACTAGTAAAGAGGAGAGCTTTTTTAATTCTGGATGGGGAAAAAAAAAAATCCTTGTTTTGGTTTAATGTCTGCGTGACGGCAAAACCGCACACATCTAACGATGTTTACAGGAAACCTTTTACATGGATGATTCAAAATAGAAAATTAAATGTACATTTTTTGTAAAAACTTTTTTTGCATGCTCTCCGGGGTGGCTGGTTGTATAAAATCAAGTCTCTATGTGGAAATACAGTAAATTAAATCATCTTTGATTGGAGCTTTTGTAATTTCAGCCTGTTAGTATGAGAAGAGACTGATGAGATCGGAGCAGCGACCTTCAGCAAGGTCACTGCATTCTCTCCTCTGCCAATAATGTCACAACTTTCTTCACCTTAAAAGGAACGTATTCCCTATTGTTTAAACTTTTTCTACTTATATTCAGTATTTATGTAATACTACTGCTGTTACTTGACAGTGAGCCTACGTTCATTGGGGGTCATTCCGACCCGATCGCAGCGTGCTTTCATTCGTACAGCTACGACCGGGTCACTACTGCAAACGCACGGGGGCTGTAATGCGCATGCGCGTCATTGGCTGACGACGGCCGTCGCCAGGCAACGACGCTGACTATGAACAAAGCGGTCACAGCGGCGACCGCAAGAAGATTGACTGCAGAAAGGCGTTCCGGGGCATCAACTCACGGTTTGGAGCGGTTTTCGGGGAGTGGTAAGGAAAACACAGGCGTGTCCAGGCGAACAGAGGGCAGATGTCTGACATCAAAGCCGCGCCCATCACAGCTGGATCCGTCGCACAGGGTAAGTATGTCCAGGGCTGGTCTTGTTTTGCAGGAAACTTTTTTAGCATAGCAGGGTTGCACAAGCGATCGCAGCCCCGCTATGCTAAAATACACTGCCCCATAGGCGGAGATTAGTTGATCGCACCAGCAGCAAAAAGTTGCTTGGTGCGATCAACTCGGAATGAGGGCCATTGTCTACGGTCAACCAGAAAACCCGGAGGATGCCTATATTCAAAAACTTGGACCGCCTTTATTTTTGTTTTGTTCAATTTCATAAACTGCTTTTACGTTGTTGCTGCTTCCTTATGGCTAGAACAAAATTTCCAATTACCCATGTTGCTGCAGTACCAAAGGATAACTGATTTATAACTGTAGCCCTGATACAACAGTATGAGAAGTACCTGTGGCTGTTTGCTTATATTTATTGCACTGGATATGGTACTGCGAAAATGTTTAAAACCATATATACTGACTGACATGATACATGTCGTTCAAACCCACAGCTCTGAAGTACATAGGTTAGAACGGGCATAGGCAATGTCTGTTCACTCCAGCTGCTGTGGAACTACGTATCCCACCATGCCCTGCCACAGTTTTACTGTTAGTGTATGCTAAAACTTTGTCAGGCATGCTGGGATATATAGTTCTACAGCAGCTGGAGTGCAGCACGTTTCATCTCCCTGGGTTAGAGATAGACTTAAAAGTAACTATTTTTTCCCCACCTGACAGCTGCAGAATGTTAATAAGAATAACATGCAGATTGTTGTCATTGGGAGCCTGTTATACATTTCCTATCAGAATTATAAGCCGCTCATAACTTTATTGTGATTACATAAACCTTTTCTTTACGCTAGCTTATCACTAAATAAACCACACAACACACTGAAATAAAGACACGGACACAGTAGCTGGAGTTAAAGGTCAGACGATGTTTATTAATCGCTGACCAACTCTTTAAACTAATAATTGAGGCCGAATTAGAATTGATTTGAATATATATTTAACTTTAGTTTGGAGGATGGCAAATAGAAAATCGCTGCCAAACACCAGCACCAGTCACCTAGATGAAAAACCACCAAACCAAGGAGGGGAGTACACATACCCCGCCTCCTTCCCGCATAACCCGCATTGTGCTGGCCTTACCCCTCTTTCTCTGGCAAACGTTCGGTTCCCGCAGGGGAACGTCTAAATGTCCAACCGCAAGAAAAGGACACACCTGCCGTCCTTCTAAAGAGGGAGCCCCACAATGACCACTTATGCCTGTGTGACAGCTGGTTGGCAGCGACTTCCCGCCACCAAGGTTTACCAAAACCGCCACCGCCATCCGCAACCACAAAAATAACCAAACAAGTAACTAACTAGCTCTACCGAAAAAGACCGAAAATATCCTCCAGAAAAAACTGCACTCCTTCCGGAGAAAGGTGAACCCCATCGTCTCTGTAGAACTGCCTGTTCCGCAGCACCAGCAGAGGATGCTTGATTGCCACTCCGCCTATGGCCCTGACAAAAAGAGACACCGTAGAATTCACCTTTTTGCGTGCTTTCTCCAGCGCCGAGAAACGCACCGCACCACGCCAATGGAAACGGGGCACCATTTCCGACCAGACGATGCAGACCCCCGGCCAATGACAACGGATCGCCACCACATCTGCCTTTATAGACAAAATCAAATCTATGCCTTTAACTCGGCCTAGATCATTGCCACCCAAGTGAATGATAATACAACTGGGGCGACCCCAGCGGCGCTCCCGAGAAAAAAGAACCCGCAACAGATCACCCCATAACATACCCCTAACACCTAACCATCTCAATTGCCTGGACCCAAAAATCTCAGTCGCCCTAGATGCCATGGGATGTTTTTCCGCCCAAAAAATATAGGAATGACCAACCATCCATATGTGGTCTCCAAAATTGATGACAGCTGCAAAAGAAAATATCCTAACATCAGATTATGCGCATAATCCGTAACTTAAACACAACGTAACAGAATTAAAAACCCAAGTGAAGGAGAAAACTCAAAAAACCTCCCGTGGACCTTGATAGAACAGCCAATTGAAATTAGGCCCCCTCGGAGGAAAAATTTTAAAAATTCACTTCACACCCTCGATTCCTGAACGGTAAGCGTTCAAAAACCGACGAGTAAACACGTTTTTGGGTTAGCGCAACAGGCGCACTTATAATTTATCTATACGGACATAGGACTTATAGGAGGCCGACTTCCAGCGACCCAACTCCCGAATAGCCGCAGGTGATGAACCGGCAGCCGCCGCATGGGTAGCCGCCCCAATCCGAAAGGAATGAGTACCGAAGTCCGCCTCCTGCAAGCCCAACGCTGTCAAACATTTCTTGAACACAGACGCAAACTGAAACTTTGTCAGAGGGTCAGCCTGCACGTGTACCAGCAACTGGTTGCCCCTCTGAGGTCTTAACCGCACATACTCTTGCGTCAAACGCAGCGGGCAAACGCCCGGTTCCTCCTGAGCCTCCAATGACAACCAGCGACCCCGACCAGTTTGATCTGTCTTGGATCGCACAATCCGACAGAGCAAAAGGCCCTCCTGCAAGCGCACGTTCTCGTAGAGCAGTCCTGATTCCCGGGACGCCTTGCTGCTCGCCACTAATTCGCTCACCCGGAAAGCCCCGAAAAAGGCCAGGGCATACGCGCTACTAAACAATGCCACCTCAAATTCCGAGGACGCAATCCGAGGTAGCACATGCAGCAATTCTGCTAGTAGCTGCAATGTTATTGGCCTACGTGAATCCGCAGGCGCTGGGTGCAACCTAGCCCAACCTTTCAGCGCTCTGGAAAGGACAAACGACCCCGTGGGGTCCGTCATCCCGTGGAGCCGCGAGTGGAAGGCGATGCCCGCAAGGGCAGTAGCCATGGCCGCTTTTGACCTACCGTTTTGGTAATGTTCCCAAACAAAGGTCAACAGGGCGTCGGCCGAGGACTCACCTGCCACCCCGTACCTACTCTGAAAGGCCGACCAATCCCGCCATGCTGCATCATACGCTCGTAGAGTGGAGGGAGCCAGAGCATACCTGGCTAAAGCAGTTAACCCGATTCGACCATCTGCCAGACAGAAGGTGGGCACTGTAACCCCTCCGCCTCCGCTCCCGGAACCAACGTCCTGAATTTGTCAAATTGGAACCGGGACAATGCATCCGCAATTCCATTGTCAACTCCAGGAACGTGGCGAGCCCTAAAATTAATATTGCGCTGCAAACAAACTAAAACTAAATGCCTTAGCAGTCTCAGTGCCTGCGGTGAGGAGGAACGCTGATTATTAATCGCATGTACTACCCCCAAGTTGTCGCAAAGAAACAAGATGTCCCTATTTGCGAACCGTCCGGCCCATAACTCAAGCGCCACTATGATCGGGAACAATTCCAGCAACAGAAGGTTCTTGGTAAAGCCGCGCGTTACCCAAGATGCCGGCCAAGCCGCAGCGCACCATGCACCAGCGAAGAACGCGCCGAACCCTCGGCTGCCTGAAGCATCCGTGAACAATTTCAGCTGCTTACTAGAACAACAAGGGGCGGGCCACAAAACTTCCTTGTTGAAGGACACCAGGAAAGAGACCCAAATCCGCAAATCATCTCTGATCTCGCGGGAAAGGTACACGGAGTGATTCTGCTGTACCGTACCCGCCGTGGCCCGCTCGAGTTTGCGACAGAAAATCCTACCCATGGAGATAATCCGACACGCAAAATTGAGAGAACCAAGCAAGGACTGCACCTGCTTAAGCCGAACCCTGCGTTTGCCTAAACAGTCTGTAATTAAACCTAATAGCTTCCGCACCTTATCCTCGGGCAAGCGACAGCAACCCCCCACCGTGTCAATTTCGATACCTAAATAGCTAAGACAAGTGCAAGGGCCCTCGCATTTATCTAGTGCGACCGGCACCCCTAAAGCGCAGAATAACGACCTGGCCACCGAAAGAATGTCCCCACAGACCGAACTGTCCCCGGGCCCAACAAAGAGAAAATCGTCCAGGTAGTGAGCCACCCCCATTTGTCCGGAGGCGGTCTGGACGCACCAGTGCAAAAATGTGCTAAAGCACTCAAAGTAGGCGCAGGAGACAGAGCAACCCATGGGGAGACACCGATCCACGTAAAATTCGCCCCCTAGTTTGAAACCCAGAAACCGAAGGGAATCTGGGTGCAGGGGGAGTAGGCGAAAAGCCGATTCTACGTCCAATTTTGCCAAAAGACCCCCCGGACCACAATCCCGCACTAAGCGCAGCGCGTCGTCAAAAGACTGGTAACGTACCCTGCACTTGTCGTCCGGAATGGCGTCGTTGACCGACAATCCCGGAGGGTGCGACAAGTGCTGTATCAAGCGAAACTTGCCCGCGGCCTTCTTGGGCACCACCCCTACTGGGGAACTGCACAAGGAGGGCAGAGGGGGAAAGGCGTAGGGCCCGGCCATGCGCCCCAGGCCAATCTCCCCGTCCACTTTCCGCCGGACCTCCTGCGGGAATTCGCGAGCCGATCTCAAATTCCGGCGCGCCACCACCTGGACCGAATCCGAAATGGGCAAACGAAAACCGTGCCGAAAACCCTCCAAGAGAAAAGATGACGCCGCCTCATCGGGGTACAAACTAAGCCAGCGCTGCAACTCAGGAACTAGAATCGGGGAGAAAGCCTTACTTGCCAATTCCCCCGGCCTCGGTGGAAGCGGCGTGCTTACCGCCTGTCGCCGAGGTGCAATCCTTGGCCGGGTGACTTGCTCCGCACAGCTTACATGAGTGGCGAAAACGACAACTCGCTCCTTTGACGCACTTGCCGTCGTTGTAGGCAAAGCACTTGCCTTTTCCCGTCAATCGGGAACCCGCCGCCCCGGGCTTCTTGGCCGTGACGTCCGGGGTGGGTTTGACCTGCTGCGTGACCTCCAACCACACCTCAACATCCTTAAAATCCGCGGGCAGGATGGGGTTGCCATCCTGATTGCGACGAAACTTCTCGTCGTAATCCCGCCACGCGGACCCCTTGGATTTTAAGTACATATCGTGTACTAAAAACAAATATTTAACCAAGTTGGCATACTCCGAGGGACGTGATTCCGTGTAGCAAGCCATGAAAACCAAAAAACCACGCAGCCACTGGTGAAAATTGCGAAACGCATTTTCCCCAATACCACCCGGCTTCTTGGCTGCGTCAAAGCCCTGCCGCATTTCCTCCGTGAGGGTGAATACGTCTACGTACTTCCCCTTCCGGATTTTTCCCCGCATGCGCTTGCGAACCCCCCGTGTGACTGCAGTGTTGGCGCAGTGTACCATCTCCCCATAACGGGGGGGGGGTCAGGAGGGACCACCGGCGCAGGAGCGGCTACTCTATGCGCCTCCTTCGCCATTCGCCGCGCTATGAGTCTAGCTAATTTCCGCGGGCGCCGCGGAGAACCTGACGACACACTGCTGGAAGATGAGGAACTACATGTTGTAATGTGCAAAGGAAGGTTTAGCTCACCGGTATTAGAAGACCCGGAACCGCGTCGTCCGCTGCTACCGCCTCCGCTGATGTCCGCACTTCACCGGTTGCTGTTGCGTTCGTCCGTGACCCTCGCCTCCTGCCGGGCGTAGCACCTGCATTGAACGGAACCTGTGAGGGAGAAACAGAGGGGACAACAGGCGTAGGGGGGACCAAAACATCATTAGCAAGTGGTTGAACCTGCGGAGGAGGAGTCCCCGCCCCGCCGCTCCGCGTCGGATGGCCGCCTGGAAGCTGCAGGGGGGGAACCCCCACCGAGGCGTACCCGACCGACTGCGTAAAGGCAGCCCCGCTCACTGCACCGACACTCGCGGGGTAAGACGGCCGCCACGCAGTATGCGGCGGGCAGCCGCTCGTCCCCGCCCATCCGGCGGACACCGGAAGGAACTGAGGGGGCGCCGGGAGAGGAGGCCAACCCTGTGCCACCTGACTCCCCCCGACCAGTGACTGTCCCGCCTGCAGGCCCGCAAAGGCCGAAAAGGGCACCGCGACCCGAGGTCCGCCGACCGACCACGTGGTCTGCACGCCGGCGCCCGCGCCGGTTACGTGCGGGGAAAATTGTGTACCGGACGCAGTCGTGAAACCCATGGAGGGCATGCTGGCGGCTAAGGGGAATGTCGGTGCCAGAGGCCACGGAAAACCCCCGGGGAAGAGCTGGCTTCCCGTGAAGCCCTGTTGCGCTGCCACCGACAGGGACGCGCCGGGTGTCACGTAAGCCGCTGAGACGGCCGACTGCGTGGACCCAAACTGAAATGACCCGGGAAGGGCGAGGGCAGGGGTTTGAAACCCTGCAAACGGGGACGCCGCGAAAGCCGGAGGGGGGGCTGATGACCAGGGGCCGCCGACGCAGGCCCCCGACGTAGGGGCCACCTCCGTGAAACCCTGCCATGCTACCGCAGCTGGGGCGGGCGCAGCGGCAGACACTGCCACGTCCCCTGCCCCAGCAACCTCAGGCCTAACCCAACCCTCATTCCCCCTTAAGTACTGGGGTGTGGAAGGACCCGCGTTGTGGAGGATTAAATTGGGGCCCTGCGCTGCTCTGAGGACAGCGGGGGCCTCCCCCCGCTGTCCCGGGCTCATGTTCCCTGGCTGTGCAGTGGCCCCCCCCTCACCCCCCGCAGCGCCGTCGCGGACGCCCGGCACCACGTGCGCCGCCGGGCCGCCGCCGAGAGCCGCCCGCGGGGAAGGAGGAGGAGGGCCGGAGCTGATAACCGCGCCGGAGGAAGGAGAGGGTGAAGGGGGCTGTGTTGCTGCGAGCGTCGGTGCCCGCGGCCCTGTCGTGCCCGACGCCACGTGACGAGCGGCCGCTGGCTGCCTGCCTACGTCCGGCTGGGAAGCGGGCTTCCACTGCCCGCCCCCGCCGCCTGTCCGTAGCAGGGGAAAAACTTCTCTGGGGCCCTGCACTGGGGGAACGCGAGCGGGGGGTGCTCCCAGCCTCCACGAGGCGGTGGGGAGGAGGGGCGGAACGTCTGGGCCGCGGCATGCTGGAGAAGGGAGACACTGGAGCACAAAACACTGGCACCCAGTATGAAACTGCAACAACAACAGGTGAGAGGGGGAACAAGAAAGGGGGTACAAATGCAGAGCAATGAAGGACAACAATAACCAGCAATTCAAATAAGCAATGATCTACTTATCCTTCCTGGTCATAAAATGAATGGCAAGAGGAAGTTTAGCAAAATGGCCACCACCTATATACTAACCTAAGACCCTCCTCTTCATCTTGATGCACAACCTTCTAATCCAATAGGAAAAAACCAACCGGGAACACTGATCTGCCTAGCAACTGCTTAGTCATTTAAACAACCAATCACAAAAAGTTGATCGCTTATATGGCCTCAGGCTTATGCTTATCTAATTGCTGATCTGCTATTATGGGGTGTGAGTGCTGTGTGCGGGTGGGCTGATTGTGCAATAGTGTTCGGCATATGTGTAAGGGGCAGTATGTGTGTCATTATGTGTATAAGGGCATTAATAATGTGTGGCATATCTGTAAGGGGCACTATTTGTGTAATTATGTGTATAAGGGCATTAATAATGGGTGGCGTATGTGTAAGGGACATTATGTGTATAAGGGCATTAATAATGTGCGGCATATGTGTAAGGGGCATTATGTGTGTCATTATGTGTATAAGGGCATTAATAATGTGCGGCATATGTGTAAGGAACAATATGTGTATAAGGGCATTAATAAAGGTTGGCATAATGTGTAACGCGCATTATGTTTATAAGGACATTAATAATGTGTGTCATATATGTAAGGGGCATTACTGTGTGGCATTATGTGTATAATGGCATTACTAATGTGTGGTATTATGTGTATAAGGTGCTCTACTACGTGGTGTAATGTATAGAAAGGGCACTACTGTGCGGTCTTGTGTAAATAAAGAGCAATATGGTGTGGTGTAATGTAAAAAAGGAGCAATTCAGTGTGATGTAATGTGAATAAGGGGCACTACTGTGATTAGTAACGTACAGTATATAAGGGAAAGTGGTACTACTGTGTGATGTAACATGAATAAGGGACACTATCTCATGATAAATTGTGAATAACGTTGCACTACTGTGTGCCATAATTTGAATTGGGGGTACAGTTGTGTGGCCATGTCCCTTCCCAGCAAGAACATGTCCCTTTTTGAGCTGTGCACAGAATATGCGCACTGTTCCTATTTAAAATATAAGGGGTAGGTGCACCAAAATGAGAACTGCTATGGGTGAGGGGTGATGGTGCTGGGAAAAGGGTGCAGGGTCAGAGACAGAACTAGCAGTGGTGCTAGGGGGCACCAGCCAAAATCTTGCCTAAGGCATCATATTGGTTAAGGCCGGTTCTGAGTGCTTGCATGAAAATGGACCAAGGGCCTGATTCAGACCTGATCGCTGCTGTGCGTTTTCGCACAGCGGGCGATCAGGTCCTAACTGCTCATGCGTATGCACTGCAACAACAACAAAGGGCATTGTCGGTCAGCGATAGGATGGTGCGAAAATTGCATTCACACGAGCGTTTGCAATGTGATTGACAGGAGGAAGCCGTTAGTGGGTGGCAACTGACTGTTTACTGGGAATGTCAGGGAAAACGCAGGCGTCCCCAAGTGTTTTCAGGGAGGTTGAGTGACGTCAGCTCCGGCCTCTTCTCATTGCACTGTAGGATTAAGTCCTGGGCTGCGCAGAGACTGCACACAGAGGATTTTTGCAGCTCGGCATACACATGGAATCGCACACTTGCACGGCGAATTTACACTCCCCCTGGAGGCAGCGATTATCTGAACGCAGGACCGCAAAGTTAGCAGCCCAGCGATTAGGTCTGAATCACCCCCAAAATATGTCCCCCTGAGGAGCTAGTGACCACTCAAAACACCAATAATACATTACAAGGTGGCCAATAATTCACTGGCTCATTTGGCAAAGAGAGGAGTTGAAACCAATGTATATTAAAGGGCAGAAACACAATTTTGTCCCCCCAGAAACTGGTATTTTTAATTAAAATCCACTGTTGCAAAAATGTATTTGGTAGAAGAGAAAGGAAGAATCGTCTCCGACTGATATGAAAACCTGGTATGTGCCAGTATGAAGAATCTGGCACGGACGGATACACGGGCAACTGTTTACGGTTTCCAATACCTTCTCACTGGTACGGCAGCAACTTAAAAAAAAAATGTCATAAAGGCCTTGGTAATTTAGCCTTAACCCCCTTTTCATGAACTGCATCTCAATAGCCACAAGCAGATTAAACAAGGCATTTATAATTAAGGTTTAAAGGATTCCAGACGACGTAAACCAGTTTCAGCCTGGGAAGAATGATCCCTGCAGTTTGTGACGGGAAGGATTTAGCCCTCTATTGTCCAGCTCTCTGTATGAGAGTAAATATCCAATTCATCTACAACTGTAGCAAGCGGCACAGAGCCTCCCCCTTTATGATGATACCCTGATTACACCAACGTCTTCTCCTATAGAATCTTCACCTGGGTCGCCCAAATGAAAGATGTGAGCAGGAATATTTTAAGCGCATGATATGCATATAATAACTCCTGGAGGCTTCGTGTCGCTGGTGAGATATTTTCTTTGTCTTCGTTTTGCAGGCAAAAGTCTAAAAGCCTTGCAAATCTCTTTAAATGGTTCTTGCTTGCGCTTCATACAGATTATTTTCTTCTGGTATTACACTGAGTAGACCGAGAGGCCCACAGCTATGGGAATAATTTATATATTACGTGGCCGTGTTGGAAGCAAGTCCAAAGGCTAAACGTAATAGGGTGCGATTTCAGAAAACGTGTGATTTTTACAGCAAATTCGCAAGTTTTCCGAAAATCGCAAATGTAATAGCTTGCGATTTTGTTATAAATCAGATTGTGTTAAAAATCGCAAGTTTTGAACATATACCAAAAATCGCAAGTGAAAATCGCATCCAGATGCCCACTGAAAACAATGAAAATCGCAAATGTAATAGGATGTGATTTTTTCACTTGCACACAAAACCTTATCAAAAATCGCCAGAATAATAGACCAGGTTTAGACTGGCGATTTTTGGAGAAGCATGCACATATCAGTGAGATCCGTGCATGCATCTGTCTGTAAAAGTAAAGAAAGTGTTAAAATAAACGACGTGCAGGTCCCCCCCCAAAAGCATAACCACCTCGGGCTTTTTGAGCCGGTCCTGGTTGCAAAAAATACAGGGAAAAAATTGATTGGGGGTTCCCCGTTAAGAAACCCCCAAAAAACGTAAAAATCCCAACCCACGCCACTAACATGGATCCCCTTTCCCCCGAATGCCGGGACCCACTGTGACTGTGCGCTCCTGGCCTGTCAGTCAGGTGGAGCGCACCGGCTATCCTGGAGGAACGCGGTGCTCCATTATAGTCAATGGTGGGAAAATTGCGGTCTGCGACTAACCGCGAGGTTAATTAAGGTCACTCTTGTGGGTGACCTCAATTAACCTCGCTATTTGCCACAATTTTCTCACCATTGACTATAATGGAGGACCGCGATCCTACATTATAGCCAGTGCACTCCGCCTGATTGACAGACCAGGAGCGCACAGCCAATTAGGAGAGCGCTATGACGTGGCGCTCCCTGATTGGCTGCCGGGTCCTCTAGTGACAGGAGTAAGTGACAGGGGAAAGGGGATCCATGTGTAAACGTGGATCCCCTTTAGTGGCGTGGACCGGGATTTTTGCGGGTTTTTTTTTTTAAACCATGGATGCCTACATGGACAGAAGAGGACCAATCTTCACTGGATAATAGGTGAGTATATTGGTTTCTTTTTTAAAGGTGCACTAATGGATACTACTTGACAAGGGGACCGATGTGCTCTGTGGGACACTAGGTAAGTATGTGTGAGTGTGTAAGTGTGCATGTATGTGTAAATAAACGTATAGTTTCACGGTGTGTGTGTTGTGTTTTTATTTGGGTATTTCTTTTGTTGTGGAACTACAGGTACCAGTGGGCTCATTATTTCCCCGCATGCTGGTACTTGTGGTTCTAGAAGTACCAGCAAGCGGGGAAGGACAATATTCTTTATTTTTACACAATTTTGGCTATCAGTCCGCCATCCATTGCCCAGGGATGGGGAGGGACAGCCTCGGGCTTCACCCCTGGACCTTGGGTGCCTGGAGTGGGGGAGCCCTTGATTTAAGAGGTCCCCACTCCCCCAGGGAACCCAAGCCAGGGGTGACTAGTTGGGGGGAGTGATGCCTATATAAAAGGGTTCCCCGGCAGCAGCATCTCCTCCGTGTCTAGTGGAGCACGGGAATGGTTTAAAAAATATGGGGGACCTCTACTTCTTTTGTCCCCCATATTTCTGGAACCAGGACTGATCCAAGAGCCCGGTGCTGGTTGTTTAAATACGGGGAACCCCCAATCAATTTTTTCCCTTTATTTTTGCAACCAGGACCAAGGCTGGTTATGCTTTTTTTTTTTTTTTTTTTTTGGGGGGGGGGGGGGGGGGGGCCTGCACGTTGATTTTCTTCAACACTTTTTTTACTTTTACAGACAGAAGCATGAACGGATCTCACTGATCTGTGCATACTTCTGACTAAGTAATAAAAACATAACCTAAAATCTGCATGTTTTTATTACTAAAAATCACATTTCCTTTACTAAAAAACGCAAATAATCGCATGCGAATTCCGTTTTAACCTTCCAATTTGCACCCTATTACATTTGCGATTTTTAGTAAAAAAATCGCAAATTACAAACGTGCTATTTAGTGCAATTTTTTAGACACCTACTAAATCGCACCCTATTACATCTAGCCTCAAGTGTGGCTGGATCTTTCAGATAGCTGCAAACTGGATCAAACTATCTGTTGAAACAGAAATACCAGGAGTATGCCATTCTTAATGAAATGCATATGTGGTGTAAACCTTGTATACAGTATTATGTCCTTGGACATAAATTGGTACGATTTGGAAACAAGGAAATAGTATACTTTTTGCATCTTTGCCATAAAATTAGTAAGTGTTAGTAAACATTAGCCCTATATATAAAAGTATTCATGTTTATTATTTTAGCATAACTTGGTAGGCATGTTCCCTCTGACAAGCAGTGTCTCATTGAATTGCACTTTTAAATTTATAGGCTCATTTATCAACGATTGATAAATTTCACTGGGAGTGATAAATTGCACCATCCAATCAGCTCCTGTCATTTTTCAAACACAGACTGTGATGTGGAAGTTAGGAACTGATTGGCTGGTGCAATTTATCAATCACAGTGAAATGTATCACTCATTGATAAATAAGCCCATAAGTTTTAAATGAGTATATTTATTTCCAACCGAATATGATAATTGCTGGAACGAAATACAGTCATTTCGGGAGCCACACTGGACATTCCGGCTGGATGAAATAATGAACTAACCAGTTTATGTTGGTTCTGACTTACCCACAGCAGGGTCACTGTGACTTGATGGCTGGTGCCTTCACTGCTCAGAATAAGTGATGTAATATAACTAGGCAAAGTCTTCATTATTCTGCATTTTTACACATTAAACTTTTCCTTTTGTTATCTGCCAAGCACCAGGTGTTAGGAAGTGACCAAACCTTCCTGCACCATCATTGCGGGCTAATCCCATTTTCATGGATGGTAAACTTGCTTCCAACCTCAGTCATCACAATGGAACACCCCATACGGAGACTCACTGCTGGTAGAAAGCGTTTTAATTCTGCAGATACAGACATGATACATATGAGCAGGGGAGGAAAAATTAAGTAAATGCAGCTTACGTGATTCATGCAGATGAATTCTCAGCACTTGTGGCATCAGAAGGGGGGTGTGGGGGGTGCGGCCCGCACCTGGGTGTCAACCGCCGAGGGATGACACCAAAGTAACGGCTCCTGCTCAGTGACAGGAGCCAGGTGCTACACTGTAACATTGCAGTGCAGCAACCCGGCTCCTGTAACTGAGCAGGAGCCGGCACTGCTGCAGCTCCGATGAAAAGGGGGTCGGCACGGCTAGCCACGCCCCGTCATGCTAAACCACGCCCTGTCTCATAAAACCACACCCCTCGGAAAAAACCACACCCCTTTTTGTACCCACCACACTGGGTGTCAAGGGGCAGAGCAACGCTTCTGCTCATGCTTCAGTGATGTCATTGATTCCGGTTGATATTGTGAACTAACATGTACTGGAAATGATGTGTGTGCAGGTGTTGATAGTGCAGAGTTATATAGGCACACACCAGCGGATGCATAAAACTATGAACAGCACAGTTAGGTAACTAGTGCTGTTGGTTTATTGATAGATAGCCGGTACAGCAAAGTGGAGATTGAGAGAAGCGGGGGTTTTATACAGCTCACCAGCCAATAAGTTATACTGCAAACAGGTAGGTATACAAGGACGCTGGAATAGCTTCATATGAAGGTATTATTCAGGTCTCTTATAGGAACTATGCAGGAGATTTCTGGCTCCCATCATATAATACCACACAGTAACACAGTTTCTCACAGTCTTAGGATGGATCCTGCACATGCCCAGAAGTGATCTCAGTGGCCATCTTGGGTTAGGACAAGAGGCCTTTCTGGAGAACAGGAAGACAGGTGAGTTCGCTCTCAATTTAGATATAGTCATGTATGTGCTATTATCATGTAGCATAACAATAAGCAGTTATATGACCCAGAGTGGGTGCTATTAGCATGTAGATTTAGGGACCACCAGTATCAGAGAAGCCTTGATGCAGCCTGGTGGCTTAATCATATCTTTGCAAATATAAGCAACTGAGATCTCTGTATTTCTATTATCAGGTAGTTTTCAATACTCATTGCTGATCCTTTTCAGCGTGCTGGGGGAATATTTTTCCTTTTTGTTGCATCTGATATACAGACCCATACCTAGCGCTAAGTATAATATGCAGACCCATATCTGTGGTACCCATTCTGATATACAGTCCCATATCTGGTGCCAAGTATAATATGCAGACCCACATTGGTGTCACTATGGGGGGTGCAGGCTGCACCCGGCGGGGTGACACCTCTTAGTGATTTCCAGTTCTTATTCGTTTTGCTTTTATTTTTGTTCTTCTGCATCAGTGACAGAACTATGCTGACCTGTAACTGCAAATGTTTTACATGGAGCCATGAAATTCAGAGATTTCTAAGCCGCAATTCGATATACTGTAAATTAAGTTTTGAATACATAAATATATGAATCCGAGCTAACGTCTTCTTTTCCTTGTCCTCAGGTTGCACTATGTCTTAATTAACCAGATGAAAGGCTGCCTCCCCCATTATTCTCCTGGCTGGTGCCCTCCTGACACTCCGGTCACACATACTGACAGAGCTTACCACAAAGGGGAGCGGATCATTCACTTTCTCCTCAGGTTCTCGTATTTTTACACTGAAAGAGGCTTTGTGCGCTTCTAAAGGGCTGCAGTTGTCATACACCCAACACAACAGCACAAGCACCCGCAGCAGGCACAGCACCGTGTATAGTAACATAGCTCTAATGCCTGGTAAGGCCAGATACTGCCATTATATTTACTGCTGCTTTCATATCCCTGGTCTGCAGCTCTGGTTCCCATTACTTAAAGACGTCACATGGGCCTATCATATAATATCCAGGCTATCACCCCAAAACACCTGTGTCCCTCTTTGAAGGCGGACAAAGTTGGGAGGTATGCTTTTATATCGGGACCCCGCAGCGCCGGTAATATCTACGGTAAGTAGCCGACAGGCTACAGCGGCTTACGCATTCCGGTGCTTGGCAAATCTGACAGCCTAGCAACCAAAGAGTTAGATTTGGGTGCGTTATTTTATTTCTGTGCAGGGTAAATACTGGCTGCTTTATTTTTACACTGCAAACTAGATTGCAGATTGAACACACCACACCCAAATCTAATTCTCTCTGCACATGTTAAATCTGCCTCCCCTGCAGTACACATGGTTTTGCCCAACTGCTAACAAAATTCCTGCTGCGATCAACTTGGAATTACCCCCCATATACGGTACATTAGAGGAACCTATTCACAGATCTTGATACATTCCTATAATCACCACAAAGACCACACATCTCACAGTAATACACAGGTGGGCTGAATAGTGGTTAGATTTGCTGCCTCTATGTTCCGTCCCTGCTCCAGTTTCCCTCAGCTGCCCAAAAATGTACAATTCCGTGCAGGTGGGAGGTGTGACACAATATTTACTTAGGCATGAATCATGGGACTGCGCTAAAATATTACTTGGAGAATCTGAGTTTTTCATCAGTTAAACTGTCCTATTTAAAGTTTGCCTTTTCAGGAATACTTTCCATTCTAACAATATTGAGAATTGCGGCTTTTATAAACCATATTATTTAAAATCTTTCTAAAGCTAAGTACACGCTATTCAATTATTGGGCCAATTTACCAATAATCATTAGTCTGGCCTGATTTATTGTATAATGTGTTTGAACAATCGTTTTTGGTGTTCCACCGTTAACTCAGACAAATCTTACACACAAACATGACTGCTCGATTATCCGATCTGTTGGGCAGGATCGAAAAAAATCTCGACCACAATCTCCCGATATCAACAAGTGTGTGTGCATTCTCAATAATCGGACCATATTTCCAGGTGTAAAATCAGGTAGTATGTGGGTAATCACGATCTTTCCCTTCAGTCAATTTTTCAAAAAATTGGCTGATTTTTCAAAAATAGTGTGTAGCATAGATATCGGGACTGTCCTCTAGGCAAATAATCATCCGATTGTCATCCCGATCAAAAAATCAGACAGTGTGTACCTAGCTTTAGTCATTATATTTCACAAGATCTTTGGTGTTTGATAAGTTTGACTAAAGTTACCCACACAATCCAATTGTAAAATCGGCCAATTCTGCACGATTCGTCAGTGTGGTCACAAGATCTGTACAATCTTCCTGTGTGTGGGGCATCACTTAAATTCAATACAAATTATTTGAACTGCAATGTGAATAAGGAAATATAACCATACGGCGTGACATTGAAAGACTATTGGCACGATCACCAATTCATTAATTTAATCCAAAGCGTAAACAAAACTAAAAATTGTGTAGATTTCGCAACTTTGGCTGCAATAAGTAGAACAGTCACAAACTCTCAGATCTACAATGTGATGTGTTTCCGGACTCCCGGTGAGTCTAACGGGAAGAGTTCAACAGTTCATCCACCGCAGATAAAAGGAGAACATCATCCAGTATAAAATTACCCCATTTGCCAATGTATTTATTTAAATAGAATTAAATGGTAAGCAAATACAGACTCTTACTGCCAGTGGAACAGTTAAGGAATTTACTATATAAATGCGTGCAAGCCTTTTAGTGCCAGAAAGGCTTCTGAAATACGTCTTATTAGAATTTATTGTATCATACTTAAATTCACTTTAAAAATGGTTTTCTTTAGAATGCACTCAAGCTTTCAGCGCACTCTATAAAACAAGAGGAGTAAACAATATACAGTATACTTTAAGTATCTCTGCATAATGTTCCTTTTAAAGAATGGTGCTCTTGAATGTAGAATTTGAGGATCACCAAACTCTGCTCCCCTCCAAATTCTTCAGCCCAACTTGAAAAGAAGATAACTTTGGATCTCATTCTAAAGCTTACAACTGCTAGACAACTTAAAATACGTTCTTTCAACCATAAATGACATGTAGCTATTAAATCCTTTGCCCCCTTCTCCTGTGTGCCCTCTGAAGCCTCAAGGACAAAGGGCTTGCCTGCCTGAAAGATGCTTCTCTGCAGGATTAATCAGCTTTTGTTGACAAAATACAAATTAAAACTTCTTTACCAACAACTCCTCCTACTCAGCTGGGATCATCACACAAGGGGTAACTTTATTATCGCTGCAGCATAATGAGAGTGCTTAATTATTAACACTGCTGAACACAGTGTCTATCTGGATTATCAATTAAAAATCCCTACTGAATACAAAACAGCTTTAAATGCCATTTAAACAAATTTCAGGGAAATGCGAGTACTGTATTTAGCTGAAATACTGTATAACCCTATACCCCCTGAGTACTTGCTAAGTATAATTTGCTTTTTTGGCAATATACTGTAATATGCAACTGATTGGCTGCAACCACACACCACACAAATATATGGGGTGAGAGTTATCAAATATTCAATAGAGATACTGCAGAGAACCTGATTAGAAATATCGTGCAGCTGCCCTGCTACACGTCCCAGAACCGCCATGTGGATTATTAACTGCACAGCAATGGAGAACGGCGTCTGCCTCTGGCGTCCCCGTTACCAAGGATCCAGCGGCTCCCAGAGCCCAGCGTCAGCCTGATGCCAGGCACCGGGCGGGGATCAACAGGAGGTGCGGCAGACGTGATGCGCCGGCCCAGCTGGCCAGCGCCCCGCCGCAACTAACACCGGCTGTGTTGCAGGGGGAGGAGGAGTTTAAGTTCCAGGACCAGGGCTGCCTGCACACAGGTATGCCAGGGGAAGGACTGGCAGTAGAGAAGCCCATAGGCTTTTATAGGGTATCGCCATCACCCTTGGTGTCGAAAACCCAGCGGCCAGGGGTAAGTACATATGAAAATGCAGAAAATCCCCCCGAAAATGGAGGTTTTAACGCTTTTTCCCTTTAGTACATCTTGCCCTCAATATGTAAAAAGTAGAAACATTGCATCATTTAGTGATGAAAATAGAAATATATTTGTAATACTTATGATTTAAGGCCAACTGTGTGGCCAGATAGGCAGCTGGTCATCATTATGCTGTCATAACAGCTCCGAGAGGAGGTGGAGTGGGTGCTCTTTACCCAGGCCTGTTGGAGGTGCTCGGCGGGTGCACTGGGCACGCTGTCCCCCCTTCCCCGTTGCTGACAGTGGGAAGCAGGACTAACTGCTGCTTCAGCAGCCTCTCTCCCCAGCACACGGCACAGTCAGTCCACTCCCTTCCTGTATGATCGGTGGGAGGAGCCATTGCACCCATCCTCTCCCCACCACCGCACATCCCACAGGATTTGTCACCAGGCGCCCCCAGCCTCATATACTGTAAGCTAGCATTTTCTTTATTTTCTATGGATGGTCTTTGGCCACACCTCCTCATGATGGCCATGCCCCCTCCCAGTACCGAGGTCTAGCAGAGCTCTCTGCACCCCTGGTAATGGGCCTAGTTTTATGTTGAAGCCTGGAGCTTTAATCCCACCTGCCCATTGTTGACCTGATCCTGAGAACAGTAACTGAATAAATTCAATGAAAAAAAGTTCACTATTTCAATAAAGCATTTTTTTCACATGGGAATTACTATTAAGTATATATTGTTTGGGTACGTAGTCAGTATGTCAACATTGTGAATGGTTGCAGACACAACGTCGACAGTATGTGTTAAGGTAAGGGTCCGGCTGCCTATAGGGTTAGAGTTAGGGTTAGGCTGCTGTTACAGGGTTAGGGGGGTCATTCTGACCCGATCGCTCCCTGCAGTTTGTCGCAGCGCAGCGATCGGGTCGGAACTGCGCATGCGCCGGCGCCACAGTGCGCTGGTGCATGGCAGCCGTCGTTGCCTAGCAATCACCTCTGAGGCAGAGGCGGACGCTGGGCAGGAGGGGGCTGGACGGCGGCGTTAAGCCGCTGTTTAGGGGGAGCGGTCCGACCAACACAGACGTGGACGGACCATTGGGGGGGGCGGGTTGCGGCGGCTGCGTGACGTCACACGCAGCCGCTGCGGGCCGGGGAGCGACGAGTAGCTCCCGGCCAGCACGCTAAAGCTGCGCTGGTCGGTCTTGAAGTGCGCGATGCCTTTGCACTTCTGCGGGGGATGGGGGGGTGAGCCGCCACTGACATGCGGGGCGGACTAGCCCTGTGCTGGGCATCCCCCCGCATGTCAGTGTGAATGATCGTAGCTGTGCTAAATTTAGCACAGCTACGAACAACTCGGAATGACCCCCAGGGATCAAATTTTTAAAAATGCCATGTCAAAATGCGAAATATGTAAAATGTTGTACTGATCCCCATGTTGACATTTTGCATGTCAAAAGGGTAACATGTCAACATGCCATCCATACCATTCAGACCATGGTGTCAACAGTCTGTGTCAATTTTCGATTAAAATTTTTTCCTATATGAAGTATGTTTTTCAAAATGTACTGTACATATATGAACCGCCTAGCCAGGTCACGTATGCGCAAATCCTTGTGTACTGGCCAGGCGAAGCGATAACTTAAGCCTTACTGGACGGCATCTCTCAGCTTTCCCGACAGTACTTTGGGGGTCATTCCGAGTTGGTCGCTCGTTGCCAATTTTCGCTATGCTGCGATTTTTTGCAAACCGCGCATGCGCAAGGCACGCAGGGCGCATGCGCTTAGTTTTTTAACTAAAAACTTAGCAGTGTTGCTGGGGATTCTGCGGCGCTTTTCAGTCGCACTGCTGTTCGGTAAATGATTGACAGGAAAGGGGCGTTTCTGGGTGGTAACTCAGCATTTTCCCGGCGTTTGCAAAAAAACGCAGGCGTGTCAGGGAAAAACGCAGGAGTGTCTGGAGAAACGGGGGAGTAGCTGGCCGAACGCAGGGCGTGTTTGTGACGTCAAACCAGGAACTAAACGGTCTGAGCTGATCGCAAACTGTGAGTAGGTCCGGAGCTACTCAGAATTATTTAGTAGCAATTCTGCTAATCTTTCGTTCGCACTTCTGCTAACCTAAGATACACTCCCAGAGGGCGGCGTCCTAGCGTGTGCAATGCTGCTAAAAGCAGCTAGCGAGCGAACAACTCGGAATGAGGGCCTTTGTTGTTAAATCATGATGAGTTAAAAACGCTGCAGCCAGGAGGATTAAATGGTGATTTAGAAACAAAGTGGTTTCTTTAAGGGTCCCAGTGTTGATACTCAATTGAAATCATCCATTGGTTCCCCTTGACTGCAGTGTTAATTGGAATAATAATGTCCTTTTATTATAGAAGTGTTTTATTGTGAATAATGTGATAATATAACTTTGAAGCTTGTTTCTTTAAAAAACCACGAAGTATGTATAAGAAATGGTCAATCTGTATATGGAGGAATTGACACACCGGATCCACAGGATGCAGTATAAATTAAGTGACCAGGCCAAATCCACCTATGCCATGACTAAGACCCTGTGAGGGTGGAAACGCGTCGGCAGCACTCGGTGGATTTGGTCACTATTATTTTAGAATCGGGGATATCTGTATACCGCAGAGTGAACAGCGGGAGGATCAGCACAATATTGTAAGGAGTGTGCCCAGGAGGAGGGACCGGTGGACGAACCATCGGTGTGATTAAACCCTTTGCGTGCAAAGCACCTGCTAAACGAAATTCCAGGTGGAGGGACAAAACTACACCCTGCTTGAAATGTCCGGGAGTTCTAGTGCATTGCTGGCAGCACCCGATAATGAGATCTCAGACGGACAGGCAGAGCCTCGTTTGATTTTGGTGTCCAGGAGGTCCGGTGAGGCAGTTCCTTATTATAAAAACTGATATTTGAAAGCTGAGATATTTGAACGCTGTAACTCTGGTGGTGAGCGTTTGGGGAGGATCTTCACTGTTTTTAAGAGAACTTTTTAAGAATAAATACATCTTGTTTTTATTTTTTGTGTCGGCTAGACTGCATATTTGAAAACGAATGTGTAAGGTGACCACTGACAATACATTATAGAAAATTATTGATTAGATCTACTGAATACAAACTGCGCTGAGAGTTTTTAAAAGATTTTTGTTGGTAATCATGACGAGAGAAGGTTCTCCCATGTTGTCATAAGCATGCTATGACTGTGACAGCACGTATACCTTTCCGTACTTATGTTTATTTAACATTTCGAACTCAGTTTGTTAGAGATTGGCATTTATTACAGTTTCTTCTAATAGGTGCCGAAACTATTCTTGTTTGCCCGCAATAAAAAAACACGTTTTCAATGTGAATATAGACCCGACCTTGTTTAAACTTTAGAATTTTTCCGAAAGCTTGTTGGTGGATGTGTGGGTGTGTAGAAGAAAGTGCTGAACTCACCAGCTTAGCTCAAATTGAAGCCTCGAAAAAGATGAGACCTTTCCAATACTTTATGTGGTCTGCGGCCTGTATTTAACAGATCGTTTATATATCGCATCATGAAAAAATATTCCCTGTTTATTTTCAGTGTCATTTGACGTTTTGCTCTTTCTCTAGAATATATACGTCAGACCGTGAACTGGAACTATTTGCAGAGGCTGTGCCGAGATTTTAGTAATGAGCCCTTTATTCTGGGTGGCCTCAGATCACAAGTTCAGTTTGCTAAATATATACTGGCCCCCCATCTTTTATTATTCAGATAAACAAATATTTAATATAATATAGTGCATTGTGTGTGTGTGTGTGTGTGTGTGTGTGTGTGTGTGTGTGTGTGTGTGTGTGTCTCTGTGTGTGTGTGCTTTAAGGTTTATTTAAATGGTTTATTATGTTTTTGACTTTTTGAGATTTCAGCTTAGTTTGCCCATGTAATGTGCTCCTTGGAACGGACCCACAATAAGTAAAAGCGGCGCCCGATACAGGATTTATAGCACAGTAGCATCATTTCCAGTGGTGCAAGTAGAAAAAATGTCTTACAGGTACTGGGTGCACGCGCCCAAAAAATGGGTGTGGCCAATGAAAATGGGGGCGTGATACACATATAGGAAAGGGGGCAGATACACATATGACCCCCACAGTGCCAGATATACATTGCCCCACAGTGCCAGATATACATTGCCCCACAGTGCCAGATATACATTGCCCCACAGTGCCAGATACACATTGCCCCACAGTGCCAGATACACATTGCCCCACAGTGCCAGATATACATTACCCCACAGTGCCAGATACACGTTGCCCCACAGTGCCAGATATATATTGCCCCACAGTGCCAGATATACATTGCCCCACAGTGCCAGGTATACATTGCTCCACAGTGCTAGATATACATTGCCCCACAGTGCAAAATACACATTGTCCCAGAGTGCCAGATAATCATTGCCTCACAGTGCCAGATATACATTGCCCCACAGTGCCAGATACACAAATGCCCCCAGATTGCCAGATATACATTGCCTCACAGTGCCAGATATACATTGTCCCACAGTGCCAGATATACATTGCCCCACAGTGCCAGATACACAAATGCCCCCAGAGTGCCAGATATACATTGCCTCACAGTGCCAGATACATAAATGCCCCCACTGTGTCAGATATACAAATGCCCCCACTGTTTCAGATATACTTTGCCCCCCAGTGCCAGATACACAAATTCCCCCACTATGTCAGATATACATTGCCCCCCAGTGCCAGATACAGAAATACCCCCACTGTGCCAGATACAGAAATGCCCCCTTAGTGCCAGATATGCCCCCAGTACCAGATATAGAAATGTCCCCAGTGCCAGATACAGAATTGCCCCCCCAGTGCCAGATATGCCCCCAGTGCCAGATACAGATATGCCCCCAGTGCCAGATACAGAGATGCCCCTAGTGCCAGATACAGAAATGCCCTCCCAGTGCCAGATATGACCCCAGTGCCAGATACAGAGATGCCCCCAGTGCCAGATATGCCCCCCAGCGCCAGATACATATGTCCCTGCAGTGCCAGATATGCCCCCAGTGCCAGATACAGAGATGCCCCCAGTGCCAGATACAGAAATGCCCCCCAGTGCTAGATATGCCCCCAGTGCCAGATACAGAGATGCCCCCAGTGCCAGATATGCCCCCAGTGCCAGATACATATGTCCCCGCAGTGCCAGATATGTCCCCAGTGCCAGGTACACATGCCCCACACATGCGGCCCGGCAGCGTGGGTACGGCATACCCACGGCTAAATTCTTAAGGGTATGCCGTACCCACCCGTACCAGCACACTTGCTGCGCTCATTTCTGAAAACATTTTATTGATTTCTGTTTCTAGAACTCCATGCAAGAATAAAACAAAACCTGTTTCTAGAGGATGCACCCAGATGGGTATGTTATTTATAAAATGCAACTATTATTTGTATTATATATATTAAAAAAAAGGTTGTGTTAAGAAATTTTTCATTACAAAAAAAAAAACATTTAAAATTAATGACACAGGTATAAATAATATAGGCAAATAATGTGTACACAAATGGACAAAATAAATAAACAAAATGTTTTTTAGAACCTGGGGAGGATATTTATTAGACCTTCTAAAGAGGAGTGTAGGTGTTGCCCATAGCAACCAATCAGATTCCAGCTGCCATTTTATAGTATGTACAAGTTAAATGATAGCTAGAATGGGATTGGTTACTATATGCAACGCCTCCACGGGTCCTCCGTAGAAGGTTTGCTTAATCTCCCCTTGTGTGTTATTCTTACTCTCTTCTCACTTTATACAGGTTATAAATTATAATGTTAAGAGAGTAAGGATGATACATGCATTGGTGTTCTTAAATGAAGAAGTAAATATTGAAGACACATTTCAATCCTGGTAGGCTGACTGCAAATTTGGATTGAGCATGGGAAGGCATTCTAGAGGTTGACAGCAGCACTGGAGAAATTCAGAGGATGTAAGTGGGAAGAGATGATCAAGGAGGAAGAAAGCGGCAATCATTGGCAGAGTAAAAAGGGCGGGAAGGAGCGTGTGTGGAAGTGAGGCTGGAATTGTAGTTGAATGTCTGTAGGTGAGTGAGAGGAGTTGGAACTTCATTCAGTATAAGACAAGGAGCCAGTGGAGCAACTGGCAGGGGGTTGCAGCAGAGATGGAGCAATGATAGAGGAAGATGAGGCGGTAATATAAATACAGGTGTCGTACAGAATATGCAACAGACGTGATACAAAAATGCAAAGAAGGACAAGGAGGAGATAGGTGGAGAGAGGTTGCTACTTATTGGTTTTACAGTTTAACTAGGAGGGGATTGGGCTGAAACAAGGAAAAGGTGCAACATGAAGTGAGACCGTAGGCAGAGACAAGCTTGGCCAGAGAAAGTTGAATTACTGTGGGTGGGGGATTGGTAGGTTTTGATCAACAGGTGGGGTTTTGAGGAACATTTAACAAGTGGAAGCTGGCGGAGACTCATTTTGGGGGTGAAAGTATATTCTGTTCATGGAAAATGTCATTATCAGTGAGAATTAGAGCTGCCAGTCAATGGCATGAGGGGCCATGGAATGATTTAAGGTCGGAGATGTAAAGGGAATGGAGTGGCTGAGGGCTTTGTAGGTGACGGTGTAGGGTTTGAATTTGATCTAATAGGAAATGAGTAGCTAACGAATAGATTAGCAGAATGGGAGGGGGAAGTGGAGTGGTGGTAGGCAAAAAAAAAAATCAGTTTTACTGTGCATTAAGGATGGACTGTAGTCGATATACACAGATGAAAGGGAGTCCAAACAGGAGATGATTGCAGGTGTGAGATAATTAGAGAGTGGTGAAAGTTTTGGTTGTGTGAAAAGTGAGAGAGTATCTTATTCTGCCAATGTATCATAGGCATAATGAAAGTAATAGACTAGGGAGACATCCATGGAGGTTAGGAATGGTGGATTTGAGTCTCACTGTGGGAGAGGCACTGGAGCCTAAAAGAGATGATAAGTTCATCACAGGAGATGCTATACAGCAGGATAAGCAGAAAATTGGGGTTGAGAATCTGAAAATAGAATCTGAGAAGAAGCCATTGTAGAACACGGAAGTGACCAAGCGATGAACACTACAATGAACCCCAATGGAGTGAATGGTATGCAGGAGAAGTGGCTGCACAATGGTGCAGAAGGCAGGAGGATGTGTATGGATGAGTAGCACTTAGACTTGGCAGAGAGAAGATCATTGGTGATCTTAGTAAGAGACGTCTTGATGAATTGAGAGGTGGTACTAAATGGTCATGAGGGGAGTGAGAGGAGAGAGCTTTAGAGGTGGTTATAAACAAACCACTCATGTAGTTTGGACTTGGAATTGAATTGGAAGAGGAAAATGTAGGTAATTGGAAAGAGGGACAGGGTAAAGATAAAAGTTTTGAGGATAGGTGAGACAAGAGCATGTTTAAAGGATGAGGAAAGGTTTAAGAAATATGAGGTTGTGGTATGAGAGCAGAAAGAATGGGTTGGATAGATAGAACAGATCAGGGAGACATGAGGTCCAAGAAGTGGCACAAATGTGTGGGAGAGGAATTCCATTGAGAGAGGCCAAAGGGAGAAGAGAGAGAGAGTTTTTTGGTGGTGGTAGAGTCAGCAGAGTTATTAATAGGAATTTTAAGATTACCTAGGATGAGGGAGAGTTGGTCAGAGAACAGGATGTGAAGGAACCCAGCAGCAAAATTTTCAATGACTTGTGTTACAAGAGCAGGGGAATAGTAAATACATCCAGCACAAGTGGAATGAAGTGGACTTAAAAATTGGAGAGAGAGCCCGGCCTGGAAAGAAATGCAGCAAGACAGTGTGAAGCCATTGCTGATTGTTTGGAAACAAAAAAAGAGACGCCCATAAGAGAAAGCTGGGGAAGGGAAGTGGCATCAGAGGAAGAAAGACAAGTTTTAGTGATGTCAAGGGGGTTAAGGGAAAAGAAAAGATTGTGAATATTGGTTGGTTTGTAGTAGACAGATCTAGCATTCCAGAGAGTGCAAAAGAAAGAGATAGAAATGAGGACATATGGATAAGAGTGGAAGACTGGCAGGTACATGTGAGTTCATGTGAGGTGGAGGAGTGGGTGATAAGGTGGATCCTGTTGGTGGAAGAAACGTCCCTGGAAGCCAGAATGCAGAGTGAGGCTACTAATTTTTGCCATTATAAATCTTAATCTTTTAATTCTAAGAAAATAAGATTTCTTTCCTCCATACACGCCCAATTGGATGTGGATCCAAAAATAATTATGTAAGATCTGTTTCCTTCTTGCAGTGGAAAGTAAGACTGTCCCTCCACAAATAGGACAGTTGGGACTGTGCATACTTTTTGGCTTTCTCATAGGATATGATCTATCTGCTGCATTTGACACTGTAGACCACTCTCTTCTCATACAGACACTACAAACCCTAGGTCTTAAAGACACAGCCCTTTCTTGGTTCCTATCTTACCTATCTAATCGCTCCTTCAGTGTTCGCTTCTCTGAATCTACCTCCTCTTCGTTACCTCTTTCAGTTGGAGTACCGCAAGGCTCAGTCTTGGGTCCTCTGCTTTTCTCTATCTATACATCATCTCTTGGTAAACTAATCAGCTCTTTTGGTTTTCAGTATCATCTGTACGCAGATTATACTCAAATCTACCTATCCTCCCCTGACTTGTCCCTATCTGTTCTGGACCGTGTCACTGAATGCCTTTCTGCCATTTCATCCTGGATGACATCTCACCACCTCAAACTGAATATTTCAAAGACAGAGTTAATTATATTTCCACCGGCCAATAGTAGGTACCAACCTGATATCTCTATCACTGTTGAAAACTCGACTATCTACCCTACCCCACAAGCTCGCTGCCTAGGTGTCATCCTTGACTCTGATCTGTCCTTTGTTCCCCACATTCAATCTGTCTCAAGATCATGTTACATGCATCTAAAAAACATATACAAAATACGACCATACCTTACACAAGACACTGCTAAAACTCTAATCCACGCTCTCATTATCTCCCGCATTGATTATTGCAATAGTCTCCTAACTGGTCTTCCCAAAACGAGACTCTCACCACTACAATCCATTCTGAATGCAGCGGCGAGGCTCATCTTCCTCGTTAGACGTTCATCGTATGCAGATCCACTCTGTCAGTCCCTCCATTGGTTACCTGTACCCTACTGCATTCAATATAAAATACTTTTACTCACACACAAGGCCATTAACCAAACTACACCAACGTACATCACTTCGCTTATCTCAAAATATCTCCCAACCCGACCTCTTCGCTCTTCACAAGACCTGCGTCTCTCATCCACACTCATTACTCGCTCCCACTCATGATTGCAAGACTTTCATCGGGCTGCACCCACTCTGTGGAATGCCCTACCATGCACAATAAGACTCTCCTCTAATCAAATTCCAGAACCGCCCACATAACTTTCATAAACCTTCCTATCAAATTGCATCCACTCTGTACACAGTCCACACATGTCTTCTCATTCTGTGCAATAGATAGCACCTTTCCTTGTGTACACATGCCTATTTTCCTATAGATTGTAAGCTTGCGAGCAGGGCCTTCCTACCTCTATGACTGTTTGTTATCACCCAGTTTGTTATTGTTATTTCAAATTGTAAAGCGCAATGGAATTTGCTGCGCTAGATAAGAAACTGTTAATAAATAAATAATAATATGATCACACACATGTTTCAGGCTTGGGGAGTAGCAATATATTATCTGACCTATGTTCACTCAACTGGCAAAAGATACATCTCTAGAAGGTGCAGAAGATCATGTAAATGGTATAAGTAGTGCAGTAATCAAAAGTGAGTGTCCATATTTTTGCTGTAAGTCTGTGAACTGTTGGATTACAGTAGGATATGAGTGTTTCCATCCAATGTATGACAAATGGCTACTCAAGATGGCGAAGACCCCTCAAACTACTGTAGGACAGGATATAACCCAAAAATGACAATTGGTGCACTTTAGGTTGAAATATGAAGGTATGTTTTATGCCTCAGTGGTCAGTATGTCATAGTGAACTGTTATACTGCGGGAAGTTTTATTCTGCGGGTCAGCAATAATTCTTATTAATATTTTAAAAATGACCAGCGCAAAAGCAGTTTCATTATTTAACAATTGATATAAGTGCACAAGGAAGAATACTGACTACTTATACACTACCGTTCAAAGGTTTGGGGTCACTTAGAAATTTTCTTTTTTTTGAAAGAAAAGCACAGTTTTTTCAATGAAGATAACATTAAATTAATCAGAAATACACTATATATATTGTTAATGTGGTAAATGACTATACTAGCTGCAAACATCTGGTTTTTAATGGAATATCTACATAAGTGTATAGAGGCCCATTTGCAGCAACCATCACTCCAGTGTTCTAATGGTACATTGTGTTTGCTAATCGTGGTAGAAAACTAATGGATGATTAGAAAACCCTTGAAAACCCTTGTGCAATTATGTTAGCACAGCTGAAAACGGGTTTGATCATTCGAGAAGCTATAAATCTGGACTTCCTTTGCGCTACTTGAGTACTATCTGGAGCATCACATTTGTGGGTTCGATTATACTCTTAAAATGGCAAGAAAAAGAGAACTTTCATGTGAAACTTGACAGTCTATTCTTGTTTTTAGAAATGAAGACGAGAAATTGCCAAGAAACTGAACATTTCCTACAACAGTGTTTACTACTCCCTTCAGAGAACAGCACAAACAGTCTCTAACCAGAAGTGGGAGGCCCCGGTGCACAACTGAGCAAGAAGATAAGTACATTAGAGTCTATAGTTTGAGAAATAGACGCCTCACAGGTCCTCAACTGGCATCATCATTAAATGGTACCCACAAAACGCCAGTGTCAATGTCTACAGTTAAGAGGCGACTCTGGGATGCTAGCCTTCTAGGCAGAGTGGTAAAGAAAATGTCATATCTGAGACTGGCCAATAAAAGGAAAAGATTAATATGGGCAAAAGAACGCAGACATTGGACAGAGGAAGATTGGAAAAAAGTGTTATGGACAGACGAATCAAAGTTTCAGGTGTTTAGATCACACAGAAGAACATTTGTGAGACACAGAATAAGTGAAAAGATGCTGGAAAAGTGCCTGACACCATCTATTAAGCATGGTGCAGGTAATGTGATGGTCTGGGGTTGCTTTGGTGCTTGTAAAGTTTGAGATTTGTACAAGGAAAAAGGAATTTTGAATAAGGAAGGCTGTCACTCCATTTTGCAATGCCATATCAAACCCTGTGGACAGCGCTTGATTGGAGCCAATTTCCTCCTACAACAGGACAATGACCCAAAGCACACCTCCAAATTATGCAAGAACTATTTAGGGAAGAAGCAGGCAGCCGGTATTTTGTCTGTAATGGAGTTGCCAGCGCAGTCACCAGATCTCAACCTCACTGAGCTGTTGAGGGAGCAGCTTGACCGTATGGTACGCAAGAAGTGCGCATCAAGCCAATCCAACGTGTGGGAGGTGCTTCAGGAAGCGTGGGGGGGAATTTCTTCAGATTACTTCAACAAATTAACAGATAGAATGCCAAAGGTCTGCAATGCTGTAATTGCTGCAAATGGAGCATTCTTTGATGAAAGAAAAGTTTGAAGGACAAAATTATTATTTCAAATAAAAATCAACATTTCTAACCTTGGCAATGTCTTGACTATATGTTCTATTCATTTGATAAAGAAAAGTGAGTTTCCATGGAAAACACGAAATTGTCTCGGTGACCCCAAACTTTTGAACGGTAGTGTATATATTTACTAAAGTGCGGGTTTACAGAAACAGAGATGTTGCCCATAGTAACCAATCAGATTACGTTCTACAATGTGTTAGATTATTGATAAATAGAATCTGATTGACTGCTATGGACGACATCTCCACTTCTATAAACCCACACTATGGTAAATATACCCCTTAAAGACAGGTCATCATTACCACGGTCCAGGCTTAGAATACAATACTGCAGAGGTTCTCAAACGCGGTCCTCATGGCACCCCAACAGTCCAGGTTTTAAGTTTATCCATGCTAGGCCACAGGTGACTTAGGGGTCTATTTACCAAGCCTTGGATGGAGATAAAGTCGACGGAGATAAAGTCCCAGCCAATCGGCTCATAACTGCCATGTCACAGGCTGGGTTTGAAAAATTACAGTTAGGAGCAGATTGGCTGGAACTTTATCTCCATCCACTTTATCTCCGTCCAAGGCTTAGTAAATAGACCCCTTAATTAGCATCTCGGTCAATGTGATTTAACCATCTGTGATGACCCATGGATAGACCTAAAACCTGGATCGTTGGGTTGCCTTGAGGACCGCATTTGAGAACCTCTATCTATAATGAATTAAGTAAATGCAGGAAACTCCTTTATCTCTTTCATAAGTATACAGAGATAGCCCATTCTTAGGAGTAAATTTACTAAAGCGTCTAAAACAGAGAATTGGTGATGTTGCCCATAGCAACCAATCCAATGCTATCTATCATTTTCTAAAAGACAATAGAGAAATGCCTTCGGTTGGTTGCTATTGGCAACCTCACCAATTCTCTGTTTTAGAAGCTTTAGTAAATTAACTCCTAAGGGGTCTATTTACTAAGCCTTGGATGGAGATAAAGTGGACGAAGATAAAGTACCAGCCAATCAGCTCCTAATTGTCATTTTTCAAACCCAGCCTGTCACATGATAGTTAGGAGCTGACTGGCTAGTTATTTATCTCCGTCCACGTTATCTCCATCCAACGCTTAGTATCAGTGGTGCAAGTAGAAACAATGTCTTATAGGTACTGTGTGCGCCAAATGCCACATGGGGCGTGGCCAATGAAAATGGGGGCGTGATACACATATGGGGGGGCCAGATACACATATGACCCCAATAGTGCCAGATACACGTTGACCCACAGTGCCAGATATACATTGCCCCACAGTGCCAGATACACAAATGCCCCCACAGTGCCAGATACACATTGCCCCACAGTGCCAGATACACATTGCCCCACAGTGCCAGATACACAAATGCCCCCACAGTGCCAGATATACATTGCCCCAAAGTGCCAGAATCACAAATGCCCCCACAGTGCCAGATACACATTGCCCCAAAGTGCCAGAATCACAAATGCCCCCACAGTGCCAGATATACATTGCTCCCACAGTGCCAGATATACATTGAACCAGAGCAGAGCCATAACTACGTGTGTGCCAGGTGTGACTGGCACACACCGCAGTCGCCCTGAGGGCGCAACGGCCAGCGGCTTGTAATGAGGCAAATTGACTCATTACAAACCGCCTGTGCTGTGCTGTGTGCGCCGCGCTGGAGGAGAAGAGGAGAGGAGCAGCTCTGGAGGCAGGGGAGGAGGAGGGAGGGGGACTGGAGCCGCAGCAGCGCAGTGTAATTGGTAGTGGCGCTGCTGCAGCAGTCCCTCTCCTTCCGCATTGGCTGCCCGACGCTGCTGTGAATGCTGGGATGCGCTTCCCTCATCCCAACATTCACAGCGGCGTCGACCAGTCAATGCGGAAGGAGGGACAGCTGCAGCGGCGCCACCACCAATTACACTGTGCTGCTGCGGCTCCAGTCCCCCTCCCTCCTCCTCCTTCTCCCCTGCCCGGGATCTGCTGCATGAAACCTGCAAAGAGGAGCCTGACTGCCTGAGCCAGCGGGGAGAGATGGTAAGTATCTATCTGTCTGTCTGTCTATCTATCTATCTATCTATCTATCTATCTATCTATCTATCTATCTATCTATCTATCTATCTATGCCGTAATGTGTAAAAAGGGCACGCTGTCTGCCGTAATGTGTAAAAAGGCCACGCTGTCTGCCGTAATGTGTAAAAAGGGGACGCTGTCTGCTGTAATGTGTAAAAAGGCCACGCTGTCTGCCGTAATGTGTAAAAAGGGGGACTGTCTGCCGTAATGTGTAAAAAGGGGACGCTGTCTGCCGTGATGTGTAAAAAGGGGGACGCTGTCTGCCATAATGTGTAAAAAGGGGACTCTGCCGCAGTGTGTAAAAAGGGGACTCTGTCTGCTGTAATGTGTAAAAAGGGGGACTGTCTGCCGTAATGTGTAAAAAGGGGGATGCTGTCTGCTGTAATGTGTAAAAACGGGACTCTGTCTGCCCTAATATGTAAAAAGGGGACTCTGTCTGCCGTAATGTGTAAAAAGCGGACGCTGTCTGCCGTAATGTGTAAAAAGAGGACACTGTCTGCCGTAATGTGTAAAAAGGGGAACTGGCTGCCGTAATGTGTAAAAATGGGGACTGGCTGCCGTAATGTGTAAAAAGGGGGACTGGCTGCCGTAATGTGTAAAAGGGGGCTCTACCTGGTGTAGTGGCTCTACTGTGCGGCATAATTTGAATAATGGAGACTACTGTGCACCGTAGTATGAATTGGTATTATTTTGTGGCCACACCCCTTCCCCATGAAGCCACGCCCCTATATATTTTTTGCGCACCTGTGGCGCGCAATTCCCCTTTCTTACATGGGGGGGGGCACGCCAATGCCATTTCTTGCACACAGTGCTAAAATGCCTAGTTACAGGACTGCCTCAGCATGTCCCCCCACTGCTTACCGCTGCCTCAGTTTGTTGCTGCCATGTGAGGGAAGGAGAGCGCAGCGCCTCTCCTGCCCCTCAATGCTCATGAAGTCCGGTCTCCGGCGGCGGGTATCTAAAATAAGTCACAGGTTCATTAGCCAATTAGAGCTCGTGGACCGGCAGCCAATCAGGAGCCGCGGCTGCCGGTTCGCGAGCTCTGATTGGCTAGCACACCGGTGCCTTATTTTGATTCACCCCGCCACCGCAGCCGCCAGAGACCGGACATCACAGAGAATTTAAGAGCAGGAGAGGCGCTGCGCTCTCCTCCCCTCACGTAGCAGCCAGCGGGATGAAGGTATAGTTGACGGCCCGGCGGTACGGCGTACCGGCTGGGAATTTTTTACCGGTACGCCGTACCACCATACTTGCAGCACTGCTTAGTATATAGACCCCTTAGTAATTTAACATTTTTTTCCCTTTTCTATTGTCCCATTTCAAATAGGTAATGATTCAGTTTATTTCCTTTAAGCAGAAAAAGGGCCATTTCAATTTGTTCTCTATGTTATATGTGATAAAGAATAATCTGGCACAGGTGCAGAATTTTGTCTCATATATTTTATTTTGTTTAATGTCTAGTGAGTCACATTAGTGGTAACTCGGAGTAGAGGAAATGGGACGCAGGCTATTTGGCAGGGAGTATACCCCTTTGGTGAACACTCATTAGTATAAAAGCAAATACCAGGTGAAGATTGTGCAAAGCCTTACACTGCGAACATGCATGAACAGGAGAACATGACTTGGTGATTTCTGAAGTTGGCACTGGCTTCTCCGCCCTCCTGGCCTCCACCTCATAGCAGGAGCGAGGTTGGTCTATTTACCAGGTTATACAAATAACATAAGCTGGGTTTAATCGCATGGAAGTTTGAGCTTATCACTGATAATATTACATGTAGATTAGATGGGAAAATACTGGTATAAAAGACTGTAGCATCTTTAGCCGCTGTCATTTTTGTGACTTTATGCTAATGCTAGTATCAGCCCTTCCCCCGATGTACAGGCGTGCGTCTCTGACAATATGCTTGTATCAATCCTTCCCCTGGAGTACAGCTGTGCATCTGACTGCAAGTATTGAAAAGCTCACTTTGTGAATCTTTACACGCTCAAATATCGTTTGGCAGGTCTGGATTAAGGAGGGGGACATGACTAGGGCGATTGCCCCAGGGCACCCACATACAGAGAGCCCCCCACACAGGGTCAGTGCAATTACAGGGACCCTGCATTTGCTGAGAACAGGTACCCAGCAGCAGGGCCGGTTCTAGGCCCTTTGGCGCCCAGGGCGAAAGTTTCCTTTGGCGCCCGACGCCCCCCCCCCTCCCAGATAGGTGAAACAGGGTTAGTGCGCGTCAAAAAATAGGGATATGGCTTCATGGGGAAGGGGCGTGGTCACAGTTATGTCCCTGTAGCTGTGCCCTCAGTAGTTGTGTCCCCGATACTGTGCCCCCTGTAGCTGTGCCCTCAGTAGTTGTGCCCCCAGTACTGTGCCCTCAGTAGTTGTGCCCCCAATACTGTGCCCCCTGTAGCTATGCCCTCAGTAGTTGTGCCCCCAGTAGTTGTGCCCCCAATACTGTGCCCCCTGTAGCTGTGCCCTCCGTACTGTGCCCCCTGTAGCTGTGCCCTCAGTAGTTGTGCCCCCAGTACTGTGCCCTCAGTAGTTGTGCCCCCAATACTGTGCCACCTGTAGCTATGCCCTCAGTAGCTGTGCCCCCAGTAGTTGTGCCCTCAGTAGTTGTGCCCCCAATACTGTGCCCCCTGTAGCTGTACCGCTAGTAGTGCCGCTTACCAAAAAAATAAAAATACTCACCATCCCCGCTCCAGCTTCCCGACTGCTGCTTCCCTCCATCTCCGGCCACCGGCGCCGCTCCTCGGATCTATGGGAGAGACGGCATGACGTCCCTCCCATAGCACAGCACAGACATTAGAGGTCAATTATGACCTCTAGCGTCTATGGCTGCTCCCACAATGCTGTGCGGTACGCAATGACGTCATTGTGCACCGGACGGCACCGGCACCAGTAGCGGATCTTGCCACGGCGGCACCCTCGGGTTGGCGGCGGCGCCCTCGGGACAACGCCTCCCCAGACAAAAGTCCTGCTTGCCCGTGGCAAGATCCGCTACTGCCCAGCTGCAACAGTTCCTGGATGGAGGCTGCGGCGGCTCTGCATTCTGCATGCAGACAGACAGCATGCCACTCAGAGCTACTCTTGCGTCTCCTCATCAGCATCACATCAACTCCATGCCGCTGATTCAGGGACTCAGGAGCTGCTCTGCTCTGTAAGATGGCTGAGGTGAATACTTGGGGGCCATGGAGGAGGGGCCATTAGCAGGTGCACTGCGTGGCATACAGGGGTGGGGGGATCACTGTAGCCATATTTGGGGGTTAAGGGTCCATTGTATTGGAGGGGGCCCCACAAGTTATTTGCCCCAGAATGCCCACAAGCCTTAATCCAGCTCTGCCATTTGGCACCTCAAAACCTGCACTATGCTAGGTGTAAATTCTCAAATGGCCTCCAGTGTGAGCAAGTAAGCATCTGAGCCGTTCACAACAGGCCTACAGATATGTCTACTTACATCTAGCCTCCCTGCATGTTAAACAGCCCTTCTAGTCACACCATGCCTTGGCATGACTTGGTAGCGCCAAGCGTCTTTTCGGGCAACTCTTTCCATTAAATTGGGTCTTATTTGCAAAATGATGCATATATGATGCACAAGCAGCTTATGCTGGTTAAAATGATATGCTGCATGCCTATTTTCTGTGTGCACCTGCGACCTAGAAAACAGCCACTGACACTGTAACATAGCATTTCAAATGCAGATACAGCTGCAGACGCACACAGAATATAGGCATGCCGCATATCATTTTAATCAGCAGAGCGATGTGAATAAGTCACATTTTTGGCAAAAAAACACACCCAACGCTAATGGAGTTGCACGGGACCTGTCAGCTCACTCACACCAGACATCTCCTGCTGCATAGCGTATTAAGGCAAGATGTATTGAGGACACATCTGTATAAGTGCACATGTATAGCCACCTCCCAGTCATCATCCAGGAATACCATGCTTCTCAATCTGCACCCCATGACAGCTGACTGAAGAAGCTGAGCTGTGGTCCTGGTGGTGGGGTCAGGCAGGTAACTGCCACAAGGCAATCAGCGTAATGAACATTCCTTTGGAATATTTCAGTAATAGCTTCTTACCACTTCCGGGCATATTTGACAATGTAAAAATTACACTTTAGTCAATAGAAATATATCAATATTGGTTCATGTAGGCTATAATGTGTATTTGTTATACACTGTTTAAAAAACACAACTTACAGTATGCAAACACTGTTTAAAAGAATTACAACATAATATAAAATAAATTGTATTAATTAGCAATATGTTTTTTTAAGAGTATTATTGTATTGTATACCTTTAATGATGTCATTACTACAAAATAAAAATGAATTAAGATCACTTATATCTTATAGCCTCCCCCCTATTGCCTAATCCTCTACCTAGTGCCCAGGGCCGGCTCCAGGCATACTAGCACCCTGAGCGAGAAAATGTAAAAGCGCCCCCCAACCCCTATGCGCGCGCCGAAGGCGCGCGCGCTTCGGGAAAAGTGGGCGTGGCCTCCTGGGAAAGTGGGTGTGGCCTCGTAACTTCATATTATTAAACTATAAATAAATATATTTTTTCACACCCCCTCTATGCACACAATTAGCAGCCTTATGCAGAACAGCCACAGTAGTGTTCCTTACACACCATGTCTCCAGTGTAGTGCCAGCTACACATGACATGCCCCGCAGCAGTGCCAGCAACACATGACATGCCCCGCAGCAGTGCCAGCTACACATGACATGCCCCGCAGCAGTGCCAGCTACACACAATAGACCCCCAGCAGTGCCAGCTACACATGATAGTGTTCACGTTTTAGGGCAGGGTGCTGATCACAAGGAGGGCACATTTTTAAGTAAGGAGGGCAAAATGATGTACATACTGTAATGCTTGGTGCTCCTCCACCCACATGCTGAAGCAGGGACAGTGCGCGCCGAAGGCGCGCAGCAAAAATTTAGGGGCGTTGCTTCGTGGGGAAGGTGCATGACCACAGAATAGTGGCAATTCGCATTACACCACATAGTAGTGCAGCTAATACACTTTGCACCAGGTAGAACCTCCTATACACTTTGCGCCAGGCAGAGCACGTTAGACACTTTGCGCCAGGCAGAGCACGATAGACACTTTGCGCCAGGCAGCGCACGATAGACACTTTGCGCCAGGCAGCGCACGATAGACACATTGCCTAGCCACAGACGCCTAGTAGATACACTACATGATATGCCCCCCAGCAGTGCCAGCTACACGTGACATGCCCCCCAGCAGTGCCAGCTACACGTGACATACCCCCAGCAGTGCCAGCTACACGTGACATGCCCCCCAGCAGTGCCAGATACATAAATGGCCACACAGTGCAGATATGCCCCCAGTGCCAGATACATAAATGCCCCCACAATGCCAGATACATAAATGACCACACAATGCCAGATACATAAGTGCCCCCACAGTGCCAGATGCATCAATGACCCCACAGTGCCAGATACATAAGTGCCAGATCCATAAATGCCCCCAGTGCCACAAAACATAAATGCCCCCACAGTGCCAGATAAATAAATGCCCGCCGTGCCACAAAACATAAAAGCCCCCACAGTGCAGATATGCCCCCACAGTGCCAGATACATAAATGCCCCCAGTGCCAGAAACATAAATGCCCCCACAGTGCCAGAAACATAAATGCCCCCACAGTGCAGATATGCCCCCACAGTGCCAGAAACATAATGCCCCCACTGTGCCAGAAACATAATGCCCCCACAGTGCAGATATGCCCCCACAGTACCAGAAAAATAATGCCCCCACAGTGCAGATATGCCCCCACAGTGCCAGAAAAATAATGCCCCCACAGTGCAGATATGCCCCCACAGTGCCAGAAAAATAATGCCCCCACAGTGCAGATATGCCCCCACAGTGCCAGAAAAATAATGCCCCCACAGTGCAGATATGCCCCCACAGTGCCAGAAAAATAATGCCCCCACAGTGCCAGAAAAATAATGCCCCCACAGTGCAGATATGCCCCCACAGTGCCAGAAAAATAATGCCCCCACAGTGCCAGAAAAATAATGCCCCCACAGTGCAGATATGCCCCCACAGTGCCAGAAAAATAATGCCCCCACAGTGCAGATATGCCCTCACAGTGCCAGAAAAATAATGCCCCCACAGTGCAGATATGCCCCCACAGTGCCAGAAAAATAATGCCCCCACAGTGCAGATATGCCCCCACAGTGCCAGAAAAATAATGCCCCCACAGTGCAGATATGCCCCCACAGTGCCAGAAAAATAATGCCCCCACAGTGCCAGAAAAATAATGCCCCCACAGTGCCAGAAAAATAATGCCCCCACAGTGCCAGAAACATAAACGGCCCCACACAGTGCCAGACAGATTTTAACTTACCTGTCACTGCGGTGCTGCTGGGAGCAGGGAATACTGCTGTGGGCGCGGGCGGGCCGCGGACGGAGGATCGAAACTGTCTGCACGCTATGCACGCTGCGCGGCGCCGGCGTCCAACGTCAGACGCCGGCGCCGCACAGCGCACTGCATAGCGCACACAAGCGGCCGGGAGTGGGACACACAGAGGCTGGCTCCAGGCAGGAATATGGCGGCCGCAGCGTGCGGCGCCCTGTAAGAGTGGCGCCCCGCGCGGCCGCTCTAGTCGAACATGCCTGGAGCCGGCCCTGCTAGTGCCTTACCATAACCTCCTGCAGACTAACACTGATCCTCCACTTAATGCCTAATCCTACCCTCCCCTTCAGCAGCCTAACCCTCCCTCTAATTCCTAACCTCCCCAGCCATAGCCTAAGCTTATCCCTCTCCCTAGTGCCTAACCTTAACCCTCCCCTCCTGCAGCTCAACCCTAACCATCACCCTAGTGCCTGACCCTAACCATAATTATCCCCCTAGTGCCTAACCATAACCTCCCATACCCTAACCCTCCCTCTAGTGCCTAACCCTCCCCTGCTGTAGCCCATGCCTGACCCTCCACTGCCACTGTGCAGAATGTTAATATTTCACCTGATGACATTTTACATGTCTACATTGTGAACATGATGATATTCAGCATATGCCGACACGTTCAATGTCAACATTTCAACAATGATGACATCACAACATGTATGAACTGCTGCATATAGTTAAATTGCTAACAGAATTTTTAGAATGCCTATTTAACCATTACTGCAGTCACAAGGACTTGCTTACCGCACCTAGAGGTTAGACTTATTAAAGCTTCTAAAACAGACAAGTGAGTTGTTGCCCATAGTGTGGCTCCACAGAAAATGGTGCCCCTTTAAGAGTTTCACTTGCAGGTCCGCAGCAGAATGAGGAAGCGCTGGCACAGCAGGTGTTAAGTGTGGACCCTGGTCCGATCACATGGTTTAGATACAGGTGGCTGATTGGGCAGGACAGCCTGTGAGCAGAGGAGCCTTGTGGGAAGAAAAAGGAGGAGTCGGTAGGAGTAACTGGAGGTGCTGGATGCATGCTGAGCGGGGAGCAGAGCGGGAGCTGAGAATGGATGCCAACCGCAGATTCACGCTGGGCAGTGAGAGCAGCGCTGTAGAGTAGAAGCAGTGGGGTGCTACCGGAGAGCCGAGAGCCGGTTGAGCAAGCGTGAGACGTCGCAGCCAGAGACCGAACACCAGCCTAGTGAAAGGCGCTGATGCCGCAGCCATCTTGTAACAGTGAGGAGCCATTTAAACTGGCCCAGCAAGTGAAAACCTCTGTCCTGAAGTTCTGAGTTAGTACATTGAGACTGATTGTGACCCAAGCCATGGACAGACCAGACACCTGGCTTAAGTAATTCAAGTTGTCTTACGCTGTGCAGTGTAAAGGGCAAGGACAGCATAGTGCCATATACACATGTTAATCCGTGTTTAGGGTTCAGTAAAGGCAACCATCCCCCTGCTTTAACACTGTTGGGACACAAAAGACTGAGCTGTTGATACAAGTGCAAGTGAGATATTTAATTTGGAAAAGACTGAGTTATTGGTGCAAGTGAAATATTTAATCTAGAAAAGACTGTTATTTGTAAGTGAAAGTAAAATCTTTAACCAAAAAAAGACTGAGTCCATTTAACTACCCTCAATGCCAACTGAGTTATATTTGTCTGGAGACACTACAATGCCTTCACTAGCTACATTCTCTTGTGAATAGAACTGTGGTACATTGACATTATTACAGCCCAGGATTCTTTATATAACTGTGTGCCAGTTCCCCCATTGTGACACCACAGACTTTTTACAAGAGCTCCAATGTTATTTGCCGGTGAAAATCATTACACCTTGGCCAGGGAAAGCTAGAAATTTTGCAATTGTTGTTAACAAGTGTGTCTTTGATTACTCTTCTCATGGCCACATTATAGATTGTAATTGTAATATACCAATATCTGTGATTCAATTGTCTTTTGCATTTTTGAATGATCCATTGTGATGTGAACTGTAGCCATAGTCTTCTCTTTATTCTTCTTTGATGCCTAATTCTTCTTGTGAATATTTACATTTTATGCCAATTAACCAATCATCATTCTCAATACAGAGTTCATTGCGGCACTATATAAAGACTTCCCGTTAGAATTGCTGACTCACTCCTGTTTCGTATGTATCTATCCTACCTTTCTGAACTCAGTACTACGGAACAAGGTACATGGAGAAACATTTCAGGGAAAATGTTTGTCACATATCCACCCAACACATGTGATACCTCTCTCAACTACTCAGACATACCTGCCAACCCCGGGGTGTTGCAATAGCAACCATTCATAGTAACATAGTAACAAAGTTATTGAGGTTGAAAAGAGGCAAAATGCCCATCGGGTTTAACCTGTATTCTGTATTAAGCCGAGTTCATTATAATTTTCCCTTTTGAAATAATGTTTTATGTCTAGTTAACCACTGTAAATCATGTTCTTACCAGATTATCAATGTGCATAATTTTAAATGCTATAACCTTGAATATCTTTATCAGACAGAAATCTATCCAATCCGTTTTTAAATGCATATACAGAGTCCGCCATTACCACCTTCTCTGGCAGGGAATTCCAAATCCTTATTGCCCTAACAGTGAAGAACCCTTTCCTACGTTGTGTATGGAATTTTCTCTCCTCTAACCTCAGCGAGTGACCTCGCTGAGATATTAATAATGTCTCCTCTTAGGCGCCTCTTTTCCAGTGTATACATATTCAACCTAGTAAGCCTTTCCTCATACTCCAGTCCCTCTAGCCCTTTAATTAATTTAGTAGCATGCCTTTGAACCCTTTCAAGTTTAGATAAGCTGAAGGCTGCATAAACCTGAGGCCATATAAGAGATCCACTTTTTGTGATTGGTTGTTAAATGACTAAGCAGTTGCTAGGCAGATCAGTTTTCCCTGTTGGTTTTTTCCTATTGGATTGGAAGGTTGTACATCAAGCTTAATAGGAGGGTTTTAGGATAGTATATAGGTGGGGGCCATTTTCCTAGACTTCCTCTTGCCATGCATTTTATGGCCCAGGAAGGTTAAGTATATTGATACTTATATTGTTATTTCTCTTAGTCCCTATCCCCCTTTTTGCTTCCCCCCCTTTTGCTGTGTTTTGATATGAGGTGCTGGGTACTGCTGTAGTGTCTCCCCTCCCCTCCAGTATGGCTCGTCCACGGCGTTCCGCTCCCCCTCCCTGCCGCCTCGTGTATGCTGGTGGCACCCCCTGCTCCCCTTCCCCTAGTGCTGGGCCCCGGAGGTTAATTGCGGCGGCTGCGGACAGGCGGGCGGTGATGGCTCGCTGCCCAGACAGCCAGAGGCAGTCGGCCAGCGGCCGCTCGGCACGTGACGCCGGGACGCGCGGCCCGGCCGGGCCGCGGTCACCAGCGCCCACAGCAGCCCAGCCCCCTTCAGCGGCTCCCTCTCACGGCGCGCTGATCAGCGCCGGGCCTCCCCCACCTTCCCCGCGGACTGTGCTCGGCGGCGGCTCGGGCGCACACGTGGCGCCGGGCGACCGTGGCGGAGCGGGGGGGGGTGAAGGGGTTCCAACATACAGGCGGGGATATGAGTCCCGGACAGCGGGGAGAGGTGCCCGCTGTCCCCGGAACGGCGCAGGGCACACATACACCCCTTCCTGGCGAGGGGCCTAGCGCACCCCAGTAATTAAGTGGCAATGGGGGTTGGTACTCCGGGCATGTCTGGGGTGGGGGACGGGGCAGTGTCTGCCGCTGCGCCCGCCCCTGCCTCGGTTACATGGCTGGGTTTCCCGGTGGTGACCCCGGCACCAGGGGCCTGCTTTAGAGGCCCCTGGCCGGCAGTCGCTCCGCCCCCCGTGGCGGCGTCCCCGTGCGCCGGTTTTCAAAACCCCCCCCTCCGCTCTGCCCGGGTCATTTCAGTTAGGGTCGGCACCTCCGTCCATCGCAGCGTCCTACCTGGCACCCGGCCCGGCTCTTTCGTGCGCAGCGCAGCAAGGTTTCTCGGGGAGCCAGTCCTTCCCCTGGGGTTTCCCGCGGCCTCCGGCCAGCATCCCTCCAGGGGTTTCACAGTACGTCCGGTCCACAATTTTCCCCGCATGTAGCCGGCGCGGGCTCAGCGTGCAGACCACATGGCTGGTCAGCGGCCCCGAGTCACGGCGCCCCTTCCTGCCTTTCCGCTCTCGCAACCAGGGCAGTCACTGATCGGGGGGAATCAGATAGCACAGGGTTGGCCTCCCCTCCCGGCACCCCTCAGTTCATTCCGGTGTCATCCGGATGGGCGGGGGCGAGCGGCTACCCGCCGCATACTGCGTGGCGGCCGTCTTACCCCGTGGGTTTCGGTGCCAGAGGCGGGGCTGCCTTCCCGCAATCAATCGGGTACGCCTCGGTTGGTGGTCCCCCCCCCCCTGCAGCTTCCCGCCGGCCATCCGCCGCGGAGCGGCGGGCCGGGGCCTCCTCCTCCGCAGGTTCAACCCGTTGGGAATGATGTTTTGGTCTCCTCTGTGCCGGTTGTCCCCTCTGTTTCTCCCTCACAGGTTCCGACTAGTTCAGGGGCTACGTACGGCGGGAGGCGAGGGTCGAGGACGACCGCAACATCGACGGTGGAGATGCGGCCATCAGCGGAGGCGGGTGCAGCGGACGACGCGGTTCCGGGTCCTTCTAACACAGGTGAGCTAACCCTTACTTTGCACATGTCAACCTGTAGTTCCTCATCTTCTAGCAGCGTTTTGTCCGGTTCTCCGCGGCGCCCGGGTAAATTAGCTAGGCTCATCGCGCGGCGAATGGCGAAGGAGGCGCATAAGGTGGGCGCGCCTGCGCCGGTGTTCCCTCCCGACCCCCCCCCCCTCGTTATGGGGAGACGGTACATTGCGCCAACACTGCAGTTATACGGGGGGTTCGCAAGCGCATGCGAGAAAAAATCCGGAAGGGGAAGTACATAGCATATTCACCCTTACGGAGGAAATGCGACAAGGTTTGACGCAGCCAATAAGCCGGGTGGTATTGGGGAAAATGAGTTTCGCAATTTTCACCAGTGGTTGCATGGCTTTTTGGTTTTCACGGTTTGCTACACGGAATCGCGGCCCTCGGAGTATGCCAACTTAGTTAAATAGTTGTTTTGGTACACGATATGTACTTAAAATCCAAGGTTTCCGCTTGGCGGGATTACGACGAGAAGTTCCGTCGCAATCAGGATGGCAACCCCATCCGGCCCGCGGGTTTTAAGTACGTCGAGGTGTGGTTGGACAGCAGATCAAGCCCACCCCGGACGGCACGGCCAAGAAGCCCGGGGCGGCCGGGGCTGCGGGTTCCCGCTTGATAGGGAAAGGCAAGTGCTTTGCCTACAACGACGGCAAGTGCGTCAAAGGAGCGAGTTGTCGTTTCCGCCACTCATTTAAGTTGTGCGGGGCAAGTCACCCGGCCAAGGATTGCACCTCGGCGGCAGGCGGTAAGCCCGCCGCTTCCGCTGAGGCCGGGGGAGTTGGTAAGTAAGGCCTTCTCCCCGATTCTAGTTCCCGAGTTGCAGCGCTGGAGTAGCTTGTACCCCGACGAGGCGGCGGCGTTTTCTCGTGCGGGGTTTTCGGCACGGTTTTCGTTGCCCATTTCGGATTCGGTGCATGTGGTTGCCAGAATTTGAGATCGGCTCGGGAAGTCCAGCAGGATGTCCGGCGGAAAGTGGACGGGGAGATTGGCCTGGGCGCATGGCCGGGCCCTACTCCTTTCCCCCACTGCCCTCCTTGTGCATTTCCCCAGTAGGGGTGGTGCCCAAGAAGGCCGCGGGCAAGTTTCGCTTGATACAGCACTTGTCACACCCTCCGGGTTGTCGGTCAACGACGCTATGCCGGAGGCCAAGTGCAGGGTGCGTTATGAGTCTTTGGATGACGCACTGCGCTTGGTGCGGGATTGTGGTCCGGGGGGTCTGTTGGCAAGATGGGACGTGGAGTCGGCCTTTCGCCTACTTCCGCTGCACCCAGATTCCCTGCGGTTTCTTGGTTTCAAGCTAGGGGGTGACTTGGACCTGGATCGGTGTCTCCCCATGGGTTGTTCTGTCTCCTGCGCCTACTTTGAGTGTTTTAGCGCATTTTTGCACTTGTGCGTCCAGACCGCCTCCGGCCAACCGGGGGTGGCTCACTACCTGGACGACGTTCTCTTTGTGGGGCCCGGGGGCAGTTCGGTCTGTGGGGACATTCTGACGGTGGTCAGGTCATTATTCAGCGCTTTAGGGGTGCCTGTCGCGCAAGACAAATGCGAGGGCCCTTGCACTTGTCTTAGCTATTTAGGTATAGAAAGTGACACGGTAGGGGGTTGCTGTCGCCTGCCCGAGGATAAAGTGCATAAGCTTTTGGGTTTAATTACTGACTGTCTAGGCAAACGCAGAGTTCGGCTTAGCAGGTGCAGTCCTTGCTGGGTTCTCTCAATTTTGCGTGCCGGATTATCCCCATGGGTAGGATTTTCTGTCGCAAACTTGAGCGGGCCACGGCGGGGACGGTCCGGCAGAATCACACAGTGTACCTTTCCCGCGAGATCAGAGATGATGTGCGGATGTGGGTCTCTTTCCTGGTGTCCTTCAACAAGGAAGTTTTGTGGCCCGCGCCTTGTTGTCCCAGTAAGCAGATGCAGTTGTTCATGGATGCCGCAGGCAGTCAAGGTTTGGCGCGTTGTTTGCTGGCGCATGGTGCGCTGCGGCGTGGCCGGCCTCGTGGGTAACGCGGGGGTTTACCAAGAACCTCCTTTTGCTGGAATTGTTTCCAATCATAGTGGCGATTGAATTATGGGCCGGCCAGTTTGCAAATAGGGACATTTTGGGGGTGGTGCATGCTATTAATAATCAGCGTTCCTCCTCGCCGCAGGCTCTGAGGCTACTAAGGCATCTAGTTAGCTTGCTTGCAGCGCAATATTAATTTCGGGGCTCGCCACGTGCCTGGAGTTGACAATGGAATTGCGGATGCATTGTCTCGGTTCCAGTTTGACAAATTCAGGACGTTGGCTCCGGGAGCGGCTGCGGAGGGGTCACAGTGCCCACCTTCTGCCTGGCAGACGGGCGAGTCGGGTTAGCGGCTTAGCCAGGTGTGCTCTGGCTCCCGCCACTCTCCGTGGGTATGATGCAGCCTGGCGGGATTGGTCGGTCTTTCAGGGTAGGTACGGGGTAGCGGGTGAGTCCTCGGCCGACGCCCTGATGACCTTGGTTTGGGAACATTACCGAAACGGTAGGTCAAAAGCGTCCATGGCATCTGCCCTTGCGGGCATTTCCTTTCACTCGCGGCTCCACGGGATGACGGCCCCACGGGGTCGTTTGTCCTTTCCAGAGCGCTGAAAGGTTGGGCCAGGTTGCACCCGGCACCTGCGGATTTACGTAGGTCCGTAACGTTGCAGCTTCTAACGGATTTACTGCGGGTACTGCCTCAAATTGCGTCCTCGGAATTCGAGGTCGCGTTGTTTGGTTGTGTGTATGCCCTGGCCTTTTGCGGGGCTTGTCGGGTGAGCGAGTTGGTGGCATGCAGCAAGACGTCTCAGGAGTCGGGTTGGCTTTACGAAAATGTGCGCTTGCAGGAGGGCCTGTTACTCTGTGGGATTGTGCGGTCCAAGACAGATCAAGCAGGTCGGGGTCGCTGGTTGTCCTTGGAGGCTCAGGAAGAACCGGGTGTTTGCCCGCTGCGGTTGACGCAGGAGTACGTACGGTTGAGGCCTCCAGGGGGCGACCAGCTGCTGGTGCACGCGCAGGTTGACTCTCTGACGAAATTTAAATTTGCTGCTGTGTTTAAAAAATGTTTGGTGCAGGGGGCGGACTTCGGTACCCATTCCTTGCGGATTGGAGCGGCTACTCATGCAGCGGCTACAGGTTCATCCCCTGCGGCTATTCGGGAGCTGGGCCGTTGGAAGTCCGCCTCCTATAGGTCATATGTACGTCTGGATAAGTTATAAGGCGCCTGTTGCGCTAACCCAAAAACGTGTTTACTCATCGGTTTTTGAACGCTTACCGTTCAGGAATCGAGGGTGTGAAGTGAATTTTTAAAATTTTTCCTCCGAGGGGGCCTAATTTCAATTGGATGTTCTCTCAAGGTCCACGGGAGGTTTTTTGATTTTTCTCCTTCACTTGGGTTTCTTTGTGTTCCATTGTGTTTGTTGTATGTATTATGTTCATAATCGGATGTTAGGATATTTTCTTTTGCAGATATCATCAATTTTGGGCATTCCTATATTTTTTGGGCGACAAAGCGTCCCATGGCACTTAGGGCAGATGAGGTTTTTGGGATCCAGGCAAGTGAGATGGTTAGGTGTTCTAGGCATGTTATGGGGTGATTTGTTGCGGGTCCTTTTTGCCCGGGAGTGCCGCTGGGGTCGCCCCAGTTGTATTGTCATTCATTGGGGTGGGAATGATATAGGTCGAGTTAAGGGCATAGATTTGGTTTGTCCGTTAAGGCGGATTTGGTGGCGGTCCGTTGTCACTGGCCAGGAATCTGCATTGTTTGGTCGGAAATGGTACCTCGTTTCCATTGGCGTGGTGCGGTGCGTTTCTCGGCGCTGGAGAAAGCACGCAAGAAGGTTAATTCGGCAGGGTCTCTTTTTGTTAGGGCCATAGGTCGAGTGGCGATCAGGCATCCTCTACTGGTGCTAAGGAACAAGCGGTTTTACAAGGAGGATGGGGTTCATCTTTCTCCGGAAGGTGTGCAATTTTTCCTGGAGGATATTTTTTGTCTGTTTCGGTAGAGCTATTTAGTTGTTCTTAGTTGGTTACGGTTGCGGATGGCGGTGGCGGTTTGGTAAACCTTGGTGGCGGGAAGTCGCTACCAACCAGCTGTCACACAGGCATAAGTGGTCATTGTGGGGCTCCCTCTTTAGAAGGACGGCAGGTGTGTCCTTTTCTTGCGGTTGGACATTTAGACGTTCCCCTGCGGGAACCGAACGTTTGCCAGAGAAAGAGGGGTAAGGCCAGCACAATGCGGGTTATGCGGGAAGGAGGCGGGGTATGTGTACTCCCCTCCTTGGTTTGGTGGTTTTCATCTAGGTGACTGGTGCTGGTGTGTGGCAGCGACTTTCTGTTTGCCATCCTCCAAACTAAATTTAAGTCTATATTCAAAATCAATTCTAATTCGATCACAATTATAGATTAAAGAGTTGGTCAGCGGTTAATAAACATCGTCTGACCTTTAACTCCAGCTACTGTGTCCGTGTCTTTATTTCAGTGTGTGGTGTTGTTTAATTTAGTGATAAGCTAGCTTAAAGAAAAGGTTTATGTAATCACAATAAAGTTATGAGCGCCTTAGATAAGCTGAAGGCTGCATAAGCCTGAGGCCATATAAGAGATCCACTTTTTGTGATTGGTTGTTAAATGACTAAGCAGTTGCTAGGCAGATCAGTTTTCCCTGTTGGTTTTTTCCTATTGGATTGGAAGGTTGTGCATCAAGCTTAATAGGAGGGTCTTAGGATAGTATATAGGTGGGGGCCATTTTCCTAGACTTCCTCTTGCCATGCATTTTATGCCCGCCCGCCCTCCCGGATTTCAGCTACGGTTTGTTGATTTTGTAGTTGGCTATTTGAAAGCCAGATTGGCGGGAAGTCGCTACCAACCAGCTGTCACACAGGCATAAGTGGTCATTGTGGGGCTCCCTCTTTAGAAGGACGGCAGGTGTGTCCTTTTCTTGCGGTTGGACATTTAGACGTTCACCCTGCGGGAACCGAACGTTTGCCAGAGAAAGAGGGGTAAGGCCAGCACAATGCGGGTTATGCGGGAAGGAGGCGGGGTATGTGTACTCCCCTCCTTGGTTTGGTGGTTTTCATCTAGGTGACTGGTGCTGGTGTGTGGCAGCGACTTTCTGTTTGCCATCCTCCAAACTAAATTTAAGTCTATATTCAAAATCAATTCTAATTCGATCACAATTATAGTTTAAAGAGTTGGTCAGCGGTTAATAAACATCGTCTGACCTTTAACTCCAGCTACTGTGTCCGTGTCTTTATTTCAGTGTGTGGTGTTGTTTAATTTAGTGATAAGCTAGCTTAAAGAAAAGGTTTATGTAATCACAATAAAGTTATGAGCGCCTTAGATAAGCTGAAGGCTGCATAAGCCTGAGGCCATATAAGAGATCCACTTTTTGTGATTGGTTGTTAAATGACTAAGCAGTTGCTAGGCAGATCAGTTTTCCCTGTTGGTTTTTTCCTATTGGATTGGAAGGTTGTGCATCAAGCTTAATAGGAGGGTCTTAGGATAGTATATAGGTGGGGGCCATTTTCCTAGACTTCCTCTTGCCATGCATTTTATGCCCGCCCGCCCTCCCGGATTTCAGCTACGGTTTGTTGATTTTGTAGTTGGCTATTTGAAACTCCAGCTACTGTGTCCGTGTCTTTATTTCAGTGTGTGGTGTTGTTTAATTTAGTGATAAGCTAGCTTAAAGAAAAGGTTTATGTAATCACAATAAAGTTATGAGCGCCTTATAAGATATATGTTTTATAATGTTGTGCCCAAAATAGAACACAATATTCCAGGTTCGGACGTACCAATGGTTTGTACAGCGGCAGGATTACATTCTCGTCTCTTTTCTCAATTTCCCGTTTTATGCACGCTGGCACCTTACTTGCCTTCTTTGCTGCACTTTGACATTGTATATGGTTATTAAGCCTATTATCAATGAGTACCCCCAAATCTTTTACCAATACTGTTACCCCTAGATTTCCCCCATTTAATTTGTAGGTTGCAAGTTTGTTTTTAGTCCCGTAATGCATAACTTTGCATTTTTCTATATTGAACCTCATTCTCCATTTAGACGCCCAGATTTCAAGTTTAGATAAGTCATTCTGTAGAGGCTCCACATCTATTTCCAAATTAATTACCCTACACAGCTCAGTATCATCTGCAAAGATTGACACTGTGCTTTCCAGGCCTATTTCTAGGTCATTGATAAATATGTTGAACAGTAGTGGCCTGAGTACGGACCCTTGTGGTATTCCGCTGACTACTGGTGCCCAGCTGGAGGACATTCAGTTGACCACTACTCGCTGTACCCTGTTATCCAGCCAGTTACTTATCCATGTACAAATAGTTTTTCCCAGGCAAATCTCCTTTAATTTGATGATCAGTCTCCTGTGAGGCACTGTATTGAAGGCTTTTGCAAAATCTAAGTAGACCACATCCACTGCTTTTCCCTGGTCGAGATTGTCGCTCACTTCTTCATAGAAGCTAACTAAGTTAGTTTGACATGATCTGTCTCTCAAACCCATGCTGGTTCTTGCTAATAATCTTAGCGGTAGGCAGATACTCCTGTATGCTATCCCTTAAAATTCTATCCAATATTTTCCCCACTATAGATGTCAAACTAACTGGTCTGTAGTTACCCGGGTGATTTTTAGATCCTTTTTAAATAATGGCACTACTTCAGCTATACGCCAATCCATCGGTACCATGCCTGATCTAATTGAACTATTGAAAATCAAGTATAGGGGTCTTGCCAGTTGTGACCCTAGTTCCTGATATATCGGTCATCGATGGTTTAATTGTTGTTTATAAAAAAATTGTTACCTCTGTTAAAAAAAAAATCATGTTGGGCATGTTTTAATAGATGTTTTTCAATCATAAAAAGCAACAATTTCTGAGCAGTTTTTGGAAACAATATTAGCCAGTTAAGTGGTTAAGTGCCAGTCTGATTCCACTCCAAATGCTAAATGTAAGGGGTTGGCAGAAGCTTAGACTAGAGGTACTAAAATGGCAATAAAGGGTATACTTTATACTTATTTTCTGATGACATAATCATCATCCCTTAATGCAGCTCTTTAATAAGTAATAACAGAATCTTCACTATGCCTCCACTGATGGATGCACTTTAAATTAATCTTGGTCAGTTTACACGGAATCCACAGACACTTTCCTGTCACATAAAGAAACCTATATTATTTCAGGGCTGGAATTGAATTGCAGAAGTCTGAGTAAGATGTTATACAATTATGGAATGACATAATAAGTTCATGTTTTTCTATTAAGCCCTGTGTTATGACAGTGTGTTTATTAAAAAAAATATTATTTATATTGTTATTAATACCTCTCCCGCAGTGGCGCAGGATGCTCGGATTCCGTAATTGCCTTTTCAATGACAATTACATTTTAATATTTCTAATCAACTTAACTTTGTCAGGTGAGTTATGACTTGTTGTGTACATTACCGCTGCTATTATCGTTCTACTCATGGCCTGAATTACCTCCCGCATTTTCACCACTAATCATTCGTGCCATGTTCTGTGCAGCAAAGAAATTTATGGATTAAAATATCCCAAGCTAGAAGTTGAGATACATTTTCTCTGTTTTTCCCGTTTTACTCTGTAGGCCTGATTCAGAGATGTACACAAACCGATGGTTTATGTACATCTCCGATGTTTTTCAAACGGCACATGCACGGGACCCACTCTGCGCGTGTGCAGGATGGGTCCTGTGTCGTCGGACAAAGTGCCTCCTGAGCTGCAGCCTGATAGACATTTGGAGGCGGGGATTGGGTGGCGATGGCCAGCGTTCTTGAAAACAGGCGTGATGCTCCCGTTTTCTGGAAGGGGTGATGCCAGTGTCTGTGTCTTCCAATGCAGATATACTGGCCATGACTACAGAGGTGAGAGTATCCTTCGTTTCACACAGATGGCCAATGCTACAACAGATGAACCGGAAAATAGGTGCTTCTTCAAGATGTTAAACTGTTTGGCTGCTCTGCTTTAATAAAATAACTCTAAATGAGCAGATGTGGATGGTTACAATTCACTGGAGTGTAGCTTTACTTCTTTCTGGATTTCTGCATACACAGATCCTGATTCAGAATCCGCTGTCTAACTACTGTAGACTCAAGACTTTCCTGTTTACTCAAGCATTTCCATAATGTCCCTTTAGTATCTACATGCTTCTGTATTTTATGAAAAGCTGTTCATTATTTTCTATACTATATTATGCTGGGTATCCGTTCACATGGTCGACCATGTTATGGTCGACAGTCATTAGGTCGACCACTATTGGTTGACATTGACATGGTCGACATGGACACATGGTCGACACATGAAAATGGTCGACACATGAAAGGTCGACACATGAAAAGGTCGACATGAGTTTTTTTACTTTTTTTTCTTTTGGGGAACTTTTCCATACTTTACGATCCACATGGACTACGATTGGAACGGTAAAGTGTGCCGAGCGAAGCGGTAGCAGAGCGAAGGCACCATGCCCGAAGCATGGCGAGCGAAGCGAGCCATGCGAGGGGACGCGGTGCACTAATTGGGGTTCCCAGTCACTTTACGCAAAAAACGACACAAAAAAAAGTAAAAAAACTCATGTCGACCTTTTCATATGTCGACCTTTCATGTGTCGACCATTTTCATGTGTCGACCATGTGTCCACGTCGACCATGTCAATGTCGACCAATAGTGGTCGACCTAATGACTGTCGACCATAACATGGTCGACCATTCATACCGGAACCTATTATGCTGTGTATCTGTTAAGCGCCTTGAGTCCTATTGGAGAATATAAATAAAATTATTATTATTATTATTATTATTACTACTACTGCTATGGTCTACAGAGATCTAATGACCAGTAGAAGCACAACACAATGCATGGGCATCTTCCTAGGCGTTGGGTTTGGTATGCCGGCGGCCGGGATCCCAGCGGTCAGCATAGCGACGCTGGGATCCTGGACAGCAGAATGCCGGCAGGGAGGGTGAGCAGAGCAAAAGCCCCTTGTGGGATCACTGTGCTCACCACGCTGCTGGCTTGGTGGCTCGCTGCGCTCACCACAGATTCTATTCCCACTCTATGGGTGTTGTAGACCCCCACGAGTGGAAATAGTCCCTGTTGGTCGGCATGCCGACCATCAGGATAGTGATGGGGCGGGATTTTGGTGGAGGTCATGTGACCACCGGTCTCCCGACTGCCGGTCATATGAATACCACCCCCTTTTATCTTCTTGAAAAGGTAGTGACTATTGGTGGTTATGGTTCTATATGCATTGACTATTTACTACTCAGTTTCTTCAGTGACTGTACATCTCTCAGTACCATATTTGCCCTTCTCTCAGTGCCAGAACTTTCCATCTCTCAGTACCAGATCAGTCCATCTCCCAGTACCATATCTGCCCTTCTCTCAGTACCAGAACTTTCCATCACTTAGTGCCAAAACTTTCCATCTCTCAGTGCCGGAACTTTCCATCTCTCATTACCATATCTGTCTTCTCTCAGTGCCAGAACTTTCCTTCTCTCAGTACCATATCTGTCCTTCTCTCAGTACCAGAGCTGTCCTTCTCTCAGTACCAGAGCTGTCCTTCTCTCAGTACCAGAGCTGTCCTTCTCTCAGTACCAGAGCTGTCCTTCTCTCAGTACCAGAACTTTCCATCTCTCAGTGTCAGAACTTTCCATCTCTCAGTACCAGAATTGCCCATCTCTACATAAAAGGATATTGTTGCAATAGGCCTTACCTGTCTCCTCCCCCCCATGTCAGACCTTCCCATGAATTCGGTCACAGAATGAATATAGGGGGTCATTCCGAGTTGTTCGCTCGTTATATTTTTCTCGCAATGGAGCGATTAGTCGCTAATGCGCATGTGCAATGTCCGCAGTGCGACTGCGCCAAGTAAATTTGCTATGCAGTTAGGTATTTTACTCACGGCATTACAAGGTTTTTTCTTCGTTCTGGTGATCGTAATGTGATTGACAGGAAGTGGGTGTTTCTGGGGGGAAACTGGCCGTTTTATGGGTGTGTGTGAAAAAACGCTACCGTTTCTGGGAAAAACGCGGGAGTGGCTGGAGAAACGGAGGAGTGTCTGGCCGAACGCTGGGTGTGTTTGTGACGTCAAACCAGGAACGAAACTGACTGAACTGATCGCACTGGCAGAGTAAGTCTCGAGCTACTCAGAAACTGCTAAGAAGTGTCTATTCGCAATTCTGCTAATCTTTCGTTCGCAATTTTGATAAGCTAAGATTCACTCCCAGTAGGCGGCGGCTTAGCGTGCGCAAAGCTGCTAAAAGCAGCTTGCGAGCGAACAACTCGGAATGAGGGCCATAGGCCACTTCTAAACTCTGTTTCATACCTGGAATTCCTGTATGTGTCAATCACTGCATTCTGTGCATGTGTTCTTTTACTAATAACCCTTATGCTTCTTTGCATATATACATTTATATCCTTACCTACAAAACATTTGATATCAAACCTGGATAGAAAATGAGTACATTATAAATCTAAACATAATAATAACCAATCATGTTTCCATATGTCCTTCATGTCTTCATGAAAGAAAGTGTTATTTGTAGTTTGAGCTGATAACATTCCTCAAGCTGATTCATTTCAGGATTAGGTAAAGATAAGTGATCCACATATTTGATTAACTAAGTTGCCATTCAATAGCTTTCTGTAAGCACTGGAGCTCTCACAGCAGTTACTCAATAGTATTGATCCCTGCTATGTCCAAGGTAATGTCCTGACACGAGAAAACATCTTGCTTTCTTCAATCATTGTTATATGATCCTCTAATGGAGACAAATTAAACATTTGTGAAATAGGAGACAAACAGCTCGCAGTGGGTGTGTAGATGCGAGGACAGATGGAGGTCAATAAAAAAATATTCGATTGATAAAATAATGTGTTGACGTAACTAAAATTGTTTATTATATAGATATGCATTTTTTTTTAAATCACATCCTCATTACACAGTGAATGCAGTAGTGGCTCTTGCCACGGGCAAGCAGGCTTTTTACCCGGGGCGCTGCAGTGCTACCCCGAGGGCGCCGCCACCGTGGTAAGAGCCGCTACTGCTCCACCCTCCGTCCACACCTGCACCCCGGCTGCTGCGGGCGTACGCAGCCGTCGTCGCTGCTGACTGACGCTAGAGGTCAAAATTGAACCCTAGTGTCAGTGCGGCGCTGCTATGGGAGAGATGTCATGACGTCTCTCCCATAGAGAGGAGCCGGCGCCCGGAGACAGCAGCAGCGGCAGCAGCGGTCCGGAAGCAGGAGCGAGGCTGGTAAGTATTGTTTTTTTTTTAGGGTTTCAAAGCAGCGCTACTACAGGGGGCACAGCTACTGGGGGCACTACTACAGGGGGCACTGCTACAAGGGACGCAGCTACTGGGGCAAATCTACAGGGGGTACAACTACAGGGGGCACATACTGGGGGCACTGCTACAGGGGGAACAGCTACTGGGGGAAATTAACTGGGGGCACAGCTACAGGGGGCACAACTACTGGGGTGTTGCCTTATAGGTAATTGTCTGCACTTAGTATAATATTAGGGCAATGGATATTGTCTGAATCAAAATATAATTCATTATAAATAGGCGATGTTACCATAGTGGACAGTATACTGGATATATATAGTAAGGAATAGATATGAAATAAGTTTGAATGTATGAGGTAATGTTTAGCTGATTTAAGAAATTAGGTTTGTGTATGTGTTTATATAGATATACTGTATATTTGTGTTTTACAGCAAGATGGTAAAAAATAGTGTAGGGAACAGGTTTATTCTGCTCTAGTCATAAATAAGGCCAGAGAGGTTACAGTAAGATCAAGAGTCATTGTAGAGAAAAGGTATTAGGCCATAAATGATAATAGGTATGTGACAGAGCTCTGTTGGTCATTGGAATTCACAGGTGTGCTTACAGTAGATCAGAATCTACTGGTTTGTCTATTGTCCAGTGAAGGTTAAAAGCTAGGGAGTATAAATTAACTACTATGAAAAGAGATCACATCCATTGATAAAACATTGTGTAACCGACCCCAGGAAAACTTGTCAATACAACAGAACTTTGGATGAAAAGACATTCCAGATTTTACAATACTATACTTGCTTAAGGCAGTGTGGACACCACACTTTTATGACACCATGCCTCCGTGAACAGGACACGACAGCCCAGTTCAATGTTTGTTTTATTACACCTTGGAATCTGACAAACCTATAATTACCTATTCCATTGGAAACTATGAGAATATGATAGTTTGAATTGGTAAAATATGAGATAAAAGGACCAGACTTGTAGTTAGGAGTTAGAAGGAAGAGGGAGAGGGAGAAGAAGAAGGAGAAGGAAGGAAGTCAGTCAGGAGGAGAAGTCATGGAGAACATGCAGAAGGAATGATTCTTGGGATGGCAATCTTTAACTTGCAAGTATAAATATGATAATAATTGAAACTGTTTGTGAAACTTATGTCATGTTGTTTTATGTTATGTAACGAAGGAAACATAGCATAGCTTAATATAATTATAATTAGTATATATATCACTACTGTGTATATCTTATTCTGTACGATTTGATCTGCCTGTAAATAAAGAATCATATAAAAAGAGCGGTAATATTCAAGCTTGAACTCTCTTTAAGGAATCTTAACTTCATAATTTCATAAGTCATATATATATATATATATATATAAATAAGGACTGCATATATTTATCAGCCAATTAATTTGTAAGCCTGACATAATATATTTGCAGATATATATGATAACGCATATTAATTTAAATATATCCATATATTAATAACCATATATGTTATATTGAATATTAATATTCATAAATAAGATTCCATAAAGCAATATTGGCGACCACGAATTGGACTTGTTATTACTGAATCTGATTATCTGATTTATAATATTTATGAGGAGTAGCAAATGCTATAAGCTGGCTACCAAATCTGCAGAATCACGGTGGGGATGTATCTATGAAAATTTATTACCATTGTGTAATGTCAATTTTGTATTCTGTATAACCTAGGATAAATGTGTTAGTGCAATATACGTTATTTTAACTAACATAATATCTATTAGGAAGCAGCACCAATGGCTGTAAGCCTGCTGGCAAAGTACAAGATCACAGTGGAATAGGTTACAAATGAGAATAAAGAATTTAAAGGCCTAGAATAGAAAATGTGCACAGTGGAAAAGAGTATTTCCAAATAAATGTATAAATGTACCAGGTATTAGAGTTTAACCTTAAGACACCGGTCAATCTTAAGGAGAGGATACCTTCAGTACTAAAAACAAAGAATATATAAATTTAGCATTGAAATGTTAAAAATGCAAAAGTTTTCTGTAGCATTTAGAAAAATGCGCAGAACTGCGGCTCTAGAAGCCAAACAGAAATGTAAAGAAGAATCAGGTTCACGTCTTCGTAAGGCGTGCCTGACCATTAATGCAAAAATGCATTCGTTATTTAAGTCCCTTAAACAGAAAAATAAACAGAAAAAGTTTGGGGCAGAAGCGAAAAGCCTGACAGTTTGTAATCAAATTGTCAAGATCTCTGATGAAGAGATAACATCCAGCAAGCAAGCTGAGATAGAAACACCAAACAGGAATAGTGTTGAGGTATGTGAAACTCTGTACACAGAGTCTACAGGAGTCAGAAATGACTTAATCAGTCAAGATCCTAAAATTAAGGAAAGTTACATGTTGCAGGACTGCATCAATGTGCAGCGCATGGAGTCTGCTATGGTCACACAGACCACCAGCAGAACAGCCTCTGTGGTAAAGGAAGAAAGTAGCAATGTGCCGGATGTGTCTATCATCAGACAGCACATTAATGTAAAGGAGGTAGCAGCAATAGGAGATGTCCCCTATACTGTGTCTAGTAAGGGGGAAGATCATTGTAACTCAGATTATGAGTATTCTGCTGAATACACTCTCAGAGTTCCCAATGTAAATGAAGAATTTGTTATGCCCTTAGGCAAAGGTGAATTGTCAGCAGATTTAAACACTGATAGCAGCAGTACAGTGCACACAGGGGTGGGGAAGTTCCCCATGGTGAAAACTCCCATGGCAACCAGAGTTGCAAAACTTGAAATGTATTCACCTGGAAACATGTTTAAAGGGAAAATCCATGAAATTAATTCAGGAATGCATGTTTACAAACAAAGTTCCCAAACTTATGTAACCCCCACAGAGCACTCAGAGACTTCTAGTGATGGTGCAAATGTTTGCATGCTCTCAGAGAGACCACATGCAGAGTGTCATTCTGCAAACCACACACCAATTAACAATGACAAAAAGGATCACCAGGATGAAAATGTTTTTATGCCCTGGTGCCATAACCATTTTATTACAGGTGTGGAAAGACAGAAAGCCCTGGGACCTGCAATACATATTTGGCAAAGTTTAACAAGTTTCTCTCCCCACAAAAGTAGGTTTTTTCAGAAGCTCCAAGATTCTTCCAAACTAAGGAGCCACACCAAGCAGCAAACGCTATGGTTAAAGACAGTCTGGGACCAGGCTGCATCACAAGGGAGTATGGTCACAAGTGAATACGGTAGTATCATTCCTTTACTTGTTAGATCCAATGAAGCCATTGTTTGCTTTGATGTTCAAACAGCCACAGTTTCCAAATTAAACCTGCATCATATCTGCAGCGACAATTGTGCTGTCATTGACACACAATGTGACAGGAAAGATTGGCACAGGCCAGAAACAATTGTTTGTTTGTTATTCAATCGTTAAAAGACACATTTGTAAATTCTGTACCTGATAACATGCAGCAGATAGGACAGAATGCATAGCAAGCTATGTTAAATCACTGTATAAATATCTGTGATATTCATTGTATGTATTTTTGTTTGATTCATAGTAATCCTGGCAACCTGTATACAGAATGGTGCAAGACTCCAAAAAGACTCCAATTTACAAGGGAAAAGGTCTTCATTAACCCTTTCATCGCTGCTATCCAGCAAAATCTACATAGCATCCCTAAAGACTGATATATGGACAAATCCTCAAGGAGTTTTCCAGTTTCACAAGAAAGGGGAATGTTTTCATTAACCCTTTCATCACAAGTAATCATTACTTGTCTTTCAAACTACATGTACACTCCCAAAACAGTGTACAGCACATCTCATCACTGTGATTATACAGAACTGTCTCATCCCTTCATATACCTTAATCACATATATGTAAACATTTGTCTGATATATATATATATATTATGTAATTGTATTATATACCTTGTAAATATTTTATGTTTTTTTAATATTACACAGTAGATACTACCTATGCTTCCTTCGTAAAAGCTTCAAAAGTAATTAAATATCTAATACAGGATGGTATACCGCGTTATAACAAATTGGGCCGAGATTATTAAGTGGGATGAATAATTCTCTTAATAAAGACTGTCACAAGTCTAAGATAATTATTTGTAGCATAACAGGGTCACTGTATATGCACATGGCTGCATATAAAATAATATTGGATGGAATTAGATATATTTAAAGCCATTCCTAAATGATATTTAATATCTGTTTGAAGCAAAATTATATTCATTTATTGTATTGATAGGATGTTACTATATACACATCAAAAGCATTTTAAATAATTATTAGTCAAAATATAGGTAGGATAGAAAACGCCTTTATATGGGTTAAACTGGTATAAGTTTATGTAAGATTGAGATGTATAAATAGGTACAAGGTAGAATAAGGAGATTTAAGACTGCATGGTAATTTATTCAGTGAGGAAATACAGAACAGAGTAGGTGTACTACTCACAGCCATTTGTGGTACTATTGCCCGAAGACAATTAAGACCTACTATTAACAAGCAAGGAAAGAAAGAAAGAAAGAAAAAAAAAAAAAGACTGTTTCATATATGCCTGTTCTATTCAAAATCACAACCTGTTTGTGCAAAAGCAATATGGACACTGGTCACAACTGCGGCATTGGATAAACGCAAAGGAAACAGAACTGCTAAAGACTGTATAAAGACTATTACTATTACTGAGGGTCGTCACAAGTACTGAATGTTCAAGACACAGCACTCGACGTACACAGCCCTCTGCCTCAAACAGCGAAATGGCAAGCAAAGGAGCAGCTGCTACGAAGAATTCTACTTCTAGTAATGGTGCAAATGTTGCAAACGCAAGGCCATAATGCAAACGCAAGGCATCTCCAATTGCAAGCAAACCACGCAGATGACAGTCTTATCCCAGTAAATTGCTACATACAAGAACAGCAAAAATGTCCAAACGTACTGATCCAGATACAGAAAAAAGGTCTACAATTGGGCTATGGTATTCCAAATGTCTGTAGAAATTAGTTTTCCTCATGAATACTGAATAAAAACCTCAGTTTTGTCTGCTTTAGTTAAAAAGTAGAATAAGGTTAGGTAAGCTAAGAATTTTTAGAGATTTTTAAAATCATAATGGTTATTATTATTACACTTATGGTATATATTATGGTTACAACGAAAGTTATGTTTGAAGGAATATTTTGAAATGTATTTGGAAGCAATTACGCTAGTTTAATGTGTGGCCAATCAAAAGAATTTCTCATGGCCACAAGGGGGCGACTGTTGCCTTATAGGTAATTGTCTGCACTTAGTATAATATTAGGGCAATGGATATTGTCTGAATCAAAATATAATTCATTATAAATAGGCGATGTTACCATAGTGGACAGTATACTGGATATATATAGTAAGGAATAGATATGAAATAAGTTTGAATGTATGAGGTAATGTTTAGCTGATTTAAGAAATTAGGTTTGTGTATGTGTTTATATAGATATACTGTATATTTGTGTTTTACAGCAAGATGGTAAAAAATAGTGTAGGGAACAGGTTTATTCTGCTCTAGTCATAAATAAGGCCAGAGAGGTTACAGTAAGATCAAGAGTCATTGTAGAGAAAAGGTATTAGGCCATAAATGATAATAGGTATGTGACAGAGCTCTGTTGGTCATTGGAATTCACAGGTGTGCTTACAGTAGATCAGAATCTACTGGTTTGTCTATTGTCCAGTGAAGGTTAAAAGCTAGGGAGTATAAATTAACTACTATGAAAAGAGATCACATCCATTGATAAAACATTGTGTAACCGACCCCAGGAAAACTTGTCAATACAACAGAACTTTGGATGAAAAGACATTCCAGATTTTACAATACTATACTTGCTTAAGGCAGTGTGGACACCACACTTTTATGACACCATGCCTCCGTGAACAGGACACGACAGCCCAGTTCAATGTTTGTTTTATTACACCTTGGAATCTGACAAACCTATAATTACCTATTCCATTGGAAACTATGAGAATATGATAGTTTGAATTGGTAAAATATGAGATAAAAGGACCAGACTTGTAGTTAGGAGTTAGAAGGAAGAGGGAGAGGGAGAAGAAGAAGGAGAAGGAAGGAAGTCAGTCAGGAGGAGAAGTCATGGAGAACATGCAGAAGGAATGATTCTTGGGATGGCAATCTTTAACTTGCAAGTATAAATATGATAATAATTGAAACTGTTTGTGAAACTTATGTCATGTTGTTTTATGTTATGTAACGAAGGAAACATAGCATAGCTTAATATAATTATAATTAGTATATATATCACTACTGTGTATATCTTATTCTGTACGATTTGATCTGCCTGTAAATAAAGAATCATATAAAAAGAGCGGTAATATTCAAGCTTGAACTCTCTTTAAGGAATCTTAACTTCATAATTTCATAAGTCATATATATATATATATATATATAAATAAGGACTGCATATATTTATCAGCCAATTAATTTGTAAGCCTGACATAATATATTTGCAGATATATATGATAACGCATATTAATTTAAATATATCCATATATTAATAACCATATATGTTATATTGAATATTAATATTCATAAATAAGATTCCATAAATCAATAGGGGGCAAATCTACAGGGGCACATACTGGGGGCACTACTACAGGGGGCACTGCTACAGGGTGCAAATCAACTTGAGGCACAGCTACTGGGGTCACTGCTACAGAGGGCACTGCTACTGGGGGCACAGCTACAAGGGACACAGCTACAGGGGGAAAATTAACTGGGGGCACAGCTGCTGGGGGTGCATCTATTGGGGACAGATCTACTGGGGGCACAACTACTGGGGGCACAACTACACGGGGGCACAAGTACAGGGGGATAACTGTGGGCATGCCCCTTCCCCATGAAGAAGCCTCACCCCTTCCCTATGAAGAAGCCACGCCAACTGTCGTGTGTGTGTGGGGAAAGGGGGGCGGCACAGGAAACTTTTGCCCTGTGCGCCACAAGGTCTAGAACTGGCCCTGAGTGAATGCACCATAGGACCTTTGCAGCCAATGACACAGCAGCATAATTTTTGTGTTTTAAATGAACCCTTTGGACTCTAATTGTTTTTTATATAATTGGGTCTTTTTTTTTGTTTTAGTTTTTTTTATGCACAAGAAGCAAACCTTCCTTTAACATACATTACTAGAAGAATCTTGATTTTTATCATTGTTCCTTTGTTAGTTTCTTCAGACTACTCTTCACGATTGATAATATTCAGATTTTCCATGATGCAAAGTAACTGCCATGGTAACCACAGTCACAAGGCACATCATATAGTTAGCACAGAGACTTTGGAACACCCCTCTGAGCTCTGTTTACATTGTAATTTGCTCTGCCTCATTCTCCCCATCTGCCTTCACATGGACTTGTTGAGCACTGTCAACCTGTATCTGCATAGAAAAAATTATCACCACCAATACTCTGGAGCAGAGGTTCTCAAACTCGGTCCTCGGGGACCCACACAGTGCATGTTTTGCAGGTCTCCTCACAGAATCGCAAGTGAAATAATTATTAGCTCCACCTGTGGACCTTTTAAAATGTGTCAGTGAGTAATTAATACACCTGTGCACTTGCTGGGTTACCTGCAAAACATGCACTGTGTGGGGTCCTGAGGGGCGCTTGTGAGAACCTGTGCTCTGGAGTGTAGAAATACACAACTAAATATCTGTGCATCAATTATCACTTAAAATATATTAATGAAGCATTTACAAAAGCTCAAAAAGTGCACAAATCTACAGACTGAGAGATATCAGCAATATCAGCAGATTTGTAAATTCAATAGAATACCACAAGTGTAGATCCTTAGTGCCAAAGTCAGTAGATGATCAGTAATAACAGTACACTGCCAAATCCTTAGTAATATTTTCAGGAACAAAAACATCCCACAATGAGTCTCTAGTGATATTAAAGAAATTCAAATATTTTTGGAACCAAATAATTTAATTTACTGCTGTACACTGCCCTGGCAGAGAGGCAAGGTTCCCCCTCCCTCCCCCCTCCCCCCCCCCCCCTCACCCAGGTCACCAGAGATATATACACAGATATGATGCAAAAGAATAACACAGTTTATACCGCGATCTGGTAAAAGGTCCAATCTAATTACAATATTAATAATCAAAGTTGTCACAATATAAATAATCAAAATTATATCTTACACTGTATAAATTAAATTACAATGAAATCTTACACAAAAACAGTAAATTAAGCACTTATGCAACAAATAGTCTCTGCAGTATGTTATTGCACGTGAATGCGCAGCAGCCCAGGTTGCGGTGCAGCTTGAAAGTGGGCAGTTCAAATAAGCCGGGTATTTAAACTCGGGTAGCGAGCAGGGTTGAACGCGGGTTGCACTCGGCTCATGATTTGGTATGAACGGGTAAGCAAGGTCAATGCGACCCGGTACTCGTTCACACCATAGGAAGAGGCAGCGCTTGGAGTTCATTGTGACACCTCTCTGAAAGGGGTCTCGTCGGGTCTCACCAAGGAAGCACCCGTGTACAAATCCCGGGTGTGACTCATCTTTGGCGGTGTGAAAATGGTATTAGTAGCTGGTTGGTTGGTACTTTATCTCTGTCCACTATATCTCTATCCAGGGCTGCCATAAGGAATGTTGGGGCCCAGGACTGACAAAATAAACCAGTACTACCTGAAAATAAATAACTAAAATAAAAAATAAAGGAAACTCTCTGGAGCTCCAGAGAAATGCACCCGCCTCCTTGGGCACATTTTTCTAAACTGAATCTGGTAAGAGGGGCATAGAGGGGAGGAGCCAGCACACACATACACACACACTAAAGGTTTTAAAGTACCAGGCTCCAGTGGACCCGATCTACACCCCATGGTACTAAAGTACAGTTCCCCAGTATCCACTAGTGACATGTAAAAAACGGAGATACTCCAATAGTCTAGTACTGAATTTCCACCTTCAGTTATCTCAGAAAAAAGAATTGTAAACCCTTACCAGAACGGATAGTCTACAGTTATTATTGTAGAAAAATAGACAGATCTAGGAGCGGACAATGCCAGTCACGATATCCATTAATTATCATCCAATAAAATATGTGAAGAGAAAAGCTCCCAATAGTGTAATACAGATTTAATTAAAAAGCATTAAAAATATCTTAAACAGTGGGTTTAAAATTGCCTCTCACCAGAACTTTAGGTCTACATGCAAGTACACAAAAAAGCATGTACACAATCTCACAGGCGTCCCTGGATAGATGGTAAATATCGAGAGAGAGCCCTGAAGATCTCCACTTTTCCTCACCAACGCGTTTCGAAACCAGGAAGGTTTCTTTATCAAGGTATGAGGAGGTAATGCATCAAAACAGGTATATACACCCCTGGAAATGATCACATAGCAACACCTATTTCCAATAAAGTTCCGGTGAGAGGCCATTTATTTTAATGTTATTTTATTAAATCTATATTACACTATTGGGAGCTTTTCTCTTCGCATATTTTATCGGATGATAATGAATGGATATCGTGACTGGCATTGTCCGCTCCTAGATCTGGTCCGTGAGCCAATCAGAGCTCATGGCCCGTCAGCGGCGGCTTCTGATTGGCTGCCGGTCCGTGAGCTCTGATTAGCTTACGAACCAGTGTTTGATTGTGACACACGCCGCCGCCGCTGCCGCTGCCGCCGGAGGGAGAGAGACCGGACTGACTGGGCAGGAGAGGAGTGGCGCTCTCCTCTCCCTGACACAGTGGCTGTAAGGTGGGGGCCCGGCGGTACTTCATACTCCCTGCCAATTTCTTACCGGTACGCAGTACCGCCCTGTACTGCCATACTTGCAGCACTGCTCCTCCCCAGGCCTGAAAATTATCTTTTTTCCCAAAGAATCTTCATCTGCTCCCTCCTCGCTGCAGAGTGCCATAGGCCATTTCAGGTCTCACCTCTACAAAATAAACACATGTATTTCAACAATGTCAACATTACATTAACGTTGACATGCTAAATGTCAATAAGTTTAATGTCGACTTTATGGAAATGTAAATACTATTGTCATGTTGCCCCAAATGAATGTCGACATTTATATGTCAACATATTAATACCACACCCTCCAGAAGCTTCTACTCTGCCCCCAAACACCCTCCTCTAAAAATATCCTTGAATTGTCAAGCATTTAGGGGTTCATGCGCCACTAGCGTGCATGGCACCAGGTACCATGTCATACCTTCCCGGCAGTAGGGACAAACATATCGACTGTAGTGTCGGCGAGACTGACACTTAAACTGGGACAAGTGGGAGGTGTGTCCGTTCTTATATCATTCTATTTTGCCTCCTAGCAAAACATTCTGCCTGAGACTGCTGCCTCGGCTACACCCTGACACTCCGGTTAAATGCTTGTTATAAATGTAACACTTCTCTTGTATAAGTGATAGCGTTAGGACACTGGTGCACATGGACAGAAGTGGTTGCTGTCATATTGAGTGTCACATCAATAGCAGTTCTCTGTGTTACGTTACGCATGAGTGAGGAGGAGGACATCATGCTGTACACACAGCTGTCATCGATGCTGTGAGATAAGGGTGGGAAGGGAGTCCAATATCTCATGCAGCAGGGTGACAGACATAATTACAAGCAAGTCTCATCGCTCAGATTATATTGCAAGTTGCAATTACAGGACAGCACAGGTGACAGGGCAGTCCATACATTATATGATGTCACCTGTCTGTCAGCGGACAACTGACAACGACAAGACATTTGCTGGTTGTAGATCATCCCGTATCCTGTACAGGTATCACTGCATCATACCAAGGGGTCTATTTACTAAGCCTTGGAGAGAGATAAAGTGGACGGAGATAAAGTATCAGCCACTCAGCTCCTAACTGTAATTTAAAAAAAAAAAAAATTGTGCCAAAATTGTGATGAAACAGTCCACAAATTTCCCTTTTCCTTTTGCCATGATGCTGAATGCCATATATTTCTAAATTGATGTTTCGCTCAGTTCATAGTTTATCGACAGAGCTGGGGTGACAACGATTCAATCGTTCCGCTGGGTGGTGTGGTAGGGGTAGGAGTGAACACACTTCCAGCATAATACCACCTGCAATATAAATGACCTTTATGGTCAATTACAGAATGAAGTGAATTTTTCCCTGAAACACTTCTGACAATTTCTCCCAGGTCTCACATGAACTCCAAGCGCTGCCTGTCCATTCACTGTGAACGCAAGACGGGTCGCTTGCCGGGTTGAACCCACGTTCAACCCTGCAAGCTACCCGAGTTGTAATACGGGGTCACTCGACCCGGATTATTCCAACTGGGCCCATTTATACCTCTTTCAGACCGCCAGCTATGAACATGTTATTGGCACATGAGCGCACATAACCCGTGTTCATGTGTGGTCTGAAAAGTGCCAGGGGAAAAATACCAGGTCAAGTGACCCTGTATTTCAACACTGGTAGCGAGCAGGGTTAAACGCGTGTTCAACCCAGCTCACTGTGCGGTGTGAACTGAAGCCGGGTCGATGCGACCTATTTCCCGTTCACCTCAGGCGGTGTGAAAGGGGTGTTACACCGTACACCAACACGGGTTATGCACGCTCATGTGCATTAACCCGTGTTAGAAGCTGGTGGAGTAAAAAGGGTATAATTTTAACATTCTACGGTATGTTTCCACTCACTCCATGTCAGCCCTCTTGTCTCTAGTACTATATCAAGTACAATCTTTAAAGTTCCAGCCCTCTGTACACACACAGTTAATGGACTTGCCTCGTATCACATTCATGCATCAACATTTACAATCCTCCACCAGCTGCAGGAAAATATTTTCCAGCAGCAATTTATAAAACGCGTTGCCTTTTGTTTGTTTGAAATTAAAGACGGAGCGAAAAACCCATAGCTGGAAATTGCGGAAGAGGGATGATTTCAACATCTCAGCTTTAAGTGCTCCTCTCAGCTTGTTCAATTCACTATCAGTATGCTTAATTACACTTGTAGACAGGGTCGGACTGGCCCACAGTGGTACCAGGGAAACCACCGGTAGGCTCCACTGCCTGAGGGCCCACTCCTTCCTCTAGGGATCAGGTTCCAGACTGTGCACTTGTATTATACATGGTAGATATGTTGCATTAAACTGCACTAAACTATTGTGTATTTCAAGCCTCTGTGGAGGCTGGCCACACCCCCTTTGTAGGCTGGCCACACCCCTAAGTATGGGTCCCTATCACTGCATTCCCCCGGTGGGCCCTTCATACTCCAGTCCGACACTGCTTGTAGGTGCTTGTAGGTTACTCAGGATGCCCCAGCAAAACTACACTACTGTGTCCAGCAATGAGGAAAACTTTGCTGAGGATGCAGCCACTGGCTTTGGCATGCTCAAAGAATGAGGTCGGCACTCCCCCCCCCCTCCCCCATTTTAATGGAACGCGCCCAATCTCCTTTCTAAAATGATCCCTGTTATTGCAAATATTGCGTCCTTAGTAATCAGTTTAGCCGCGTAAAGGGTTGGGCACCCCGGGGGTAGCGAGCCAAATGATGATACCACACCCGTCAGCAGAAACAGAATGGGTAGAAAGAATTGAATACTGCCCTACGTCTCTCTTTGCACCATACAGTAATAATAAGTGTCCATGCCCATGTACACAACACACAAACTTTATTATATATCCTAAACCAGGGAAAATCTAGTTTTATGAAACAGTAGTCATCTGTTCTACTACCAGTGTAATAGATCTACTAATCTATCTGTGTACGAAGATTTATGTGGGATATATGACTTGTGCTTTAAGCATAAGGATAAATCAGCATAAAACAGCCGTTTATATATGTATCAAAGAAATTGATGGAAAAAGGGAAGAAAATAATTTCCATTCACTTCATTCAGGTCCTACATTCTGCTCTGAGCCAGCTGAGGATTTATGGACTCGATCGGCATACTGTAACCCACAGGGTAAAGGCTATAAAGTAATCTGTCTGAGAGAGGAATTTGGTGGATTAACTATTTACAGTGAGTGAACAATATGGTGTTAATTCTCTGTGTGTGCGTATTAGTGTGACATGGGGAAGATGTACTAAGCCAGAGGTTCTCAAACACGGTCCTCAAGGCATCCTAGAGGTCCAGGTTTTAAATGTATCCATGCTTGGCCACAGGTGACTTAATTAGTACCTCAGTCAATTTGATTTAACCATCCGTGCTGAGCCTTGGATATACCTAAAACATGGACTGTTGGGGATCCTTGAGGACTGCGTTTGGGAACTTCTGTACTAAGCAGTGGACAGAGTAGAGAAGTGAGCCAGTGGAGAAGTTGCCCATGGCAACCAGTCAGTATACAAATAACACTTCAAATTTGCATGTTATGTGATTATACAGAACAGCTGATTGGTTGCCATGGGCAACTTCTCCACATGCTCAGTTTTCCACTCTTTTATACTGCTTAGTACATCTACCCTATGGTCTGCTATCTGCACTCCAGGATACCTAGCATCAAAATTCTCATTGGATTTATGGATACAAAGTAATCTGGGCATTTATTTTGGTATAAGCAATGTAATGATCTAGATCTGAGCAAGATCTATAAAACTGTTCCAGGGTATATTCCACCATTCCGCATTTGGTCGCAGTCATACGTGGGGTGTGTCCTGCTTACTGTAAGCAACCCCTGCCACCATTTTTCAGGACTTTTATGGAAGTGCGGAATGCCGTGATTTGCTGCAAATGACTGTGTCAGGCCCATGGACTGCTCATTTCACTGGGGTAGAGGACTGGATTTGGGAGGTTGTTTTATGCTACCAGGAGTTTGGGAAATTTCCTTTAATAGAGTCTCCCAGACTTTCAGGAGATAATGCAGGTTTGCACTGGATTCCTGTGCATATTAACTGTAAAGGGCCCTACACATTGAAAGATCCGCCGCCGAGCTGCCCGACGGCGGATGCGGCCGACAGGCGACCCGACGGTGGGGGAGCAATGACGGGGGGAGTGAAGTTTCTTCACTCCCCCCGTCACCCGGCTCCATAGAAGTGCAGGTAAATATGGACGAGATCCGACCTACGAAATTCTTGATCGCTAGGCGTACGCAAGTTGATTGACAGGAAGCCGGCGTTTGGGGGGTGGTATCTGCCCATTTTCTGGGAGTGTCAGGGAAAGCGCAAACGTATCCAAGCATTTTCTGGGAGGGTGTGTGACATCAGCTCCGGCCCCGATCAGCCTGATACTATCGCACTGTAGGAATAGGTCCTGGCCTATGCACAGACTGGAAAAATCATTTGATGGTGAGTGAGTTGTGAACGGATTTGCAGCTGACCGATGTTCGCAGAGATTTTTGCAAGGCATACACAGACTTGCACGGGGCGGGTTTTCACTCTGTCTGGGCGGCGACTATCTGATTGCAGACCTCTGCAAATTCGCAGTGGAGTGATCAGGTCTGAATTAGGCCCTGAGTCCACAGTGTATATGAAGACATGTCTGTATACCTGGGGGTATATTTACTAAGCTCCAGATTTTGACCGATTTGCTGTTTTTTCTTCAAAGTGTCTTCTCGGGAATTTACTAAACTAAAATCTCGGCAGTGATGAGGGCATTCGTATATTTTTGGAAGTCAAAGAAAAAAAACGGAATGAATACACCATCGGTCAAATACGCCTGTTATTTCATACAACTCGGTAATTTACTAAAAATTCTATTTCACAAACACTGCCGGCAATAGCCAAACACTGCCGTGAAAAAATACAATTCGTAAAAAAAAGTAGTTTTAAAATAGACCTGCTTTTTTTTACCGTGTTCTGATAGTCATGCACGGATCCATGAGATCCGTGCATGTTTATCAGTGGGAAGGGGTGGGAAAGTGTTAAAAATAAAAAATGCGTGGGGTCCCCCCTCCTAAGCAAAACCAGCCTCGGGCTCTTTGAGCCGGTCCTGGTTGTAAAAATATGGGGGGGGAAATGACAGGGGTTCCCCCATATTTGAACAACCAGCACCGGGCTCTGCGTCCGGTCCTGGTGCAAAAAATATGGGGGACAAAACACGTAGGGGTCACCCGTATTTTTTGAACCAGCACCGGGCTCCACTAGTCAGAGAGATAATGCCACAGCCGGGGGACACTTTTATATCGGTCCCTGCGGCCCTGGCATTAAATCACTAACTAGTCACCCCTGGCCGGGGTACCCTGGAGGAGTGGAGACCCCTTAAATCAAGGGGCCCCCCCCTCCAGCCACCCAAGGGCCAGGGGTGAAGCCCGAGGCTGTCCCCCCCATCCAAGGGCTGCAGATGGGGGTCTGATAGCCATGTGTAAAAATAAGAATATTGGTTTTTGTAGCAGTACTACAAGTCCCAGCAAGCCTCCCTCGCAAGCTGGTACTTGGAGAACCACAAGTACCAGCATGCGGTGGAAAAACGGGCCCGCTGGTACCTGTAGTACTACTACAAAAAAAATACCCAAATAAAAACAGAAATCACACACCTTGAAAGTAAAATTTTATTACATACAAGCACACCTACATTCACACATACTTACCTATGTTCACACGAGGGTCGGTCCACTTCTCCAAGTAGAATCCATGGGGTACCTGTGAATAAAATTATACTCACACAATCCTGTGTAGATCGGTCCTCTTCTGAGCTTGTAATCCACGTACTTGGCATAAAAACAAAACGAAAAACCCGATCCACGCGCTGAAGGGGCCCCATGTTTACACATGGGACCCCTTTCCCCGACTGCCGAGACCCCCCGTGACTCCTGTCACAGAGGGTCCCTTCAGCCAATCAGGGAGCGCCACGTCGTGGCACTCTCCTAATTGGCTGTGCGCTCCTGAGCTGTCAGTCAGGCTGCGCACGGCAGAGATACAATGTAGCGCATAGGCGCTCAATTGTATTCAATGGTGGGAACTTTGCGGTCAGCGGTGAGGTTACTCGCGGTCAACCGCTGACCGCAAAGTTCCCACCATTGGATACAATATAATTTTATTCACAGGTACCCCATGAATTATACTTGGAGAAGTGGACCGACGCTCGTGTGAACATAGGTAAGTATGTGTGAATGTAGGTGTGCTTGTATGTAATAAAGTTTTACTTTCAAGGTGTGTGAGTTCTGTTTTTATTTGGGTATTTTTTTTGTAGTAGTACTACAGGTACCAGCGGGCCCGTTTTTCCACCGCATGCTGGTACTTGTGGTTCTCCAAGTACCAGCTTGCGGGGGGAGGCTTGCTGGGACTTGTAGTACTGCTACAAAAAACAATATTCTTATTTTTACACATGGCTATCAGACCCCAATCCGCAGCCCTTGGATGGGGGGGACCGCGTCGGGCTTCACCCCTGGCCCTTGGGTGGCTGGAGGGGGGGACCCCTTGATTTAAGGGGTCCCCACTCCTCCAGGGTACCCCGGCCAGGGGTGTCTAGTTAGTGATTTAATGCCAGGGCCGCAGGGACCGATATAAAAGTGTCCCTCGGCTGTGGCATTATCTCTCTGACTAGTGGAGCCCGGTGCTGGTTCAAAAAATACGGGTGACCCCTACGTGTTTTGTCCCCCATATTTTTTGCACCAGGACCGGATGCAGAGCCCGGAGCTGGTTGTTTAAATATGGGGGAACCCCAGTCATTTTTTTGCCCATATTTTTACAACCAGGACCGGCTCAAAGAGCCCGAGGCTGGTTTTGCTTAGGAGGGGGGACCCCACGCATTTTTTTTTTTTACATTTTAACTCTTTAAACACTTTTTTAAGGTACACAGTGAAGCCCTGCATGGATCTCACAGGTCCGGCCGAGATTCATTGTGTTAATGTCGTCAGTGTTTTACTAATCACTCACGTAAAACACTGCCCGACATTACGAATGACATAGACATCGGAAAAAACGAAAAATGCAGAATACGACAGCATAGTAAATGAGGCGTAAAAAATTCAAAAAGTTGCAAATTCACACATTCGATGTCATTCGTGTTTGAACTTTAACCTCATTCTGAAAAATACGAATTTTAGTAAATATACCCCCAGGGAGGGAAAAGCACATGCGGGTGGAAGGCAATTTGTGTCAACAAGCTTAATTTTATATATCATTTGAGGTACAGTATAACATCGTTGGTCTTTATTTATTTTTAAATATACTGTAATAGTGGTAATTGGCATCGAATTAGCTGTAATCTAAAGCCTTTCCTGTGTCCGCTTGTACGATGACCTGCAGATACAAAAGTCATCAAAATTCATCAGATCTGTTGCAAAACGCTACAGATCTGTTTTTTTCTTATTTTTATGAAACATTCAGCAATAATGATCAAAATTGTCTCAGATACGAGGCTACCGTTTGGCAAGCCACTAGCTCCCTTTTCCCTGCATACTGTGTATCTTATCATTTCCAGCACTTATTAGAGTTAGTAAATGTTTGTCTTTCTTAGCGTTTGTTTAAAGACTCAAGCGAAAGGGCTATAATTGCAAATCTCCTCGCATCGTTTTCTAAACATTGTTAAAGCCGTGTTTCTGTGTCTGCTTATCAAGAGTGATAAAATGAAGCCTAAAGCTAAATGAAGTTAATTTTCTAGCCATTTCCCTGGTAGTTTTTCATTCCAATCCAGTTATGTTACTTAGATCACATCACACATGTATTTACATGCACCGCCTGATCTTACAGGCTAAACAGGGCAGTGACAGCGGATTCTGCTACTGCTTTCAGCAGGCTTAGAATGCACGTGCCTATGGGAAGACTGGCCAGAAGGCAATAATATTCCTTATTAAATACATGTATTTCAGGAGACGTGTCCATTCAGTATGAATGGATAGTAGTGTGGCATCCGACATTCAGACACTATGATAGATTGAGATAGAACATAACAGGAGCCTCTGCAGATAGATTTTTTAAAATAGTTTTTCTTATCGCAACATATTTGCAGAAGTCTGTAAAACAGTCAAACTAAAGATGGGTTATACACTATACAATTATCTGGCAGACCATCTGTCTAATCTGGCTGGTTGGAAAGACAATCTTGTAATGTATGGGAGCAAACAGAGCCAGATTTAGAGAGGGGCGACAGGTGCGGTCATCCCGGGGCCCCCACACATAGGGGGTCCCCCACACACAGGCATCAACAATCTGACCTGGTAATCCTGACAGCATCAGCCGCTGCTCAGGCTGCATACAGCGCAGTGCAGAGTGGCTTCCAAGTCCCTTCATCAGTGTGTTAAAGGAACTCGGGAGCCGCTCTGCGTTGCGCTGTATACAGCCTGTGCAGCTGCAACCCCAGTCCTAATTTCTGGGTCAGAAAGCACGAGGGTGAGCACCTGGGTGCAATGGAGCAGTGGGGGGCGTGCTTGGGCTGGGGTGCACTGTTACTATATTGGAGAGGTGGGCGGAGTGTGGACAGGGCAAGGGGTCATTTTATTGGAGGGGGCCCTCATAATGTAATTGTCCCGGGGCCCCCACAAGCCTTAATCAGGCCCTGGGAGCAAATGACAATCGACCATTTGCCCCCAAACACTGGAAAATGGACTAAAACTGTAGTTTAGACAAATTGGTTAAATCAGTGATTTAACCAATTTGTCTGAATGACTGTTTTGTCCGTTTGGCTGCCAGCGATGGGCTGATAAGTCATGCGCATGTATGACTCCTTCACCCAGTCCGGATCCGGCAATGCCCGCAAGACTTCGCTGAAGCCGGTAAGATAGCGCTAAGTCCCCACTGCTGACGCTGGGGACAGTATTGCACTCACCATCTATAGATGTGGTACAGAGGCAGTGGTAAACTTAATTTACCGCTGTTTATTTATTTATTAACAGTTTCTTATATAGCGCAGCAAATTCTATCTATCTATCTATCTATCTATCTATCTATCTATCTATCTATCTATCTATCTATCTATCTGTTTTTGACACACGCTGTGCTAACGACTCGTCGTTAAATAATTGGTCGTGTGCTTCACAAAAAAAGTCCAGGGAAATGCCACTCAAAATCGTACGATGCATCGTATGTTATAAAGCATGGGGTCTAATTCAGATCTGATCATAGGTGTGCTAAATTTAGCACATCTACGATCATTTACTCTGACCCGCATGTCAGGCCCTACCTCCCTCCCCCGCACAGGTGCAAAAGCATTGCACGCCGGCAAGGCTTTTGCACCTTGTGAGTAGCTCCCTGTCAGCACAGCTCCTGCATGCTGGCAGGCCGCTACCCACCACGTCCGCATCCTGTAGCCGCCACAGCCCACCCCCCTAACGGTCCGGACACACCTGCGTTGTCTGGACCGCGCCCTGCCAACGGCGTTCTAACGCCAATGGCATGCCCCCTTCCTGCCCTGCAACCGCCTCTGCCAGTCAATCAGATGACAGTTGAGAAGACATTTCAGCGCAGTGGGTTCTGACCGGCACCCACCTGAAAAGATGCCATGGCTGCCCCGGGGACCAGAGCCACCGGACCTGGTAGTAATTTGCAGCTGACCTACTGCATTCTGTGGCAAAATAACTCTAAATTTAATTCAACTTTTTGTCTAATTTGTAACATAAAACTGTTATTAATAATGGGGAAAAAATATTTAATTTAAATAAACAAAATATAAATGTCTCTCAGACAGACAGCATTTTATCTGACCGTATATTTCCAGCATGATAGGTGGAACGCCACCAGATTTAGTCAGTATACAGCACCATTCCAGACATGGGGAGAAGCATTCCCATAAGAATAAATTAAGTTTTAAAATCTGAAATACACGAAAAGGTACCAACAATTGAATAAGGGAAACCTAAAAGGAAATATTCATTTTTTTATTTTATTTTTGTAAAACCTGAAAGAGAAACAGAACTGACCTGAAATGTTATTAATAAAATAATTACAAAATATAATAAAAAGGGTACACTTTGGATTCATGGAAATTATCTGTTCTCTTAAGTGCAGTGCACATGTAATTTGTATGTATATATATATATATATATATATATATATATATTTATTTATTTTGCTATGGACTGTATGTACCTACTATATGGCACTGCAGACATTGGGCCTAATTCAGATCTGATTGCTGGTCTGCGTTTTTTGCTGCCCTGCGATTAGATAGTCGCCGCCTACAGGGGGAGGGGAAAAGTGCTGTACAAGTGTGCGATCGCTTCTTTTGCAGAGCTGCACAAAAATCAATGTGTGCAGTCTCTGCACAGCCCAGGACTTACTCTTCGTGTGCGATGGAATCCTGCTGATCAAGGGCCGGAGCGGACGTCAGACACCCTCCCTGAAAATGCCTGATCCCGCCTGCGTTTTTCTGGACACTCCTGGAAAATGGTCAGTTGCCACCCACAAAAAGCCTCTTTCTGTCAATCACCTAGTGAACGCCCATGCGTTCGGAGATTTCGCACCATCGCATCACTAGGCGCGATGCCTGTTGCTGTTGTGCGACGCACCAGCGCATTGCGGTGTATACGCATGCGCAGTTCAGACCTGATCGCTCGCTGTGCGCAAACGCACAGCAGCGATCAGATCTGAATTACCCCCATTGTGCCACCAAACACACATTCCACATAGGAATAATAATATCACTTCTATCTGCATAAAATCTCCAAAATATGTACTTTGTCCACAAGCCAATGATCTGCAGTATGCACTTAATAATTAACATCCTTGACTATTGCAGCTCCTTCCATCTGGCCTGCAAGACTGTCCCCCTGCATTCATTCTGCTGCCATAAGAGTTCCATATACTTTTTACCCTTCTTCTTCTTCTTCTTCCCTCTCAGCCAACCCAACTTTGCAACTTCTGTAGGGTGGCTGCAAAACTTCTCCCGCGCAGCTCTCCTTCTATGGAATTCTCTAGTACCCCACCCTGTAAGACTATTAGGTCAAGAATCTCTCCTGCGGTGATTCACAACCTCTTGCTTGGCATGACTCACCTGTCTCATTGTTCTTTTTGTGATACACCTGTGTTACAATATTGTGATAAACAACCTGGGGTCATGGGAATATGTGAAACTCATTATTCTCCAATGTTCTATTATAATTATGTTATATCTTCACCTTTTTCTTTTTTTTTTTTAACACTTATCACCTCTCACATCAACTTTCTTGCGAGTCTCTTGGCCGGAATTGTGATACACAAATGTGTCTTAACACACTATTTGGTAATCTCCGTTTTGCATAAGTAGCTCCCAGGATGAAAGGTTACCTTAAATGACATAACTCGCATTCTTTAGGCAATAGGCTTCCTGCCACGCTGACAGTCTTCTCTTTATTCCATGGAATAATGACCTGCTTTTCGCCACAAGATTCTGTTGTCGTACCGCACTTGGAATGCAGAGAGTACATTGCACAGGACCTCCCATCTGCTAATACCTTTGTCTTTATTAATATTATTAACAGTTAAGTCATACATTACTTCTGGATGGATCCTGTGTAACTATGCAGCGTGTACACACATATCCTGGCTTCATACAGTGCTGATTCTCTAGATGTCATTTAGAGTGCACACCGATGACAGATCTGCATTATCTCTGCACATATTCTTATCCTCCTATTCTTATACAGAGCTCAGATACATATAGTCATTGAAGTACAGACATTGTAGCACTGTAGTAGCTTTTATATACAATTATTATTATTACAGGTTGAGTATCCAATATCCAAATATTCCGAAATACGGACTTTTTTGATTGAGAGTGAAATAATGAAACCTTTGTTTTTTGGTGGCTCAATGTACACAAACTTTGTTTAATACACAAAGTTATTAAAAATATTGTATTAAATTACCTTCAGGCTGTGTGTATAAGGTGTATATGTAACATAAATGTATTCTGTGCTTAGATTTAGGTCCCATCACCATGATATCTCATTATGTTATGCAATTATTCCAAAATACGGAAAAATCCCATATCCAAAATACCTCTGGTCCCAAGCATTTTGGATAAGGGATACTCAACCTGTATTATTATTTTTATTATTATTTTAAAATTGGACCTAGATTTTAGTTGTGTCATTTCTTAAGGCAGAAGGCGAATGGCCGTGCGTGCTTGGTCTAACATGGTGCGCGCCTAAGGCCTGCTGACCTGCTACCAAACTGGATGGTCCCAGCAGCTGTGACCGGTAGCCAGCCTGCCAGATGCAACTTTGCAGTCCTTAGCCGCTCGGAGCTCCTCAACACTGCTCCCTGCCTGACAAGGGGGTCATTCCGACCTGATCGCACGCTGCCGTTTTTCGCAGAGCAGCGATCAGGTCACTACTGTTCATGAGTATGCACCACAATGCGCAGGCGTGTTGCTCGGGTACAAAGCGGATTGTTGCTGGGCGATGGACTTGACGAAGAATCCATTCGAACAGCCGATCGCAAGAAGACTGACAGGAAGAAGGCGTTTGTGGGTGTACTCTGACCGTTTTCTGGCAGTGGTTGGAAAAACACAGGCGTGTCCAAGCGTTTTCAGGGCGGGTGTCTGCCGTCAATTCCGGGACCGGACAGGGTGACGTGATCGCAGCGGCTGAGTAAGTTCAGACCTACTCAGAAACTGCACAAACTATTTTTGTAGTGCTCGGCTGCACAGGCGTTCGCACACTTGCACAGCTAAAATACACTCCCCTGTGGGCGGTGACTATGCGTTTGCACGGCTGCAAAAAGTAGCTAGCGAGCGATCAACTCGGAATGACCCCCATAGTACCTGCTCTCATTAGCTGCAGGTGTAGCATGGGCTTCTGCTCTTCTGTCCTATAAGCTGTGAGTAGGGTGACGGCACATCCCTGAGAGTATATCAGCAGCAGGTATTCACTGTCAGCCGCAAAACACGGTCTCATCAATTGTAACAGACAGGGAAGGGGAAGAACAGTGAGAGGGGACGCAAAGGTAGTGGCAGGGTAAGTAAGTGGGGAATATAAAAAAAAAAGGGGAGTATAAGGGAAAGAAGAGGAGGAGATTCAGAGGGTGAAAGAGTTTAACGCTGGATGAAGAAGATAGTGATAAAAAAGATGAGGAGATAGGAGGAAAAAGGAGAAAAGCGGGAGGAAGCACTGAAGAGTGAGGATGAAGGGACAACTGCTAGTGAATGTGGCTTGAGTGTTCCTTCCATTTGACAAAGGCGCTATGGAGGCAACGAAACAGCTGTCGGATTCAGGGCTGATTAAGCATGAGGACACCCACTTTTGACCACCCTGGCATTCTGATGAGTGTACCCTATTGCTGCTGATCCTCTCTTCAGATTTTTTCTAACTTTTTGCACTTTATTGATTGTTTGATCATGATGGTTTTATATATAAACCTTTTTTTGCATTGAAGTTGGAGGTGCTGGCTCTTTTCTACTGTATGTGGCTGGAGTGGTGACATCTGAATAATGATCTTCGTTTCAATTCTACAGCCAGAAGGACTGATAAAGTGTAAACTGGCATCGCCAAAATCTAAGTGTCCCCCGTAGCACCCCAACCTTGCCGATGTCTGTGTAGTACCACACTCTATAGAGAAGGAGATGTCCAACGTTGGACACTCCTATTAATGATACAGATGTTGGAACCTGTAGTAACCAGAAACCAGTTGAGAGAGATAAAGTAGTAACCAATCAGCTCCTGTCATTTTCCAAAGACAGCCTGTAAAATGGCAGTTAGAAGCTGATTGGTTGGTCACATACTATGGGAACCGACCTCATACACAGTCTCCATCAATTGTAGTTGCATCAGCAGCAGAACTCTGGGAGGCAACGGAGTCAGCTGCCGCCGGGCTCCTGCTTTGAAGGGGGGCACCTCTCCTCCTGTTCCGTGTGTTCAGCGACATTAATCAATTAAGTTAATTGACAGCAGCCGGTATCTCTTCCGTAGCCGACTTCCCCACTAGACATTACACCTTACAAATCACACCCTCTTTATTATAGATATACTGGAAGCAGACACCTTACTGATGAAGCTATTTGCTCCTATAAAGGAAACATGAGAATTCTAACTATATGAAGTTATATTCTCTGACAATTACACGTAACTTTAAATAGTTAGAATTCTCATACTTCCTATGCAAGAGCAGATATCTCCATCAGTAAGGTGCATGCTACCAGTGTAAAAGGTTGTGGGTTCTAATCCTGGATATGACACTTGCAAATTAATTGTCAGAGAAATAATCAGCATTGTGAATGACTGTGCAGATCTATGTAGTGTGTGGTTGTACCCCTACATAGATCTGCCTAGTTGCAACGGTTTTGTAGTAGCTTCATATAGTTAGAATTAGAGATGAGCGGGTTCGGTTTTACTCTGTGTTACTTGGATCTCAAAACGGCATCTTATTCGCTCATGGATGATATATAGGGGAGGGGGGACCAATATTTTTCTTGCCTCTGGGCAACTGGGATAAACTTACGCCACTGAGTTGCATGTATATGTATGGTGCCGCCAGTGCGTAGTTCACTAAAAATCACTAGACGGGTCCATCTAATGAGGCCCAATGTGTGTTTTTAAGTTACTGTTTCATACTACAGTATTGCACAGTATTGCTGATGAGCAGGGCCGGTGCTAGGGTGTTCGGCGCCCCCCTGCAAACTATAAAATTGCGCCCTCCCATATTCCGTTGGCGTGCGCTGGGAAAAGGGGTGTGGTCTCACAACTAAGGGGCATGGCCACACAATAGTACCCCCATTTAAAATTACGCCACAATGTAGCACAATCTTATTAATCTTATACGTAATGCCCCACCCGTAGTAGTAGCGTCCTTACATGTAATGCACCCCAGTAGTAGTAGCATCCTTATACATAATGCACTCACAGTAGTAGTAGCATCCTTATACATAATGCCCCCCAGTAGTAGTAGCATCCTTATACGTAGTGCCCCCCCAGTAGTAGTAGCATCCTTATACGTAATGCCCCCCCAGTAGTAGTAGCATCCTTATACATAATGCACCCAGAGTAGTAGTAGCATCCTTATACGTAGTGCACCCCCAGTAGTAGACGCGTCCTTATATACGTAATGCCCCCCCCAGTAGTAGAAGCGTCCTTATACGTAGTGCACCCCCAGTAGTAGACGCGTCCTTATATACGTAATGCCCCCCTCAGTAGTAGAAGCGTCCTTATACGTAGTGCACCCCCAGTAGTAGAAGCGTCCTTGTACGTAATTCCCCCCTAGTAGTAGTAGCGTCCTTATACGTAATGCCCCCCCCACAGTACTAGTAGCGTCCTTATACGTAATGGACCCCCCAGTAGTAGCATCTTTACATGTAATGCCCCCCCCTGTAGTAGTAGCGTCCTTATGCATAATGCCCCCCCAGTAGTAGCATCCTTATACGTAATGCCCCTCTAGTAGTGGTAGCATTGTTATACGTAATGCCCCCCGAGTAATAGTAGCGTCCTTATATATAATGCCCCCAAGTAGTAGTAGCGTTCTTATACGTAATGCTCCCCCCAGCAGTAGTAGCGTCCTTATACGTAGTGCACCCCCAGTAGTAAAAGCGTCCTTATACGTAATTCCCCATAATAGTAGTATCGTCCATATACGTAATGCCCCACAGTAGTAGTAGCGTCCTTATACATAATGCACCCCCAGTAGAAGCCTCCTTATATGCAATTCCCCCGTAGTACTAGTAGCGTCCTTATAAGTAATGCCCCCCCCCCAGCAGTAGTAGCGTTGTTACGCGTAATGCCCCCCCTGTAGTAGCGTCCTTATACGTAATGCACCCTCCCAGTAGTAGTAGCGTCCTTGCATGTAATGGCCTCCCCCAGTAGTAGCGTCATTATACGTAATGCCCCCCCCAGTACTAGCGTCCATAAAGTGCGCGTACGCAGACATACCTCACACACACAATTCACACATATATACACACACACACACACACACACACACACACACACACACACACCACTTACCTAAGCCAGTCTCCCAGTCTGTACTGCAGCCTGGTCAGTGTAGCTCCGCCCCTTCTGTCCCGTTTAGCCCCGCCCCTTTCGGCCCGTTTAGCTCCGCCCCCTTCTGTCCCGTACTCAGGCGCTGTCACACGGGGAGGGGAGGCAGGAGGTTTTTGATTCTGCAGGCGCTGCTGCCAGTGACTGTCATACAGTGACAGACACAGCAGCAGCAGCAGCAGCAGGGGGGACAGGACGGCGCAGCAGTGAAGGGATTCAGAGCAAGGAAAGCGCCTCTCTGTCCCAGCGCCTCCCTGCACTGCATCCCTTCGCTGAGCAGGTAGCGCCGGGCCTGCTGATGAGGATCCAATCTTAGATCCTCATGAGCAAATTGACAAAATCATCTGTGGTCATTTATGAGCCAGTCGTTGCTTTTGGTGCCTCTTCTGCCCTCAGTCGGATGTTGATGTGGAAGGCGGAACATGTTTTAACACTCAGTGGCTGCTGTGAGAGAAAGAGAAAGCAATATGGGTAATAGATCTGCATTTCTTCCATAAGACACTAATTAATCGCACATACGTGTAATGCTCATTTGACCTTCGGCAAAACCTGATCTGCTCTGGAGATGTTTTCCTAAGCAGGCAAGCGTGTCGCCAGCACTGTTTCACAAGGAAGCTGCTTCCGCCACTGTAAACTGTGCTGGGAAGCGGTTTCAGTACTTACCGAGCCCTGTTTGTGTTGCTGGAGCTCAGTTTGGCAGAAATCAGTCGCACGTTTAAGCTTCAAATTCTGAATCTGCTCTTCTTTTAATTTGTATTCCACATTACTACGCTAAACCGGACAAACATTGTGGAGAGGAAGTTATATGATTTAGCTGAAGAAACAATGAATGCGAAAGTGAAACAGAAGATACGGTGATGGGATCTATGGGGGTAATTCAAACCTGATCGCTGCTGTGCGTTTTCGCACAACGGGCGATCAGATCCGAACGGCGCATGCATAATATGCACCGCAATGCGCAGGCACCACGGACAGCTGCAAAGGGGATCGGCGGTCAGTGATGGGTTTGTGCGAAGGTTCCATTTGCACGGGTGTATGCAAGAAGATTGACAGGAAGCAGGCGTTTGTGGGTGTCAACTGACTGTTCTCAGGGAGTGTTTGTGAAAATGCAGGCATATCCAAGCGTTTACATGGAGGGTTCCTGACGTCAGTTCCGGTCCTGAACAGCCTGATATGATCGCAGCGGCTGAGTAAGTCCTGGGCTACTCACAGACTGCACAAAATCTGTCTGTACAGCTCTGCTACACATGCGATTGCACACTTACACAGCTAAAATACACTCCCCTTGTAGGCGGCGACTATCTGATCGCAAGGCTGCAAAAATCGCTGCCCAGCGATCAGGTCTGAATTACCCCCTATGTACTAAGCCTTGGAGAGAGATAAAGTGGACAGAGATAAAGTACCAACCAACCAGCTCCTAACTGTCATTTTCAAACACAGCCTGTAACATGACAGTTAGGAGCTGACTGGCTGGTACTTTATCTCTCTCTCTCTCTCTCTCTCTCTCTCTCTCTCTCTCTCTCCCTCTGTTTCCTTTCCCCTCCTTTCCTGTTACCCCACTTTCACTCACCTCTGCCCCATGGTTCTGCTACCCCACAACTAAGCCCTGCTCCCTCCCTCTCTTCCCTGTCACCTGCCCACACCCCCATCCACATCACACTGAACCCCCTCCCTACCTACCTCCTGCAGTTTCCTCTCCCAGCTCAGGCACCCGTACCATCACTACTCTCTCATCTTCCCTGCCCTCAAAGTTAATCTCACCTGATCGCTACAGCAACCCTGATAATCTCATTTGCATATCTCCCACAAACTCATACCCCCTATCCTGTGCCCTCTGGAATGCCAGATCTGTTTGTAACAAACTGGTCCCCACTCATGACCTTTTCATTTCCAACTCCCTGCAACTACTAAACATTACTGAAACTTGGATTACGCCCTCTGACACTACTTCTCCTGCTGCTCTCTCTGCTGGGGGCCTCACATTCACAAACACACACCCCATCCTGGGGGTCACCACGGGGGTGGTGTTGGGGTTCTTTTACCTTCTAGTTACTCCTACCAACTCATACCACCGGAGCCATCCCTTACATTCTCTACATTCTCTACAGGTCCATGCTATACACCTCTCAAATTCGACAACTTTCCTTCCTGGCTTCCTCACATCCTCGATTCTGACATTCCCTCCATTATCCTAGGCGATTTCGACATCCCTATTGATATCCCAACACAATCCTCTGCCTCTAAACTCCTTAACCTCACCTCTTCACTTGGTCTCTCCCAGTGGACCTCCTCACCCTCCCATGTGAATGGGAGCTCACTGGATCTGGTCTTCACTTACCGTTGTGATATTTCTGATTTTTCCAACTCCCCATTTCCCCTCTCTGACCACCACCTGCTCTCCTTTAACCTATCTCTCGCTGCTTCTCCATCTCTACCTCCTAAGGCTACCATCACTAAGCGTAACATTGAGGCTATTGTCACCACATTCCTTTTCTCCCTGTTTGACTCACTTCTCTCTCCTATTCTCTCTCTCTCATGCCTTGAACAAGCCACTTCCATATACAATGCATCCCTTACTTATGCTCCTGACTGTTGCTCCACCAACCACTATTCACCCTCGCAAATTAACACCTCAACTCTGGCACACCAAATGCACCAGATGTCTGCAAAAATGCTCACGTACTGCTGAGCGACACTGGAGGAAATCACGCTCTAAGGCAGACTTCCTCCATTTCAAATTTATGCTCTCATCCTTCAGTGCTGCCCTTTCTCTTGCTAAACAGTCATACTTCAAGAACCTGATCTCCTCCCAGTCTTCCAACCCCCGGCGCCTCTTTGCCACTCTCAACTCACTACTTTGCCCACCTCCACCTCGTCTCCCTTCCTCACTCTCTGCTCTTGACTTTGGTGGTCATTCCGAGTTGTTAGCTCGCTAGCAGTTTTTTGCACTCGTGCAAACGCTATTCCGCCTCCCACTGGGAGTGTATTTTAGCTTAGCAGAAGTGCGAACGAAAGGATTGCAGAGTAGCGACAACGTTTTTTTGTGCAGTTTTAGAGTAGCTCAAAACCTACTCATCGCTTGCAATCACTTCAGACTGTTCAGTTCCTGTTTTGACGTCACAAACACGCCCTGCGTTTGCCCAGCCATGCTTTCATTTTTCCTGGCACGCCTGCGTTTTTTCGAACACTCCCTGAAAATGGTCAGTTGACACCCAGAAACGCCCACTTCATGTCAGTCACTCTGCGGCCAGCAGTGCGACTGAGAAACTTCGCTAGACCCTGTGTGAAACTACATCGTTCATTGTAATAGTACGTCGCGCGTGCGCATTGCGCTGCATACGCATGTGCAGAAGTGCCGTTTTTTTAGCCTCATCGCTGCACAGCGAATGAATGCAGCTAGCGAACAACTCGGAATGACCACCCTTGCCACTTACTTCACATCCAAAATTGACTCCATATGTCAGGACATCACATCACACCAGACCATCAGCAACCTGCCTTCTCCCATCCCTTACCACCCCTCCCCATCCCTCTCACCAACTCTGACATCTTTCTCCCACACATCTGGTGAGGAAGTCATGGCCCTCATTCGTTCCTGCCCCCTTCCCACCTCCCTACTTGACCCTATCCCCTCCCACATCCTCCGCTACCTTTCTCCTTCTGCCTGTTCTCATCTTTCCCACCTTCTCAATCTCTCCTTCTTATCCGGCACTGTCCCCTCTACCTTCAAGCATGCACTCATCTCTCCTATTCTTAAAAAACCTACCCTTGAGCCAAACACTATCGCCAACTACCGACCCATCTCTCTCCTCCCTTTTGCCTCCAAACTCCTTGAGTATATTGTCTACAACCGCCTTACTTCCTTTCTTTCCTCACACTCACTGCTTGACCCATTCCAGTCTGGCTTCCGTCCTCTCCACTCCACTGAAAGTCTGAAACTGCCCTTACAAAAGTATGCAATGACCTCCATGCTGCTAAATCTACACTACTCTCTATTTATTCTTCTCTATACTGATGACACTCAAATCTATCTTTCCTCTCCAGACCTCTCCTCTGCTCTCCTCACTCCTATCTCCAACTGTCTCTCTGCTATCTCTGTTTGGATGTCCTATCGCTTTCTTAAACTTAACATGTCTAAGACTGAGCTGATCATCTTCCCTCCCTCCTGCATAACCTCACCTCCTACAATCTCATTATCTATTGATGGCACTACTATCTCCTCTAGCCCTCAAGTGCGATGTCTTGGAGTAATCTTTGACTCCTCCCTCTCCTTCAAACCACACATTCAGCACCTCTTGCAAACCCGCCATTTTCATCTAAAAAATATTTCCAGGATCAGACCCTTTCTGACCCAGGATGCTACTAAAAATCTTATCCACTCACTGGTCATCTCCAGACTCTGCCCGTCAAGCAAGTGGATAAGGAGGTTGTGGCTGGGACACCTTATTTGCCACAGAGTCGAGATTACCAAAGTGATGGACTGCTGGCTAGTAAGGTCTGCGCATAAAGAGAGGTGCGACAGTGACTTTAAGAGATAGAATCCCGGTGGACGTTTATACAATTAGAGAGCCAGTGGACTGACCTCTGGCGCAGGCAGCTAGAAGTCTCTGCGAGGTGCCATGAATGGACTGCTCACCATAAGTATGCTGTCGTTGTAATGTCATCACAGGTAACAAATGCTCTAAGGCCCAGAGACATACACAGGATGAGGGTGGCACCATCTCTTTATAAGGACACATCTCCTTCCCACATCCTGTCACCTGACAATGAAACATCCCCTCCCCACACCTCATCACCTGACCAGGACACATCCCCTTCCCACTCCCCATCACCTGCCCAGGACACATCACCTTTCCACTCCCCATCACCTGCCCAGGACACATCTCCTTCTCACTCCCCATCACCTGCCCAGGACACATCACCTACCTACTCACCATCACCTGCCCAGGACACATCCCCTTCCCATGCCCCTTCACTTACCCAGGACACATCACCTTCCCATGCTCCATCACCTGCCCAGGACACATCACCATCCCATGCCCCTTCACTTGCCCAGGACCATCACCTTCCCATGCTCCATCACCTGCCCAGGACACATCACCATCCCATGCCCCTTCACTTGCCCAGGACACATCACCATCCCATGCCCCTTCACTTGCCCAGGACACATCACCTTCCCATGCTCCATCACCTGCCCAGGACACATCCCATTCCCCTTCACCTGCCAGGAAACATCCCCTTCCCATGTCCCATCACCTGCCAGAACATATCCCCTTCCCATGCTCCATCACCTTCCCAGGACACATCCCCTTCCCATGCCCCTTTACCTGCCAGGACACATCCCCTTCCCATGCCCCATCACCTGCCAGGAAACAGCCCCTTCCCATGTCCCATCACCTGCCAGAACACATAGAACACATCCCTTCCGATGCCCCATCACCTGCCCAGGACACATCTGCTTCCTACGCCAGATCACCTGCCAGGACACATCCCCTTCCCATTCCCCATCACCTGCCAAGACACACCCCTTTCCCATGCCCCTTCCCCTGCCAGGACACATCCCCTTCCCACTCCCCATCACCTGCCCAGGACACATACCCTTCCCACTCATCATCACCTGCCCAGGACACATCTCCTTCCCACTCCCCATCATCTGCCTAGGACACATCTCCTTCCCACTCCCCATCACCTGCCCAGGACACATCTCCTTCCCACTCCCCATCACCTGCCCAGGACACATCTCCTTCCCACTCCCCATCACCTGCCCAGGACACATCACCTTCCCACTCCCCATCACCTGCCCAGGACACATCCCCTTCCCATGCCCTTTCACCTACCCAGGACACATCCCCTTCCAACTCCCGAGTAGTTGTGCCCCAGCAGCGCCACACACACACACACACACACACACACACACACACACACACACACACACACATTAAAAAACAAACCACACACAATACTTACCGCTCCTGCTGCGCTGCCCTCCATCTCCGGCCGCCGGCTCCTCTCTACTATGGAAGAGACATCATGACGTCTCTCCCATAGTAGCGCCGCACAGACACTAGGGGTCAATTAAGACCTCTAGTGTTTGTCACTGGAGCCGGCAGCAGCAGGCGCCCACACAGGCAAAAAGCCTGCTTGCCCATGGCAAGAGCCGCTACTGCCAGGACACATCCCCTTCCCACACCCCATCACCTACCCAGGCCTTCCCATGCACCATCACCTGCCCAGGACACATCACCTTCCCACGCACCATCACCTACACAGAACACATCCCCTTCCCACACCCCATCACCTACCCAGGCCTTCCCATGCTCCATCACCTTCCCAGGACACATCCACTTCCCATGCCCCTTCACCTGCCCAGGACACATCCCCTTCCCATGCCCCTTCACCTGCCCAGGACACATCCCCTTCCCATGCTCCATCACCTTCCCAGGACACATCCCCTTCCCATGCCCCTTCACCTGCCAGGACACATCCCCTTCCCACACCCCATCACCTACCCAGGACACATCCCCTTCCCATGCTCCATCACCTTCCAAGGACACATCCCCTTCCCATGCCCCTTCACCTGCCAGGACACATCCCCTTCCCATGCCCCATCACCTGCCAGGAAATATCCCTTCCCATGTCCCATCACCTGCCAGGACACATCCCCTTCCGATGCCCCATCACCTGCCCAGGACACATCTGCTTCCTACGCCAGATCACCTGCCAAGACACATACCCTTCCCATTCCCCATCACCTACCAGAAGACACCCATTTCCCATGCCCCTTCACCTGCCAAGACACATCCCCTTCCCACTCCTCATCACCTGCCCAGGACACATCACCTTCCCACTCCCCATCACCTGCCCAGGACACATCACCTTCCCACTCCCCATCACCTGCCCAGGACACATCTCCTTCCCACTCCCCATCACCTGCCCAGGACACATCACCTTCCCACTCCCCATCACCTGCCCAGGACACATCACCTTCCCATGCCTCATCACCTACCCAGGACACATCACCTTCCCACTCTCCATCACCTGCCCAGAACACATACCCTCCCCATCGGTATCCGTTCAGATGGTCGACCATGTTATGGTCGACAGTCATTAGGTCGATCACTATTGGTCGACATTGACATGGTCGACATGGACACATGGTCGACACATGAAAATGGTCAACACATGAAAGGTCGACACATGAAAAGGTCGACATGAGTTTTTCACATTTTTTTCTTTTGTGGAACTTTTCCACACTTTACAATCCACGTGGACTACGATTGGGAACAGTAATCTGTGCCGAGCGCAGTGGTAGCGGAGCGAGGCACCTTGCCCAAAGCATGGTCGACCATTCATACCGGAACCCTCCCCATCACCTGCCCAGGACACATACCCTTCCCACTCCCCATCACCTGCCCTGGACACATACCCTTCCCACTCACCATCACCTGCCCAGGACACATCTCCTTCCCACTCCCCATCACCTGCCCAGGTCACATACCCTTCCCACTCACCATCACCTGCCCAGGACACATCACCTTCCCACTCCCCATCACCTGCCCAGGACACATCTCCTTCCCACTCCCCATCACCTGCCCAGGACACATCTCCTTTCCACTCCCCATCACCTGCCCAGGACACATCACCTTCCCATGCCTCATCACCTACCCAGGACACATCACCTTCCCACTCTCCATCACCTGCCCAGAACACATACCCTTCCCACTCACCATCACCTGCCCAGGACACATCTCCTTCCCACTCCCCATCACCTGCCCAGGACACATCTCCTTTCCACTCCCCATCACCTGCCCAGGACACATCACCTTCCCATGCCTCATCACCTACCCAGGACACATCACCTTCCCACTCCCCATCACCTGCCCAGGACACATCACCTTCCCACTCCCCATCACCTGCCCAGGACACATCACCTTCCCATGCCTCATCACCTACCCAGGACACATCTCCTTTCCACTCCCCATCACCTGCCCAGGACACATCACCTTCCCATGCCTCATCACCTACCCAGGACACATCTCCTTTCCACTCCCCATCACCTGCCCAGGACACATCACCTTCCCATGCCTCATCACCTACCCAGGACACATCTCCTTCCCACTCCCCATCACCTGCCCAGGACACATCTCCTTTCCACTCCCCATCATCTGCCCAGGACACATCACCTTTCCACTCCCCATCACCTGCCCAGGACACATCCCCTTCCCATGCCCCTTCACCTACCCAGGACACATCCCCTTCCCACTCCCCATCACCTGCCCAGGACACATCCCCTTCCCACTCCCCATCACCTGCCCAGGACACATCCCCTTCCCACTCCCCATCACCTGCCCAGGACACATACCTTTCCCACTCACCATCACCTTCCCAGGACACATCACCTACCCAGGACATCCCCTCCCCACATCCCAATAACTGCCAGGACACATCCCCTTCTCATGCCCCATCACCTGCCAGGACACATCCCCTTCCCAGGACACATCCCCTTCCCAGGACACATCCACTTCCCGCACCCGATCACCTGCTAGGACACATACTCTTTCACTGCTCCATCACCTGCCAGGACACATCCCCTTCCAACTCCCCACCACCTGCCAGTGCCCAGGACACTTCCCCTTCCCATGTCCCATCACCTGCCCAGGACACATCCACTTCTCGCGCCCCATCACCTGCCAGGACACACCTCCTTCCAGCACCCCATTGGTTTTTAGAATTGTGACATCTACAAAACCTAACATATTTAAATGTTTGTTTGTGCTTTCATGATTCTTTATCCAAAAACAACAATGACTATTTTAAAATACACCATTGGCAGGTATACTGCAACATCTGTTACATTTGTTTACAGAAAGCAATAAACAAAAAACTGTGCTTAACAATATAATTGCTAAGACATTTGGAAGGTTACATGTTTTCTACTTGACACACCAGAGCTCACGATTCAAATTCAGATGGCGACAATCCAGGCCTCCGTTGCCAATATAACAAATATTATTGTCAATTTTTAATTATTGTCGTTACTTGATTTTGTTTGTTTTTTAACTTTGAATATTATTTATATAAAATAAATAATAATATTAGTACAGAGTTTCCAGTACAAATGTGTTTTTAGGTAAAAAAAAACAAACCTCATACTTTTATGCAGTAACAGATTTACCACTAGGCTACATAGGCAACCGCTTAGGGCCCAGCGGGTCCAAGGGGGCCCTCCAACAGGCAGAGGCCTGGGTCAACAGCTGAGGGGGACATTCGTCCCATTTGCAGCGATGCTGAGGCTGCAGCGCACGGAGTGTCCCTTGTCATAGAGTGCACTTCCTGGCTCCTATCTGCTTCCTGATTTACAGATGGAGCCTCGCTCATCTAGGTTTCTCTGCTGCGCCTAGGTGCACCAAGGCTTATTAGCATAAGCCTTTCATCTATTGTTCTCAGCTGCAATACAATACAGAGAGAACAATACAGCAGGAGATAAGGGTGTGTACACACGGTGAGATCCTTGCTATGTCCTATTTTTACTTGCGATTTCCCTTGAACTCCCCAGAGGCCAGATAGTACAGATTTTGACTAACTTTTCTTGAGATCTGTACTATGTGTGCTTACGATTTTGGCTTATGTGAGATTTTGGCTTATGTGAGATGTCATTGACATGTGAGAAGAACTAGATAGTACACCGATCTAGCAAGGATTGACTTGCCTGCACAGTCTATCTTTTCTTGCGATGCCGACCTGGCGGGACCGCACATCGGGATCGCAAGGTGACTTTCACCTTGCGATCTGCACTAACTTTTCTTACGATTTTGACTATATAGTCAAAATCTTAAGAAAAAATATCACCGTGTGTACACACCCTAAGTCATTACAGCAGGGGATTAAGTCCGACTGCCCTGGCTCAATTACTCCTATTAAAGGGATAGATGAGGAGGCCTCCATCTGTAGTTGACAAGTCGGATAGTACAGCTGCCTAGTACTCTCCTCTAGCCGGGGAGACTGCAGATTGGAATCCTGGAACTCCTGTCAACTCCTCTGTCTCCAGCATGACCTGTCACTGGCATGCTCAGGGGGCTCTCCTCATTCTCCAGTCCGGGGTCTGCACCTCATTGCCATGCCAAACATCATACTCTTCAGTGGCAGCTCCCACCAGGACCGACCCAAAAGGTGGCTGTGCGCCTTGGGCTGGAGCTGGGCAAGGTGGTCACCAAGAAGGTCATTCTTCGTGGGAAGGGGCATGACAAGATTGATCCCAGAGAAAGCCCATGCTATGATGGCCCTTCCTACATTTTAGATATATAACACATTTCAATATACTGAACTGCCACACCCAAGATTCAAACCTATAACCTACTGAATTCTAATCAAACTCCCTACTCATTGAGCTATTTGATCCTGCATAAAAACTATGAACACTATATGAAGCTACTGTTACTTTGTAAAGAATAATCAGCATTGTAATTGAGCAGATCTATGTAGTGTGCAGCCACACACCCAATCTCTTGCAGCCACACACTACATAGATCTACTCAGTCACAATGCTGATCATTCTTTCACAAAGTACAAGGTAAGCTTCAAATAGTTAGAATTCTCTGTATTTCTATGTAAGGCCAGATAGCTCAATTAATAGATTGTCTGACTGCAATGCCACAGGCAATGGGTTTGAATCCCGGGTATGTCAGCATCTTAAAATGTAATAAAGGACAGTGTGACTGAATAACAAAGAAATCTCAAGTAGAGTTCATGAATGTTGTATAGGTATTAGCGGCAGAAGGGGTGGGGGTAGGAGACAGCGGAGGTCAGGAGATGCTGGGCTACAAAAAGGGGGGAAGCTGCAAGTGAAAGTAATAAAAACAGATAATTGACAAGGGCTGCCAACAGCGCCCCCTACCCTGCAGCGCTATGTGTGGTGCCCCCTTCTTACACTGCTAGTTACGGCCCTGGTTGAGGTCATCCATAATCCATACTTCCCAACTTTCGAATGTTTGGATTCAGGACCTGCATGTTGGCCTGCAGGTGGGACAGCAGGACAGTGTCCAATTAGCGAGACTGTCTCTCTGTATTCGGGACAGTTGAGAGGTATAATATTCATCCCATTCTCATACCTCCCAACTGTCTTGAATATAGCGGGACAGTCCTGCTAATTGGACACTGTCCCGCTGTCCCACCCGCAGGCTGCAGTGTCCCGTGCGCGTGACAGTTGGGAGAGCCAGTGATCACCGCTGATCTGCTCTGCAAAGCAGCCGGTGATCACTGAATAGATGCCAGGGATGGTTCGCGCGGGTGCTGCCCAGCTGCTCAGCAGGCATCCCGACAAGGAACACAATCCCGGCACCAGATTGTGAACCTCCGGGATCCTGAACAAGCGTGGACTGGAACGCCAGCCAGGTAAGCTGCTGGTAGGGAGGATAGGTTTAGGCTTTGGGGGAAGGGTGAGGATTTGCAGTGGAAAAGGGAAGGTTAGGCTGCCAGGAAGGGGGGGGGGGGGGCTAGGTTTAGGCACCCCCAGGCACGGTTAGGGTTAGGCTGTGTGGGAGAGAGTGTTAGGTTTAGGGTTAGGATTAGGCAGTGGGAAAGGGAAGTTTAGGGTTAGGCAGACGGAAGGGGAGGTTAAGTTTAGGCACCCCCCTGGGGAGTGTTAGGGTTAGGCTGTGTGGGAGAGAGTGTTAGGTTTAGGCTTTGGGGTTAGGGTTAGGCACTGCGAAAGGGAAGGTTAGGGTTAGGCAGACGGGAGGGGAGGTTAGGTTTAGGCACCTGTGGGGAGGGTTAGGGTTAGGCTGTGTGGTAGGGAGGATTAGGTTTAGGTTGCGGGACGGTGGGGTTAAGTTTAGGCACCACCAGGGAGGGTTAGGGGGGCATTTGGGTAAGGCAACTATACTTACCTTGCCCGTGTCGGGATTCTAATAATCAGGATGTCACGTTTGGTCATCTGACCGCCGGTATCATGAACGCCGGAATTTCCTACCCAAGACAACCAAAGTGTCCCATGCGTTTTGCAGTGTAAGATATACTGTATTTCAGAGTAAACTGCTTGGGGTGCATTTGTACACAGCACTCCACTACCATAAAATTGTGTCCAAATATCGACATGCTTATCTAGAGAATAAGAAAAAACAACAACAAATGTATGGTCCCACGATATTTACAGTACACATGTAAAACAAACACACCTTGTTTGGTAGTGTTTAAAGTAATTTGACCAAATAAACAAGTTGCAGTTTGGTGCCCCCCCATTAAAAAAAAAAAATTATTAATAATAATAATTATATATATATAGATATATATTTACAAACACACACATACACGACTTACATAATTATATAGATAGCACTCTCAGCCAGTGTACAGGGACCGGTGCCCGTTGTGAACTGTCAGGGATTAAGCTACACTGTGATTCAGCCATCTGCAGCATATAGAATCAGCGAGTCCCATATCACAGTTCAGCAGCAGCGGTGGGTGCACCGTTGCGTGCTGCAGCATAGGCTGAGCGGTACCAGGCAGAATCCGTCCTGTACCCTATTGCAGGTGTTAGCAGGGCTCCTGGGACTGAGCCGATCAACTCTGCAGCAGCAGCAGTAGCGGGTGCACTGTCCTCCTTTGAAAGAGCAGCGGTCACACTGGACCCCCCTCTTTGAACCACACAGGTGCTGCTGTATGTGCAGGTGCCCCTTCAGGGCTTGGAGCCCAGAGGCAGGTGGCTCCATTGCCTCTGGGAGCTATGCCCCTGTTGTAGGGAGATAAAGTACCAGCCAATCAGCTCCTGTCATGTCTCAAAGCCAGCCTGTAACATGGCAGTTAGGAGCGGATATAAAAACAGGCTCATGAAAGACTGATCGCCCATAAATATTGTATTTCCATGATGCAATTAGGGAGATATTGAGCCTTATAGAGCTGGGGTGTACACGCCCACTTGGTACTGGCCACACCCACACATCACTGGTCACCCCCACACAGCACTGGCCACCTCCACACAGCACTGACCACACCCACACAGTACAGGTCACACCCACACAGTGCTGGCCACACCTCCACCGCTTCTCACAACAGGCCCTTGGTCATATTTTGCCCCAGGTCCATGTGGCTCTTGATCTGGCCCTGACATTCCATTTTTCTGATAAAACACAATGAAAACTGTATCTATAACCAGCAATGACATTTCTCAACATATTTAAAAAGAGAAGTAAATCTGAACCGTGTAACTATAGACCAGTTAGTATTACATCTGTAGTGGGGAAAGTACTGGAAGGTATTATGGGGGTAATTCCAAGTTGATCGCAGCAGGAAATTTTTTAGCAGTTGGGCAAAACCATGTGCACTGCAGGGGAGGCAGATATAACATGTGCAGAGAGAGTTAGATTTGGGTGGGTTATTTTGTTTCTGTGCAGGATAAATACTGGCTGCTTTACGTTTACACTGCAATTTAGATTGCAGATTGAACTCACCACACCCAAATCTATCTCTCTCTGCACATGTTATATCTGCCTCCCCTGCAGTGCACATGGTTTTGCCCAACTGCTAAAAAATTTCCTGCTGCGATCAACTTGGAATTACCCCCTATAATCGATAATATACAGAAGTTCCTTGAAGCCAATAAGATTATTAATAGGAACCAACATGGATTTGTGAAGGATAGATCATGTTAAACAAACTTACCAGGCTTTTATGAAACAGTTAGCACGAACCTAGATTAGGGGACGGAGGTGGATATAAGCTTTTTAGACTTTGCTAAAGCTTTTGACACAGTACCGCACATGAGACTTATCTATAAGTTACAAGAACTGGGGCTAGGGAGCACAATATGTACTTGGTTAAGAAATTGGTTAGATAATAGGGAGCAGCGCGTTGTGGTTAATGGAACTTTTTCAAATTGGACTGAAGTACTAAGTGGTGTGGCACAAGGGTCTGTACTTGGACCGCTATTGTTTAACATTTTCATAAATGATCCAGCAGTAGGCCTAGAGAGCATGGTGTCAATTTTGCGGGTGATACTAAACTGTGTAAGGTTATAACTCGGAGGGAGATGCTGTGTCTCTTCAGAATGACTTATTTAAACTGGAAGCATGGGCAGCAAAATGGAGAATGAGGTTCAATACAGACAAGTGTAAGGTAATGCACTTTGGTAGCAAGAACATAAATACCACCTCCATACTAAATGGGGTAACATTAGGGGTTTCTGTACTGGAAAAAGACTTAGGTGTTTACATTGATAACAAACTTAGCAGCAGTACCCAAAGTAGGATTGCAGCAATGAAGACAAACAAGGAATTAGCATGCATAAAGCGGGGAATTGATGCAAGGGATGAGAGTGTTATACTCCCACTATATAAATCCCTAGTGAGGCAACATCTTGAATACTGTACACAATATTGGGCACCATACTACAAAAAGGATATCCTGGAACAAGAAAAGTTTCTGAGGAGGGCGACCAAACTGATTAGGGGGATGGAGACGCTGGATACGAGGAAAGGCTTGCTAGGCTAGGCATCTTTACACTGGAAAAGAGGAGATTAAGAGGGGACATAATTAACATTTACAAATATATAAGGGGACAATACACAGAGCTTGCGGGGGATCTGTTTTTGGTAAGATCAACTCAGAGGACACGTGGACATCCGCTTAGGTTAGAAGAGAGGAGATTTCGCACACAGAGGTGAAAAGGTTTATTCACAGTAAGGACAATACAGTACGTGTTTGGAATTCCCTACCAGATAGAGCAGTAATGGCGGACTCGGTCAACACTATTAAGAATGGGCTAGATAAATTCCTAATGGATAAAGATATACAGGGTTATGGTGGGTAGATCACGCACTACAGTAAAAAAAAAAAAGGAAGAATAAACAAAACGGCCAACTTTCACAACAGTTGAAATTAGTCCTAAAAATAATATAGCGTAGGAGACCACAAATAGGTTGAACCCGATGGACAAATTGTCTTTTTTCAACCTCAGAAACTATGTAACTATGTAACAAAGTTGGCCCAAATCACTCCAGCAATACTTTGCATTGCACAATCTTTGTCTTACCCAGACGACACAATATCTTGCTGTCAAAATAGGTGTTTATTTCAATCTAATGCTCCCTTAACTTTCCCTGAGCAATGGCCCTTTCACTCTACCTAAGCTGGTAAGAATGTTGATTGATAGTGTTTCTCTAAGCTTGTCTCAGCAATAGTCTTAACAAGCAGCACAACAGACAGCGGCAACCTCTCATCCAAAGCTTTGAAGATGCAGCAGAGTAAATAAATAAGATTTAACCTAAGCCAGAGCAGCCAGGATAGGACACCATCTGTAGGACTGAAAGTTCATAAGCCTCACAGCGGGGAGAGACAGTGCTCAAATTACTAAAATACTTTCTCAAATGTTAATCATGACTTCTGCTGCTTGGCTATGGGAAGGAGGCTGCAGCACATAGCTCTCTGCCATGAAATTGTATCAGGAATGTGTTATGCAGGCGGTATCAATTATATCCTATGGTGTCTATGGACAAGCCATGTTGACTTTCATCTAAAATACCTTGGACATAGATGCAGAAAATTGAAGTTCATTTAACCCGTCCACTGATAATTTACTGCAAAATGTAAGGCACACTCTGCGGCAGTTCAAGGAAATATTTACTGGAAGTGATTGCTTAATTCAAACCTGTACCTGGTTAAACAATGCATAACATTCACACACATACTGTAGTTATTACTAGAGATGAGCGCCTGAAATTTTTCGGGTTTTGTGTTTTGGTTTTGGGTTCGGTTCCGCGGCCGTGTTTTGGGTTCGAACGCGTTTTGGCAAAACCTCACCGAATTATTTTTGTCGGATTCGGGTGTGTTTTGGATTCGGGTGTTTTTTTCAAAAAACACTAAAAAACAGCTTAAATCATAGAATTTGGGGGTCATTTTGATCCCAAAGTATTATTAACCTCAAAAACCATAATTTACACTCATTTTCAGTCTATTCTGAATACCTCACACCTCACAATATTATTTTTAGTCCTAAAATTTGCACCGAGGTCGCTGTGTGAGTAAGATAAGCGACCCTAGTGGCCGACACAAACACCGGGCCCATCTAGGAGTGGCACTGCAGTGTCACGCAGGATGTCCCTTCCAAAAAACCCTCCCCAAACAGCACATGACGCAAAGAAAAAAAGAGGCGCAATGAGGTAGCTGTGTGAGTAAGATTAGCGACCCTAGTGGCCGACACAAACACCGGGCCCATCTAGGAGTGGCACTGCAGTGTCACGCAGGATGGCCCTTCCAAAAAACCCTCCCCAAACAGCACATGACGCAAAGAAAAAAAGAGGCGCAATGAGGTAGCTGTGTGAGTAAGATTAGCGACCCTAGTGGCCGACACAAACACCGGGCCCATCTAGGAGTGGCACTGCAGTGTCACGCAGGATGTCCCTTCCAAAAAACCCTCCCCAAACAGCACATGACGCAAAGAAAAAAAGAGGCGCAATGAGGTAGCTGTGTGAGTAAGATTAGCGACCCTAGTGGCCGACACAAACACCGGGCCCATCTAGGAGTGGCACTGCAGTGTCACGCAGGATGTCCCTTCCAAAAAACCCTCCCCAAACAGCACATGACGCAAAGAAAAAAAGAGGCGCAATGAGGTAGCTGACTGTGTGAGTAAGATTAGCGACCCTAGTGGCCGACACAAACACCGGGCCCATCTAGGAGTGGCACTGCAGTGTCACGCAGGATGTCCCTTCCAAAAAACCCTCCCCAATCAGCACATGATGCAAAGAAAAAGAAAAGAAAAAAGAGGTGCAAGATGGAATTGTCCTTGGGCCCTCCCACCCACCCTTATGTTGTATAAACAAAACAGGACATGCACACTTTAACCAACCCATCATTTCAGTGACAGGGTCTGCCACACGACTGTGACTGATATGACGGGTTGGTTTGGACCCCCCCCAAAAAAGAAGCAATTAATCTCTCCTTGCACAAACTGGCTCTACAGAGGCAAGATGTCCACCTCATCTTCACCCTCCGATATATCACCGTGTACATCCCCCTCCTCACAGATTATCAATTCGTCCCCACTGGAATCCACCATCTCAGCTCCCTGTGTACTTTGTGGAGGCAATTGCTGCTGGTCAATGTCTCCGCGGAGGAATTGATTATAATTCATTTTAATGAACATCATCTTCTCCACATTTTCTGGATGTAACCTCGTACGCCGATTGCGGACAAGGTGAGCGGCGGCACTAAACACTCTTTCGGAGTACACACTTGTGGGAGGGCAACTTAGGTAGAATAAAGCCAGTTTGTGCAAGGGCCTCCAAATTGCCTCTTTTTCCTGCCAGTATAAGTACGGACTGTGTGACGTGCCTACTTGGATGCGGTCACTCATATAATCCTCCACCATTCTATCAATGTTGAGAGAATCATATGCAGTGACAGTAGACGACATGTCCGTAATCGTTGTCAGGTCCTTCAGTCCGGACCAGATGTCAGCATCAGCAGTCGCTCCAGACTGCCCTGCATCACCGCCAGCGGGTGGGCTCGGAATTCTGAGCCTTTTCCTCGCACCCCCAGTTGCGGGAGAATGTGAAGGAGGAGATGTTGACAGGTCGCGTTCCGCTTGACTTGACAATTTTGTCACCAGCAGGTCTTTCAACCCCAGCAGACCTGTGTCTGCCGGAAAGAGAGATCCAAGGTAGGCTTTAAATCTAGGATCGAGCACGGTGGCCAAAATGTAGTGCTCTGATTTCAACAGATTGACCACCCGTGAATCCTTGTTAAGCGAATTAAGGGCTGCATCCACAAGTCCCACATGCCTAGCGGAATCGCTCCCTTTTAGCTCCTTCTTCAATGCCTCCAGCTTCTTCTGCAAAAGCCTGATGAGGGGAATGACCTGACTCAGGCTGGCAGTGTCTGAACTGACTTCACGTGTGGCAAGTTCAAAGGGCATCAGAACCTTGCACAACGTTGAAATCATTCTCCACTGCACTTGAGACAGGTGCATTCCACCTACTATATCGTGCTCAATTGTATAGGCTTGAATGGCCTTTTGCTGCTCCTCCAACCTCTGAAGCATATAGAGGGTTGAATTCCACCTCGTTACCACTTCTTGCTTCAGATGATGGCAGGGCAGGTTCAGTAGTTTTTGGTGGTGCTCCAGTCTTCTGTACGTGGTGCCTGTACGCCGAAAGTGTCCCGCAATTTTTCTGGCCACCGACAGCATCTCTTGCACGCCCCTGTCGTTTTTTAAAAAATTCTGCACCACCAAATTCAAGGTATGTGCAAAACATGGGACGTGCTGGAATTTGCCCATATTTAATGCACACACAATATTGCTGGCGTTGTCCGATGCCACAAATCCACAGGAGAGTCCAATTGGGGTAAGCCATTCCGCGATGATCTTCCTCAGTTGCCGTAAGAGGTTTTCAGCTGTGTGCGTATTCTGGAAAGCGGTGATACAAAGCGTAGCCTGCCTAGGAAAGAGTTGGCGTTTGCGAGATGCTGCTACTGGTGCCGCCGCTGCTGTTCTTGCGGCGGGAGTCCATACATCTACCCAGTGGGCTGTCACAGTCATATAGTCCTGACCCTGCCCTGCTCCACTTGTCCACATGTCCGTGGTTAAGTGGACATTGGGTACAACTGCATTTTTTAGGACACTGGTGAGTCTTTTTCTGACGTCCGTGTACATTCTCGGTATCGCCTGCCTAGAGAAGTGGAACCTAGATGGTATTTGGTAACGGGGGCACACTGCCTCAATAAATTGTCTAGTTCCCTGTGAACTAACGACGGATACCGGACGCACGTCTAACACCAACATAGTTGTCAAGGACTCAGTTATCCGCTTTGCAGTAGGATGACTGCTGTGATATTTCATCTTCCTCGCAAAGGACTGTTGAACAGTCAATTGCTTACTGGAAGTAGTACAAGTGGGCTTACGACTTCCCCTCTGGGATGACCATCGACTCCCAGCGGCAACAACAGCAGCGCCAGCAGCAGTAGGCGTTACACGCAAGGATGCATCGGAGGAATCCCAGGCAGGAGAGGACTCGTCAGAATTGCCAGTGACATGGCCTGCAGGACTATTGGCATTCCTGGGGAAGGAGGAAATTGACACTGAGGGAGTTGGTGGGGTGGTTTGCGTGAGCTTGGTTACAAGAGGAAGGGATTTACTGGTCAGTGGACTGCTTCCGCTGTCACCCAAAGTTTTTGAACTTGTCACTGACTTATTATGAATGCGCTGCAGGTGACGTATAAGGGAGGATGTTCCGAGGTGGTTAACGTCCTTACCCCTACTTATTACAGCTTGACAAAGGGAACACACGGCTTGACACCTGTTGTCCGCATTTCTGGTGAAATACCTCCACACCGAAGAGCTGATTTTTTTGGTATTTTCACCTGGCATGTCAACGGCCATATTCCTCCCACGGACAACAGGTGTCTCCCCGGGTGCCTGACTTAAACAAACCACCTCACCATCAGAATCCTCCTGGTCAATTTCCTCCCCAGCGCCAGCAACACCCATATCCTCCTCATCCTGGTGTACTTCAACACTGACATCTTCAATCTGACTATCAGGAACTGGACTGCGGGTGCTCCTTCCAGCACTTGCAGGGGGCGTGCAAATGGTGGAAGGCGCATGCTCTTCACGTCCAGTGTTGGGAAGGTCAGGCATCGCAACCGACACAATTGGACTCTCCTTGTGGATTTGGGATTTCGAAGAATGCACAGTTCTTTGCTGTGCTGCTTTTGCCAGCTTGAGTCTTTTCATTTTTCTAGCGAGAGGCTGAGTGCTTCCATCCTCATGTGAAGCTGAACCACTAGCCATGAACCAGTGGCGTAAGTTCGTCCCAGTCGCCCGGAGGCATGATAAATGTTGGTGCCCCCCTACATATACACACACATACCATATGTAACTATCCGGCACTCAGGGTGAACAGTAGCAGCGTGCTCAGGTACCTTTCCCAACAGTGATATAGATACACATAAAAAGTAGACGCACTCCAAGTCAGTCATTACAATAAAAACAGAAACCAGCATACCTTTATAGTACACCTACATCACTCCCTCACCCGCCAGTAGGTCTCGATGGAGATGCTTTGGCGCAGCGGTGTGCCGATAAATATAAAAAACACACAAACACCTCATTCACTTAAAAGCACACACACGCCTCTTTCACTTAAACATACACACATGCCTCTTTCGTCGGGCAGCTCGGCGGTGGATCTGCCAGTGTGTAGGGCAAATCAGTTAAAGTGACCGCAGTTCAGTTGGTTCCCAGGATTGTAGCAGGCAGCAGTGAATGAGGCCAGTCCTGCTGTCTGTGTGGTCCTGCTCTCCCCCTAGCTCCAAACCACAATGGGCTGCCAGAGATTGTTACTGGAGAGGGGTGCATGCAGCAGCAAGGAACTTGCCATGAGGAGAGTATTTGTCTGCTACTCTAGGGGAGCTCACACGTATCACTGCTTCTGCGGATTAATTATTGCTGGCTCCGAACCATTGCAGTTGGAGGCACCGCCAGGCAGTGCCCCTCCTTAGCTAGTGCCTCGGGCAGGTTCCATCCTGGTCAATAAAGAGATACGCTCCTGGCACTAAATAACCTTCTCCCCCCTACTACACATTGCCCCCCCACTCAGGGGCAAACGTAGGATATGCAGGAGGGGGTTTCCAGAGGGGGGTGGAGCCAAGCATGGGGGTGGAGACTGTGGTGACCCAGTATATGCCAGGTCCATTAAACTAGCATAGAAAGAAAGGCCTACATGTGATGATAGATAGATAGATAGATAGATAGATAGATAGATAGATAGATCAAATGTATTTTAAAATAGTCATAGAGCTATTCTAAAAATGTATTAGAAAACCATCACTGTATAGAAACATGACAATGCCAGGTGCTAGACCTTGAAGGGGTTAGCCAGATAAGGAAACATATATATATATATATATATATATATATATATATATATACACATACATACATACATACACACTCCCCATCCTCAGGTAGCATATGCCGGTGCCCTCTGGTAATAATGAAACAAAGCCATTACCATCCAAATAATACATGTGTCGGCGGCACTCGTAGCTCAGAAAGACTTTGTCTTCAGTGCTTCAACGCTTCAATGGCGTTTACAAGACATTTTCACATTACACATACACTGTATAATTAATATATATATATATATATATAATATTTGTACACATGTAGCCATGCTCATCCATCTCGCAATGCGTACACATAGCGGCATGGATGATGCAAGTAGTGTGACCGCTGCGCATGTGCGTACGCACATACACTGTATTCCAATGTGCAAATGCCACGCTGCGATCAATCGCAGTGTGGCGCATATGCGCTATCCGTGATGCGTATGCCTGTGCGTACACATCGTGAGATAGAGGAGGCTGGCTACATCTGTAATATATATATATATATATATATATATATATAATATAAACTTATAAAATATTACTGCATGCTGTATGTATATTTGTGAATTATCTAAGCTTGAAATACAGTACCTTCCTCCAGGAAGGAAGAGTGGGCTGAGTGAATAGAAGCAGAACGGAATGTAAGGGCTGTGGCAGCATCAGAGACAACAGCAGCTGCAGCTGACATACAGCCAGCCCACAACAGGTGTACAACCCGCGATTTGCGGGTCTCTAAAAGGGGCAGGGCCAAATCCAAAAGGGGCGGGGCTTAAATCGCGGGTCTCCGCGGCGGGTTTTTTACAAAAATAATAATAATTTGGTCTGGCAGTGGGGGTTTCTGGGTACTCAGAAACCCCCCCTGCGTGCGCTAGTGCCCCCACTCCCCCAGACAGATCTCCATGTCCCCCTATCAGCCAGTGCACCTCTGTAGGCAGCCTGTCAGTCTTTAAAGAAAAAAAAAAGTCCTGCAACCTGCATGACATTTTACTTTTTAAAGACTGACTGCAGCATGTGCCAACAGTGCAATCAGACTCATTCAGTGGCACCTGACTTTCCCCACTCTGTCTGCCCTCGTGTACCTGCTCCTGTGCACAGGCTGGCAGGCTACAGCTGATGACTGCCTGGGGGATCGCTGTGCAGGCTGCTGAACTCACCTCTCCTGGATGCGCACCCTCTTCCCTTTCATCCTCCGAGGTGCGTGACAGCCGTGACTTCAGTGGCGCGTGTACCGCCTTTCAGTTAGGTGGGACGAGCCTCTTCTCACTACAGTGGCCTCACTAGTAACAGTCTGTATGGGCTGCCTGTCATGCACAAAACCGCGACCCGGTGATGACCTAAGGGGGCGGAGCCACAGATGACAGGCGGCCTCACGCACCAACCAGCCCACCGGTAATTCCCCTGGTGAAGTTAATGGCCCTGGACTCACAGCTCCTCCGTCTGCAATAGCAGCGAGCAGACAGTGGAGAAGTGCCCCCTTGAGGTCAGGAGCCCGGCGGCAGCCGACTCCACTGCCTCCCACAGTTCCGCCCCTGCCATGAACATAGGCCAGGGCCTCAGCCGTTCCTTGCCACTCCGTGTGGTAAATGGCATATTGGCAAGTTTACGCTTCTCCTCCGACAATTTTATTTTAGGTTTTGGAGTCCTTTTTTTACTGATATTTGGTGTTTTGGATTTGACATGCTCTGTACTATGACATTGGGCATCGGCCTTGGCAGACGACGTTGCTGGCATTTCATCGTCTCGGCCATGACTAGTGGCAGCAGCTTCAGCACGAGGTGGAAGTGGATCTTGATCTTTCCCTAATTTTGGAACCTCAACATTTTTGTTCTCCATATTTTAATAGGCACAACTAAAAGGCACCTCAGGTAAACAATGGAGATGGATGGATTGGATACTAGTATACAATTATGGACGGGCTGCCGAGTGCCGACACAGAGGTAGCCACAGCCGTGAACTACCGCACTGTACTGTGTCTGCTGCTAATATATAGACTGGTTGATAAAGAGATAGTATACTCGTAACTAGTATGTATGTATAAAGAAAGAAAAAAAAAACCACGGTTAGGTGGTATATACAATTATGGACGGGCTGCCGAGTGCCGACACAGAGGTAGCCACAGCCGTGAACTACCGCACTGTACTGTGTCTGCTGCTAATATAGACTGGTTGATAAAGAGATAGTATACTCGTAACTAGTATGTATGTATAAAGAAAGAAAAAAAAACCACGGTTAGGTGGTATATACAATTATGGACGGGCTGCCGAGTGCCGACACAGAGGTAGCCACAGCCGTGAACTACCGCACTGTACTGTGTCTGCTGCTAATATATAGACTGGTTGATAAAGAGATAGTATACTCGTAACTAGTATGTATGTATAAAGAAAGAAAAAAAAACCACGGTTAGGTGGTATATACAATTATGGACGGGCTGCCGAGTGCCGACACAGAGGTAGCCACAGCCGTGAACTACCGCACTGTACTGTGTCTGCTGCTAATATAGACTGGTTGATAAAGAGATAGTATACTCGTAACTAGTATGTATGTATAAAGAAAGAAAAAAAAACCACGGTTAGGTGGTATATACAATTATGGACGGGCTGCCGAGTGCCGACACAGAGGTAGCCACAGCCGTGAACTACCGCACTGTACTGTGTCTGCTGCTAATATAGACTGGTTGATAAAGAGATAGTATACTCGTAACTAGTATGTATGTATAAAGAAAGAAAAAAAAACCACGGTTAGGTGGTATATACAATTATGGACGGGCTGCCGAGTGCCGACACAGAGGTAGCCACAGCCGTGAACTACCGCACTGTACTGTGTCTGCTGCTAATATATAGACTGGTTGATAAAGAGATAGTATACTCGTAACTAGTATGTATGTATAAAGAAAGAAAAAAAAACCACGGTTAGGTGGTATATACAATTATGGACGGGCTGCCGAGTGCCGACACAGAGGTAGCCACAGCCGTGAACTACCGCACTGTACTGTGTCTGCTGCTAATATAGACTGGTTGATAAAGAGATAGTATACTCGTAACTAGTATGTATGTATAAAGAAAGAAAAAAAAACCACGGTTAGGTGGTATATACAATTATGGACGGGCTGCCGAGTGCCGACACAGAGGTAGCCACAGCCGTGAACTACCGCACTGTACTGTGTCTGCTGCTAATATATAGACTGGTTGATAAAGAGATAGTATACTACTAATATTATATATACTGGTGGTCAGGTCACTGGTCACTAGTCACACTGGCAGTGGCACTCCTGCAGCAAAAGTGTGCACTGTTTAATTTTAATATAATATTATGTACTCCTGGCTCCTGCTATAACCTATAACTGGCACTGCAGTAGTGCTCCCCAGTCTCCCCCACAATTATAAGCTGTGTGAGCTGAGCAGTCAGACAGATATATAATATATATAGATGATGCAGCACACTGGCCTGAGCCTGAGCAGTGCACACAGATATGGTATGTGACTGACTGAGTCACTGTGTGTATCGCTTTTTTCAGGCAGAGAACGGATATATTAAATAAACTGCACTGTGTGTCTGGTGGTCACTCACTATATAATATATTATGTACTCCTGGCTCCTGCTATAACCTATAACTGGCACTGCAGTAGTGCTCCCCAGTCTCCCCCACAATTATAAGCTGTGTGAGCTGAGCAGTCAGACAGATATATATAATATTATATATAGATAATAGATGATGCAGCACACTGGCCTGAGCCTGAGCAGTGCACACAGATATGGTATGTGACTGAGTCACTGTGTGCTGTGTATCGCTTTTTTCAGGCAGAGAACGGATTATAAATAAAACTGGTGGTCACTGGTCACTATCAGCAAAACTCTGCACTGTACTGAGTACTCCTAATGCTCCCCAAAATTAGTAAATCAAGTGTCTCTCTAATCTATTCTAAACGGAGAGGACGCCAGCCACGTCCTCTCCCTATCAATCTCAATGCACGTGTGAAAATGGCGGCGACGCGCGGCTCCTTATATAGAATCCGAGTCTCGCGATAGAATCCGAGCCTCGCGAGAATCCGACAGCGTCATGATGACGTTCGGGCGCGCTCGGGTTAACCGAGCAAGGCGGGAAGATCCGAGTCGCTCGGACCCGTGAAAAAAAACATGAAGTTCTGGCGGGTTCGGATTCAGAGAAACCGAACCCGCTCATCTCTAGTTATTACCATATGGATGTTGCTGCACAAAGGGGCAGATGTATTAACCTGGAGAAGGGATAAAGAATTCATAAAGTAGTGATAAGTGCAAGGTGATAACGCACCAGTCAGCTCCTAACTGACATTTTTTTAAATCTATAATGATTGGCTGGTGCGTTATCACCGTGCACTTATCACACTGCTTTATCACTTCTATATCCCTTCTCCATGTTAATACATCTGCCCAAAGAGCTTACTGCTGCTTTTATGCAGCCCTTGTTATGGAGTGTTTTTATTATGGTACATTTTGATATCAATACATTTGCAAAGGGAATCAATTATATAGGGCCTGATTCCAGAGTACATGCAATGCCTGACTGGGAGGTGGCTATTTAGAAATACGGTGATGCAGTGGCGGAACTAGCGAGCGGTGGGCCCATGTGCGACAAAATGCTTTGCCCCCCCCATCTAAGTCCACCGCCTCACCCCTGGAGAGGATCTGGTGAGGGGGACCTGCTCAGGGCCAGAGAAATGGATACCTAGCAACAGTTCCGTAATTAGTCATTTTAGTGCTGTGTGCAAGAAATGGCATTGGAGCCCCGCCCCTCTATGTAAAACAGGGGCAGTGCGCAAAAAAAATAGGGGCGTGGCTTCATGGGGAAGGGGGTGTGACCACAAAATAATACCAATTCATATAACGGTGCACAGTAGTCTCCATTATTCAAATTACGCCGCACGGTAGTACCACTACACCAGGTAGAGACCCTTTTACACATTATGGCGGACAGCTTCCCCTTTTTTACACATTACGGCAGACAGCGTCCCCCTTTTTACACATTAAGGCAGACAGCGTCCCCTTTTTACACATTACGACAGACAGTGTGCCCTTTTTACACATTACGACAGACAGCGTCCCCTTTTTTACACATTACGGCAGACAGCGTCCCTTTTTTACACATTACGGTAGACAGCATCCCTTTTTTACACATTACGGCAGACAGCGTCCCCTTTTTACACATTACGGCAGATAGCGTCCCCTTTTTACACATTACGACAGACAGCGTCCCCTTTTTACACATTACGACAGACAGCGTCCCCTTTTTTACACATTACGACAGACAGAGTCCCCTTTTTTACACATTACAGCAGACAGCGTCCCCTTTTTACACATTACGGCAGACAGCGTCCCATTTTTTGCACATTACGGCAGACAGCGTCCCATTTATTACACATTACGGCAGACAGCGTCCCATTTATTACACATTACGGCAGACAGCGTCCCATTTTTTGCATATTACGGCAGACAGCGTCCCATTTATTATACATTACGTCAGACAGCGTCCCATGCTTTGCACATTACGGCAAACAGGATAGATAGATAGAATAGGTATACTTACCGTTTCCGCTGGCTCAGGCTCCTTGTGCAGCTTCTGTTCTGGCAGGGGAGAAGAAGGAGGAGGAGAGGGGATGGAGGAGGGAGCCGCAGCAGCACTATGTCATTAGTAGAAGCGCTGCTGCTGCTGGACCTCTCCTTTACCATAGGCTGCCATCCGCCGCTGTGAATGCTGGGATGCGATGCGCATCCCAGCATTCACATCGGCGGAGGGCAGCCTATGGTAAAGGAGAGGGCCAGCAGCAGCAGCACTTCTACCAATTACACAGCGCTGCTGCGGCTCCCTCCTCCATCCCCCCTCCTCCTCCCCCCCTGTAGCCGGTGCGCGCATCATTTCCTCTGCGGAGGCGGAACACAGCGGCAGCCAGGCGGCATGTAATGAGTCAGTTTGACTCATTACATGCCGTTCTGGCTGCGGGCCCCTTGACAGTTGCGGGCCCCAGTGCAAGGCACTGCCTGCACTGGCGCTAGTTCCGCCTCTGCGGTGATGTACCGTCCAGGATTGTATTAAGGCAGGTGGGGGCCCATGGTAATGGAGGTTGTAGATGCCCCCACTATTGCTAGCAAAGTCCCCCCGCGTGCGACACACACACATCTAGACAGGGGTGTAGCCAGAACTTTGTGGGCCCCATAGCAACATTTTGAAGGGGACCCCGTCACAATGCTTCTAGAGAGACACCTCTCTGCAGCAGTTGTTAATTTTATGCCCAATAATAGTGCCCTAGTTCATTTTCTGAACCACAGTGGAGCCTTTTTTAATGTTTTGCCCCATAGAAGTGCCCTAGTTTATTTTATAAATCACAGTAGTGCTCAAGTTCACCCTGTGTCACATTTCAGAGCTGCCAGTACACATTATGCCGCACAGTACCCCCAATTCACATTATGATATAAAGTGCTCCCTGTTCATATTGTGCCTTATTACAGTGCCCCAGTCCATTAAAATGCCCTCCAGTTCATTTTATACCACACTACAATAAGCAGGTCAAGGGGCATACTTAGATATATTGCAGGCCCCAAGGAAAAAGTTTGAAAGCACCCCTACGTACCACCCAATGCGAAAAATGTATATAACACATGTAACTGTAACAGGGAAGGTGGGCCCCTCTCAGCTCTGGGCCCCATAGCAGCTACACTGCCTGCACCTATGGTAGCTACGCCCTTGCATCTAGACATTCGGAGCAGAGTAGCAGCAACAGCGCGCCGTAACACTCAGACATTCTGTCTTGCTGGATTTCCCTGCATGATCCCGCGAGATTGCCGGTGCACGGAGGAGCTTCTCAGCGGCTGCTGTTAATGAATGATTCAGAAACGGAGTGTGTGGGGGCCCCAGGACAGTCGCCCCTGTCGCCCCTCCCTTAAGCCAGCCCTAGTACCGCGTCTTGGCCGTGTTTTTTTTTTTGGGGGGGGGCTTGAAGAAGTGGTTGCTAACGCAAACATTTAATTGCTTACATTGGAAGTCATAATCTGACGGAGAATGTGCACGTAGCTTGGGGTTGGGGCAAGTTTTGATGGTGCGTCCCATGGTAGCGTATGAAGATGCACAAAATGGGCATCCTAGTCCTTGAGGATTCAGACGCAAGCTTGTACACCAGGCAGGGAGAGAGTTGATACTGCTGTAGCATTGGCATACGGTCACAGATATGACTACAGCAAAAGACGCTAAAGTGGTGGTGACTCGGAATCATCCCCATGGCGTAGATTGGGTTAATACCTGGGGGGAAAGGGGAGGATTGTAAAGAAAGTAACTTTTGTTTACTTCTTGTAAATGTGACTTTTTTTCTGCTTGCCTTAAAACGTTTTTTTTTTTTTAAATAAGCAGATTACTTGCGTGAATTTTTCGATCATATGATGTTAGTAGCACATTTAGTGGAGATCCAACATCTGAAATGAAGGCAGAGTTAGGTAATAATAAGTAAATTAGATCTCAGTGTTGCTCCGCAGGCGCTCCGCTTGCTGGTAGACTGTGTGCTTGGCGTAGGGAGCAGGGTTCCTCTCTTGTCCACATACTCTGCAGTAGGGATTGTTGAAGGGAGAAAATCTTGAATGGATGAAGAATTATGAGATAGAGATTATTGGTTGGGGAGGACGGATGATGAAGTCAGTGAGCACGAAGCAGATGGAACAGGATTATAAGTGAGCAGTCGGAGCAAGGCAGTGAGCATGCACTAATGACGGTAGAGGATAATTCTGATAAAGGAGGTGTAACATGGCTGGGTGAGACTCTGCGCTGGTCAGTGTAGTTACAGGGAATACCATGTTTTAGAAGGATCAGGAACAGGGAAAGAACGTTGGATTTTGTCTATTGAACTTTCTCTTTGATGGCAAATTGTCAGGATAGTCATAAATACAAAGTTGGCAATAAAAAACTGATTGAGATTTGATACAATTAGCAACAATTTAAATATAAATATCATTTAGAGACAACAGAGGGAGGCGCGAGGGATGGAACTACCCTGACAGCAGCCTTTTCCAGCTTGCAGGATGCCCGGACTCGGAGATGCACTAGAAAGGATGTGCCTGACACTCATCTTCATCCTCTTGGAGATTGTTGTGTAACGCCATGATGTCGTGTCCACTGTGGCTTGCGCTGTCGGCGCATTTCGGCACTTTCCCATACTACGGCACTGGTGAGGGCTCACATCACTATTTTACAGATATCCCATTATAGATACATCACTGGGACTAATGCAGAGTTCACCTTTATAAAGTCACTGGGCAGTTTTCCTGCTTTTAGTCTGCTTTGCTTTCTCTGTATCATTGACATCACTATGGGCCGGATGTAATGATAGTTCAGCAGCCGTGCGGGATGCCGGCTGAACTCGGACATTTTTTTAAAGGGGCAATCACTTACAAGGCATGGTTTTGTCCCTTTAAAAAAAACATCGGAGTTCGGCCAGCATCCCGCACGGCTGCTGAACTCGGCTGTTATTACATCCGACCCAGTATTGTAATTTGGGAAATTTATCTGGAGCTGTCTACAAGCATTAATACATTTAGGGGGAGATGTTTCAAACCTCGGAGAAAAATAAACTGGAGAGAGATAAACTACCAACCAATCAGCTCCAACTGTCATGTTTCATACTGCAGCCTGTAACACGGCAGTTAGACCCTAATTGGGTGGTACTTTATCTCTCTCCAAGATTTTATATATATATCTACCTAATTTACGCTGACCATAATATCCCTTTAAACTGGGACACTCATAAATTACACAGGTTCTGGGGCTGATTAAAACCAGGTTAGTGGCGTAACTACTGCCCCCGCAGTCCTCGCGGTGGCTTGGGGGCGAGGGGCTGCGGGGGCGCCACTGATTACAGCAGACTGACATGCGGACGAGCGCCCGCATGTCAGACTGCTTTCTCCTTCCCGCCGCCGCTTGTTGGAGGGACACGGACGGCACAGCGTGTGCCTCTCCTGTGTCCCTCCTGCATCATCTCCGGCGGCCGCGGGTCTAATAGGGGGAAGTGCCGTCCGTGAGCTCTAATTGGCTCACGGACGGCACTTCCCCCTATTAGACCCGCGGCCGCCGGAGATGATGCAGCAGGAGGGACACAGGAGAGGCGATCTGTGCCCTCCGTGTCCCTCCAATAAGCGTCGGCGGCGGCGGCGGCGACGGCGGCACTGGGAGGAATATCTGGCACTGGGGGGGGGATGTCTGGCACTGGGGCATATATGGCACTGGGGGGGAGATGTCTGGCACTAGGGGGGATATCTGGCACTGGGGCATATATGGCACTGGGGGGGGATGTCTGGCACTGGGGAGGATATCTGGCACTGGGGGGGGATGTCTGGCACTGGGGCATATATGGCACTGGGGGGGTGGATGTCTGGCACTGGGGGGGGGGATGTCTGGCACTAGGGGGGATATCTGGCACTGGGGGAATGTCTGGCACTGGGGGCATATGTGGCACTGGGGGGGAATATATGGCACTGGCGGCATATCTGGCACGGGGGGAATATCTGGCACTGGGGGCATATGTGGCACTGGGGGGGGGTATATGTGTACCTGGCACATGGGGGGGGGGCTATATTTGGCACCGGGGGCATGTGAGTACCTGGCACCGTGGGGGAATATCTGGCACTGGGGTCATATGTGGCACTGGGAGCACAGCCCTAGCAACAAGGACTACCTCCTAGCAACGAGCATGACACCCAGTGCATGAAACACCTGACAACGAGCATGACACCCAGTGCATGAAACACCTGGCAACGAGCATGACACCCAGTGCATGAAACCCCTGACAACGAGAAGGTAATTGAAAAGTAATTAGAAGCCTTACTGTAGGACTTAATGTGTAATGGGCATTACGGTGTGTGGCATAATGTATCACGGACATTGCGGTGTGTGTCATAATGTGTCACAGGCATTACGGTGTATGGTATACTATATCGCGGGCATTGTGATATGTGGTATAATGTCTCAGGGTCATTGCAGTGTGTGGCATAATGTATCACGGACATTGCGGTGTGTGTCATAATGTGTCAGGCATTACGGTGTGTGGTATACTATATCACGGGCATTGTGGTATGTGGTATAATGTCTCAGGGTCATTGCAGTGTGGCATAATACATAACGGGCATTGCGGTGTGTGGCATAGGGTATAACGGGCAGGGCATTGCGGTATGTGTCACAGGCATTACGGTGTATGGTATACTATATCACGGGCATTGTGGTATAATGTCTCAAGGTCATTGCGGTGTGTGTCATAATGTGTCACAGGCATTGTATGTGCTATAATGTATCAGGGGCATTGCAGTGTATAGCATAATGTATAACGGGCATTGCGATTCCTGTCATAATGTGTCTGGGGCATTACGGTGTGTGGCATAATGTGTCACAGGCATTACGGTGTGTGGCATAATGTGTCACAGGCATTACGGTGTGTGGCATAATGTGTCGGGGGCATTATGGTGTGTGGCATAATGTGTCATGTGCATTATTGTGTGTGGAATAATGTCTAAGGGCCATTGCAGTATGTGGCATAATGTATACTGGGCAGTACTATAAGGAGGAAAAATGACAAATAATGTAAGGGGCATGAATCAGGATTATTTTTCTTTCCTGTGGTGGCTAACGTCTGGGCGTGCAGGTTGCAAAACTGGGGTATAAGGTAGTCTTTTCCTGCAATACCACGCCACTTTATGAGAAACCACGCCCATTCCAACAAAACCACGCCCCTTTTTTTGCAGCGCGCCTTCGGCGCGCGCATATTTATCCCTTTCTTGCTCCCAATTATGCGGCGGGTGGGGGGGGGGCGCCAAAGAATTTTTTGGCTTGGGGGAGAAAAATTTCTAGTTACGCCACTGAACCAGGTGACATACAGACTTGAAGTCAGCCAGCCACAGAACCTGTATAATTTATGAATGTCCCAGTTTAAAGGGATATTATGGCCTACCTAATTCAATAATGGAAAAATAGTCCACAGTCCCAGGTATACAGATGATAGGTGTAGGCTGGAAAAGGCAGTTTAGGAATGCTGTAGCCCTTTAGAACACTGTGATAAACTACCTAACTAGTCTAGGTGAGTGTAAGAAAGCAGTGTTGATGCCATAGCAGGTAATTAATATTAATTCCATCTGACAGATCAGAAGGAACAGTGGGATGTCAGCCTGACAGCATGCATTTACACTAATCCCATACATGGAATACAGTCCTTGTGTACAATCACCTCATTCCTCTTCCCGCCGCCGCTCAGGCCTGTGTCTCTGGGATGCAGCATATGTACATTCCAGATGGGAGCTGGAGACAGATATGAAATTGGAACGAGATACTGTTTCATAGTAAAAAAAAAGCCTTGCTGTGGCCTGGAGCTCAGACTGTGTTCTTGGGTCATACTAATGGGATAATCCTGATTGGAGGCAATCTGCAGCAGTGTGATTCCAGGCCTGCGCATTCTGCCTCGCTCCCATTTCCTGCTCGTAAAAAGCAGCAGCATATAACCTGCAGGGAGAGCATGTTTGTGCAACACTCCATCCTTAGGAGACAGTGCTCTAACTTCCCTAGCACTCTCTGGCTGTCTGTCTAACAATGTAACAGATAATTATATCCAGTTTTAGCTATTTACTGGCCTGCTGCGACTCATAGCGAGCCATGTGCAGGCCTATTGCTGCTGTGACGGGCCAAACTTTACATTTAAGATTCTCCTAGAGGAGTGTTGGGGAAAAGGCGGGTACAGGGTCATAGCTGCAGAGGTGTAGCTTGGAGCCATGGTGCCTGGAGCATGCCCATGCTATCACGCCCCTCCCTTTACTGAATTATGCTAAAGTGACCTCTCCACTCTGTTCCACCTTTATCCGGCCCCTCTCCACTCTGTTCCACTATTACCCTGCCTCTCTCTGCTCTATACTGGCTTTTCCCTGTCCCTCTCTACTCTGTTCTGCCTTTACCCTGCCCCTCTCAGCTCTGTTCTGCTTTCACCCTGCCTCTCTCCACTCTGTTCCACTCTGTTCCACTTTTACCCTGCCCCCCTCCACTCTGTTCCACTTTTACCCTGCCCCTCTACTCTGTTCCGCTTTACCCTGCCCCTCTCAGCTCTGTTCTGCTTTCACCCTGCCTCTCTCCACTCTGTTCCACTTTTACTCCGTCCCTCTCCACTCTGTTCCGCTTTTACACTGCCTCTCTCCACTCTGTTCCACTTTTACCCTGCCCCCCTCCACTCTGTTCCACTTTTACCCTGTCCCTCTCCACTCTGTTCCACTTTTACCCTGCACCTCTCCACTCTGTTCCGCTTTTACCCTGTCCCTCTCCACTCTGTTCTGCTTTCACCCTGACTCTCTCCACTCTGTTCCACTTTTACCCTGTCCCTCTCCACTCTGTTCCACATTTACCCTGCACCTCTCCACTCTGTTCCACATTTACCCTGCACCTCTCCACTCTGTTCCACATTTACCCTGCACCTCTCCACTCTGTTCTGCTTTCACCCTGCCTCTCTCCACTCTGTTCCATTTTTACCCTGCACCTCTCCACTCTGTTCTGCTTTTACCCTGCACCTCTCCACTCTGTTCCGCTTTTACCCTGCACCTCTCCACTCTGTTCCGCTTTTACCCTGACCCTCTCCACTCTGTTCCGCTTTTACCCTGACCCTCTCCACTCTATTCTGCCTTTACCCTGCCTCTCTCCACTCTGTTCCACTCTGTTCCACTTTTACCCTGCCCCCCTCCACTCTGTTCCAGTTTTACCCTGCCCCTCTACTCTGTTCCGCTTTACCCTGCCCCTCTCAGCTCTGTTCTGCTTTCACCCTGCCTCTCTCCACTCTGTTCCACTTTTACTCCGTCCCTCTCCACTCTGTTCCGCTTTTACACTGCCTCTCTCCACTCTGTTCCACTTTTACCCTGCCCCCCTCCACTCTGTTCCACTTTTACCCTGTCCCTCTCCACTCTGTTCCACTTTTACCCTGCCTCTCTCCACTCTGTTCTGCTTTCACCCTGCCTCTCTCCACTCTGTTCCATTTTTACCCTGCCCCTCTCCACTCTGTTCCACTTTTACTCCGTCCTTCTCCACTCTGTTCCGCTTTTACCCTGCACCTCTCCACTCTGTTCCACATTTACCCTGCACCTCTCCACTCTGTTCTGCTTTCACCCTGCCTCTCTCCACTCTGTTCCATTTTTACCCTGCACCTCTCCACTCTGTTCTGCTTTTACCCTGCACCTCTCCACTCTGTTCCGCTTTTACCCTGCACCTCTCCACTCTGTTCCGCTTTTACCCTGACCCTCTCCACTCTATTCTGCCTTTACCCTGACCCTCTCCACTCTGTTCCACCTTTTCCCTGTCCCCCTCCACTCTGTCCCACCTTTTCCCTGTCCCTCTCCACTCTGTGCTGCCTTTGCACCATCCTTCACCCTGTGCCGCTCTCTAGTTTCACACCGACCAACATCAGTAGCTGCCCTGCCTGTACAGTCGCCCAGATCACCACAGTTAGACGCACGAGACTGAAAGTGGAGATGTATTAAGCCTTGAAAAGTGATAAATTTGACGGTGATAAAGTACCAGCCAATCAGCTCCAAACTGTCATGTTACAGGCTGTGTTTGAAAACTTACAGATAGGAGCTGGTTGGTACTTTATCACCATGAAATGTATCACTTTTTAAGGCTTAGTACATCTGGCCCTGTGAGTGACAGTCTCAACACAGCCTGCAAAACTTGTAAAGTCAGTCAGTGTAGTCAATCCAGATGGCGCCCTCCACAGCCACCCACGCTACACCCCTGAGTATGCGGCTCGCAAAGCCTTCACTAGATTAGTTATCCCTGTGCTTTGGAAGTCCCTAAAAACCCCAGATGCAAGTATTGGTTCTTAAGAATAGACTATGTTGTGTCAAGAGAGGATATTCAGCTCTCTTCAACAGAAAAACTTGTAGAGTGTAATGGGACCAGGTTCCCTTGGTTGGAGTATAAAGGATCAGGAACATATAGAGATGACATGTCTATGTCTGCCGTGTCCCACCAGCGCAAGGGCCTGAGTCTGTAAGTGCCCGTGCTTCAGTAGACCTTGCCCTGAAGTCCTTTGCATTATCTATAGTTCTCCGCAGTGATCGCCCCCATATCTTCTTTCATTTTCATGCGTATTATCTCAAAGGTGGACGAGTAACTGAGTGATCATTCTTCCAGCTTCTTCTCGCTGGTTATCATGGATATAGCTGCTCATTCACAGCCCGCTATGGTCCCTGATACAGTCAAGGGCAATGACTGTTCCATGCTATGTTATCTTGTCATTCATTTACCTTCACCATTACGGATAAACTAATATATCCATATTCCAGGTCAACCGACGTTTCATTCACCATAATGAGAGCATAACACGGCACAAAGGACCAATACTGTCTAGGGACATCAGTAACAAGTACAGTAGAGGAAAAAATGACCCAGACGCCTCCCCTAAAGAGATGTACCCATAATAATATACACTGTTGCTTTATAATACATAGAGTGATGCACTGGCCCTGATTAGTGTCTGCTTTACTCACTGTTGATTTTATTTTTCTCTGTTTAAAGTAATGGTTAGCATTGCTGTACACAGCCCTGAGGTCATGAGTTCAAATCCTGACCAAGACACTTTCTGTGTAGAGCAGTAGCGGATTTCCCACTAGGCATGTGAGGCTTGTGTATAGGGGCAGCACTTGCTGGGGGGCAACACACCTGGCTGATAAGGGCCAGATGCTTCATTACAACACACACACACACACACACACACACACACACACACACACACACACACACACACACACACACACACACACACACACACACTATTTAGCAAATGATGGGGGTAAGACAATGGGCAGCAAATTGTGGTCCAGGAGTTGGTAGTAGGGTGAGGTTGGGGCTGCTTTGGTGGGATCGAGGCAGCTGGACTGGCACCCAGAAATGAAGGGGGTATTGATGTGATGAAGGGGGGTTGGGGTAGCTGCCAAAAATGTGTCTAAGGGTGGCCTGACCCCTAAATTTGGCCCCTGTGTTGAGTTTGTATGTTCTCATTGTGTTTGGGAATTACAAAACATTAATCATGTGCAGAATCTTGGCATTGTCCTGGATGGTAGCCTGACACTAAAACATCAGATATCAGCCACAATCAAATCATCATCCTTTCATCTGAGTAACACAGCCAGAAACAAGCACTTAATCCCTCTGAAGATCTGCCTAAAGTCATCCATGAATTTGTATAATCTTGATTATACTACTACATGGTCCTCTACCTGGGTGTTCTAGCAAAAGAATTGCACCGCTTACAGCTGGAGCAAAACACAGCGGCCAGGCTACTAACCAACCAGCCCGTTCCAACCACATAACACCCATCCTCTACTCCCTTCACTGGCTGCCTGTAAGATGGAGAATCGTCTTTAAGATTGGCTTACTGACTTTAAAAGCCCTACAAGACCAGGGTCCAAGGTACCTGAAGCTGCTGCTGATTCTATACTGCCTCACTCGACTGCTAACAGTACCTAGAATCTCCCATAATTCATCTGGAGGTTGAGCTTTTAGCCATGCGGCTCAGACTCTACAGAACTTGCTTCCCCGCACAGTGCGAGAGGCCTTCACTCTAGGATACTTCAAAAACAGACAAAAACTTTCCTGTTTACTCACACATTCCCTTAATGCCGCTTTTGTATCTCCATACTCTCTGTATTTTATGAAAAGCTTTTCTGTACTTCATTGTTTCTGTACTGTATTATATTCATTCTATCTGTTAAGCGCCTTGAGTCCTATTGAAGAAAGAGCACTATATAAATAAAATAATAATTATAATTATTATTGTGTGCCTTTCCTCCAGGTGCTCCAAGAACATACTGGTAGGTTAAATGGCTTTGGACAAAAAATGAACGCTAGTGTGTGCGCATTTAATAGGCAATATAGATTGCAAGCTCCACCGTTACAAGGACCGAATGTTAATGACTGATATATTCTCTGTAAAGTGCAGGGTGATTGCAGTGTGGAATGTTTAAAAAAACATGTCATTTATCTTACAAGTGTCTTACAGCATCACAAACTGAACTGTCCTGTTCTTCTCACCAATAGCTATTGCCGATTTCGGGCAAGGACATCTCAAATAATGAGCCAGCTGTGTACAGCCATCTCTAACTTCTAGCCCCTCTTCACATGTAAGAGTTACATTTTTATATATGTTTATTAAATCATTCCGCGAGTTATCCAAATATTATTTCTCTGTTGCATTATCCCTATGGAAACCTGAAGGTTTTGGAACAGTTGCAGATGTTTCTCCTCTTTTATGTGTTTTGTTATTTTTTTAATTTTATGTTCTTGTTTTTTGTTGTTAGTTTTCTGTTTGCTGTTGTAGCTGGGACCAAGATATAAAGATTGTACTGCAAGATAGTCCACATAACACCAGGTTTGTTTACAACTGAATAGCCTCAGTCAGGAGAAAGTGTATAGTAGTACTGGCACAAGATTAATGTTATACTGTATCTGTCTCACCCTAATTTACACCCAACACCCTCCCCTACCCTGAAATACCAGTAATGCAGGTACAGTAGATATTCCACATATTGTCAGAGACCTAGATACATTTTAATATCCTAAGCAGAGTTTGCATAAAAAACAGAGATAACAGAAAGGAGACTGTTAAAACATGGATTTATTTATTTAAATGTATTTAATTTATAATGTTTTTATTTATTTATTTATTTACTTATTTAAACTCTGGATATTCCATTAATGAATTATATATATACATATATATACACACACAGTGCATCCACAAAGTATTCACAGCACTTCACTTTTTCCACATTTTGTTACGTTACAGCCTTGTTCCAAACTGGAATAAATTCATTCAAAACCCCATAATGACAATGTGAAAAAAAGATTTTTTTGTGATTTTTGCAAATTTATTAAGAATAAACAACTAAGAAATCACATGTACATAAGTATTTACAGCCTTTGCTCAATACTATGTTGATGCACCTTTGGCAGCAATACCAGCCTCAAGTCTTTTTGACTATGATGCCACAAGCTTGGCACACCTATCTTTGGACAGTTTTGCCCATTCCTCTTTGCATCACCTCTCAAGCTCCATCAGGTTGGATGGGAAGCGTCGGTGAACAGCCATTTTCAGATCTCTCCAGAGATGTTCAATCGGATTCAAGTCTGGGCTCTGGCTGGGCCACTCAAGAACATTCACAGAGGTGTCCTGAAGCCACTGATATCACTGATATATTGGCTGTTTGTTTAGGGTCATTGTCCTGCTGAAAGATGAACCGTCGCCCCAATCTGAGGTCAAGAGTGCTCTGAAACATGTTTTCATCCAGGATGTCTCTGTATATTGCTGCATTCATCTTTCCCTCTATCCTGACTAGTCTCCCAGTTCCTGCTGCTGAAAAACATCCCTACAGCATGATGCTGCCACCACCATGCTTCACTGTAGGGATGGTATTGACATGGTGATGAGCGGTGCCTGGTATTCACACCAAAGAGTTCAATCTTTCTCTCTTCAGACCAGATAATTATGTTTCTCATGGTCTGAGACTCCTTCAGGTGCATTTTAGCAAACTCCAGGCGAGCTGCCATGTGCTTTTTACTAAGGAGTGGCTTCAGTCTGGCCACTCTACCATACAGGCCTGATTGGTTGATTGCTGCAGAGATTGTTGTCCTTCTGGAAGGTTCTCCTCTCTCCACAGAGGAATGCTGTAACTCTGACAGAGTGACCATCGGGTTCTGGGTCACCTCCCTGATTAGGGCCCTTCTCCCTCGATTGCTCAGTTTAGATGGCCAGCCAGCTCTAGGAAGAGTCCTGGTGGTTCCGAACTCCTTCCATTTATGGATTATGGAGGTCACTGTGCTCATTGGGACCTTCAAAGCAGCAGTTATTTTTCTGTACCCTTCCCCAGATTTGTGCCTCGAAGCAATCCTGTCTCTGAGGTCTGCAGACAATTCCGTTGACTTCATGCTTGGTTTGTGCTCAGACAAGCACTGTCAAGTGTGGGACCTTATATAGATAGGTGTGTGCCTTTCCAAATCATGTCCAGTCAACTGAATTTACAACAGGTAGACTGCAATTAAGCTGTAGTAACATCTCAAGGATGATCAGTGGTAACAGGATGCACCTGAGCTCAATTTTGAGCTTCATGGCAAAGGCTGTGAATACTTATGTACATGTGATTTCTTAGTTTTTTATTTTTAATAAATCTTTCTTCACGTTGTCATTATTGGGTATTGTGTGTAAAAGTTTGAGGGGAAAAATTAATATATTCCATTTTGGAATAAGGCTATAACATAACAAAATGTGGAAATAGTGAAGCGCTGTGCATACTTTCCAGATGCACTGTGTGTATGTATATATATATATATATATATATATATATATATATAATGTGCAGTATGTCCGGCACTCCCATGTGGTAATTACCTTGACCCGGTGCCCTTACTGTGTAGACAAATGTAGGCAGGCAGAGGTACGGCACTCAGGGCTCAGGATAAGCGAATAAAAGAGGCGACCACCATGCCAGCAAACAACAACGTTTCAATCTATTAAGATTTTCATCAGGTTACCTGATGAAAATCTTAACAGATTGAAACGTTGTTGTTTGCTGACATGGTGGTCGCCTCTTTTATTCGCTTATCCTGAGCCCTGAGTGCCGTACCTCTGCCTGCCTATATATATATATATATATATATATATATATATATAGACCAAAGCACTCAGAGACTGCAAATTCAGACGTGTATTTGTGCAAAAATAGGCATCAACGTTTCGGGGACCTAATCCCCTTCTTCAGGATAACGTTCAGTGACAAACAAGCGTGTTTAACTAAACAAAGAGTTACTTACCCCCCACCCCAAACGATCACTCGCATCAGCGTTTCCCGCTGGCCGCAGCGCCCGCACTTCCGCCAGGCTCTCCCGGGCGCCGCAGCGGAACCGGAAGTGACGCTGCGGGTGTCAGACGCGCGACCATGGCAACGCTGTTGCTGTGGAAACAATACACCCAGCAGTTACTTGTGCAATAATGTATAATAAGATGACCTTATTGGTCAATAGTGCAAGAATACATACCCTGAAAGTGCTAGTGCATACACATCAAAAATTATTAAAACACCAAGTGAATGATTGCAGTTTCGCCTAAAATAATAAACTTATATAGCAGATAAAATTATCATTATTGACAGTGTTGATATGGCTAATAAATACTACATATATATCTTTACAAAGAAAAAATCTAAAACTTATCCATAATACACTAAAATGCCCCTGGTGACATCTCTTTCCTCGCATGTCAGATGTTATAACTAAGCCTATGTCCGTGGCAGTGTTAGATCTTAGCAGTGTCTCTATATATTTCACCATTTTTTTAAAGGATTTATAGAAAATTAATCAGTCCTAAGTTTTCATTCAACTCTCCCGGTTTCAAAGTGTTCAACCTATGAATCCACATGGATTCCAGTTGCAGGAGTTTTTTTACCCCTGTCACCTCCTCGTATTGACTCCGGTACATGGTCGATAATGCGGTGTTTAAATGTGGCCATGCTATGCCTAAACGCCAAAAAAATGTTTGACCACCGGTTGGTCTCCACTACCAGATGCCAATGCATTTCTGATGGCCTGTCTATGCTGAGCCATTCTAATTTTGAATTGGCACTTGGTCTTGCCAATATAATAGCGCCCGCATGGGCACATTATGGCGTATACAACGTATTTGGTACTGCAGGTAAGTGGCCACCTAATTTCGAAATTTTTGCCAGAAAAAGGATGAGCTATACTTGCCCCTGGTGACATATGGGAGCACGTTGTGCACCCAGTGCACTTGAAGCATCCGTTTCGTTTAGTTAGAAAATGCATGGGTGTTACTTTAAGTCTGGCCATATCTGTTTTAACCAGGATGTCTTTGATGCTTCTCCCCTGCATACTGTAATACATTTGTCGTGTAGCATTTTTAAATCAGGGTCCGAGGTCACTATGGGCCATAATTTTTTAATTTTCTGCTGTACCTGTCTACTTTCAACATCATATTCACATACCCAGGGGATGATTTTGGACATATCTCTCGTGTGAGGTGGCTTAGACACTGCAGTGCTGCAAGTGACCATTGCTTTTTTACGCGCTGCTTGAAGCAATCCACAAGGATAGCCTCTCGCTAGCAGTCTACTTTCCATTTCTCCAAGCTGTTTCTCTCTAATGGCTTCATTGTTGTTGGCCCTACATACTCTAAGAAACTGCGAGTAAGGTAAGCCCTTGATGGTAGATATCGGGTGAACACTGTCATATCGCAGTATTGTATTGCGATCTGTAGTTTTTTTTATAAAGACATGTGTTTATCCTACCATCCTGTAATTTAATTAGTATATCCAAAAAACAGATTTCCTCACGACTACTGCTCATGGGAAATTTAGCTGGGCTATCAGTCTCGTTATGGGATGTAATCAGTTGACACAAATCCTGCAACTCGCCATGCCACAAAATCAAAATATCATCGATGTATCGATAATATATAAACAATCGGTTTGCTATCACCCTGTCAACCAAAAATAGTTCACGTTCCACTTCCCACATAAAGGCATTAGCGAACGAGGGTGCCACGGAAGACCCCATGGCACACCCCGTTCGCTGCCTGTAAAACTTTCCGTCAAACATGAAAAAATTATGAGACAGAGTGAACTGTAACAAAAGCATGAAGAAATCGACATCTGGTCCAGTGTACAACACGTTGCCCACAATCAACCGCCTCACCGCCTGTAATCCCTGCTGATGCGGTATGCAGGTATACAGGCTGGTGACGTCGACAGTGGCCAGCGACACATCTAGCGGACCTTTTCTATTGTACGGAATTTGTCTAACAATGTCCCAGAGTCCTTAAGGTGAGTACAAATACCCTGAATGCACGGTTGCAAGTAAGAGTCCAAAAAGATGGCAACTGGTTCGCACAGAGACACCCGGGCAGAAATGATAGGTCTGCCCGGAGGTTTCTGCGCATCTTTGTGCACCTTGGGAATAGTGTAAAAAAGGGGAACCACTGGGCAGTCGAGTAACAGCTTCCCCACTACATCTGCCGAAATCAGGCCCTCCACTTTGGCCTGTTCCAAAAGCTGTGCTAGTTCTGCTTTGTACTCTTGAGATGGGTCCTTCGCCAGCACACAATATGTATTATCATCATTAAGGAGTCTAAGACATTCCACTACGTAATTGGTTGTATTCTGGACCACTATGGATCCACCCTTATCAGCTCTGCGGATTATTATATCTTTCCTCGCGCTTAATGATTTCAGGGTCATCCTTTCATCCTGCTGTAAATTGTGAAATGTGTGTGCTTTAAATTTTTTATTTGTAAACTCTAGCAACCTCTGGAACATTTTGAGAGATGCATTGCTGGTGACAGGATCAAAACGTGATTTTTGGCCCAGTTTTTGTATTCTCGGTGGCAGAGGATCCTTGCTCGGCTGTGGTGGTTGTTTACCAAAGTGCGCTTTGATTTTTAAAGTGCGGTGCAGTTTAAACGTGCTGATTTTCTTCCTAAATTCATCACCATAATTTGTGGGAACGTAAGATAGTCCTTTGTTCAGAACCATGGTCTCCGCTGGTGTGAGAGGAGTCTTTGAAAGATTATAAATCAATGCTTCTTCGCCCTCGGAGGTTTTGTTTTGTTTTTGCCTTTTGTTTTGTCCCCCTCGCCTGGTACGTTGGTATTTCTTCCTCGACCCGCGGAGCGAGGCCACCGAGGAGTTCCCATAAAGATCACCAGAATCACTGGCGGAGGTGGTGGTGGTGTTGCCTACCATCCTCCTATCTCTACGACCCTGATAGGGTCTGGATTTGAAGTGCACATTGGACGTATTGCCCAACCAGGGGTATACTCTGTGGTGAGCATAGTCCATTTGAACTCTGTTCAGCTTCTCCTTTTTAAACTTAAGCAGATTCGTTCTGTACAATGCGACCTGTTCATCAAGTTTGGTTTGCCACGTCTTAGATTGTTCAGAGGCCAGCAGCTCAGCATGTTCCAATTTAAATTGTGCAATCTGTGCTCTAGATTTCTCAAACTCCTTCGTGGACTCTTCAACCACCAACAAAATAAGGTCCATCGAACACTTATTTAGTACCGAGACCCACTTCTTACAAAATTCCATGCTGTAGCGTCCGATAGTGGGGACGTTATGCACTCTGAAGCCGCGGGGCAATTGTTTAGCTCTGTAATAATCTGACAGCGTGCAGCTATGATATAAATAATCAACCTCCCGCTTCATAAGGCGTAATAGATCATGATAAGCCTCCTCATGGGATGTTGCTGCATTCTCTGTAAATGCGGGTTCCTTATGTAGAATATTTTCAGCCTCAAGGTCTCTAAAACGTAATGTTTCGTATGTGTCACAATGCAATAGAAAGGATGTGAAGTCACTTTGCTCAGGGGCAGATGCTGCCATAATAACAATAAAGTGCTGGTGCTTTCAATGGTGCAAAACAGTGTTGAGCATATTGCCCCCACACCCAGAGGGGGTGATAGGTTCAATAGGCTTTGTTCTAGGGAAGTTTATTGGATATTGAAATTTGGCTCCTTATATCCAGATGGACTAAATGAAAGTATAGAGCTAAATACGATACAGTAGAGTTTATTATCCTATTTAAGATGCTATATATTAGTGTGGACCCCTCTTGTATTCTGAGAATATGTCTAGACTCGTAATGGACTTCGGTTCATTTATAAGAATATAAGAACTATTCATGCTTATTTCCTCCTCCCTCACGGTCCCGTTCCCTTCCCTCCTCCCTCCCCCCATTCCCCCCCCCCACCCAATGTACAGTCCTCTGGGATTGGCAAGAGTTTAGCAATGGGCTGCTGGATATTAATAGCAGCATTAATTTACTCCATCTGTGTGTTCTCATTTCTATTCCCTTCAGGGCCACTAGGGGTCTTATTGGAATGAACTGTCATTGTTATTACTAATATCTTCTGTTACCTCAATCCTTCTGATATCCTTCTGAGACCTAGTTATTGATTCTATATATTCTCATGCTTTTCCCTACTCGTTTATAAAGATATTATTTAATGTTCATCGTACTATGGCCCTCATTCCGAGTTGTTCGCTCGCAAGGCGATTTTAGCAGAGTTGCTCACGCTAAGCCGCCGCCTACTGGGAGTGAATCTTAGCATCTTAAAATTGCGAACGAAGTAATCGCAATATTGCGATTACACACCTCGTAGCAGTTTCTGAGTAGCTTCAGACTTACTCGGCATCTGCGATCAGTTCAGTGCTTGTCGTTCCTGGTTTGACGTCACAAACACACCCAGCGTTCGCCCAGACACTCCCCCGTTTCTCCGGCCACTCCTGCGGTTTTTCCGGAAACGGTAGCGTTTTTTCCCACACGCCCATAAAACGGCCTCTTTCCGCCCAGTAACACCCATTTCCTGTCAATCACATTACGATCGCCAGAACGATGAAAAAGCCATGAGTAAAATTACTAAGTGCATAGCAAATTTTCTTGGCGCAGTCGCAGTGCGGACATTGCGCATGCGCATTAAGCGGAAAATCGCTGCGATGCGAAGATTTTTTCCGAGCGAACAACTCGGAATGAGGGCCTATGTTTACAACGCTGCGTCCCACAGTTACTGGAACGCAGCGCCTGCCTCCGCTATAGGACGATGCGCTCCACGGAGCGCATTTTGACTTCCTCTTTCTGTGGAATGCACGGGGGAAGAGAGCAGCCGTCCGGGGATCACGTGATCGGGGACGGTCACGTGATCGGGCAGGAATATACAAACAAACCTATATTCCGTGTTCATTGGCTGTAAATTGACACGTGACCGGAGATGATCACGTGATATAGAATTCAGATTGTATTTCTCTATTTTTTACATATTTCTGCTTCACGTTTTTAATAATAAAGATAGAAATAAGTATTGTTGTATAAGGGACTGTCTTCTGTTGTTACTGAATTTTGATTTTGGTTATGTTAGATTTATTGACACAACAGCTGTTTCCAACTGCTCCCTAATTGTCAGGGTATATATAATGTGCCAGCCATAGACTGGGTATATGCTCCTGAGGAAGCTGGTAGTGATCAGACCAGCGAAACGCGTTGAGCCACATCTTGCAGGACCACTGGCATTGGATTCATTTCAACAGATTCCCTGGTAATTTATGGACTCTTTGCCTCCACTGGACAAAAAATTCCAACACAAGCACATCACAGACCCGGATTTTTACCTGCTGCCATCTGGATCTTATTTGTACAAGATACCTAGGGGGACTTTTCATCCGGAAGCAAGTCTGGTAACTAATTGTGTCATCTAATGACTTGTGAGCAATGTGGAAATAGAGCCCTAGCCAGAAGCCGTGGACACTATATCTAATAAACAAAAATAAAAGTGGCACCCTGCATTTTCAGATATATGAATTTTAGCAGTTGCTATATCTATACCATTTTCCTTTGAGGAATGGGAGTATTTTACTTTCTTTTATGAATATTCAAATAAATTAAGTGTTACATTTTATACATTGTTATTTATTATTTGACCAACAGCCGGCACCAGTATAACCTTTTCATATTCTCTATATTTGTCTTGGGGAATTGACCTTCCTCATACGGGCTGCCGTTGACAGCGCACTCTATATTTTCTCTTTTTTTCGCATTTGCATTAGGTCATTGAGTGCTGCAGTCATGAGCTGTTTCTCAAATTTAAATGAACGTAACAACAGAAGACAAACCTTTTGGTCCAATTTGGATGAACCAATAATAGATAATACTGTATCTGATGAAGGAGATATTTTTAAAAAACTATATAAATTGGAGGATCTGCTTAAAGCAGAAGCAAGGAATTGGATGGACAGCATCAACCTCCAACAATATTTAGACAAAAAAATGATCCCTAGGGGTCTTCGTTTATTTAAACCTTCAATATTCCAAAATGATGTAGAATATCAAAAGGAATGGGATCAATTATTAGATAATTGCTCATTTGCATTAATTAATCTAATCATCAGATACAGGACCGCAAGGGTTCATACAATAGAGAGATAGAGGATATTAAGAAAACTATGGATAAATCTAATAATGATGAAAGAGTGAGGGAAAAGGATAAGGTTATTAACGATAGAGTCATTAAATATGAAAGGAATATTATGGAAACAAAACAGAAAAAATTCAGGAGGGATCTGTCAGAGTGAGGTCATATAGAGAAAAAAGGAAACAGAACGATAGAGGGGTAGAGGAAGGACGAGAGGTTGATAGAGATCAGAGAAAGAATCATTGGGGAAAGACAAACCGATGGGAAGACCGCTCTTATGTCAGTATGCATTCCAATAAAAAATCTTTAGAACAACGTGAGGGGGGGTGGGGGGGGGGGACCATAGGGGCGATGGAGAAAGGAAGGCTGAATATCAGAATAAGAGACAATATTCGCAGAGAGCCAACTATAGGGATAGTCCTAGAAATAGAGAAATGAACGAATCCAGAGAACATTTTTTGGGGGCACGCCAGAAAACCAAGTTTTGGAATACACAACAAAAAAGCACATGGGGTACTCTAAAAAGGAGAAGAGGTTCAAACCAAGAGGAAGAAGATCAGGCAGATTCAGGCAAGGAAAGGAAAAATCCAAGAAGAATATAAACTGTCAACTGGGGCCTCAAATGAGAAAACAGAATGTGTTTAATCTCTCCTCTAGAGACCTTAGTAGTTCAGAAATCTCCTTATTAGAAAAAGGCCTCAAGTTCGCCCCCACTAGTGGGCCTAATATATTTGACCTTTTTGTTGAGTTAAACCGATATGTCCGCACCATGTGCAGCAAAAAATATTTTGCAAATAAAAAACTGTAGAAATGAGGATCAATCCATCCCTATAGTGTTGGACAGTAATGACAAGTTATTGGCCTCACTAGAAGAATTATGGGAACAGAATCATATAGAGGAAGATGCGATACAAAAAATCTATGATCAGGATAAGGAACTAATGAGATTTAAAAAGAAATCAGAATTTTTTCCTATACATACAAAGAGCAGTTGCATAGAGTCTTTTTATAAGATCACATTAGAGGACTTTAAGGAGCTGGTAGGACAACAGCAGATTAATCACAGATCCCCATCCAATCTGTCCAGAGAGGAAAAGAGAGCACTCTCAAACTTAACAAAGGACAACACTTTAGTTATAAAAGAGGCAGATAAGGGTGGGGGCCTTGTGATTATGAATAAAACAGACTATATTAAGGAAGCCAACCGACAACTTGGCGATCTGAAATTCTATCGAAAATTGGATAAAAACCCTACTGAAATATTCCTTAAAGAGATCAAAGTTATGTTAAATACAGCATTGTCCACTGGGGTCATATCCAGGGAAGAGTATGGTTTTCTGCTACCTAATTTTCCTACTTCTCCCACCTTTTACTTTCTCCCCAAGATTCACAAATCCCTCACTGCACCACCTGGGAGACCTATTATTTCTGGTATTGGTTCTATTACGTCGAATCTTTCATATTACGTTGATTCATTTCTTCAATCACATGTTTCTGCACTGAGGTCTCATCTTAGGGACACAACTGATTTTCTCAATAAAATTAATAATATACAGTGGAAAGATACTTATCAATTTTTAACGTTGGATGTACAAGCGTTATACACGCATATTCCACACTCTGTGGGGATTAATGTGATCTCAAGGAAACTGGCCTCTGATGGAGACCTCAGCGCAGAACACCAGGCGTTTATACTTCAATCTATTTTGTTCATTTTATCACATAATTATTTCTTGTTTCTCTCCACTTATTATTTACAAATCATGGGGACGGCCATGGGGACCAGATTCGCCCCCAGTTATGTCAACCTATACATGGGAGACCTCGAGGACTCCCTAGTGTGGGGAAGCAGCTGGGAGGGGAACCAGGTCTTCTATGGCCGTTACATCGATGACCTTTTTATTATTTGGGATGGGGATTCTTCAAGTATTTCTTCTTTCATATCACATTTGAATGACAACACGTATAATTTATTTTTCACATCCACATCTAGCAGTAAACGCATAGACTTCCTGGATGTGACCCTTGAGATTATTGATCGTCAAATCGTCACATCTAATTATATTAAAGCTGTAAGCACGCATTCTTATTTACATTTTGAGAGCGCCCATTATGCCCCATGGAAATATAATATTCCTAAGGGGCAAATGATGCGACTCAGACGAAATTGCTCGAATCTTGATACATTTTCCACTCAGGCATCTGAGCTTATGGATTCTCTTAGGCGTAGAAAATACCCAGAGAATCTATTGAAGCAAGCTTATCATGATGTATATCATATGGACAGGATCGGACTTCTCATGCCTAAGACTCAGAATAAAAATAATAAAACTAATACTAATAGTGAAAGACAGTTAGCATTTGTATGTAAATACAATAGCTCATCTCACAAAATAAAATCTATTATCTCCAAAAATTATAGAGTTCTGAAACAGGATAGAAGTCTCAATCAAGTGTTACCTTCTAAACCTATGGTGGTCTTTAGGAGAAATAAATCTCTCAAGACCATATTAGCCTCCACATTTTTGGATCATAATATAAAGAAAAAGGAGATACCTGCAGGGTGCGAGTGGTTATCCACCAAACCTACTGGGTGTTTTAGATGTGGGAAAACCCGTTGCACTACCTGTACATATATGCCTTAAAAAACATGTTCCCTCATCCTACCTGGTAATGCCGAACAATATAAGTTGAAGTCATTTATGAATTGTGACACGAGACTTTGTCATTTATCTACTAACCTGCGGTTGCGGCCTACATTATGTGGGAAGGACCACAAGACCACTACATGTTAGGTTTATGGAGCACCGCAGAAATATCTTAAAAATTTTTGACAAACATAGTGTATCAAGACATTTTACCCGAATTCATTCTGGAGACCCAAGTAGTTTATCTTTAGTCAGTGTTGAGCATATTGCCCCCACACCCAGAGGGGGTGATAGGTTCAATAGGCTTTGTTCTAGGGAAGTTTATTGGATATTGAATTTGGCTCCTTATATCCAGATGGACTAAATGAAAGTATAGAGCTAAATACGATACAGTAGAGTTTATTATCCTATTTAAGATGCTATATATTAGTGTGGACCCCTCTTGTATTCTGAGAATATGTCTAGACTCGTAATGGACTTCGGTTCATTTATAAGAATATAAGAACTATTCATGCTTATTTCCTCCTCCCTCACGGTCCCGTTCCCTTCCCTCCTCCCTCCCCCCATTTCCCCCCCCCATGTACAGTCCTCTGGGATTGGCAAGAGTTTAGCAATGGGCTGCTGGATCTTAATAGCAGCATTAATTTACTCCATCTGTGTGTTCTCATTTCTATTCCCTTCAGGGCCACTAGGGGTCTTATTGGAATGAACTGTCATTGTTATTACTAATATCTTCTGTTACCTCAATCCTTCTGATATCCTTCTGAGACCTAGTTATTGATTCTATATATTCTCGTGCTTTTCCCTACTCGTATATAAAGAGATTATTTAATGTTCATCGTACTATGTTTACAACGCTGCGTCCCACAGTTACTGGAACGCAGCGCCTGCCTCCGCTATAGGACGATGCGCTCCACGGAGCGCATTTTGACTTCCTCTTTCTGTGGAACGCACGGGGGAAGAGACCAGCCGTCCGGGGATCACGTGATCGGGGACGGTCACGTGATCGGGCGGGAATATACAAACAAACCTATAGTCCGTGTTCATTGGCTGTAAATTGACACGTGACCGGAGATGATCACGTGATATAGAATTCAGATTGTATTTCTCTATTTTTTACATATTTCTGCTTCTCGTTTTTAATAATAAAGATAGAAATAAGTATTGTTGTATAAGGGACTGTCTTCTGTTGTTACTGAATTTTGATTTTGGTTATGTTAGATTTATTGACACAACAGCTGTTTCCAACTGCTCCCTAATTGTCAGGGTATATATAATGTGCCAGCCATAGACTGGGTATATGCTCCTGAGGAAGCTGGTAGTGATCAGACCAGCGAAACGTGTTGAGCCACATCTTGCAGGACCACTGGCATTGGATTCATTTCAACAGATTCCCTGGTAATTTATGGACTCTTTGCCTCCACTGGACAAAAAATTCCAACACAAGCACATCACAGACCCGGATTTTTCCCTGCTGCCATCTGGATCTTATTTGTACAAGATACCTAGGGGGACTTTTCATCCGGAAGCAAGTCTGGTAACTAATTGTGTCATCTAATGACTTGTGAGCAATGTGGAAATAGAGCCCTAGCCAGAAGCCATGGACACTATATCTAATAAACAAAAATAATAGTGGCACCCTGCATTTTCAGATATATGAATTTTAGCAGTTGCTATATCTATACCATTTTCCTTTGAGGAATGGGAGTATTTTACTTTCTTTTATGAATGTTCAAATAAATTAAGTGTTAAATTTTATACATTGTTATTTATTATTTGACCAACAGCCGGCGCCAGTATAACCTTTTCATATTCTATATATTTGTCTTGGGGAATTGACCTTCCTCATACGGGCTGCCGTTGACAGTGCACTCTATATTTTCTCTTTTTTTCACCACAGAGTATACCCCTGGTTGGGCAATACGTCCAATGTGCACTTCAAATCCAGACCCTATCAGGGTCGTAGAGATAGGAGGATGGTAGGCGACACCACCACCTCCGCCAGTGATTCTGATGATCTTTATGGGAACTCCTCGGTGGCCTCGCTCCGTGAGACCCCTTTACGGGTCAGGACCCGCGCCAGAATCGCGGGTCGAGGAAGAAATACCAACGTGCCAGGCGAGGGGGACAAAACAAAAGACAAAACCAAAACAAAACCTCCGAGGGCGAAGAAGCATTGATTTATAATCTTTCAAAGACTCCTCTCACACCAGCGGAGACCAGGGTTCTGAACAAAGGACTATCTTACGTTCCCACAAATTATGGTGATGAATTTAGGAAGAAAATCAGCACGTTTAAACTGCACCACACTTTAAAAATCAAAGAGCACTTTGGTAAACAACCACCACAGCCGAGCAAGGATCCTCTGCCACCGAGAATACAAAAACTGGGCCCAAAATCACGTTTTGATCCTGTCACCAGCAATGCATCTCTCAAAACGTTCCAGAGGTTGCTAGAGTTTACAAATAAAAAATCTAAAACACAAACATTTCACAATTTACAGCAGGATGAAAGGATGGCCTTGAAATCGTTAAGCGCGAGGAAAGATATAATAATCCGCGGAGCTGATAAGGGTGGATCCATAGTGGTCCAGAATACCACCAATTACGTAGTGGAATGTCTTAGACTCCTTAATGATGATAATACATATTGTGTGCTGGCGAAGGACCCATCTCAAGAGTACAAAGCAGAACTAGCACAGCTTTTGGAACAGGCCAAAGTGGAGGGCCTGATTTCGGCAGATGTAGTGGGGAAGCTGTTACTCGACTGCCCAGTGGTTCCCCTTTTTTACACTATTCCCAAAGTGCACAAAGACGCGCAGAAATCTCCGGGCAGACCTATCATTTCTGCCCGGGGGTCTCTGTGCGAACCAGTTGCCATCTTTTTGGACTCTTACTTGCAACCGTGCATTCAGGGTATTTGTACTCTCCTTAAGGACTCTGGGACATTGTTAGACAAATTCCGTACAATAGAACAGGTCCCGCTAGATGTGTTGCTGGCCACTGTCGACGTCACCAGCCTGTAGACCTGCATACCGCATCAGCAGGGATTACAGGCGGTGAGGCGGTTGATTGTGGGCAACGTGTTGTACACTGGACCAGATGTCGATTTCTTCATGCTTTTGTTACAGTTCACTCTGTCTCATAATTTTTTCATGTTTGACGGAAAGTTTTACAGGCAGCGAACGGGGTGTGCCATGGGGTCTTCCGTGGCACCCTCAATCGCTAATGCCTTTATGTGGGAAGTGGAACGTGAACTATTTTTGGTTGACAGGGTGATAGCAAACCGATTGTTTATATATTATCGATACATTGATGATATTTTGATTTTGTGGCATGGCGAGTTGCAGGATTTGTGTCAACTGATTACATCCCATAACGAGACTTATAGCCCAGCTAAATTTACCATGAGCAGTAGTCGTGAGGAAATCTGTTTTTTGGATATACTAATTAAATTACAGGATGGTAGGATAAACACGTCTTTATAAAAAACCTACAGATCGCAATACAATACTGCGATATGACAGTTTTCACCCGATATCTACCATCAAGGGCTTACCTTACTCGCAGTTTCTTAGAGTATATAGGGCCAACAACAATGAAGCCATTAGAGAGAAACAGCTTGGAGAAATGGAAAGTAGACTGCTAGCGAGAGGCTATCCTCGTGGCGTTTAGGCATAGCATGGCCACATTTAAACACCGCATTATCGACCATGTACCGGAGTCAATACGAGGAGGTGACAGGGGTAAAAAACTCCTGCAACTGGAATCCATGTGGATTCACAGGTTGAACACTTTGAAACCGGGAGAGTTGAATGAAAACTTAGGGCTGATTAATTTTCTATAAATCCTTTCAAAATATGGTGAAATATGTAGAGACACTGCTAAGACCTACCACTGCCACGGACATAGGCTTAGTTATCTGACATGCGAGAAAAGAGATGTCACCAGGGGCATTTTAGTGTATTATGGATAAGTTTTAGATTTTTTTCTTTGTAAAGATATATATGTAGTATTTATTAGCCATATCAACACTGTCAATAATGATAATTTTATCTGCTATATAAGTTTATTATTTTAGGCAAAACTGCAATCATTCACTTGGTGTTTTAATAATTTTTGATGTGTATGCACTAGCACTTTCAGGGTATGTATTCTTGCACTATTGACCAATAAGGTCATCTTATTATACATTATTGCACAAGTAACTGCTGGGTGTATTGTTTCCACAGCAACAGCGTTGCCATGGGCGCGCGGCTGACACCCGCAGCGTCACTTCCGGTTCCGCTGCGGCGCCCGGGAGAGCCTGGCAGAAGTGCGGGCGCTGCGGCCAGCGGGAAACGCTGATGCGAGTGATCGTTTGGGGTGGGGGGTAAGTAACTCTTTGTTTAGTTAAACACACTTGTTTGTCACTGAACGTTATCCTGAAGAAGGGGATTAGGTCCCCGAAACGTTGATGCCTATTTTTGCACAAATACACGTCTGAATTTGCAGTCTCTGAGTGCCGCCTCGTTCTTTGGTCTGTAATACAGTGGAAACTCCATCTGCTGGGGAGGGCACGGGGCAACACTAATCCAGTCATGGATTTTATAGAGTGCCGAGGCAATCGTGTGTGTGTGTGTGTATATATATTAACAATATACAAGGCGGTTTGCTGAAGCTAATGTAGATAATTGGACTGGCTTTCTAAGATAACTGAGTAGAATTAATCTTATTTTTTGTATTCTGAGGATGATTAAAGGGACTCTGCATTCAGAAATTATTATTATTATTTTTTATCAATGAAAGAATGGTTCTGAAAATTACCGACCGCAGTTTAATAGGAATTTTATTTATTTATATATTACCAGTTATTTATATAGCGCACACATATTCCGCAGCGCTTTACAGAGAATATTTGGCCATTCACATCAGTCCCTGTCCCAGTGGAGCTTACAATCTATATTCCCTATCACATGTACACACATTCACGCTAGGGTTAATTTTGTTGGGACCCAATTAACCTACCAGTATATTTTTGGATTGTTTGAGGAAACCGGAGTACCGGAGGCAACCCACGCAAGTACGGGGAGAATATACAAACTCCACACAGTTAGAGCCATGGTGGGAATCGAACACATGACCTCAGTGCTGTGAGGCAGTAATGCTAACCATTATACCATCCGTACATATATTAAAACTGTAAGGGTTGTGTCTGTATATAACAATTTGTTGTGAGAAATATAGTTCTTCGGACTGTTTATGAACTATGGAGAGGAAAAAAAAAATCAGAATTTTTGTCCGTCTGCTCATTCCATACTGGGTGAATTTGGATGATGTTTACACTATTGTATAGCTTAGTGACCTAGAAAGAAACAGGTATCTATGATCTTGATATGACATCAGGAAGATAAGCAATAAAGGAAAAAACAGACTCTCGACACTCGGCACACTGAAAGTTGGTGTTCCAATAATGCTTCTGCGGAACTTGACTCTGGCAAGTTATGCAACGGAACCTGACTCAAAGTGACTGCTCCGCAGAGGAACCTAATTGAGGCAGAGATTCTAACGGGATGTGCTTCAGGTGAGACTGTGTTTCTACCACGTATAACCCCTATCCTCAGCAGGTTTCCTTTTCAGTTCAAGCGCCTGCAGTTAGCTATGGGGGTCATCCGAGTTGATCGCTAGCTGCCGTTGTTCGCCGCGTAGCGATCAGTGAAAAAAAACAGCTAATCTGCGCATGCGTATGCACCGCAATGCACACGCGCGTCGTACGGGTACGAAGTGCATTGTGATTTTGCACTGGTTCTAGCAACGATTCCAATCGCACAGCCGAACGCAAGGAGATTGACAGAAAAAGGGCGTCTTTGGGTGTCAACTGACCGTTTTCTGGGAGTGTTTGGAAAAACGCAGGCGTGGCCGGACGTTTGCTGGGCGGGTATCTGACGTCATTACCGTGTCACTCGTCGCAGCAATCATCGCACAGGATGAGTAACTACAGGGCTGGTCTTGTTTTGCACAAAATGTGTTTGCAGGCGCTCTGCTGCACAGGCGTTCGCACTCCTGCAAAGCGAAAATACACTCCCCCATGGGCGGCGACAATGGGTTTCCACGGCTGCTAAAAACTGCTAGCGAGCGATCAACTCAGAATGACCCCCTATAAGTGTAAGCTTTGCTTACACAGGGGGCAAATGCTCAGACGTAGATCTCAGGAGTTATTAGCCCTAAGCAATGTGTTAATATCTGAAGGAAAAACTGCAAATATTGTTTACAAAGAAATTTTGTGATCAATGTGTACATTATAAAACATACATCACAATATTAGACATTAATGTAAGCGAAGCCACGGGCAACGCTAGTTCTTCATAATTCTATTTAGCCATGCATTAAAACATTAAATTAAATAGGCATATTAGCTGTATACCCCCACGTGTAATGAGCAATAGGTTATGGTATCAATAAGCAAAATAGACTTATCACATAGTATCGTATTATTATTACTTAGCTAGTAAGCACTCACAAGCAGGTCCCTCTTCCCTCCTGTGTTCCTCCCCTGCAAACATTGGCACCAAACCTTTAGGCTCAAGATGCAGTGCTCCCTCTGTGGGTACTACAACTGCATATGAAACAATGTTATATACAGTAGCTCCCATGTTCTGCTAGGTTTTGGAGTGCAGGGGCAGATTTTATGTAAGCAACCTTATTGGGGGTGCAGTCTGATGAGGGGGTGGGGTCTGTTGTGGGGGCGGGATCCCTCCTCACAGTGCCTGATTGTATGCAATTGCGGCCTTTCTTGCATCTTTTGCTGCAGACAAGGGCAGATTGGGGACTAAAATTGGCCCTGTAAAATTTTGTAGAAGGGGCCCTACATGGGCAGCACAAGAGGAATAACATACCGTGTAGCCATGGCGGCATCACTGGATGGCCGAGTTGCTGTACTGCAGAGATGGAATAACAGAATGAATGGGGACAATGCAGTGTACTGAGTGTGGTGGGCTGCCTGTCATGTGGGGGGTGGGGCCACATGAGAACACACAAAACAGTCCCCACAGACACATCGGCCTACCTGCAATCTTCCTGGTGAGCCTTACGGCCAATCCGCCCCTGTTGTAATGTCATTTTTGTGCAATTTTTCCCTGTTGTTTTGTGGGCACTGGTTATGCTTACGTAAAATGTAAGGGGATGCAGAACCCTTGTGGCGTCATATAAATAACGGATAATAATATTAGTTGTACATTTGTATTTTGCATTATCAGTGGAACAGTTCTTGTGTTTCTACTGTATATAGATGTTACAGTATATCACATGAACTGTTGTAAAATAGCCTGTACACATTGGCGCAAGTCTACAAAGTGTGCAGTGCGCGTGGTACAGGGGACTCAACAGCACACACTGCACCCATGTCTAATTACTTACCTTTACGTAGTCCCACTTTGTTGGCGCTGCAGCCGCGACAAAAATTAGCAAAATGGCCGCCGCGCATGTGCAGTAGTGATTTGTTGCCGGAACATGGTTGGCACCATGTTTCCGGAGACCTGCTCATGCGCAGTAGACTTTGGCGCAATTCCAGAGGCTACAGCGCTATAGAGAGGAGGGTTCTGCACAAGGGGCCCTCCTCTCTTAAAATGCCCCTGCCTGCACATTGTTGTCCGTAACTGATAGTCATTTATTTTTGGGTTATGAAATAGCGATGAAGATTTCCAGTAAAACCCCATGCACGCCATAAAATGGCAACAAGCGGCTCTCTGGATATAAACCCAGTATTATAAAGACAATTATTTCCTGCGCACAAGTGACCTCACTAATTCCTATTTGTCATCTTCCTGTGTGGCTGGCATTAACGTGGAAAAATAACATGCCAACAGACACCTCATGTCATTTACAAGGCTTCTAGGTTTTTTTTTTTGCAAACTGATGCACTGTTTTGAATTCCATTAAAGGGTGATTTTCTCTCAACCAAGAAAATAAGACGTCATTAAAGTGATTTGCAGGCTTTATTAATCAGAGCCCTATTTACCTCATTTCTGTTTAGCATGTTCAAACACGTCTGACATGGCCCATTGGGATAGAGAAATCTTGCACATGGTTCTACATCTATGGAAACAACAGAACTAATTAACATTAACGGAAAATTTTGCTGTTGAAATACAGTTTTGGATAATTGCCCGATGTGTTCAAAATGTGATAGGCCATTACAGCAATCAGATTATCTGCTTGCAGGCCCAAGCCTAAGTATCCCCATTTGCACCAATGGCTCTGGAAGTTAAATTTTTAAATATATGGGCAAATATTTTCCACAATGCTACTTATAATAATGCTATAATACAGCAAAATGAGAAGCAAAAATGTAGAGATCATTGGGAGGAGGCATCACCTATAGCAACGTAGGGAGGAGTCGACCACAGGTGTTTATTCTCATTGGTAGTTGAGTCATGTATGTAAACAATGTACACCAATCATCTTAAGGCAGTGGTTCTCAATGCCTGTCCTCAAGTACCCCCAACTGGTCAAGTTTTGTGGATCTCTTTAATCGTGCACAGTTGAGTTCATGTATTTTGCTGGGTCAGTAATTATCTCACCTGCTTCCACAAACAGAAAAATATGGGGGTACATGAGGGTTGGAGATGAGAACTACTGCCTTAAAGCAAACTATAAACATAGTTTTGGGTGGTATAAGTCACATACGTTAAATAATAAAATGTTGTAGGTCTTCTGGATGCTTGGATCTGGTAAGGTCCCCCAGATTGCAGGACTGGTGGGAAAGGTGGGGGTGTATTGATTGGAAAACATATATAGATTTTTTCAAATGCTTTACTTGAGAAGGACAGGTGGACCCATTACTCACTGGGGTCCTATTGGAGAAACAGCGCTGTAGAAATAAAATTGTTATTATTATTATTAGTATCATCATCATCCTCATAATTATTATTATTAATAAAACACTCAGTGAAATATGAATGGTTTGCTCAAACAGGTATGCAGATGATAGGTTGACAGTAAATATGTTGGCCCTATATGGTTCACATGCATTAGGCTGAAATGTTCAAAAGGTCGACAGGTGCAAAAGGTCAACAGGACCATGGTCGACACACATGGTCGACCCAATTTTCCCCTGATTTTTTTTTTTTAACTGTTTCGTCCTCTACCACCATGGACTACGATTGGGAATAATAACCTTGCCTGAAGCTTGGTGAGTGAAAGCAGTACACTAATTGGGGTCAGATGTTGTTAAACATACAAAATAACCCCCCCCCCCCCCCCCCCCCCACACACACACACACACACACCAACACCCCAGTACTACTATACTGTCTTCTACAATCTTGTTCTGTTATGATGTTCACATGTACTGGTCACAGGGACACTTGTCCCTTAGTCTTTCCTTGAGTGTCTGATGCATGTACAAGGAAGCATATTCTGCAACATTCGACACTATAGTCTGTATGCAAACACCCGTCTTTTGATGATGTAGATCAGAGAAATCAGGTATAAGACAAGTTGTGTAGTGTGTACAGGAGTTGGGACAAGCCCTAGAACTCCTGATTAAAGAGTAACAGTCACACAAAGGATAAACTATGTGTCAATAACGTAACACTGATGGATTCATAGTGACCCATTGACTCCTGCTCGCTCACAGTGAAAGCCTGTCCTGTCCATGGAATGAAAATATTACTTCTGTTAATAAGTCCTTGCTCAGAGCAGTACGTAAACCCGGAGGTCAGACTGAGGCCAGAATAATAGCAGTTGGTGCACATTCGGTGTGGGATCTGCATTTCAGTGTTCACAGTCTACACGGTCTGAGCGATGTTACTCACTCCTGTTCACTGTTGTTAGAATATATTGCAGACCTTTTTTCACTGGGGGGTTTAGATATTGGTGTGGAGAAAGATGATACTTTCTCCAGGGTCTGTCTTTGTCAATAAGGATTTGACCCCAGTAGCTTTTAGGAAGATCATGTTTTTTTGGTGAAGTTCTGCAAATCTTCTTTCTTTCAGTGACATGCGGTGAGGTCAATGGCTGGGGATGCACTGGCTACTATCATAGCCAGATTTACACATATATAAACACAAGGGTTCATGTGGGCAATATACAAAGGTGCAGCTGTATATACTTGGTTTACTTTATATATATATATATATATATATATATATATATCCTATATATTAGCCCAGATCTGTCACTCTGTGACTGTGTGGATAACGCTGGGAGTGGCTAGGAGCTCTCATTGGGTTAGCAGCAGGTCTATCACACCCAGTCCACAGCTGACTGGGCAAGAAATGCCCTCCCGCACAGGTTACATCCAATGGGAGGCTCTGCCCTTTGGCTGCTGCAAACGGGGGCATAACTCTACAGGGGGCATAACTGACCACGCCCCTTTATTAAGCCACACCCCTATTTTCAAACGGGGTGCCACAAGGGCTGGAACCGGCAATGCGTCCATCTCTGATGCAGGCCCTGAATGCTGTGAGGCAGTTAGGCTAACCACTGTGCCACCCATGCTGCCCAAACACTGTCTTGTAACTTGTGCATATAATTATCATCTCATGCATGTGACACAATATGTATTTTGGTAAGGATTTAGCACAGGTTATATGAAGCACCTTTCTCTCCATATCATGGCGCGTAACCTGTATAATCAGCAGAAATGTCTCACGTCTAACAAGCCAGAACAGAATCTGAGGTTTCTCAAACAAAACAGAAAACGTACATGAAGGGAAAGTGTATCCTCTCTAGTGACACAGAGCTCAGCTGGCAGGCAGCCATCTTTGCTACAGGTACGGATGAGGCACATTATCCAGCAGCAGGGTAAGATATTACATACAATGTCTCCCCTGCAGAATCATTCCCAAGCCAACACTTCCTTCTGAAATTCGCCGGGACATGTGATTTTCTCATTTTAGAGTTTAGATAGAAAGCAAATGTATCTGATAGTTCCCTGCGCTGACTTTCCATGATCTAACCCTCGTCTTATTGTGCACGACGCGTTTTGGCTTTCTTATCTGGTATGTCGGCTGGCTTTATGCCTCCTAACACGCCCAGGCCTTCTGTTCGGGCTTGCATCAGCTCACCTATAGTCACGTATCCTTGCTTACATAAACCATTATAAATATAATACGATTACTTGTCTACATAAAAGAAAGACAATAGGTCACTGAGGTAATGTGCTTATTGAAAACTGAAACTTGTTCACACTAATAGACTTTAAGCCTGTGTGATATCATCAGCCTGTGTGATATCATCTGCTGAGATCCCCCTCTATCGGAGTTCCAAAATGCGTGTCCCCGGTTACAGACCGGCAGACTTTAATGTTGTCATTTTCTTTGTATTTTGTTCATTGTACAAAATATCTTCCAGGAATGTTTTTTGTCTTTTTTTTTATAATAAAATAGTCACCCTGGCATTTGTAGTGCATTTATTTCATTCCATGTTAAAGAACAAACAAAAATTAATATAGACCAATTTGTGGGCCTGAAACAGAGATTAAGGTAAATCCGGTATTTATGTAAATCTCTGAACTTTAATGATCTGCGCATGCGCAGAACCCGCTCTGCACATGTGCAGATAAGGTTCTACGATTCGGCTCGTGGTGCCCAAAAGCCATAGCATGAATGACATGGAGCTGGCATTTGAGGTGGCGATGGGCAATGTTCCAACAAATGGGGGGTGTTCGCCCTGTTTTCTGGGCGTGCCAAAGTCATTGGCTGCATCCTTGGATTCAGCCTCACAAGCCCCAGCAGCGTGATTTCAGTGGACATCCTGAGTAATCTGAAGGTAATCAGGGGGTATATGTAATAAAGGTCGATCTTGTTTGTTTTTGTTCTGTTTTTGATCGATGTTAAATCGATTTTAATCGATGTTGGGCTTCCAGGGTTAAAGCGCACATTTACTAGCAGATGATTTTTTTATACTGATTTTTAAATGTTAGTAAATGTGTGTTTTAACCCTGTAAGCCAAACATCGATTAAAAATCGATTTAACATCGATCTAAGGTGGTCATTCCGAGTTGTTCGCTCGCAAGCTGCTTTTAGCAGCATTGCACATGCAAAGCCGCCGCCTACTGGGAGTGAATCTTAGCTTAGCAAAATTGCGAACGAAAGATTCGCAATATTGCGAAAAGCTTTATCTGTGCAGTTTCTGAGTAGCTCGAGACTTACTCTTCCAGTGCGATCAGTTTAGTGCTTGTCGTTCCTGGTTTGACGTCACAAACACACCCAGCGTTCGCCCAGACACTCCTCCGTTTCTCCAGCCACTCCCGCGTTTTTCCAAGAAACGGCAGTGTTTTCGCACGCACACCCATAAAACGGCCAGTTTCCGCCCAGAAACACCCACTTCCTGTCAATCACACTCCGATCACCAGAACGAAGAAAAAACCTCGTAATGCCGTGAGTAAAATACCAATCTTCATAGCAAATTTACTTGGCGCAGTCGCAGTGCGAACATTGCGCATGCGCAATTAGCGGAAAATCGCCGCGATGCGTAGAAAATTACCGAGCGAACAACTCGGAATGAGGACCTAAAATCGAACAAAAACAAATAAAATCAACCTTTAGTAAATATATCCCCTGGTGTCCTATGTTCATTCAGTTAATCCAATGCTGCGTCTTTAGGTACAGAAGCGGATCACTGGAAGTCAGCAGGAGGCGTCTTTTTACTTAAGACGCCTCCTGCAGCTTTTGCCTTGTTAGCTCAGCCGCTGCGTCTTTGTACCATTAGCGTTCACCTAAGCAGCTGTGTTTCTATGTGCAGAATACTGTATGTGAGTTTGTGTGTTCATTCTGCGTTTTTTTTTTTACACATGCTTCTGAGACCAAAAGGGACGTTGTAATCTTGCACATGCGGAAGACATGTAGAAACACACATGTAAATTCTTCCTAACTGCCCTTTATTGCATTTAATCCTTACCCCCAGTTAAGTGACCGTAAGTGGATTGATGGGCACTGCAAAAAATCCCTGCAGCACAACGCACATAGGGGGTAATTCAGACCTGATCGCTGGGCTGCTAAATTTGTTGTCCTGCGATCAGATAGTCGCCGCCGAAGGGGAGTGTATATTCGCCGTGCAAGTGTGCGATCGCATGTGTACGCCGTGCTACAAATATCCCTCAGTCAGCGGACAGCTGCTAATCCGTTCCCACCTCACTCACAACTGTTTTTACCAATGTGTGCAGTCTGTGCGCAGCCCAGGACTTACTCCTACAGTGCGATGAGAACAGGCTGATCAGGGCTGGAGCTGACGTCACACACCCTCCCTGAAAATGCTTGGGAACGCCTGCGTTTTCCCTGACACTCCCAGAAAACGGTCAGTTACCACCCACAAACGCCCTCTTCCTGTCAATCAGCATGGCTGTGCGATTAATATTTTTGGAAAAGCCCGGCGCTGTTCGGCGATGTCTGTTGTCATTTGGCGATGCGCGTGCGCATTGCGGTGCATGCGCAGTCTATCGATAATCACCCGCTGAGGGAAAACGCACAGCAGCGATCAGGTCTGAATCGGGCCCATTATACACCAATATGTACTGTCGCATGTAGCCAGAGCCGGCGCTACCCGCTCTGCAAGAGTATGCAGTGCAGGGAGGCGCCCAGCTGAAGAGGCGCTGCGCTCTCCCTGCTCTGCTACCCTGGTCCCTGCTGCTGCCAGCTGCCGTTGCGCCTGTCAAAGTGGAAGACAGGTAACGGCGCTGGCAGCGTGTAGGGCTTCTTCCGGTACAAGGTCCCTTCAGCTTCCCTCACCCCCACAAAGAGTGTAGTGTAGTTTTGTCGGGCGGGTAGAATTGTAGGGGCGTGGCATAATTGAGGGACGTGTGGCAACGCCCTTTTTTTTTTTACAACTTTGCAGAGCCCAGCGCGGGGTAGGGGGGCCTTAAGCCCCTCAGCCAGTGGCAATTCGAGTGGAGAGCGTGATCAGTGTGATCACTCTCCACCTACCCATACAGGAACAGGCAGAGGCTCCGCAGCAGCAGCCTCCCTGGCACTGCAGCACAGCACACTCTGCCTTTAGTCTGCCATGATGAGAACTTATGCTGTTGCTGCTGCCCAGTAAAAAGGGAGGAGTGCAGTGGACCAGGGCCCACGCTGAGCCCCTTCATCAGTCCCAGGCCTGCGTAATTTGTACCTGCCCTCTCGCCGAAACTGCCAACATCCTCCAGAGCCGCTGCTGTTGGAGTAACGGAGCCTCCAAGAGGGTAGAGGAGGATCAGCGCCCGACCGTGGAGTCCAAGGCAGAGCATCAATCAGAGTTATGCCTACAAAGTAATGAAGCAGAAGGTACTACATTTACAGTAGCAGGAGGGTAGGTATGATGTGGTTGGGCTATACCTGCTATAATTGCGGCATTTACTGTATGGTGTTACATGTCTAAGAATACTACTGTGCGGTGTAATGTGAGTAACGGACCCTACTGTGCTGTGTAATGTAAATAACGGACACTACTGTGCTGTGTTTTGTAAATAACGGACACTACTGTGCTGTGCAATGTAAATAACGGACACTACTGTGCGGTGTAATGTGACTAATGGACCCTACTGTGCTGTGTAATGTAAATAACGGATGCTACTGTGCGGTGTAATGTGAATAACGGACCCTACTGTGCTGTGTAATGTAAATAACGGACGCTACTGTGCGGTGTAATGTAAAGATCGGACGCTACTGTGCTGTGTAATGTGAGTAACGGACCCTACTGTGCTGTGTAATGTAAATAACGGACGCTACTGTGCTGTGTAATGTGACTAATGGACCCTACTGTGCTGTGTAATGTAAATAACGGATGCTACTGTGCGGTGTAATGTAAATAACGGACACTACTGTGCTGTGTTTTGTAAATAACGGACACTACTGTGCTGTGCAATGTAAATAACGGACACTACTGTGCGGTGTAATGTGACTAATGGACCCTACTGTGCTGTGTAATGTGACTAATGGACCCTACTGTGCTGTGTAATGTAAATAACGGACACTACTGTGCGGTGTAATGTGACTAATGGACCCTACTGTGCTGTGTAATGTAAATAACGGATGCTACTGTGCGGTGTAATGTAAATAACGGACGCTACTGTGCGGTGTAATGTAAAGATTGGACGCTACTGTGCTGTGTAATGTGAATAACGGACCCTACTGTGCTGTGTAATGTAAATAACGGACGCTACTGTGTGGTGTAATGTGATTAACGGACGCTACTGTGCGGTGTAATGTGACTAATGGACCCTACTGCAGAGGCGTAACTAGGGTTTTTGGAGCCCAGGGCAAGATCAATAATGGCGCCCCCCCCCCAAAAAATAAATAAATAAATAAATAATTTTTTCTTAATAAAATAAATTAATACAATGATAATGAAAAAAAAAATACAAAAGGAAAGTATGTGCAGACGCCACCGGTGTCACTGCATATAAAGATGTCAGGGTGTGTATGTATGTGTATGTAGGTGCAGTGGTCGAAGTTGAATTTTTGAAGGTGGAATGAAAGAGTGCAGCGGCGCGCGCGCTCCGGAAAAGGGGCGTGGTCACTCAAAAGGGGCGTGTCCTTCAGTATAGTAGGACCCCTTATACTATCTAGTACTGGTGCCCCTTTCACATTATAGCACACGGTATGAGCCGAAATTCACATTATAGCACACAGTATGAGCCGAAATTCACATTGCCCCACACGGCATGAGCCGAAATTCACATTATAGCACACAGTATGAGCCGAAATTCACATTACCCCACATGGTATGAGCCAAAATTCACATTATAGCACACGGTATGAGCCGAAATTCACATTATAGCACACGGTATGAGCCAAAATTCACATTACTCCACATGGTATGAGCCAAAATTCACATTTCCCCACATGGTATGAGCAGAAATTCACATTTCCCCACATGGTATGAGCAGAAATTCACATTACAGCACACGGTATGAGCCGAAATTCACATTACAGCACACGGAATGAGCCAAAATTCACATTACCCCACATAGCATGAGCCGAAATTCACATTATAGCACACGGTATTAGCCAAAATTCACGTTACAGCACATGATATGAGCCAAGATTCCCATTATAGAGTTAGGGGATCCTACCCCCAGAATTAACATGGCCTGTGGGGCACTATGATGAGGGGAGCCCACCCCCTTAATAGACTAATTGCAGAGTTTAGCAGCGGAAGGGCTGCAGCGGTTTCTCACCCCAAGCTGCGGCGCTTCTGCCACCTCCGACACTCCACATCTTCGGCACCACCGCACCGGGTATGCACCCTTTTCAGTGTGGCCTGCTGCGCTCCGAAGGGGTTCTTGTTTCATGCTGCAGGATCCCGATGTGCGCCTTCCTCCCCGCTGTTACTGTCACGGTAAGCATTAGTATCGTTTACCGCAGAGGCCATTTTCTGAGGCATATGTGTTAAACCTCAGGAACTGAGATGCCCTTCTCACCATACAGCTGTGTGGCCGAGCCGGGCGGGGGGACAGCCAGCAGCAGCGTGCCGGATATCAGCTGCAGAGGGTGCGGGCTGTACATACTTGGGGCAGCTGGATATTCAACAGTGCTGAAAGCCTCCGGAGCCCGCACCCCCGGAGCTGCAGTACACCGGCAGAGGACACCCATCCCCCGAACCCTACGTAGCCCAAAGCCGGAGATCAGCAGCATGTTGAACGCGGAAGCAGAAGCTGCTTATTGCCGGTCAGCATGCTGATCTCCGGCTTTGGGCTCCGCATGTGCATTACAGCCCCCACCCTCGGCTGCTGATATCTGGCATGCTGCCCCTGCTGCTGGCTTTCCACCCGCCCGGCTCGCCCACCCAGCTGGATGGTGAGTAAGAAGGGCATCTCAGTGCCCGTGGTTTAATACATATCTCTCTTCGGTAAATGGCCATTAGTACATCCCACACACACTGATCACACACACACAGACTGGCCACCCCCAAATCCTACACACACCCACTCAGACTACACACACACACACACACACACACACACACACACACACACACATTCTCATACTTTCCTCTCCCCCACACACACACTGGACTGCAAAAATTTACACACACTGACACTGTTCCACACACACACAATTAACACACACTCACACTGTCCCACACACACAATTAACACACACGCACACTGTCCCACACACCAGTGGCGTGCGGTGAGGTCAGTGGCGTGCGGTGAGGCACTACAGCCATAATGTCCGCCGAATCCTGTCGATGAACCCTACCGCCACCAAGCCAATGCCCGCCACTGCCTCTGAGCCGATGCCACCACCAATGGCTTACAAACTCGCCCACCATCAACTGACCCAGCCCTCCGCCACTAATTTGCAACTCAGTCCAAAGTTGCCAATGCCCGCTGCATGCCTGCTCATCATACTTGTGATGTTGTATTGTACATTTTTATAGAAAAAAAAAATAATCAGTGTTTGGGACTGGGAAGGGAAGGGAGTGGGAGGAGGACATGAATGCAATTTTGTTGTCCAGGGTTTCCATTAACTTAATGGAGAAGGGTCTGAATGGGTTAAAAATGTAAAAAAAAACTGCATGAGGTCCCCCTCCTAAGTATAACCAGCCTCGGGCTCTTTGAGCCGGTCCTGGTTGTTTAAATACTGGGGAAAAATTGGACAGGGGTTCCCCGTATTTAGACAACCAGCATCGGGCTCTTAGTCCGGTCCTGGTTCCAAAAATACGGGGGACAAAAGATGTAGGGGTCCCCCCGTATTTTTAAAACCAGCACCGGGCTCCACTAGCCAGGGACATAATGCCACAGCCGGGGGACACATTTATGTAGGTCCCTGCGGCCGTGGCATTACCCCCCCAACTAGTCACCACTGGCCGGGGTTCCCTGGAGGAGTGGGGACCCCTTAAATCAAGGGGTCACCCCCCCTCCAGGCACCCAAGGGCCAGGGGTGAAGCCCGAGGCTGTCCCCCCCATCCGTGGGCTATGGATGGGAGGCTGATAGCCATGTAAGTAAAAAAAGAATATTGTTTTTTGTTGGGGAACTACAAGGCCCAGAAAGCCTCCCCCGCTTGCTGGTACTTGGAGAACCTCAAGTACCAACATGCAGGGAAATAACGGGCCCGCCGGTACCTGTAGTTCTACAACAGAAAAAATACCCAAATAAAAACACAACTCACACACCGTGACAGTAAAAATTTATTAAAGCACACTGACACACTCACACATACTTACCTATATCCCACGCCGGTCACGTCCACTTGTCCAGTAGAATCCAATAGGGGTAGCTGTAAAAATGAGAGACACATTACTTACCTACATCCCACGCCGGTCACGTCCACTTGTCCAGTAGAATCCAGTAGGGGAATCTGTAAAAATGAGAGACAGATTACTTACCTACATCCCACGCCAGTCACGTCCACTTGTCCAGTAGAATCCAATAGGGGTACCTGTAAAAATGAGAGACAGATTACTTACCTACATCCCACGCTGGTCACGTCCACTTGTCCAGTAGAATCCAGTAGGGGAATCTGTAAAAATGAGAGACAGATTACTTACCTACATCCCACGCCGGTCACGTCCACTTGTCCAGTAGAATCCAATAGGGGTACCTGTAAAAATGAGAGACAGATTACTTACCTACATCCCACGCCGATCACGTCCACTTGTCCAGTAGAATCCAATAGGGGTACCTGTAAAAATGAGAGACAGATTACTTACCTACATCCCACGCTGGTCACGTCCACTTGTCCAGTAGAATTCAATAGGGGTACCTGTAAAAATGAGAGACAGATTACTTACCTACATCCCACGCTGGTCACGTCCACTTGTCCAGTAGAATTCAATAGGGGTACCTGTAAAAATGAGAGACAGATTACTTACCTACATCCCACGCTGGTCACGTCCACTTGTCCAGTAGAATTCAATAGGGGTACCTGTAAAAATGAGAGACAGATTACTTACCTACATCCCACGCTGGTCACGTCCACTTGTCCAGTAGAATCCAGTAGGGGAATCTGTAAAAATGAGAGACAGATTACTTACCTACATCCCACGCCGGTCACGTCCACTTGTCCAGTAGAATCCAATAGGGGTACCTGTGAAAATGAGAGAGAGATTACTTACCTACATCCCACGCCGATCACGTCCACTTGTCCAGTAGAATCCAATAGGGGTACCTGTAAAAATGAGAGACAGATTACTTACCTACATCCCACGCTGGTCACGTCCACTTGTCCAGTAGAATTCAATAGGGGTACCTGTAAAAATGAGAGACAGATTACTTACCTACATCCCACGCTGGTCACGTCTACTTGTCCAGTAGAATTCAATAGGGGAATCTGTAAAAATGAGAGAGAGATTACTTACCTACATCCCACGTCGATCACGTCCACTTGTCCAGTAGAATCCAATAGCGTTACCTGTAAAAATGAGAGACAGATTACTTACCTACATCCCACGCCGATCACGTCCACTTGTCCAGTAGAATCCAATAGGGCAGGGGTTCTCAAACTCGGTCCTCAGGACCCCACACAGTGCATGTTTTGCAGGTAACCCAGCAGGTGCACAGGTGTATTAATTACTCACTGACACATTTTAAAAGGTCCACAGGTGGAGCTAATTATTTAACTTGTGATTCTGTGAGGAGACCTGCAAACATGCACTGTGTGGGGTCCTGAGGACCGAGTTTGAGAACCTGTGCAATAGGGGAATCTGTAAAATGAGAGACAGATTACTTACCTACATCCCACGCCGGTCACGTCCACTTGTCCAGTAGAATCCAATAGCGTTACCTGTAAAAATGAGAGACAGATTACTTACCTACATCCCACGCTGGTCACGTCCACTTGTCCAGTAGAACCCAATAGGGGAATCTGTAAAAATGAGAGACAGATTACTTACCTACATCCCACGCCGGTCACGTCCACTTGTCCAGTAGAATCCAATAGGGGTACCTGTGAAAATGAGAGAGAGATTACTTACCTACATCCCACGCCGATCACGTCCACTTGTCCAGTAGAATCCAATAGGGGTACCTGTAAAAATGAGAGACAGATTACTTACCTACATCCCACGCCGGTCACGTCCACTTGTCCAGTAGAATCCAATAGGGGTACCTGTAAAAATGAGAGACAGATTACTTACCTACATCCCACGCCGGTCACGTCCACTTGTCCAGTAGAATTCAATAGGGGTACCTGTAAAAATTAAAATGATACTTACAAACTGCAATCCACAGGAGGAGAGAGAGAGAGAGAGAGAGAGAGAGAGAGAGGGGGGGGGGGAAGAGACTAACCTGCTGCTGCTGCCGGGGAGACCGGCACACACTGCAGGGCCACGACGGGAGGACGGAGCCGGCGGAGGAGGGGGAGAGCCGCACACCGCCGCTCCTGTCAGCGGCAGCGGAGGAGGATGGGGCGCACACTACAGACGCCAATAACCGCCGGGACAATTAACACACACACACACAATTAACCCACGCACACTGTCCCACACACAATTAACACACACGCACGCACACTGTCCCACACACACAAATATCACACACGCACACTGTCCCACACACAATTAACAAACACGCACTGTCCCACACACACAATTAACACACACACACACAATTAACACACACACACTGTCCCACACACACACAATTAACACACACACACTGTCCCACACACACACACAGTCACACACACACACAATTTACACACACTCAAACTGTCCCACACACACAATTAACACACTCACACTGTCCCACACACAATGTCACACGCACACTGTCCGACACACACACACACACACACTTAACACACACACACACAAAATGTCCCGCACCCCCTTCCCGCTCACCTGCACTTACTGCTGTTCAGGGCAAGGGCCGCACGCCCCCCCCCCCCCGAGGTCGCGCACGCGCATGCGCGCACCTCCGCGGTCGCGATCGCGATCGCGTACACACAGACACTTTTGCAGGGGGGAGTAGGGGGAGGCTCCTGGCTGCCGCTGCCTGTCTATTGTGACAGGCACAGCAGCCGGGGAGACAGGGAAAGCGCCGCGGGTAGCGCCGGCGGAATCCCTGAAGCATAGGGCGAGTGGGCCGTGCAGGTGCCGGTGGCGCCCCCCTCTGTTGGGGCTGCCATGGCGCCCAGGGCACGTGCCCTGCTCGCCCCGTGCTAGATACGCCTCTGCCCTACTGTGCTGTGTAATGTAAATAACGGACACTACTGTGCTGTGCAATGTAAATAACGGACCCTACTGTGCTGTGTAATGTAAATAACGGACACTACTGTGCGGTGTAATGTGACTAATGGACCCTACTGTGCTGTGTAATGTAAATAACGGATGCTACTGTGCGGTGTAATGTGAATAACGGACCCTACTGTGCTGTGCAATGTAAATAACGGATGCTACTGTGCGGTGTAATGTAAATAACGGACGCTACTGTGCGGTGTAATGTAAAGATCGGACGCTACTGTGCTGTGTAATGTGAATAACGGACCCTACTGTGCTGTGCAATGTAAATAACGGACACTACTGTGCGGTGTAATGGGCACTACTGTGTGGTGTAATGTGTGTAACGGACACTACTGTGCGGTGTAATGTGAGTAACGGACCCTACTCTGCGGTGTAATGTGACTAACGGACCCTACTGTGCTGTGCAATGTAAATAACGGACACTGCTATGCGGTGTAATGTGAGTAACGGACCCTACTGTGCAGTGTAATGTGACTAACGGACCCTACTGTGCTGTGTAATGTAAATAATGGACACTACTGTGCAGTGTAATGTAAATAACGGACCCTACTGTGCGGTGTAATGTGAGTAACGGACCCTACTGTGCTGTGTAATGTAAATAACGGATGCTACTGTGCGGTGTAATGTAAATAATGGAAGCTACTATGTGGTGTAATGTGAGTAACGGACCCTACTGTGCGGTGTAATGTGAGTAACAGATGCTACTGTGCGGTGTAATGTGAATAACGGACACTACTGTGCTGTGTAATGTGAGTAACGGACCCTACTGTGCGGTGTAATGTGAGTAATGGACCCTACTGTGCGGTGTAATGTAAATAACGGAAGCTACTGTGCGGTGTAATGTGAGTAATGGATGCTACTGTGCAGTGTAATGTAAATAACGGACCCTACTGTGCGGTGTAATGTAAATAACGGACCCTACTGTGTGGTGTAATGTGAGTAACGGACCCTACTGTGCGGTGTAATGTGACTAACGGACCCTACTGTGCTGTGCAATGTAAATAACGGACACTGCTGTGCGGTGTAATGTGAGTAACGGACCCTACTGTGCAGTGTAATGTGACTAACGGACCCTACTGTGTGCTGTAATGTGAGTAACGGACCCTACTGTGCTGTGTAATGTAAATAACGGACGCTACTGTGCGGTGTAATGTGAGTAACGGACGCTACTGTGCGGTGTAATGTGACTAACGGACACTACTGTGTAGTGTAATGTAAATAACGGACCCTACTGTGCGGTGTAATGTGAGTAACGGACCCTACTGTGCTGTGTAATGTAAATAACGGATGCTACTGTGCGGTGTAATGTAAATAACGGAAGCTACTGTGTGGTGTAATGTGAGCAACGGACCCTACTGTGCGGTGTAATGTGAGTAACAGATGCTACTGTGCGGTGTAATGTGAATAACGGACACTACTGTGCGGTGTAATGTGAGTAACGGACCCTACTGTGCGTTGTAATGTGAGTAATGGACCCTACTGTGCTGTGTAATGTAAATAACGGATGCTACTGTGCGGTGTAAATGTAAATAACGAACGCTACTGTGCAGTGTAATGTGAGTAACAGATGCTACTGTGCGGTGTAATGTAAATAACGGACCCTACTGTGCGGTGTAATGTAAATAATGGACCCTACTGTGTGGTGTAATGTGAGTAACGGACGCTACTGTGCTGTGTAATGTAAATAACGGATGCTACTGTGCGGTGTAATATAAATAACGGACGCTACTGTGCGGTGTAATGTGAGTAACGGACCCTACTGTGCGGTGTAATGTGAGTAACGGACCCTACTGTGCTGTGTAATGTAAATAACGGATGCTACTGTGCGGTGTAATGTAAATAATGGAAGCTACTATGTGGTGTAATGTGAGTAACGGACCCTACTGTGCGGTGTAATGTGAGTAACAGATGCTACTGTGCGGTGTAATGTGAATAACGGACACTACTGTGCTGTGTAATGTGAGTAACGGACCCTACTGTGCGGTGTAATGTGAGTAATGGACCCTACTGAGCGGTGTAATGTAAATAACGGAAGCTACTGTGCGGTGTAATGTGAGTAACGGATGCTACTGTGCGGTGTAATGTAAATAACGGACCCTACTGTGCGGTGTAATGTAAATAACGGACCCTACTGTGTGGTGTAATGTGAGTAACGGACCCTACTGTGCGGTGTAATGAGACTAACGGACCCTACTGAGCTGTGCAATGTAAATAACGGACACTGCTGTGCGGTGTAATGTGAGTAACGGACCCTACTGTGCAGTGTAATGTGACTAACGGACCCTACTGTGTGCTGTAATGTGAGTAACGGACCCTACTGTGCTGTGTAATGTAAATAACGGACGCTACTGTGCGGTGTAATGTGAGTAACGGACGCTACTGTGCGGTGTAATGTGACTAACGGACACTACTGTGTAGTGTAATGTAAATAACGGACCCTACTGTGCGGTGTAATGTGAGTAACGGACCCTACTGTGCTGTGTAATGTAAATAACGGATGCTACTGTGCGGTGTAATGTAAATAACGGAAGCTACTGTGTGGTGTAATGTGAGCAACGGACCCTACTGTGCGGTGTAATGTGAGTAACAGATGCTACTGTGCGGTGTAATGTGAATAACGGACACTACTGTGCGGTGTAATGTGAGTAACGGACCCTACTGTGCGGTGTAATGTGAGTAATGGACCCTACTGTGCTGTGTAATGTAAATAACGGATGCTACTGTGCAGTGTAAATGTAAATAACGAACGCTACTGTGCAGTGTAATGTGAGTAACAGATGCTACTGTGCGGTGTAATGTAAATAACGGACCCTACTGTGCGGTGTAATGTAAATAACGGACCCTACTGTGTGGTGTAATGTGAGTAACGGACGCTACTGTGCTGTGTAATGTAAATAACGGATGCTACTGTGCGGTGTAATATAATAACGGACCCTACTGTGCGGTGTAATGTGAGTAACGGACACTACTGTGCGGTGTAATGTGACTAACGCACCCTACTGTGCGGTGTAATGTGAGTAATGGACCCTACTGTGCTGTGTAATGTAAATAACGGACGCTACTGTGCTGTGTAATGTGAGTAACGGACCCTACTGTGCGGTGTAATGTGAGTAACGGACCCTACTGTGCGGTGTAATGTAAATAACGGACGGTACTGTGCAGTGTAATGTGACTAACGGACCCTACTGTGCGGTGTAATGTGAGTAACGGACCCTACTGTGTGGTGTAATGTGAGTAACGGATGCTACTGTGCGGTGTAATGTGAGTAACGGACCCTACTGTGCGGTGTAATGTGAGTAACGGACTCTACTGTGTGGTATAATGTGAGTAACGGACGCTACTGTGCGGTGTAATGTGAGTAACGGACCCTACTGTGCGATGTAATGTGAGTAACGGACCCTACTGTGTGGTGTAATGTGACTAACGGACCCTACTGTGCGGTGTAATGTAAATAACGAACGCTACTGTGCGGTGTAATGTGAATAACGACACTACTGTGCGGTGTAATGTAAATAACACACTACTGTGCGGTGTAACGTAAATAACGGACACTACTGTGCGGTGTAATGTAAATAACGGACACTACTGTGCGGTGTAATGTAAATAACGGACACTACTGTGCGGTGTAATGTAAATAACGGACACTACTTGGCGGGGTAATGTTAATAACGGTCACTACTGTGCAGTGTAATATGACTAACGGACACTACTGTGCTGTGTAATGTGACTAGTGGACACTACTGTGCGGTGTAATGTGACTAGTGGACACTACTGTGCTGTGTAATGTGACTAGTGGACACTACTGTGCTGTGTAATGTGACTAGCGGACTCTACTGTGCGGTGTAATGTGACTAGCGGACACTACTGTGCTGTGTAATGTGACTAGCGGACACTACTGTGCTGTGTAATGTGACTAACGGACACTACTGTGCTGTGTAATGTGACTAGCGGACACTACTGTGCGGTGTAATGTGACTAGCGGACACTACTGTGCTGTGTAATGTGACTAGCGGACACTACTGTACAGTATAATGTGACTAGCGGACACTACTGTGCTGTGTAATGTGACTAGCGGACACTACTGTGCTGTGTAATGTGACTAGCGGACACTACTGTGCTGTGTAATGTGACTAGCGGACACTACTGTGCGGTGTAATGTCAAATGTAAATTTTTACTATTCTGTGTCCACAACCCTATATTATTGGTGCGCGCCTTCGGCGCGCACTGTCCCTGACTCGAGCCCGGCTAGCGCCGAAGGAAACTTTTGCCCTGAGCTCCTCAAGGTCTAAAACAGGCCCTGTCACCAATTTTAAAATATATTTTTCTTTTCAAATGTAACCTACCTCCAATTCAACACAGGGAAGGGGTGCTGAAACATACTCTTACTCCGGGTATCATGGCACCTAGCTACACCTCTGATAAGGGGGCACTACTGTGGGAATTGTGTATAAGTACTGTGCGGTGTAACGTGTATAAGGGGACACTACTGTGTGACGTAAACATGAATAAGGGGCACACTAGAGGGTGTAATATGAATCAGGGGCACTATGTTTGGGGTAAAGTGAATAATATTGTAATACTGTGTGGTGTACTTTGAATTGTGGGCCACGCCCCTTTCTTGTTTGACCACATCCCTTTTTGCGTCACATGCTGTCCCTTTTTTACAGATGGGAGGGCGCAAATTTATAATTTGCAGGGGGCGCCAAACACTCTAGCACCGGCCCTGAATGTAGCCCTGTGACTTTCATCGTCACATCCATGTAGTCGCCCGTACCCTGCATCACAGGTGTATCTTCAACGCAGAGCTTTAGCACCAGCGTCTATGTAGCTTAAATGACAAGGGATTACCTATGATCTTAAAGAAACCTTTATTCTAGCATATGGAAACAAATTCCTATTCTTACTTACACTATCTTATACTCCATGCTCCCTCTGACGGCACCTAACTCCGGGTTTTCTATACCTGTCCTATATTGTCTTGTACTGTAAGTGTGGTTTTCTTGGTTGCTCATTTGATTATGTACTGTGTAATGGGCGCTGCGGATCCCGTGTGGCGCCATATAAATAGAGGATAATAATAATAATAACATTTTGCAGCGCTCTACCTTGATAAGTAATGGCACTCCCTTGGTGCTGCAATAAAATATACTCCTCACCTCTAAACAGGCAATTGTTTCTCTGTAAACGTAATTATAGGCATATGTTCCAGTGACTGGCGTGCTGCGACCTGAAGTTCAGCAAATGTCTGAGAGCGACAGCTTCAAGCTACGTGTTTCTGTTTGGATTACTAGTCCACAATCAACTGGAGGTGGTTATAGCTTCTTTCTAAACCCCCTAACTTGCTATTTATTTGATATATAAAAATTAACCCTAGTGTGTGAATGTGTGTGAGTGTACAGTACATGTGATTGGGAATATAGATTGTAAGCTCAACTGGGGCAGGGATTGATGTGAATAGCTGCATATTCTCTGTAAAGCGCTGCGGAATATGTGTGCGCTATATAAAATAACTGGCACTTAAATAAAATCAATGTGTCTCTGTATCTGGAAGGGGCACCAAGATGGGCGGTGTGGCAGCTACAAAGTAACCAGGGCCGTGCTTCCACCTGGGGAATGCTTGCTTACTTTTACATTCCAGGTGGGGTCCTGGTGAGGGTGCACAGGTGGGAGGTGGGGTCTGGGACTAACAGGTCGACAGCACTTAGGTCGACACCAGTTGGTCGACACGCCTTAGGCCGACACCTGCTATACAGTATGTCGACATGGAAAAAGGTTGACATGAGTTTTTTTATGTTTTTTGGGGTGTAATTTTTTTCTGTAATGTGACCGGGAACCCCAATTAGTTCACAGTGTCCCCTCACATGGCTCGCTTCGCTCGCCAAGCTTCGGGCAATGTGCCTTCACACCGCTACCGCAGCGCTCGGCACAGGTTACCGTTCCCAGTTGTAGTCCACCTGGATAGTAAAGTATGGAAATGTTCATAGAATGAAAAAAAAAAACGTGAAAAACTCATTTCGACCTTGTTCGGGTTGACCATTTGGCCATGTGCGTCGACCAATTGGTGTCGACCTTATTGGTGTCGACAATAGAGTCCGGATACCGGGAGTGGGGGGGGGGGCAATGGATGGTACTGCATTATAGCCCTGCCTTACACTGTGCTATGGCATCAATACACATCACATTATCCGGCTCCTGACCCTCCCACTTTACTGAGTAAGTAACATAGAAACATAGAATTTGACGGCAGATAAGAACCAATTGGCCCATCTAGTCTGCCTATACAGTACAGTAGCGCAGGCAATTATGTTGTAAGGACCAGCAGTGGTTATTGTATGGGGCAGATGAGGCTCCATACCCATTAACGGTCTCATGAAAGCTAGATTGTGGACGGGGTAATCTGCTCTTGGTTCTCATTTGTGGGCATATTTATCAAGTACCCATTCTTGGGATACCCCAAAACACTAAAGATCCCACTGCATGTATGTAGGGGGACCACAGCTGATATCTTCCCGTTTTCAGCAAAAGCAGAAACACCTACCCCCCCCCACCACCTCCCCCCCCCCCCCACCCATATGCATGGCGCTACTAAATACCAAAGTCACCTATATCCGAAATGCAAAGCTTTGGAATGCAAAATCTAACGGGAGGAGGATCCGTAGAATAGTTTTCGGGGGGGGGGGGGGGGGGGGGGGGGGCTGCGTGATGTCACACGCAGCACCTCCGACTAAAAAAAAGGCGGTGAGTTGCCTGACAATGCAAGCAATATAACTGCGGATGCATCGGGAGGTGGCCCGCCACACAGGCTGGGTGGCCTTGCCGGGTGCTGAGCGTCCCTCCGCATGTGTGGAGATGAACGCAGATCTGGCTGCGTGGCTGCGTATTCAGCAATCTGCATCCATCTCTAATCAAGTCCCAAATCTTTATCTCATGTCTTAAGATAGAAGTATGATGTCATTTGGAGCTGATGCCAATGTAAATGTTCCAATGAGATTGACATTTTTTTTAATCAAATTGCTCAGAATAATTTGAATCTGAAATAACAATAGGAAGATCCTGTGTAGTAAAGAGAAGAGGGAAATCAGTCAGGGGGAAATGATGCCGGGGAACGTGGGGACCCCTAGAGCAAATCAGTTATTGCTGTCACTTTCTGCAAGTCACGTGTCACAATTGTCTGATTATCTAAATTAGAGATGAGCGGGTTAGGTTCGTCGAGATCCGAACACCCCCGAACTTCACCATTTTACATAGTTCCGAGGCAGACTCGAATCCTCCCGCCGAGCGCGCCCGAACGCCATCATCCCGCTGTCGGATTCCTCGCGAGATTCGTATTCTATATAAGGAGCCGCGCGTCGCCGCCATTTTCACTCGTGCATTGGAGATGATAGGGAGAGGACGTGCAGCGTTCTCTCAGTTGTGTTCAGTGTGCTGCAAATATCTGTGCTCAGTGTGCTGCAAATATCTGTGCTCAGTGTGCTGCAAATATCTGTGCTCAGCGTGCTAAAAATGTCTACGTTCTCTGCCTAAAAACACTCCATATCTGTGCTGCATTGTAGTATATAGTAGGAGGACAGTGCAGAATTTTGCTGACCAGTGACCACCAGTATTATATCAGTATGGTACAGTAGTCAAATGCTCTACCTACCTCTGTGTCGTCAAGTATACTATCCATCCATACCTGTGGTGCATTTTAGTTGTGCGCAGTATATATAGTAGGAGGACAGTGCAGAATTTTGCTGACCACCAGTATATACTATATAGCAGTACGGTACAGTAGTCCACTGCTCTACCTCTGTGTCGTCAAGTATACTACAAAAGTTCAGTAAAATGACCCAAAAATAAAAATTAAAAGCGTCTGATGAGAAGCGTAAACTTGCCAATATGCCATTTACGACACGGAGTGGCAAGGAACGGCTGAGGCCCTGGCCTATGTTCATGGCTAGTGGTTCAGATTCACATGAGGATGGAAGCACTCATCCTCTCGCTAGAAAACTGCAGTGCCACTCCTAGATGGGCCAGGTGTTTGTGTCGGCCACTTGTGTCGCTTAGCTTAGCCATCCAGCGACCTTGGTGCACCTCTTTTTTTCTTTGCATCATGTGCTGTTTAGGGGCTATTTTTGAAATCTGCCATCCTGTCTGACACTGCAGTGCCACTCCTAGATGGGCCAGGTGTTTGTGTCGGCCACTTGTGTCGGCCACTTGGTTCGCTTAGCTTAGCCATCCAGCAACCTTGGTGCACCTCTTTTTTTCTTTGCATCATGTGCTGTTTGGGGACTATTTTTTAAATCTGCCATCCTGTCTGACACTGCAGTGCCACTCCTAGATGGGCCAGGTGTTTGTGTCGGCCACTTGTGTCGCTTAGCTTAGCCATCCAGCGACCTTGGTGCACCTCTTTTTTTCTTTGCATCATGTGCTGTTTGGGGACTATTTTTTAAATCTGCCATCCTGTCTGACACTGCAGTGCCACTCCTAGATGGGCCAGGTGTTTGTGTCGGCCACTTGTGTCGCTTAGCTTAGTCATACAGCTACCTCATTGCACCTCTTTTTTTATTTGCATCATGTGCTGTTTGGGGACTATTTTTTAAATCTGCCATCCTGTCTGACACTGCAGTGCCACTCCTAGATGAGCCAGGTGTTTGTGTTGGCCACTTGTGTCGCTTAGCTTAGCCATCCAGCGACCTTGGTGCACCTCTTTTTTTCTTTGCATCATGTGCTGTTTGGGGACTATTTTTTAAATCTGCCATCCTGTCTGACACTGCAGTGCCACTCCTAGATGGGCCAGGTGTTTGTGTCGGCCACTTGTGTCGCTTAGCTCAGGCACACAGCTACCTCATTGCACATCTTTTTTTCTTTGCATCATGTGCTGTTTGGGGACTATTTTTTAAATCTGCCATCCTGTCTGACACTGCAGTGCCACTCCTAGATGGGCCAGGTGTTTGTGTCGGCCACTTGTGTCACTTAGCTTAGCCATCCAGCGACCTTGGTGCACCTCTTTTTTTCTTTGCATCATGTGGTGTTTGGGGACTATTTTTTAAATCTGCCATCCTGTCTGACACTGCAGTGCCACTCCTAGATGGGCCAGGTGTTTGTGTCGGCCACTTGGGTCGCCTAGCTTAGCCATCCAGCGACCTCGGTGCAAATTTTAGGACTAAAAATAAAATTGTGAGGTGTGAGGTGTTCAGAATAGACTGGAAATGAGTGGAAATTATGGTTATTGAGGTTAATAATACTATGGGATGAAAATGACCCCCAAATTCTATGATTTAAGCTGTTTTTGGTTTTTGTTTTTTTAAAAACACCCAAATCCAAAACACACCCGAATCCGACAAAAAATTTTCAGGGAGGTTTTGCCAAAACGTGTCCGTATCCAAAACACGGCAGCGGCACCGAATCCAAAACCAAAACCCGAAAAATTTCCGGTGCACATCACTAATCTAAATCATGAATATAGGCTGTATTATTAATGTTCTTATTATACACAGGAAAACGTGCATTATAATAATGCATGTACAATGGGCAATCATTACATATTGAAAGTCATCTCGGATTTCTGTGACCTGAATTGAAGAACGCTGCCTATGGTGGGTTCTATAAAGTCACAGCGCTGCTAGGTGATTGCTAACCCCCTTCACATTTTCAATCAAAGTGCATTATTCTATAAATCGTATTAAGAGGGCAGGAACAACTTTTCATAACCTTTTCTCCCATTCAGCAGGCAGAGGTTCCTCGCGAGATTAACAAATCCAAGGGATACCCCAAATATGGTATACTTAGAGAAAAATGACATTGTTTTTTAAAAACCTTATTAGACGGTTCCACTTGAGGGCATGGTAATGTCAGTGATATAACTGCGTGCATAGTAAGCCTAATTTCTTATATATTCTTCACAAGTATCTAGAGAGGCCTGTACTTCTCCTCTAACGTACACCAAGTGTATACACAGGGCCTAATTCATGTTTGTACGTTATGCCGACGTTGGAGAGAGAGAGGTAAAGTGGAGAAAGATAAAGTACCAACCAATCAGCTCCTGTCATTTTTCAAACACAACCTGTAAAATAATAGGAGCTGACTGGCTGCAGGGACGGATCTAGACTTTTCTTTAGGGGGGGCGATTTACTGTTTAATCTTGACTCCTCCCTCTACAAGTCCCAACTCCTACCATCTGCAATCCTAACTCCTGCTCCTCTCAATTCTGACTGAACTTTTTGAGTGAGACTGAGATGGAGCTTTGTGATTGTTCTTTGTACATGTGACTGTGCTATGGGGTAATTGTATTTATTAGCCCTAGTACCCACACACCAGCAAGTGAGGGGCAAATGCTCTGTAACCCTTGCTTTCCTGGCTCCTCTATGCTGCTGTGGTATAAGCTGCAGCACATCGTTCTGCCTCAGGCTCTCCCCGGAGAGCTCTCTTCTGCTCAAAAGTGGGCGTGGCTATGACTGTGTTAGGGGGGGCGGTCGCCCCCTTCGCCCCCCCCCCCCCCCCCCCCCCCCCCCTAGATCCGGCCCTGACTGGCTGGTACTTTGGGGTCTATTTACTAAGCCTTAGATTGAGATAAAGTGGACGGAAATAAAGTACTAGCCAATCAGCTCCTAACTGCCATGTCACAGACAGGGGTTGAAAAATGACAGTTAGGAGCTGATTGGCTGGTACTTTATCTCCATGCAATTTATCTCCACCCAAGGCTTAGTAAATAGACCCCTTTATCTTCTTCCACTGTATCTGTCTTCGAGGTTTGATACATCAACTCTCTGTCATTAACTCTCATTATCGCTCTCCAAGGCTTTTAGTGCATCTGCTCCACAGCGGAAGATGATTGGTTGGTACTTTATTTCTCTCCAATTTATCTCTCTACAAGCTTTGATAAATCTCCCACTATGTTAGTGGCTATTCTGCCTGATCTTCAAACTACTGTACCTCCCATGTAGTCTACCTCTCTACCAGCTCAAGTGCTGGATTTTATCTTCAAGTTAGATCCAAGAATGTCACAGACTTCCTGCTAAGATGCCTGTGGAAGCAGTTATGGATTGCAGTAACTTCAACTAACATAAATATCACGGGCACTAAGTCTATAAAGATGGCTGCTGGATTCCAGTCCCCGCACATGGAAGAAAAATGGAGATAATCAGGGAGACACAGCCTAGTCGCTGTAATACTGTAAATTTCTAACGCAGTCATTCACCGAGCAGAAACACGTTGTGGGGTAACGATCGGACCCCTCCGCTCACAAGATGTTGTTAGATGGCAGTGGAAGAAAGGTGTAGATCTATGCTAGCAATATAGCCTGATTGTTTTACAGCGAAGCTCGCGCTAATCTGAGAAAATTACATCTTTTGGAATTATTTATGATTTTCAATGGCGACAAGGATGAGGGTATTTAAAGGTTAATCTTCCCCTCTAAACATAATTCCATTACAGACATGTTATCCCATTAGTGTAGATCTTAGGAAACTCTTTATCACCGATATTGTGAGAGTAAAGACTCCATTACTGTCATCGCTATTGTGACAAACAGTTGTGATATTTCTGGTTAATGGCACTGAAAAGTACAATGTCTTCTCCCCCTCCTGTAGAGTAGCCCGTACAACCATGACCTACAGTAGATTGTGATCATCCCAAAGCCTATCGTTCATAGGTTCTGATGCAGGAAAAGTAATCCTTTGAGTACTTCCCGGCCTTACTGAACATTTCATTAACATTTTGTTCCCAACTTTTCTATTGCTGCACTAGTTAATTAGATGTTTACTCGTATGTTTCAAGTCTCTGGAAATCTGTTTCCTCATGGAGTTACCCACACCATGGGGTTTATTTACTAATATTCTTGTTTTGTCCGTTTTGAAGGGTGTTTGAACTCGAATGGTATCGTGTGCATTTTACTGCAACTTTTTGAATCCTGATACGGTCATTCACTAAGCTGCAGAGTTTTGCACAATCGTTTTTTCCGATGTTGATGTGATTCGTAATATCAGGCAGTGTTTTACGGGAGTGATGAGTAAAACACTGCCTGAAAAAACACAAGGAAACCTGGCCGGATCTGTGAGATCCGTGCAGGGCTTCATTGTGTACCTTAAAAAGTTCATTAAAGTCTTTAAAATCCTGGAAAAAATTGCGTGGGGTCCCCCCTCCTAATCATAATAACCAGCCTCGGGCTCTTTGAGCCGATCCTGGTTGAAAAAATATGGGGGGAAAAATGACAGGGGTTCCCCCATATTTAATCAACCAGCACCAGGCTCTGCGCCTGGTCCTGGTTCCAAAAATACGGGGGACAAAAAGCGTAGGGGTCCCCCGTATTTCTGAAACCAGCACCGGGCTCCACTAGCTGGGGAGATAATGCCACAGCCGGGGGACACTTTGATATCGGTCCCTGCGGCCGTGCCATTAAAACCCCAACTAGTCACCCCTGGCCGGGGTACCCAGGAGGAGTGGGGACCCCTTCAATCAAGGGGTCCCCCCCTCCAGCCACCCAAGGGCCAGGGGTGAAGCCCGAGGCTGTCCCCCCCATCCAAGGGTGGTGGATGGGGGGCTGATAGCCTTTTTGAAAAAATGTGAATGTTGTTTTTAGTAGCAGTACTACAAGTCCCAGCAAGCCTCCCCCGCAAGCTGGTACTTGGAGAACCACAAGTACCAGCATGCGGTGGAAAACCGGGCCCGCTGGCACCTGTAGTACTACTACTAAAAAAATACCCCAATAAAAACAGGAGACACACCTTGAAAGTATAAGTTTATTACATACATGCACACCTCCAAACATACATACTTACCTATGTTCATACGAGGGTCGGTCCTCTTCTCCATGCAGAATCCATGGGTTACCTGTGGAAAAAATTATACTCACATAATCCAGTGTAGATCGGTCCTCTTCTGTTCTCTGTATAATCCACGTACTTGTCAAAAAAATAAAACGCAAACCCGACCACGCACTGAAAGGGGCCCCATGTTTTCACATGGGACCCCTTTCCCCGACTGCCAGGACCCCCCCCCCCTGACTCCTGTCTAAGAGAGTTCCTTCAGCCAATCAGGGAGCGCCACGTCGTGGCACCCTCCTGATTGGCTGTGTGCTCCTGTAGTGTCTGTCAGGCAGCACACGGCAGTGATACAATGTAGCGCCTATGCGCTCCATTGTAACCAATGGTGGGAACTTTGTGGTCAGCGGTTGACCGAAAGTAACCTCACCGCTGACCACAAAGTTCCCACCATTGGTTACAATGGAGCGCATAGGCGCTACATTGTATCACTGCCGTGTGCTGCCTGACAGACACTACAGGAGCACACAGCCAATCAGGAGGGTGCCACGACGTGGCGCTCCCTGATTGGCTGAAGGAACCCTCTTAGACAGGAGTCAGGGGGGGGGGTCCTGGCAGTCGGGGAAAGGGGTCCCATGTGAAAACATGGGGCCCCTTTCAGTGCGTGGTCGGGTTTGCGTTTTATTTTTTTGACAAGTACGTGGATTATACAGAGAACAGAAGAGGACCGATCTACACTGGATTATGTAAGTATAATTTTTTCCACAGGCACCCCATGGATTCTACATGGAGAAGAGGACCGACCCTCGTGTGAACATAGGTAAGTATGTATGTTTGGAGGTGTGCATGTATGTAATAAACTTATACTTTCAAGGTGTGTGTCTCCTGTTTTTATTGGGGTATTTTTTTAGTAGTAGTACTACAGGTGCCAGCGGGCCCGGTTTTTCACCGCATGCTGGTACTTGTGGTTCTCCAAGTACCAGCTTGCGGGTGAGGCTTGCTGGGACTTGTAGTACTGCTACTAAAAACAATATTCACATTTTTTCAAAAAGGCTATCAGCCCCCCATCCGCTGCCCTTGGATGGGGGGGACAGCCTCTGGCTTCACCCCTGGCCCTTGGGTGGCTGGAGGCGGGGGACCCCTTGATTGAAGGGGTCCCCACTCCTCCAGGGTACCCCGGCCAGGGGTGACTAGTTGGGGTTTTAATGGCACGGCCGTAGGGACCGATATCAAAGTGTCCCCCGGCTGTGGCATTATCTCCCCAGCTAGTGGAGCCCGGTGCTGGTTTCAGAAATACGGGGGACCCCTACGCTTTTTGTCCCCCGTATTTTTGGAACCAGGCCCAGGCACAGAGCCCGGTGCTGGTTGATTAAATATGGGGGAACCCCTGTCATTTTTTTCAACCAGGATCGGCTCAAAGAGCCCGAGGCTGGTTATGATTAGGAGGGGGGACCCCACGCAATTTTTTTTTCTGATTTTAAACTAAACAGACCCTTTCCCATAGATAACCATGCACAGATCTCACTGATCCGTGCATGGTTATCCAAACTCGACTGGAAAAAGCAGGTCTATTTTTTTGCTGCTTTTTTTAACGATTCGAAAAAAACCAGACCCGCACTTGAGCACTCAGAAACTAACACCCAAATACGAATGAATAGTGAATGGCCGTATGCTATGAAATAACAGCCGCGTTTGACCGATGGTCTATTCATTCATATTTCGGGACGTTGTCATTCAAACCATTATGAATAGACCAGACACTGCCGAGATTGGTGCTTAGTAAATTCCCGGATTGGGACTTAGAAATAAAAACACAAATCGACCAAACTCGGACTTTTAGTAAATACTGGCCCATGTCTATATAAAAGGCACACAGTAGCCAAGGAACCTAACTTTCTCTATTTTGGCGGGACTTTCCCAATTCATGGTATGGGGCGTGGCCTCGCAACGTTGGGAATGTTGTTTGTCCTAACATGGAAATACTTAAGCAGACATGGCGAGTGGCTCAGCCAGATGTGAGTGCTTAAATGGTGGGACACAAGTCACAAACTATGACTTCTTGACCATTGCACTAGAGCAGTGTTTTTCAACCGCTGTGCCGCGGCACACTAGTGTGCCGCCAGCGGTTCTCAGATGTGCCGCGAGAGTTGCCTGATGCCTAGCCGCCGACTATCTGGTTTTGACTGCGCTGGCCTGTAACCTATGAGACGCAGCGTGACTCGTCACACATACCATGTCCTGCCCGCCCGCCCGCTAACCTGCCCGCTGTCTCACCTCCGGCTGCATACACTGCAGATGCGAAGGCAGGGAGAGGGAAATATGAACTGCCCGCTCTCAGCCCGTGCTGCTCCGTCCTTGGTCCTCCGACTGCATACACTGCAGACACGGAGGCAGGGAGAGGGAAATATGAACTACCCACTCTCACCCCATGCTGCTCCTTGCTTCTCCGGCTGCATGAACTTCAGTGCCTGAGGCAGAGAGAGTGAAACATGAGCCTCATATCCACTAACTCCCAGGTAGGAGCCAGTGAATTTGTATTTATTTAATTGCTGTGGGAGTCAGTGTGTGGAAATACTGTTGGGGTGCAATGTGTGGTATTACTGTGTGTGTGTGTGTGTGTGGGGGGGTGCATGTGTGGTATTACTGTGGGGGCCCATGTGTGGTATTACTGTGTGTGTGGGGGGGGGCATGTGTGGTATTACTGTGGGGGGCCATGTGTGGTATTACTGTGGGGGGGGGGGGGGGCAATGTGTGGAATTACTGCAGAGGCCAATGCATTTGTTTAATTACTGTGGGGGCCAATGTGTGTGTGTGTGTGTGTGTTTTTTCCCCCCATGGGAGCCAATGTGTGTTTTTTTTTCTTCTTCTTTTGTTGGGGGGGAGGAGTGGGGGACTGATGGTGTGCCTTGGCAATTTAAAAATCTTGGTCGGTGTGCCGCGACTTGAAAAAGGTTGAAAATCACTGCACTAGAGTGTGATGACATAGCGGTGGATGCGTAGATGTAACCACCGTGCAATACGTAAGAGCTACTGAAGACAATTATTTTGTTGCAGAACTGTGTAGCGCAAACTATTTTCACTTCTCTTCGATCATACAAATCTCAATTCAGGTGCAGAACATGATGCACTGACAGGTGAGATTGGTGGCTGATTCAAAACACAGGGCAAACTGGAACCCCCAACACAACCAAGGGAATAAACATTAACTGAAGCCTTGTCAGCTCTAGCCACCATCCTCTTCGATCAGTCAGGAGATGGATCTGTTGAAAGTGATGTACGCTACTGTGCAGACTCGTTTCCGCTCCTCCAGGGAAGCTTAATTCCCTGCACCAAGAAGGCCCCTGAGTCTATTACTGAGCATGTGCGGAGCCATCTTGGGAATGTGTTAGAGTGCCACAGTGGAAAACAGACCCGTGTTTACCTGCGATATACCCACTGTTCCAGCATCCTGCATCGCTACTCGGTGTCTCCATACACCGACCGGCTGGTGGGCTGTGTGACACCCCATTCTTTTCAAGCACCGCTACATCTACCAGTGTGTATAACAGTGAGTACGGCTGTACCTGCTTTATCTTCAATAAAGCCGCTCAGCTGGTTAAGTAACTGGGCTGTTAGTAGTTGTATCCGCTGGTGTGCACAGAAACTCTGCGATATCCTCTATCCTGTACACACGTAGGGCCTAATTCAAGTTTGTACGCAAATGCAATTGCGATTCTCTAGCCTATGGAGCTGCTAATGTTAGCAAGTGAAGCTGCCACATGGAATGAAAAGAGACGCCCTCCGGAGACATCGCAAACTCATTCACAATTGCGTACACATTTGCAGCCTACACGCAAAAATAAGGAACATCGGGGCTGAGGGTTGGTCTATGGCTGCGCAGACTGGACACAGCAGTAGCGGCGCAGGCACCATGTTTTTGCAGGTATGAGCTCGCAGCTGACGGCAGATGCTCGCCTCGAAAATGGCCATGACACTACTGCGTTTTCCCAACCATTCTCTTTAAACTCCTCATTAATAGATACAAACTGTCACTTCCTGTCAATCACTTTTCCTTGAAAATCCTCATTACGAGCAGCGGCACCTTGGCGCAAGCGCATTGCGAACACAGCGCATGCGCAGTCTGATGATAATCGCTCCATTGCATGATAATCAGCCATTGTATACAAACGGGAAGCAGTCAGGATCCTGATTGTTGGCATCCTGGCAGTCAGAATACTGATTCTGGAATACCGACCCCCTTCTGAATGCTGACACTGGTATCCAGAAAAGTACAACATCCCGGCTCCGGAATACAGACAGCCGGGATCCTGAACGAGGAAACACTGGGCCGCAAGTCAGGTAAGCCATGGGAGGAGGGGGGGGGGGGGGGGGGTAAAGTAAGGTTTAGACTAGGGGGTGAAGGATTAGGATTAGGCTGCATCCTGGGGGGTTAGAATTAGGCTGCAAGGAGGGGGGGTTAGGCACCCCCCTCGGAGGGTTAGGGTTCGGTATTGCGGGGGAGAGGGTTAGGTATGGGCAGCGGGAATGGTGGGTTAGGTTTAGGCACCTATGGAAGAGTTAGGGTTAGGCACCATGGGGGGAGGTTAGGGTTAGGCTGCTGGGAGGGAGGGCTAGGGTTAGGGGGTTGGCTTATTAACAATCGGGATCCCGACGTTGGTATTACAAGCGCTGGGATCCCATGCACAACAGGATATCAGAACAAAGGTAGTCATGTTTTCTCTCTGTAAAGCCCACTGAAAGCCCAGTACCGTCTATCCCAATGCGTTATGTTCAGGCATGAGATCAATTCATTATTTTACTCCTATACCAAACATGAAGACTCTCATTTAAAGGGCCATACCTTACAATGCAGCCCTGTGCTACAAAACCAGCATCTACTGATGTACAATGGTTTCCATCATCCATTTGCAGCAGTTAGGGAGGAGTTAGGGAGACCAGTGGCAGTCCATGCTTAGGGGGAGATGTATCAAACCTTGGAGAGAGGTAAAGCTTCTGTCATTTTTCAAACACAGCCTGTAAAATGATAGGAGCTAATTGGTTAGTACTTTATCTCTCTGCAAGCTTTGGTACATCTCCTCGCTAGTATGAATTAGGAGCATGAGAAAAATCTAATTTTGCTATACGAGATGAGGATATTTAATTGATATAAAGGAGTGAAGAAGTGGCTTTAAGTGGAGCGTTCACTGTTTTACAGTATAGCGCAATTCATTTTTTACACTTTAAAAAATACTTTATTTTTCTCTGTAACAGGGTTGTAGAAATGAGGACTCACGGCAGGCAGGTTCTTAGTGAAGCTTTAATGACAGCAGACACTGCACTTTAACATGCACAGACATAGGCCTGGACAAACAGGTGCATCAAATAAACAAACAAACAAACAAACAAAGGTAAAAGTAAATATCCCAGCACTAAGGTGCTTAACAATGGCCTGCAGCCACAATCTGCTATGCTCCTCTGGCATAGCCAATATCACCAGTCCCTGGCACTTACGAGACACTGGCCTACTCACTGACCGCTATTCAGCATCAGTGTCCAGAGCACACGGTGAATGACAGTTTTAAACCTTTCTGTCTCTCAGTGATGAGTTCCTGCTGGATCTGTACAGCTCAGAAAACATGGAGTTTCAAACATCCACAGACTGAACAGGTTTTACATAAGCCTCCCCTGGAGGGAACTGATCCCACAGGAATGTAAATAATTAAGGTGATAGCCTAATCTTCCTCGCTAGTCCTTTCATCGGCTGCAGATCCACTTTGTCAGTCCCTCCATTGGTTACCTGTATTCTACCGTATTCGATTTAAAATACTTTTACTCACACACAAGGCCATTAACCATACTACACCAATCTACATCTCTTCGCTTATCTCAAAATATCTCCCAACTCAACTTCTCTGCTCTTCACAAGATCTACGTCTCTCATCCACACTCATTACTCGCTCCCATGCACGACTGCAGGACTTTCTTTGGTTTGCACCCTTTCTCTGGAATGCCTTCCCGCACACAATAAAACTAACCTCTAGTCTCCTAACTTTTTAGCGTTCCCTGAAAACACACCTTTTCAGGCAAGCTTATCACATTCCAGAACCACTCATTCAACCTTCATAACCTTTTTCTATCCAATTATATCCCCACTGTACAGTCCACACATGTCCTCCACATATTTTCTCTTTCTTCACTTCCTTCTGACCCTGGTTCATCATTGCTCTGATGTGATATTATGCAGCCCACCTAGAACCTTTGCAATCCGGTGGACCACTGTGCAATAGATAGCACCTATCCTTGTGTATCAATGCCTATTTCCCTATAGACTGTGAGCAGGGCCTTCCTACCTCTATGTCTGTTTGTTATTACCCAGTTTTGTGTTATCATTGTGTCCAATTGTAAAGCGCAATGGGATTTGCTGCGCTATATAAGAAACTGTTAATAAATAAAATAAATAGACAACCCCTTTCACCACATCCCCTACTTACATGTTGTTGGATAGCCTGTATCACGGCGTACAGCTTAATGACAATATTCTACATTTGTGTGAATCCATTGCAATAATTTCTGCAACTGTAGAATTCTAAGCATTTTGATTTTTGATCGAATTTGGCAGATTCTAGGGCCTTAGACTTAGAGTTCGGTTTGGGAACATTTTATAGTATTATTTACTGAGTTCATGTTCAAAGATCAAGTTTTCCATTCATATGGAAACCTTAAAAAATAATACATAATAATATGTAATTTAAACTTCAGAAACCCAAAACATGGTTGAACTTGTTGAACTTGCTCAATTTTAGCTCAATTCTTTAAGTTCACTAAAGTGCATAAATATATTGTGAGTGTTCAAACTTTACATCCGATTCAATAAACGGTTTGAGAATCATTTTAGAAAATGGCTAAATCTCAACTGGAGAATGCTTATGTTAGACATAATACAGTTGCAGTGAGGAGCATTGCTAAACAATTTAATCTGTGACAAATTTAAAGAGTACTTTAGGATATTTTAGGCATGGGGTTCCAAATACTGAAGAACTATAAAATTCCAACTCCTGGGAATTTTGGGTGATAGATATTAGAGGTGAGCGGGCTCGGTTTCCGGAAACCAAACTTCCCCCATCCCCCTGAAACTTTAGGGATTCAAAGGAATCCAAGAACTGGGTTGGGTTTTCCATCTTTACTCAGATTCCAAATAGAGGCCAAATGTCGTCATCCCGTTTTTAGATTCTCACAGGTTTTGCATGTTATGTAAGTCGCTGTGGCGGGGATTTGGGCACCATTTCACAGCAGATGCCAGAGAGCTGTGTGCCGATGATGTCTTTGCTTACGTCATGCTCATTCCAGTTGAACTATCTGACTGCTGATGACCTATCAGTCCAGTGCCCACCCACTCAAGTGCTGAGTGTTTTGTTCATATGTTTGTAAATCCAGTCATCAGGACACAGAGACATGTGAGTTCACTGCTCTGCTGTTTTATTTCATCACCAACTCCAGGCACACTGCACACTGGACCACCCACTTCCCAGCATCCCCCTGGTCCCAGGGACCATCACTGAATATTCAGGCTTACACATATTAGTAAGGGATTGTCTACAAATATTACGCATTCTAATACACTAACATCACATCCTCTTTTCTTTAAAGATAAGCCCTGTACGCTTCAATGCAACAATTAACAACGTCATATTAAGAACATCATCTAACACGTTTCAATGAGTCTCTCACGTCTGCATATTTCCCTTTTGGGTCTTTCATACACAGTCTGTGTTTCATCGACCATGTTGGACCTTTCTAGAATCGTGGTTTGTTCACCATTATGAGGATCATCATACATGTCAGATGAAGGGTATTCTTCAGTCATGTTGTCTTCATTATGGTTAGCTTGAGATCTTAAATCCACCCGATTTCTTCTTACTTCTGTTCCACGCTCTGTACGTATAATATAAGATCTTGGTGCTTCTTGTGCTTGCACAATACCTTTCTGCACCCAAATACCTTTCTCGTGATCTCTGAGACGGACTTGGTCACCCGATTTTAGATCAGATAAGCTTTTTGCTCGCCTATCATGGAACAGTTTCTGTTTCGCCTGTTGACGTGCCTTACTCAGTCTGACCAATGCTGAGTTATGTGTATTAAGCAGTTCATCATGTATTGGGAGATTTGCTCTAATCCTCCTTCCCATCAGCATTTGTGCAGGAGAAAGTCCATTCTGTAAAGGTGTACTGCGGTAGATTAAAAGACTTTTGTAGAAATCTTCTTTACCTTCTTGAGCTTTTTTCATGAGACTCTTTACAGTTTTTACTGAACTTTCCTCCAATCCATTTGAGCGTGGATAGTGGGGACTTGACGTAGTATGGACAAATTCCCACTCATCAGCAAATTGTCTAAATTCAGCACTGGAAAACTGAGGACCATTGTCAGTGAACACTTCCATAGGAACACCATGCCTTGCAAAGATTGACTTCATGCAATTGATTACGGCTTTACTAGTAGTTGTATGTAGTGTCTTCACCTCAGGGTAGTTAGAGTAATAATCAGTCACGACAATGTACGTTTTCCCATTACAATCAAACAAATCTGTGCCAATTTTCTGGTACGGTCTCTCTGGCACTGCGTGAGGACTCAGTGGCTCGACTTGTTGTTTCGGTCTATACGTAAGACATAATTCACATGTTGCTGTAGTCTGTGCTATGTCTTGGTTCATTCTTGGCCAATACATAACTTCACGCGCTCTCCGCTTACATTTTTCTTCTCCTAAGTGGCCTTCATGTATCTTGCACAGCATAGTTTTTCTTAGTCGTGCAGGTATTACAAACCTATTGCCTTTGTAAATAATACCATCGACAACTGTAAGGTCACTGCGGTACATCCAATAATCATGGATAGACTGCGGGCACGCATGTTTTTCTGCTGGCCAACCTTTCAGAATGATATCTTTCAACACTTTCATTGTGTCATCTGTCTCAGTTTCTTTCCTAATCTGTTCTTGTCTTGCAAGAGACACTGGTAGAGAAGCTATCAAATTAACATAGGCTTCTATCTCTTCATCCACCAGACTTTTGGAACCTTCACTTTTGTCCACAGCATTAGAAAGTGTATCAGCAATGTACATGTATTTGCCGGGACAGTACAGCAAGTGTACATCATATTTCTGTAGTCTGATAAGCATTCGTTGAATTCTCATGGGACAGTCATGTAATGATTTAGTCATGATAGCTACCAATGGCTTGTGGTCAGTTTCCACTGTAAATGTTTGACCATACACAAACTGATGAAATCGCTCACATGCATATGTGATCGCTAGAAGTTCTTTTTCTTCTGAGCATACCTTGTTTCAGCACTTGTCAGTGCTCTTGATGCATAGATTACTGGTTGCCATGTATCCTCATGTTCTTGTAACAGCACTGAGCCTAGGCCAAATTGCGAAGCATCTGCTGAAAATCTTATTCTTTTCGCAGGACCAAAGAATTTTAGCACTGGTTGCTCTGTAATGATCTGTTTCAAGTTTTGCCAACTTTTTTCTTGTTCATGTGACCACATCCACTCGTTATCTTTGTCCAACAACCATCTAAGAGAGGCTGTTCATTCAGAGAGTTGAGAAATAAACTTTCCTAAGTAAGTAATCATTCCTAGGAATATTCTGACGTCGTCTTTGTTGTTAGGACGTTCCATGTTCACTATGGCTGCTATTTTCCTTGGGTCTGGTTTTACACCTTGATCCGAGACCACGTCGCCCATAAAGGAAAGTGTATTCACGCCAAATTCACATTTGGCCTTGTTTAGCTTTAGATTCACTTTCTTGACAAGTTCCATTACTTGGCTCAATCTAGAATCATGTTCTTCCTTTGTAGATCCCCAGACAATAATGTCATCCATCATTGTTTCAACACCTGGAATATGTTCAGAAATCATGTGTATCTTTTTGTGATACAGGTTGAGTATCCCATATCCAAATATTCCGAAATACGGAATATTCCGAAATACGGACTTTTTTGAGTGAGAGTGAGATAGTGAAACCTTTGTGTTTTGATGGCTCAATGTACACAAACTTTGTTTAATACACAAAGTTATTAAATATATTGTATTAAATGACCTTCAGGCTGTGTGTATAAGGTGTATATGAAACATAAATGAATTGTGTGAATGTAGACACACTTTGTTTAATGCACAAAGTTATAAAAAATATTGGCTAAAATGACCTTCAGGCTGTGTGTATAAGGTGTATATGTAACATAAATGCATTCTGTGCTTAGATTTAGGTCCCATCACCATGATATCTCATTATGGTATGCAATTATTCCGAAATACGGAAAAATCCCATATCCAAAATACCTCTGGTCCCATGCATTTTGGATAAGGGAGACTCAACCTGTATACTTCTGGAGCAGACAATATTCCATATGGTAGTCGAAGAAATCTGAATCGACCTTCTGGTGTATTAAATGTACAAAGCTTTGAGCTGGCCTCATCTAGTTTCATTTGCCAGAATCCTGAAGATGCGTCCAATTTACTGAACCATTTTGCTCCCGCAAATTGCGACATGATTTCATCTCTGGTTGGTAGTTTGAAATGTTCTCGTTTAATAGCTTTGTTTAAATCTCTGGGGTCTAGACATATTCTGAGTTGTCCATTTTTCTTTTCAACAATTACTAAGGAGCTTACCCATTCAGTAGGCTCATCAACTTTCTGTATCACACCCAAAGCTTCCATGCGATTTAACTCTTGTTTCAATTTTTCTCTCAGCGCAAACGGCACTTTTCTACTGGGGTGTATCACTGAAGAAACATGCGTGTCTATATTTATTTTATGCTCTCCAGGCAAACAACCTAGACCTTCAAACAAGTCTCTGCATTCTGCAAACATCGATTTGCAGTCATCTTCTACTCTTGTGATGTCACCATAAAAACTTTCTTTAGCAAGCTTAGTTTCTCACAGGAACTTAATCCTAGAATCGGTTGCACATTTTTATCCACAATCAGTAGAGATGTTTTAAACTGTTGTCCCTTATATTTCAGTGTCACTAAGCATGTACCTTTCACAGGAATTTACTCCCCAGTGTACCCTGTAACTTTCACTTTGGCTGGATGAATTTTAGATTTTACTCTAAAAGTCTTATAGTCTTGAAACGATATTAAATTCACCTGCGCGCCAGTATCAAGCTTAAAGGGAATGACAATCTTGTTCACAGTTAAAGGGACAATCCATTCTTTCTTATCTGCACTGCAAAGTTCAATGCAATCCACAAAGAATTCCTCTGTTTGTTTAATAGCATGCACTTTGGTTTCACTTTTCATTTTACAGCATTTGGCAAAGTGATTAAGTCTACCACATTTCATGCAGGTTTTACCATAAGCCGGGCACATTTTAGGATTGTGAGCATTTCCACATCTACTACACATTTCCTTATTAGACTGTGGCTTAGACTACTCCATTCTTGAGAATGGAGGTTTGCTTGGCTCTGTTTTCTGCACTACATGTACATCAGCTTCCTTGTGTAACGTTTTGGCTTGGAATCTAGTTATTTCTGCAGATCTACACATAGTCACTGCCTTGTCTAGTGTTAGGTCTTGCTCTCTCAGCAGTCTCTCTCTGAGTCCATTATCAGGTATTCCACAGACAATACGATCTCTAATCAGTGAATCCTATAAATCACCAAATTCACAGATTTTACTGAGTGATTGCAGCTCTGTAACATACTGATCAAATCCATCTACAGACTTCTGATCACATGTGAAAAACGTATATCTTTCATATGTCACATTTTTCCTTGGCACAAAGTAATCTTCAAACTTTTGCATTATAGAAGATAGCACCATATTCTGCCCTTCAGCAAACTGAAAACTATTATAAATGTCCAGCACATCCTCTCCTATCACATGGAGGAAAATGGATGCCTTAGTTTTCTCAGCCTCTGTATCAGCTCCACATGCAGCAAGATATATATTAAACCTTTGCTTAAATCTTTTCCAGTTTTCAAACAAGTTACCAGACATCAGCATGCCGGTTGGAGGAGCTAGTTTATCCATGGTTACTCACTGTTTGAAGAGAGGAGCACACGGCAGGCTTTGCAGACACTGAGTATCACAGCCTTACAGACTTCTGCAAGATTCTTTCACACTCTGAGAGCACTAGCAGTCCAAGTTAAACTTCTTCTGACACCATGTTTTGTTCATATGTTTGTAAATCCAGTCATCAGGACACAGAGACATGTGAGTTCACTGCTCTGCCGTTTTATTTCATCACCAACTCCAGGCACATTGGACCACTCACTTCCCAGCATCCCCCTGGTCCCAGGGACCATCAATGAATATTCAGGCTTACACATATTAGTAAAGGAGTGTCTACAAATATTAAGCATTCTACTACACTAACATCACACTGAGCTCACCTATCTGTCCAGTGTCCATCCCACTCCAGTGCTGCTGAGCTGAACTGCAGTATCATTCCAGTGTCTAGTCCACTTCTGTGCTGCTGACCTATCTATCTGTTAAGTGCCCATCCACTCCAGTGCTGAGCTCACCTATCTGTCCAGTGCTGCTGACTGAGCTGACATATCTCTCTAGTGTCCATCGACTTCAGTGCTGCTGACCTATCAGTCTAGTGTCCATCCACTCCACTCCAGTGCTGAGCTGACCTACCTGTCTACTCCGGTCCCCTCAGGGATACTGTAGCTCCATCAGTAAGGTGCATATTTCTAGTGTAATAAATAAGTCATGGGTTCTTATCCTGGGTATGACACTTGTAAAATAATTGTCAGAGAAATAATAAGCATTGTGAGTGACTGAGCAGATCTATGTAGTGTGTGGCTGTACACTACATAGATCTGCCTAGTTGCAATGGTTTTGAACTGACAATTCTATGTAGCAGCTTCATATAATTAGAATCTGTAATCTTGCAATGCAGGAACAAATAGATCTATCAGTAAGGTATTTTCTTTCAGTGTAACAGGTCATAGGTTCTAATCCTGGGTATGGCTGCCAAGAAATGTGTGATAAAAATAAATAAATAAAAAAATATAAAAAAAATATATATATATATATATATATATATATATAACATTTTCAGAACACTCAATATACATATATATATATATATATATACGCTGCTCAAAAAAATAAAGGGAACACTAAAATAACACATCCTAGATCTGAATGAATGAAATATTCTTTTTAAATACTTTGTTCTTTACATAGTTGAATGTGCTGACAACAAAATCACACAAAAATTATCAATGGAAATCAAATTTATTAACCCATGGAGGTCTGGATTTGGAGTCACACTTAAAATTAAAGTGGAAAAACACACTACAGGCTTATCCAACTTTGATGTAATGTCCTTAAAACAAGTCAAAATGAGGCTCAGTAGTGTGTGTGTGTGACCTCCACGTGCCTGTATGAACTCCCTACAACGCCTGGGCATGCTCCTGATGAGGTGGCAGATGGTCTCCTGAGGGATCTCCTCCCAGACCTGGCCTAAAGCATCCGCCAACTCCTGGACAGTCTGTGGTGCAACGTGGCATTGGTGGATGGAGCGAGACATGAGGTCCCAGATGTGCTCAATTGGATTCAGGTCTGGGGAACGGGCAGGCCAGTCCATAGCATAAATGCCTTCGTCTTGCAGGAACTGCTGACACACTCCAGCCACATGAGGTCTAGCATTGTCTTGCATTAGGAGGAACCCAGGGCCAACCGCACCAGCATATGGTCTCACAAGGGGTCTGAGGATCTCATCTCGGTACCTAATGGCAGTCAGGCTATCTCTGGCGAGCACATGGAGGGCTGTGCGGCCCCCCAAAGAAATGCCACCCCATACCATTACTGACCCACTGCCAAACCGGTCATGCTGGAGGATGTTGCAGGCAGCAGAACGTTCTACTTGGCGTCTCCAGACTCTGTCACGTATGTCACATGTGCTCAGTGAGAATCTGCTTTCATCTGTGAAGAGCACAGGGCACCAGTGGCGAATTTGCCAATCCTGGTGTTCTCTGGCAAATGCCAAACGTCCTGCACGGTGTTGGCTGTAAGCACAACCCCCACCTGTGGACGTCGGGCCCTCATACCACCCTCATGGAGTCTGTTTCTGATCGTTTGAGTAGACACATGCACATTTGTGGCTTGCTGGAGGTCATTTTGCAGGGCTCTGGCAGTGCTCCTCCTGTTCCTCCTTGCACAAAGGCGGAGGTAGCGGTCCTGCTGCTGGCTTGTTGCCCTCCTACGGCCTCCTCCACGTCTCCTGATGTACTGGCCTGTCTCCTGGTAGCGCCTCCATGCTCTGGACACTACGCTGACAGACACAGCAAACCTTCTTGCCACAGCTCGCATTGATGTGCCATCCTGGATGAGCTGCACTACCTGAGCCACTTGTGTGGGTTGTAGACTCCGTCTCATGCTACCACTAGAGTGAAAGCACCGCCAGCTTTCAAAAGTGACCAAAACATCAGCCAGAAAGCATAGGAGCTGAGAAGTGGTCTGTGGTCACCACCTGCAGAACAACTCCTTTATTAGGGGTATCTTGCTAATTGCCTATAATTTCCACCTGTTGTCTATTCCATTTGCACAACAGCATGTGAAATTGATTGTCAATCAGTGTTGCTTCCTAAGTGGACAGTTTGATTTCACAGAAGTGTGATTGACTTGGAGTTACATTGTGTTGTTTAAGTGTTCCCTTTATTTTTTTGAGCAGTGTATATAGGGGTGGCACTAATATTTATCTTGCCTCCAGGCAACTGGCACAAACTTACACCACTGAAACTGTGTGTTCACAAATCCCTGAGGAGAGTCTAGGAGTGTCCACTTCGGCTATGTGTGAGTCTGACATTTCTCACATTGTCCTCTTTCACCTCTTTCCACCATTTCTGCACCATCTGCACATGTGAGGAGCAGTACAAGTAAAGATGGTGATGAGGACATAATATAAAATGAGGATGCCTGTGTGGAAGTGGAATAGGATGAGGAGGATATTTGTGAACTGCTACTATCTGACACTAATGGGAAGGATGAGGATGATGATGATGTTGTTTGTGTAAGTCAGCCACCTGTAGCAGCAGTTCTTTTCCGTGACAAAAGAAAGCCACCTGTGTGGCATTATTTTTACCAAAATCCTGACAATATTTGGAAAGGCATCTACTCCATTTGTGAGGTCAATGTTAGTAGAGGTAGGGATGTTAACCAACTAGGCACCTTCTCCATGTTACATCATTTGCCGTGAGTTCATGAAATTTATTTTACAAAATTATAATATAACACCATCATCATCATCAACTTTCTCATTAGTGATCAGAGGTAGTGCTTCAAAAATTGGTTGGTGGGGGCCCAAACAAACAAAGCACTTTAGCCACAAAAGTCGCAGTCCCTGTCTCTGAAGTGCTTGGTTTGTAAAACTGTGCATGAACTTCATAAAAGTAGGTAAGGGCAATTTCATCTTGCGCCACTTTTCTTTTTATAATGGACTGTATTACTCCTGTATTTGTTATGGCATTTTGTCTTCTTAGCTGCTGTAAAACAGTATAGTTATGGTCTATTTTGAATAGACAAACATTTTTTATTGGTTATTTCTCCAACACATTACTAATTTAATTAATTCATCAATCAATCAATCAATCAATCAATCAATCAATCATTCTTGTATTTTATGGACATTTTCCCCCTGCAGGACAGTCTCACACATGCTAATATTAAATACTCAATCATTCAATCAATCAATCAATCAATCAAATCGTTTTTGTCTTATTTTATGTCCTTTTCATTCCTGATTTGCTGGAAAACAGATGGTCAATATAGCCCACGTCTCAAATTTTTCTTTTTTTTATAAACAATCTATCATTATTTTACCTTCCTTCCACTATATTCTCCACCACCATTTCCCTGTACTTCCCCCTGGTCTCTGAGCTACTGTAGTCCTTGATTCATGAAAACATTCTATGGGTCGTATAGTTTATTAAACTGCCACCCTGTCTATCACTACAGTGCCACTCTGTTTCCCAGATATGCCATGTTTGAAGTAGAACAGCCACGTGTGTGTGCCGCCCACTGCTGCCGCTCAGTGCCAAAACCCCTCTCAACGAGCATAACAACCAGCTCATTAAACCCCTGGCAAAGAGCAGGTAATTTAAAAGTAGAAGCTTTACTGTAGGGCATAATGTATCATGGGCATTGCAATATGTGGCATAATATGGTGCAAGGGGCATTACTGTGTGGGGCTTAATATGGTGACTTTTTTTTCCCCTCTGGTGGTCGAGGTCTATTGTTGCAGGGTCAAAAACCGGGCTGTAAGGTAGTCTTTTCCTGCTAGGCCATGCCCATTTTAGTGAAACCACGCCCATTGCAGTGAGGCCACACCCTCTCATGCGCAAAATACTTTTTTATGTCTGTGGGGGGTGCATTTTGAATGTCTATGGGGGAGAGGGCGCATTATTTACTGTTTGCACTGGGAGCCAAATTGTTCTGGGCTCTGCAGCTGCTTAGCTTACTCAGCCAGCTAGTGCGGTGCAACCTTTTGTCCTGAACTGGATGAAAACAATAATGTGAGCTGTTAGGTGGTCAAAATTTACAGGTAATAATAATAAGGAACAAAAATAGATCAAAATTATGTGATTTTAGTTGTTTTTATCAATTTTTTTTAAAAATTCTAAAAAAAATACAGACTCAAAACCAAAACACTTGAGGGTGGTTTTGGCAAAAAAACACAACCAAAACACAAAGTTAATACAGATGCAAAACTAAAACACAGGGGCTGGCAGCCAAAGCAAAATGTCCACTATCTGTCATTTATCTATGTAGCACACATGGCCGGTTCTAGCCCTTTTTGCGCCCCGGGCGGGAAATAGGGGCGTGGCATCATACAGGAGGTGTGGTCAGTTACGTCCCCTGTACAGTAGAGTAGCGCCGATGAAATGCTGAGCGTGTGCGCGATGACGTCATCGCGCACCGCTCAGCAAAGTTCCTCTCCACGAAGGGAAACTAGACGCACAGCGTCTAGTTCCCTTCACAGGGGGACACAGCCGGGGGACACAGCGGGCAGCGGGGGACACAGCAATAGCGGATCTTGCCATGGTGCATCGCCCTCTGGATGGCGCCGGCACCCTCCGGAAGGCAGCGCCCCGGGCAAAAGTGCTGCTTGCCCGTGGCAAGATCCGCTACTGGTAGCACACTATGAAATGACAATAAGGGCAGTAATAAGTAGCTTTGAGCAACTACCCTACTTTATATTTCTTCAAGACTTGATACATCTCCCCCCATGTAACTAAACATTGTGAGTTATTTTCTCGATCAATGGTATTTTAACCGTCGTTTAAAAAATATAATATTACCGTCCATGTCCAAATATTGCACTATGATTCCCTAATGATCAGGGAGCTGGCATTACTTTGTACGGAGATTAAAATGAACCTTTCTATTTTTCTCGTGACACGGAGATTTAAGTCACCAATAATGACAGCAGAGAGGGGAATCTGATCCTTTAATTACAATTTTGCTTGCCGAGCACAGGACCTATTCGGAGATCCGAGCTACTTGATGATAAAAACACATTACAACAACTGTAGCCACTATTGTAATTGGCCGTAGTCATTTAACAAATGTATATTTTATTACTTATTACCTATTCATTCAACCACTAATCGCAACAAACCACCGCACTTGGCAGACAGATGACAGTAATTATTGAAAGTGCAGCCAGTTCTGTTTTTATTCTCCTTACAATACAAGGTTTTATGTGGGTTATTTTCTGAATGGCTTCCAGGGAAAATAATCAGTTTGTATTCAAACAAGTAGCTCCTGGGCTTAAATCACTGCTATGAGTTAAAGGGGGTACAGCATGAACTGTTAAGTGATTTATATACCTTTTCATTTGGCCCATTTCAATATTTCGGCCAGGGACCCTCCCCCCCCCTCCCCCTCCTTTCTGTTGCCATTGAAATGTAAGATATTATTTAATGCTTATTGCGTCACACCCCATGGGGTGCAATTGTCCATTATTTATTGATATGGAGCAAGTTTTTTTTTTTTTAAACGTGGTGCACACAAGGAAGGGGGGTGACTTGTTTGTTATATGACTCTTACACTATATAGGTGACTCATACTGTGGAGTGCGTAATAATGAACATTTCCAGCGGGGGGTAAGTGCTTCCATTTGCCCTTTGCCCCCCATTTATACACCCATGTTATGTGAAACCTTTTTTTCCTGTAATTTGCAGTTATAGGTCTCTAAGGCGATACTGTAGTATTAGGAAGTACCGGAGAAAATGTCATCTTGTAGTTTGCAAAAACACGTTAAAGATTCTTTATGGGTGAATAAGTAACTTACTGTATTTCCCTTCACTATGCAGAGAAAAGCTTATTTACTATCTGGAGAATATACAGGCATGCAGCACAGGAATGTGGGCAAATACTCTGTCCTTATGGCTGAAAACAGGATCTTCTCAGTGTCAAGAAGCATTACCATTATGGCCGATGACTGTATATTGGGCCTAATTCTGAGTTGATCGCAGCATCAAATTTGTTAGCAGTTGGGCAAAACCATGGCCCTCATTCCGAGTTGTTCGCTCGCAAGCTGCTTTTAGCAGCATTGCACACGCTAAGCCGCCGCCTACTGGGAGTGAATCTTAGCTTATCAAAATTGCGAACGAAAGGTTCTCAAAATTGCGAATAGAAATTTCTTTGCAGTTTCTGAGTAGCTCGAGACTTACTCTTCCAGTGCGATCAGTTCAGTGCTTGTCGTTCCTGGTTTGACGTCACAAACACACCCAGCGTTCGCCCAGACACTCCTCCGTTTCTCCAGCCACTCCCGCGTTTTTCCCAGAAACGGTAGCGTTTTTTCACACACTCCCATTAAACGGCCAGTTTCCGCCCAGAAACACCCACTTCCTGTCAATCACACTCCGATCTCCAGAACGAAGAAAAAACTTTGTAATGCCGTGAGTAAAATACCTAACTGCATAGCAAATTTACTTGGCGCAGTCGCAGTGCGAACATTGCGCATGCGCAGTTAGCGGAAAATCGCTGCGATTCGAAGAAAATTACCGAGCGAACAACTCGGAATGACCACCCATGTGCACTGCAGGGGGGACAGATATAACATGTGCAGAGAGAGTTAGATTTGGGTGGGGTGTATTCAAACTGAAATCTAAATTGCAGTGTAAAAATAAAGCAGACAGTATTTACTCTGCACAGAAACACTATAACCCAGACAAATCTAACTCTCTCTGCACATGTTATATCTGCCCCCCCTGCAGTGCACATGGTTTTGCCCAATTGCTAACAAACTTGCTCCTGCGATCAACTCAGAATTACCCCCATTGCTGTGAGAATGGAAGACAAACTAGCAGTAGTCTTGGCTGCCTGGCAAGCCCTATAGCAGGGAGTAGGAAAGGCAACTGTACGTTATTTTGGCAGGGCGGCTTCACCCAATTTGCGGACCTCGATAAGGTGTCTGAATATTAGGAGGTTTGTGAAGGAGGGATATGAAAAGTCATACCACTATTTTTTCAAAGTGACCTGATACAGTACAGTATGTATCAATTTGATATGTGCAGCTCACAAGTAAATAGGTTAGATCAACTTTAATATGGGATTGCTTTTTCCAGAAATAATTTGATAGGATATTAAAATAAATATATACATTTCTGTCTCTCTTGGGAGAGAAACTAGGCTGCAGTAGTTTTCTGCGCTGGTGTATACAGAAACTCTGCTACATCCTCAAGCCTGTACACACATTTCCAACAGGATATCCAGAACAAAAGTAGTCATGTTTTCTCTCTGTAAAGCGTACTGAAAGCCCAGTACAGTCTTTTCCAATGCGTTTTGTTCAGGCATAGGATCAATTCATTATTTTACTCCTATACCAAACATGAATAATCTCATTTAAAGGGGCATACCTTACAATGCAGTCCTGTGCCTGTTTATTCCAAAGTAGCAAATGGATTGTATGGCTATAAAGCCAGCATCTCCAGATGAATAAAGGCTTCCACCATCCATTTGCAGAAGTTAGGGAGACCAGTGGCATTCCATGCTTGGAGAGAGATAAAGTGAAGCGAAATAAAGTACCAACCAATCAGCTCCCAACTGTCATTTTTCAAATACCGGCCTGTAAAATGGCAGTTGGGAGCTGATTGGTTGGTATTTGATAAATCTCCCCTAGAGATAGATAGATAGATAGATAGATAGATAGATAGATAGATAGATAGATAGATCATCAAGCTGTTTATGTATGTTGTCATCTGGTGTAATTGGGGTGTACATCGGTAGCTGGGTTTTGATTGCATAGCAATTTAACGGGGACCCCTGAGGATGGCTGCTGATCTCGTTAACAAGGAAACATGTATGGGACTTAGCTGTGGATATAAGTGATATATAATGGTGCCATCACACAGAGAAACCAGAATTTCAAGGGTTATGTCAGGTGAGAAGCTCTATATTGTGAAATCAAACTGCAGCCTCCGGAGCATTCGTTACTTAGAAGGAGCTGTAGACTTCCGAGCAGACCAGCTAGAATCATATAAAGGACTTTTATATGGTCTTTCTGAGGGACACTATAATCTGCAGCCTTAACGGTGGCATAAAGGTCTCTTTATATGAGACATCCTTGTGTTAATTGGATTATAATGATAAGGGAACATGTAGATCTCCCCCATAGTGAGGTAGCCGTGATCTCAGCTTTCTGAAAACAGCAGTTTCTCTATTTCATGCCAACTATGATAAACTGCACTGAGAGATAACTTTACATGGAACTAAAATCCTTTGTCCTCTGCATAATCCAGCCATGGGGGAAGATCACTCTGTTTACACAGGTACATTTATCTTAACCCCTAATGGTTGTACATATATGCCTGTTATGTGTAAAAGGCAAATGATCACTTATTTCTCATGCAGATGTGAACCAGACCGTAAGAAGCAGTAAAACCACATAATATATATTTTTTTAGCAGGTATAAAAACTGGTTTTTTTTATAAAACACCAACCCCATTAAACGAGAGGTTTCCGGATTTCCTATTATGACGTTTTCAAATATATGTTATTAAATTATGCACATACATTATGCACTGGCTGGGTATCTAGGTATGCAAGAGTTAACATTGCTAAGGCTTGGGGAGTTCTAAAGGGGGGTACTCACGCAGTAGCGGATCTTGCCACGGGCAAGCAGGACTTTTGCCCGGGGCGCCGCCTTCCATGGCAAGATCCGCTACTGCAGTGCTGTGCCCCCCGCTGCGAAGGGCGTCAGGGAACTAGACGCGTAGCGTCTAGTTTCCCTTCTTGGAGAGGACCTTTACTGTGCGGTGCGCGATGACGCCATCGCGCACCGCACAGCATTTCAGCTGCGCTACTACTGTACAGGGGGCGTAACTGACCACGCCCCCTGTATGAAGCCACGCCCATACTACCCGCCCGGGGCGCAAAAAGGCTGAGAACCGGCCCTGTACTCACGGAGCGATCGCTGCTTAAAATCTAAGCAATCTGACTAGATTGCTTAGATTTTAAGTCTGAACGCTCCGTGTGTACCCCTCACAGCGATAGCAATGCGCAGCCCCGCGCATCGCTATCGCTGGTGCTAGATTGACCTGCCGTGCAGGCCAATCTAGCAGGTCGCTCATTTCACCCGCTGGGTCAAATGAGCGCCCCCGTCTCCCCCCGCACGCTCCGCACACATCGCGCTGTGCTGAGCGGTGGGAGAGATATGTGCTGAGCGGTTCGCTCAGCACACATCTCTCCCAAATCGGGCCGTGAGTACTTGCCTTAAGGCTTGGAGAGAGATAAAGTGGAGAGAGATAAAGGGCCAGACGTACTAAGCCTTAAAAAGTCATACAGTGGAGAGAGATAAAGTACCAGTCAATCACTCCTAACGTCCATTTTTGAAACACAGCCTGCAGCACGCAGTTAGAAGCTGATTGATTGGTACTTTATCTCTTTTCAATTTATCTCTCTCCAAATTTTATACACCTCCCCCTATATTTTTTATGCTTCAATTGGAATCTTTCACTTCTTATATTATTATGGGTTTATGCAGTTCACAGCACATTTGTCTTGGAGCAGATCCAGGCTCACAAAGCGCCCACGTATATTTCTTTAATGGCCCCCTGTTGTTGCTTTATTCGACCTGATATGGGAAAATTAAAGTTTTATTAACTTTTTCAGTTAATAATCATTTTTTTTAAGTACTATTCACTCAAATGTTTCTAGTTTCTTTAGCCAGGATTTGGCAAAGACAGAATTTTAGTTAAGTGTTCTAAAGATATTAATACACTGTTAAGTTAGGTAGGTTTTAATTTTTACTTCCAGTTCCTGCAACAATACTTTCAGCTATGTACGCCACTTTAGTTTCATTATGAGCACAGTGCTGTCATCACAGCGGAGAGCTGGCACCGCATTCACCTGCCCCAGTGAGGACAGCAATCCAAGAGTGTTTTCAGGAAAGGTGGGGGAATGTTGGGATGGGCTAGCATTTCAGAAGTGCTAGGCACATCCATGGGGCACATAGTATTTCAGTAGTGTTAGGCACGTCCATGGGGCACATAGATCTTCAGGAGTGCTAGGCACGTCCATGGGGCACATAGTGTTTCAGTAGTGTTAGGCACGTCCATGGGGCACATAGATCTTCAGTAGTGCAAGGCGCGTCCACGGGGCACATAGCATTTCAATAGTGCTAGGCACGTCCATGGGGCAAACAGATCTTCAGGAGTGCTAGGCACGTCCATGGGGCACGTAGTGTTTCAGAAGTGCTAGGCACATCCATGGACACACAGATCTTAAGGAGTGCTAGGCACATCCATGGGGCACATAGCGTTTCAGTAGTGCTAGGAACGTCTACTGGGCATGTAGCATTTCAGTAGTGCAAGGTATGTCCATGGGCATTTCAGTAGTGCTAGGCACATCCATGGGGCACACAGATCTTCAGGAGTGCTAGGCACGTCCATGGGGTAAGCAGCGTTTCAGAAGTGCTAGGCACGTACATGGGTCACATAGCGTTTCAGTAGTGCTATGCCCATCAATGGGGCACACAGATCTTCAGGAGTGCTAGGCACATCCATGGAGTACGTAGCATTTCAGTAGTGCTTGGCACGTCCATGGGGCACATAGATCTTCAGCAGTGGTAGGCACGTCCATGGGGACAATAGCTCTTCAGAAGTGCTGGGCATCTCCATGGAGCACGTACCACTACAGAAGTGCTAGGCATGTCCATGGGGAACATAGTAACATTCCCATTATAATGTGGCCACATCGCCTTCTTGCCACATCTAGAAAATAATTTTAGAAAAGAGGAATAAAACTCAACTACCTGAACGTGTTAAAATAATCTATAAAAACATAAGTGTATCATTTTTAATTTGTCATAGTTCCACCATTGCTCCATCTGTTTCAGCATTAGAGATGGCTATTATCCTAATTTAACCTTACAGATTTTGGAAGCAGCATCAAATTTGCCTGCAGATATAGTGAGGCATAGATAAGCTGTTTATCTGAAATTTTAAGATATCACATTCCCCACACCTCGGCTAAGCCTATTCTCCAAACCGGACTTAGTCTACGACGTAGATATGTCATTAGGGTCCTATTTGTGCCAATTTGAGAGTTTAGATGTGAACCAAATCCTGTGTGCCCATTCCCAAAGAGGAGATGTCTCTCTGCCCTAGCTAATCCTTTGGATGAATGCAGCCAATGTCTAGAATCTAGCAATGCACAAAGCTCACCATTTGAAACACATTCTTTTTTTTTTTTTAACATGTTTCCATTTTCAATATTTGTTAGGTGTTTCAGCTCAGTGTTTGCTTTCTCGAGAACTTACAGGATGGGAAGTAAATGGGAACAGAAATACACGTCTGTCCACACAGACACTAATCGCACACCCAAGGGGGTCTCTTTTTATTGAAAGCTTGGCGCGTTCAGTGCATATCTAGGGCTGTAACTAAGGGCTCGATTAGTTTTAATTTATGAATATATTTTTTTATTCAGGTGAGCCAAGCACGGTATAAGAATTTTCCTTAAAGGGGAACTCCACCTTCAGAGAATTCTGTTGCCCAAGCAGAAATATTCATAATAGTATTTTTGACCAGTCATTCACTTGGTTGCTAGCTATTGAGGCCACCATATAAACATATACATATAATTTGAAAATAGGTAAGAACCACTTGGCCCATCTAATCTGCCCCTTTTTATACCATTATTGTTACTTCAAACCCCATTTGATCCTTATTTTGTTATATCCTTATGTCTATCCCAAGCATGTTTAAATTGCTCTACTATCTTAGCCTCTGCCACCTCTGCTGGAGGGAGGCTATTCCACTTGTCCACTACCCTTTCAGTAAAGTAATTTTTCTCAAGTTTCCCCTGAATCTCTCTCCAATCTCAGCACATATCCTCGTGTTCTATAACATCTCTTCCTTTGAAGAATGTCTCCCTCCTGGACTTGTTAAAACCCTTGATGTGACGGTTTCTATCATGTCCCCTTTTTTCCCTTCTCTGCTCCAAACTATACATGTTAACATCTTTTAGTTTTTTTGGGGAAGTTTTGCGATGTAGACCATGCACCATTTTTGTTGCCCTTCATTGTACAGTCTCTAATGTATTTATATCCTTCTGTAGATATGGCCTCCAGAACTGGACACAGTATTCTAGATGAGGCCATACCAATGACCTATACAGTGGCATTATTACTTCTTTCTGCTGCTGATTCCTCTCCCAATGCAGCCAAGCATCTGACTAGCCTTCCTCATTGCTTTCTTACATTGCTTATATGCCTTTAAGTCACCTGAAATAGTGACTCCTAGATCCCTTGCCTCCTCAGTAGTTTGCAGTATAGTGTCATTAATACTATATTTAGCTTTTGGATTTTTGAGACCCAAGTGCATGATTTTGCATTTTTTGGCATTAAACTGTAATTGCCACGCTCTTGACCATTTCTCTAGTCTACCTAGATCATCAATCATTTGTTTTACCCCTCCTGGTGTGTCTATACATTTGCATACTGCAAAAAGACATACTTTTCCTTCAATACCATTTGCAATGTCACCAATAAAAATATAAAAAAACACAAGTACAGATCCCTGGGGAACTCCACTAATAACCTTTCCCTCCTGTGAATTCACTCCATTAACTACTCTCTGCTTTCTATACTTCAACCAATATTGTATCCATTCAACCATCCCATGCTTTCTTATTCAACAATCTGCGATGTGGAACAGTGTCAAAAGTTTTACTAAAGTCTAGATAAGCTATATCTACGGCTCCCCCTTTATCTATTATGTTATTCACCCAGTCAAAACATTTAGTAAGATATGTTTAACGTGATCTCCCCCCAGTGAATCCATACTGTTTGGGATCCTGTAAATTGCTGGTTTTGAGATAATCTACAACTCTTTCTTTTAAGAGTGTTTCCAATAATTACCCTACTACTAATGTAAGGCTCACTGGTCGGTAGTTGCTTGCCTCTTTCTTGCTTCCACTTTTGAGCAGTGGGATTGCGTTTGCTCTTTTCTAGTCCTCTGGGGTTAGTGAGTTAGTTATTAATTCTGTTACTGGTGCTACCAGCACCAATTTAAGCTCTTTTAGTATCCTTGGATATATCCCATCTGGCCCCATTGATTTATTCACTTTCAGTTTCGAGAGTTCTGTTAGGACTTTCTCCTCTGTAAATGTACTTGTTTTTTAACTAGTTTTTCCTGAATATACCTGCAACTTAACTCTTTCAGTAATGAATACTGGGCAAAAATAATTATTACGATTATCTGCTATTTCTAATAATAATTAAGATTATCTGCTATTTCTTTGTCTCCCACTCTCTGTCTTTAGTCGTATTATATATAGCCTCATCCCCTGTGTGTTTCTCCTCTCTGTAGCTCTCTCTCTCTTTCACCTGCCACCTGTAATATAGACCATACCCTCATTGTTATTACGGGAGGTTTGTTAGCATACACTTTCACAGAATTAAGATTACCACAAAATGAATTTACCCAGAATTCAGATGGGAACCAATTCAGTGCCTCATGCCTCAGCAATTCAATTTAGAGAAGCATTCTCATGAGTATTGGTTCAGTCCACAAAATGGCTGCTTCCAGTGTATGTAGGTGACAATTCCACTACAGGTGAAACTCAGAAAATCTGAATATCGTGCAAAAGTTTATTTATTTCAGTAATTCAACTTAAAAGGTGAAACAATATTATATAGACTCATTACATGTAAAGTGAGATATATCAAGCCTTTATTTGTTATAATTTTGATGATTGTGGCTCACAGCTTAAGAAAACCCCAAATCCAAAATCTCAGAAAATTAGAATATTACATATAATCAATAAAAAAAAGTATTTTAAATACAGAAATGTCGGCCCTCTGAAAAGTCTAATCATGCATATGTACTCAGTACTTGGTTTGGGCCCCTTTTGCATGAATTACTGCCTCAATGCGGCACGGCATGGATTCTATCAGTCTGTGGCACTGCTGAGGTGTTATGGAAGACCAGGATGCTTCAATAGCGTCCGTCAGCTCGTCTGCATTGTTCGGTCTCATATCTCTCATCTTTCTCTTGGCAATGCCCCATAAATTTTCTTTAGGGTTCAGGTCAGGCGAGTTTGCTGGCCAATCCAGCACAGTAATCCCACGGTCATTGAACCAGGTTTTGGTACTTTTGGCAGTGTGGGCAGGTGCCAAGTCCTGCTGGAAAATGAAGTCAGCATCTCCATAAAACTTGTGTGCTGAAGGAAGCATGAAGTGCTCTAAAATGTCCTGGTAGACGACTGCGTTGACTCTGGACTTAATAAAGCACAGTGGACCAACACCAGCAGATGACATGGCTCCTCAAATCAACATAGACTGTGGAAACGTCACACTGGACTTCAAGCATCTTGGATTGTGTGCCTATCCATTCTTCCTCCATACTGTGGGACTTGGTTTCCAAATGAGATGCAAAGTTTGCTCTCATCAGAAAAGAGAGAAGAGAGGACTTTGGACCATTGAACAACAGACCAGTTCTTTTTTTCTTTAGCCAAGGTAAGACGCTTCTGACATTGTTTGTTGTTCAGGAGCGGCTTGTCAAGAGGAATACATTTGAAGCCCATGTCCAGGATCTGTCTGTGTGGTGGCTCTTGATGCACTAACTCCAGCCTCAGTCCACTCCTTGTGAAGCTCCCCCACACTCATCTGACCTGAACCCCATAGAGAATCTATGGGGCATTGCCAAGAGAAAGATGAGAGACATGAGACCCTACAATGCCCAAGAGCTGAATGCCGCTATTGAAGCATCCTGGTCTTCCATAACACCTCAGCAGTGCCACAGGCTGATAGAGTCCATGCTACGCCGCAGTGAGGCAGTAATTCATGCAAAAGGGGCCCAAACCAAGTACTGAGTACATATGCATGATTATACTTTTCAGAGAGACGACATTTCTGTATTTACAATCCTTTTTTTATTGATTTTATGTAATATTCTAATTTACTGAGATTTTCGATTTGTGAGTTTCTTAAGCTGTAAACCACAATCATCAAAATATAACAAATAAAGGCTTGATAGATCTCACTTTGCATGTAACGAGTCTATATAATATATTAGTTTCACCTTTTAATTTGAATTACTGAAATAAATGAACTTTTGCACGATATTCTAATTTTCTGAGTTGCACCTGTATAAGATGGTGAACATTTTACATAGAATATGACTTTAAATGAAAGTAGCTTCTTACAGAATTCTTCCTTTAAGTAAATTTTATGGAATAACTCTGTTTGAAATGAAACACTGCAACCTGTGAAAAATAATAACGTGGCTTTCATTTCACTATGCAGCATATTTGCTGTTTATACTCTCATCATGGCAGCTCTGTGCAGTGATTCAGGTCATTTAAGCGTAGAACAAACACATTTTATACCCATTCCTGTCCCACCCAATCACTAAAAAACAGAGCAGCATCTAGCATGGCAGAATCTAGAATTAGTATACAATATTTTTTAAAATTCAAAACTATATTGACTCATAGGGGGTCATTCCGAGTTGTTCGCTAGCTGCATTCGTTTGCTGTGCAGCGATGAGGCAAAAAAATGGCACTTCTGCGCATGCGTATGTGGCGCAATGCGCACACGCGACGTACTATTACAACGAATGATGTAGTTTCACACAGGGTCTTGCGAAGCTTTTCAGTCGCACTGCTGGCCGCAGAGTAATTGACATGAAGTGGGCGTTTCTGGGTGTCAACTGACCGTTTTCAGGAAGTGTTCGAAAAATGCAGGCGTGCCAGGAAAAATGCAGGCGTGCCAGAAAAAACGCAGGCGTGGCTGGGCAAGCGCAGGGCGCGTTTGTGACGTCAAAACAGGAACTGAACAGTCTGAAGTGATCGCAAGCACTGAGTAGGTTTTGAGCTACTCAAAAACGGTGCAAAAAAACTTTGTAGCCGCTCTGTGATTCTTTCGTTCGCATTTCTGCTAAGCTAAAATACACTCCCAGTGGGAGGTGGCATAGCGTTTGCACGGCTGCTAAAAACAGCTAGCGAGCGATCAACTCGGAATGACCACCCTTGTTAGAACAACAAGCTATAATGCCAACAGGAAATGAACAACATTTTCACAAGTGTCCCGCAGATTATTCACCTCATTCTGCACCGGGTCACGGAACTTTGCACATTTCCGCAGTGGAGTTTAGACTTATGTGTCCTGCATGTAATACACTCTTTAAATTTTATTCCGTCATGCCAAAAAACTACACCACAATACAGTATAAATGGAGTTGCACTTAAAATGCCGACTGTTGAGCTCCCGGCATTCAGGATACCGACGCCGAAATACCAACAGCCGATGATACCGACTGCCAGAATCCCGGCACAACAGGGCTATTCCCACCCGTGGGTGTTCACGACACCCATAGAGTGGGAATAGATCCTGTGGCGAGTGCAGCGAGGGGACTCTCAGCACTCGCCCCACTGGATAATGACAGCCGGCATCTTGGCCGCCGGTAAGGCATGTGTATTCCCATAAATCCTAATTTACACCACCTTCTGTATATGGCACAGCAATTCTGTATAAAGATGTAGCAAAAGTGTGTCTCTAAGATAATACTGTTGACAACGCGCACATCTGTGATACAGATCGTACTGTTGAATAATGCGATTGGCTCAAAACTTAATTGCAGTATTGCTCATCTCTACTGCTTACACATACTGTACATTCATATAGGTATACTCTGTGCATGCATAGTCACCTTTCCCCCTCATGTAGGAGGAGTGCTTCATTAGAATTTGCAGAGGTCCTGCAGAATTAAGGGGGAGATTTTATCAAAACTTGGAGAGAGTTAAAATAGCAACCAATCAGATCCTGTCATTTTTCAAAAACAGTCTGTAACATGGCGGTTCGATGCTGATTGGCTGGTACGTTATCTCTCTCCACTTTATCTCTCTCCAAGCTTCGATACATCTCCCCCAGTGTTTCTTATTCAATGCAAGTTTCGGTGACAGACACCAATGCACCTGAGAAGTTCAGTATTGCTCCGGTATTGGGGCAGCTGATCCAAAAATACACATTTTTGATAATAATTAGTAGTAGGAAAAGTTTACAAAGACAGGTAATGTAACTATACAGGCATGGACTTTGGGCCCGATTCAGATATGATCGCACAGCGGGCGATTATTGCTTGACTGCACATGAGTATGCACCGCAACGCACACGTGTGTCTCCAAACTACACCAGGCATCGCCGGACAGCGACAGGCTGGTGCGAAAATTTAAATTGCACAGCCATTCGCATGCTGATTGACATAAAGAGGGCGTTTGTGGGTGGTAAGTGACCGTTTTCTGTGAGTGTCAGGTAAAACACAGGCGTCCCCAAGCGTTTTCAGGGAGGGTGTGTGACGTCAACTCCGGCCCCGATCAGCCTGTTCTCACTGTAGGAGTAAGTCCTGGGCTGTGCACAGACTGCACCAGAGCCGGCCTTAGGCATAGGTAAACTAGGCAAATGCCTAGGGCATTTGGAATGCTTAGGGACACGAGCAGCTTCTGCTGATTAAAAAGATATGCAGCATGCCTATATTCTGTGTGGCTGTATTTGCATAGGAAATGCTACATTGCAGTGTATTCCTAGAAAGCACTGTAATGTAGCATTTCGTATGCAGATACAGCCGCAGTTGCATACAGAATATAGGCATGCCGCATATAATTTTAATCAGCAGAAGCTGCTTGTGCATCCTAGCCACATAGTAATGCAAATAAGATGCATTTTCATAAACAAAAGGCGCCCGACTTTAACAGAGCTGCCAACTAACTCATGCCAGGCATCTCCTGCAGAACTAGCAGCAGTGCTAGGGGGCATCAGCCAAAATCTTGCCTTAGGGCATCATATTGGTTAGGGCCGGCTCTGGACTGCACACACTGGAAAAATCATTCAATGGTGAGTGAGGTGCGAATGGATTTGCAGCTGTCCGCTGACTCAGGGATATTTGTAGCTCGGCGTACATATGCGATCGCACACTTGCATGGGTGAATTTACACTTCTTGGGCGGCGACTATCTGATCGCAGGACAACAAAATTAGCAGCCCAGCGATCAGGTCTGAATCGGGCCCTTTGTCCATCTATGTGCACAGAGAGGGTTGCTGTCCGCACACTGGACAGTTCTCGCAATCAAGCTCAGAAAAATGTCAGTTTTTGGAGATTGATGAATGGACGGCAGCCACATCAGTACTCCAAAGGGCCCCTTAATGACACCAGCATCCAGGGCACTGAACGTGTGTAGGGGGGCAGTTTCAGTACTTCTTACGGCAACATAGTCTTTATAATAAACACATTTTTAATGTCATACATTTTTTAATTTATATACAAATTATGTAGTGTGAGTAACTATGACAGTCAAACTCAGGGCCCGATTCACATTTGTAAGCTGAAGCCTAGGCAGCTGCGATTTTTCAGGCAACGCGAGTTACAGCCGCCCAGAAATTAAATATCCCACTGGAGCCATGACAAAATCTATAGTCTCACAGAATGGCTGCAAGAGATGCTACACCAACGCCAATCATAGCTGTACGCAGAGACACGCCCCAGAAACGGTCGTGACATGTTGGCATATTTTGCCGCCAATCCCTAAATGCTTTCTGACTGCCAATCATTCTGAGCAGCATTGCAAAGGTACCCTGGCGCAGCCTTCCGATAATCGCTCAGCTAAGTAAGTATCACCATTCAGTTACTATTTTCCTCTCTGTGATCCATCCTAGGAGTACAGTATGTTTGCTCAAATAATCTAAACTGAGCCTCTGCTGGGCTTTTAAGAGTTACACTTGGGATTCCAGCCTTGTTTTGCTTCCAGCTGGTGCAATAAAGTTGCTTTAATAAGTAATTTTTATTTACACGGGTTAAACCGTGCTGACAATGATCTTACTGTGATGAAACACAATCGTCTGTATCATTAGGGCTCCAGCCCAAGTGCGATAACATTTAAGTAGAAATATCACAAAAAGACCTTCATGGCAGCTGTATGCAAAGTATTCCTCCACAGTACAAAGTTTCAAACAGACTTGTAACCTGAGCGGCTATTTTTAACTAGCGGGGTCTACAGTGCTCTTTATTGCTGTCAAGACTGTCTTTTACTTTTAGCTGCTTTTCTACTGTCAGACATACTGACTCCACTTAATAAACTTGCATACAGCATAGCAAACTTAAAGTAACAGTGTGAGCAACTCATAAATTAGTTATTGTAGCAGATTAGGCGAGCACGCTGCCTCCTGTTATTTTTTTTTAAGCGTTCCAGCGGTTACAATGGACTGGCTGTGGTCACTGGCTTGTTTGGCAGTAGAGTTTCCATTGGCAGTTTGAAACATGAATTAAAATGTACTTGTCTAAGGAGAATAGCCTTGTACGAAGAAGAAAAAAAAAAAGATTGCTTTTCATGTAATCAAATCAAAGTGTGCACTGTTCTCCCAATCCGTCTGCAGAGCGACAGCAGCGGCGCAGTATCAAATACATTAGCGCCTGTGTGAAAATGTTTTGTTCTTTTTCAGCACTCAGAAACAAAGTCGACATCAAATGCCAGGATGTATAGCTAATTACAAACAAGCTACGTAAAACAACACAAATTGCAGTAAAAAAAAAAAAAAAGGTTTTTACAGGTTGAGTCTCCCTTATCCAAAATGCTTGGGACCAGAGGTATTTTGGATATGGGATTTTTCCGTATTTTGGAATAATGGCATACCATAATGAGATATCATGGTGATGGGACCTAAATCTAAGCTCAGAATGCATTTATGTTACATATACACCTTATACACACAGCCTGAAGGTCATTTTAGCCAATATTTTTTATAACTTTGTGCATTAAACAAAGTTTGTGTACATTGAGCCATCAAAAAACAAAGGTTTCACTATCTCAATCTCACTCAAAAAAGTCCGTATTTCGGAATATTCCATATTTCGGAATATTTGGATATGGGATACTCAACCTGTATTTATTTATTGAATTTATATTTTTGTGTCACCGGTCATTTAGCTTTAGAGTCGTTTGGGGGAGAGAGTATGGCTATTGAGGGAGGCCAGGGGCCTATGTCACTGATTAACGCGGTGCAACAGGAAAAGGTACTTTCAGGAATGAGGGACCCAAAATATTTAGCAATACGGTTTGGTGAAGAGGATTCACCGAGGACCTAAGTTTTGGGGGATAATACATTGCAATAAAACATATTTATGGCCTATTTATCACCATCACCATCGCTACACTGCGGTATACATATACCCTGTTGCAAAGCGGATTACTGAGACCATAATAACTATGCTGGTGTTAGACGTGCGTCCGGTATCCACCATTAGTGCAGTGGGACTGCAGTGCCCCTCCTAGATGGGCCAGGTGTTTGTGACGCACACTTGTGTCGCTTAGCTTAGTCATACAACTACCTCATTGCACCTCTTTTACTTCTTTGCATCATGTGCTGTTTGGGGACTATTTTTTTAAGTGCCATCCTGTCTGACACTGCAGTGCCACTCCTAGATGGGCCAGGTGTTTGTGCCGCCCAGTTGTGTCGCTTAGCTTAGTGCCACCTCAGTGCCACCTTTTGGCCAAAAAACAATATTGTAAGGTGGTCAGAATAGACTAAAAATGAGTGGAAATGAATGTTATTGAGGTTAATCATACCGTAGGATCAAAATTACACCCAAATTCTGTGATTGTAGCTGTTTTTAGTTTTTTTTCCAAAAATCATCCAGATCCAAAACCAGTAGCGGATCTTGCCACGGGCAAGCAGGACTTTTGCCGGGGCGCTGCCTTCCGGAGGGCGCCGGCGCCATCCGGAGAGCGCCGCACCATGGCAAGATCCACTACTCTGTGCCCCCCGCTGGCCGCTGTGTCCCCCGCTGGTCCCGCTGTCCCCCGCTGGTCCCGCTGTCCCCCGCTGTGAAGGGAAACTAGACGCTACGCGTCTAGTTTCCCTTTGTGTAGAGGACTTTTGCTGTGCGGTGCGCGATGACGTCATCACGCACCGCACAGCATTGTGGGACTGACAGACGCTAGGGGTCATAATTGACCTCTAGTGTCTGTCATCCGAGGAAAGGAGCGGCTCCGGCGGAGATCTGCAGCGGTCGGGAGCGGGGATAGTAAGTATTTTTTTTTCTTTCAGCGGCGCTACTCCACTGTACAGGGGGCGTAACTGACCACGCCCCCCTGTATGATGCCACGCCCCCATTTTCCGCCCGGGTCGCCAAAGGGTCTAGAACCGGCCCTGTCCAAAACCAAAACCAAAACACGAAAGGGTGGTTTTGGCAAAACCAATCCAGATCCAAAACACGAGCCTGGAACCAGAACCAAAACACAAAACATGAAAAGTGCCCGCCGCACATCTCTAGAAAACACCCTTTTTCATATCTTTTTAGTAAAAATAATGGCCCTCATTCCGAGTTGGTCGGTCGCAAGGCGAATTTAGCAGAGTTGCTCACGCTAAGCCGCCGCCTACTGGGAGTGAATCTTAGCTTCTTAAAATTGCGACCGATGTATTCGCAATATTGCTATTACAAACTACTTCGCAGTTTCAGAGTAGCTCCAGACTTACTCTGCCTGTGCGATCAGTTCAGTGCTTGTCGTTCCTGGTTGACGTCACAAACACACCCAGCGTTCGCCCAGGCACTCCCACCGTTTCTCCAGCCACTCCTGCGTTTTTTCCGGAAACGGTAGCGTTTTCAGCCACACGCCCCTAAAACGCCGTGTTTCCGCCCAGTAACACCCATTTCCTGTCAATCACATTACGATCGCCGGAGCGAAGAAAAAGCCGTGAGTAAAAATACTTTCTTCATAGTAAAGTTACTTGGCGCAGTCGCAGTGCGAACTTTGCGCATGCGTACTAAGCGGATTTTCACTGCGATGCGATGAAAAAGAACGAGCGAACAACTCGGAATGAGGGCCCATGTTAATAAATAAGCCTCATAGGACCTAATTCTGAGGCACAGATTGGATCAGAACCGGCAGGTTCCGAAGAAGATGTTCCGCTTGTAGGGAAAGTCAGGGGAAAGTCCTGAAAAACTCGTACAGCGCATGTGTCTCATGTTGTGTACTGTTTGCAGAGAGGCGCTGGTGCAAATGGAAAACATGGTATCAGGAATGTACTGGAAATGTCCTGGGCGGTGACTGGCAAGCAGGGGTGCCATCAGAAATTGTGGGGCCTGGGACTGACAAAATATTCAATACCACCCCTGCCCCCGCGCCTCACCGCCACCACACACACACTGCCCCATAACAACCATACACTGCCTCAAAGCCACTCACACACACACTGCCCCATAACCACACACAACTACCTGCACTAACCCCTCGCAGGTCCAGCCTCTCCATCCACTCCCACGGTAGCACCCACAGTCCGTCTATGTGCTCATTGAGAGGGGGCCCAGATGGCAGCTCATAAATGGCTGCCGGACCGTGAGCTCTGATTGGCTCACGTCTGGTGCTAAATTTGTAATACCGCTGTGGCTCTGTCCTTTCATGGCTCCCTGCCGGTGCGCAGCTGGCTCAGCCCATATCCACACTTCTGCCACCCGGGCCCCCTCTCAGTCTAGGCCCGGGACTGGCCACCTGCCAGGGTGAGTGTGCAGTGGGTGTATACTTGCACTGGTTGACTCTCTCTTTCTTGTCCTCACCTCTCTCTCCCATCCTAACCACTCTCTCTCGTCCTCATCTCACATCTACTTCCATAGTGGCTTTACTGTGGTGTAACGTGTATAAGTGGCTCTACCATGGCATAATGTGTATAAGGGGCTCTACTGTGGTGTAATGTGTATACGGGATCTACTGTGTGGTGTAACTTGTATAAGGCAGTGACGTGTGATGATTTGAGGCAGAGCCTTTCCTATCATGCTAACGCGTAAACCGAAGGTTTGACTATATAATGTATATGAAAAATACACAGAATCTATTAGAAATATCTTCTTTGTTATACTCTAATCATTTTTATAGTGAAAACTCTGGAGCAAAAAGTCTATGGCAGGTGAGGCAGTGCCTATCTTTTCCACACATCCCTGATCAAAATTCTGCAAATTTTCACCAGTATATACTGCTGCACCTGTGTATAATGCCCACATGTACCCTTTGGCTCACATATTGTGTGTAAATCTGGCTCTGGTACAAGCCAGTGCCTCCTCAGCCATATACCTCACCGCACGTCCCTGGTATAAGGGGCTCTACTGTGTGGTGTAACGTGTATAGGGTGTACTAATGTATGGTGTAATGTGAATAACGGACACTAATGTGAGGTGTAATATGAATTGGTACTATTCTGTGGCTGCGTTCCTACCCCATGAAGCCATGCCACTATATTTTGGGTGCGCATCTTTGGCGCACACTGGGGTAAATTTACTAACATTCGTAATTTTCGGAAAAAGGTCAAAGTTCAATCACGAATGACATCGAAAGTGTAAAACTGCAACTTTTTGAATTGATTACGACTAATTTACTAAGCTGTCGTATTCGGGTTTTTCTTTTGTTCCGATGTCGATGTCATTCGTGTTTTTTTTTCTATTTTTAGGGCAGTGATTAGTAAAACACTGCCGACTTTTTAAAAATGAATCCCGGCCGGATCTGTGTGATCCGTGCTGGGGTTCATTTTTTTTTTTTTTTTTTTAAATTAAACAGTGTAAAATTTAAAAAAAAAATTGCGTGGGGTCCCCCCTCCTAAGCATAACCAGCCTCGGGCTCTTTGAGCCGATCCTGGTTGCAGAAATATGGGGGGAAAAATGACAGGGGTTCCCCATATTTAAGCAACCAGCATCGGGCTCTGCGCCTGGTCCTGGTTCCAAAAATACGGGGGACAAAAAGAGTAGGGGTCCCCCGTATTTTTAAAACCAGCACCGGGCTCCACTAGCTGGTTCTCCAAGTACCAGCATGCGGGGGAGGCTTGCTGGGACTTGTAGTACTGCTACTAAAAAAAATATCTTTTCATTTACAACAAAGGCTATCAGCCCCCCCATCCGCAGCCCATTGGATGGGGGGGGGGACAGCCTCGGGCTTCACCCCTGGCCCTTGGGTGGCTTGATTGAAGGGGTCCCCACTCCCCCAGGGTACCCCGGCCAGGGGTGACTAGTTGGATTTTTGATGCCACGGCCGCAGGGCACTATATAAAAGTGACCCCCGGCTGTGGCATTATCTGTCCAGCTAGTGGAGCCCGGTGCTGGTTTTAAAAATACGGGGACCCCTACTCTTTTTGTCCCCCGTATTTTTGGAACCAGGACCAGGCACAGAGCCCGATGCTGGTTGCTTAAATATGGGGGAACCCCTGTCAATTTTTTTCCCATACTTCTGCAACCAGGATCGGCTCAAAGAGCCCGAGGCTGGTTATGCTTAGGAGGGGGGACCCCACGCAATTTTTTTTGAAAAAATCATCACTTTCCCACCCCTTCCCACTGATATACATGCACGGATCTCATGGATCCGTGCATGCCTATCCAATCACGAATAAAAAAAGCAGGTCTGTTTTTTTTAAGCACTTTTTTACGAGTTGTAATTTTTCACGGCAGTGTTTTGTTTTTTTTTGCTTTGCACTTCTTAGTAAATGACCGAGATTCATACTTAAACAGCCGCGTTTTGACCGATGGTGTATTCATTCGTGATTTTTTTCCTAGGACTTCCAAATATTACGAATGCCCTCATCACTGCCGTGATTTGAGTTTAGTAAATTACCGAGATGACACTTTGATGAAAAAACGGCATCTCGGTCAAAATCGGGACCTTAGTAAATTTACCCCACTGTCTCTATTTTAATATGGGGGAAAATACCGCCCTGAGCTCCACAAGGTCTAGAACCGGCTCTGGGTATAATATCAGCAACACAGGAAAGGAACATTAGAGTTCTAGGTGCAGGTGATGTGAAGATGGGCAAACAGTGTAGTCAGTCAGTGGGAAATGCCATTAGTTACCTGGTCTTAGTAGCAGGGACAGTGCAGTAATATTGCCGCTTTATGGGTCACTATTAAGATCCCATATCATGTATTGTGCACAGTCCTGGATGCTCATGGCTTGATTTTCAGTCACATGCAAAGCAGATTAAATTATGTGTGCTGGACACCAATGGAAGCCAGTTTGAGTATCTGCCTGCGTTGTGAGCTGCACAGATGTCTGAGACAGTACTGCCCCCAGCCCTCCGTCCGCTAGTATCAGCACTTACAAATGCCCCATGCTGTGTGCAAGAGAGAGGGCTGTAATAGGCATCCGCTTGGCTTATGCTCAGCTCAAAATAAGGTATAACCTTGGCCACACTTGCCAACTTTATGGCTGCTCTCTCCAGGAGAAAGCAGCCAGGTCGGCTCAGTAGGGGGAGGGGCAGTGACATGACGTGCAGAGGGGGTGGACCAGAGGTGGAACAGGGGCGTGGTGGAGGCGGAACGGGGCGTGGCTGATGTGACACGTCATGTAAGCCATGCCCCCGCTGTCTAATGCCACTATTACCGGCATTATATTTCAGGGGGCGTGGCTATGATGACACGATTCAACAAGAATAGCATCATCGACTGGCCGGACCGCCCACTTTACTCGCTCAGTGGGCGGCCGGGCAGAGGTGACCCCAGAAATCGTGAGACTTGCCTGCTCTTCCGGGGGACCGGGAGGGTCACCCGATTTTCGGGAGCCTCCTGGCCATTCCAGGAGAGTAGGCAAGTATGACATTGGCTACACACCACATCATGGGGGTCATTCCGATCCGATCGCTGCAGTTTAGCGCAGCGCAGCAATCGGGTCAGAACTGCGCATGCGCCGGTGCCGCAGTGCGCTGGCGCATGCCGGATGGCCTAAGGCCATTGTTCCCTAGTGATCGCCTCTGCCTGATTGACAGGCAGAGGCGGTTGCTGGGCGGGAGGGGGCGGCACGGCGGCGTTTTGCCGCTGTTATGGGGGCGCGGTCCGGCCAATGCAGGTGTGGCCGGACCATGCGGGGGGCGGGCCGCAGCGACTGCGTGATGTCGCACACAGCCGCTGCGACCAGGGGCAGCTCCTGCGGCTGGCCGGGAGTTACTCCATAAGTACAAAAGCATCACCGCTGTGCGATGCTTTTGTACTTGTGTGGGGGAGGGGGGGGGACCGGGCCAGACATGCGGGGCGGACTAGCCCTGTGCTGGGCGTCCCCCCAAATGACTGGGAACATGATCGTAGCTGTGTTAAATTTAGCACAGCTACGATCAACTCGGAATGACCCCCCATGTCCAGGAGACTGTTCTCTTATGTGCAGATCTCCATTTGCCACCCAGTAATGCCTGTTTAAATGAAGAAGATATATTACCAAGATGCATCTGATTTGGAACCACTGAAAGATACACAGAATGTGCATGTTCTCTGCGGTGCATGTGGGCAGCTGCATTCCATTTCTTCTATCTATCTATACATCTTATAAATGAGAACGAGAGTTTGTTTGTCTGATTGCGATAAATTCTGAAACCAGTAAACCAGTTGTGATGCAGTTTGTCACCATTGTGTAATTTCCCCAGGCAAGTTTCAGGCTAAGCATCTTCGCAGTCGGTCGTCAGGGAGCTGTTGGTGGGGCTTCGTGGGAAGGGGCCCCTGCACTGCTTTCGTCAAGTTGACAACGACAGGCATACAGGGCTCAATAGCGACCGATCTGAACATTGCGGCACATGTATATACCTGAGCGGAGCCAAGTACTGCAACTAGTATACTTTAAAAATAGCAGCATCGGGGGTCCCGTGCACTGCTCTCAGCAAGTCAGCAGCGACAGGCATATGCACCTCAGTAGTGACACATTGGTCATCAGAAGGCTGTGGGTGGGGCTCCGTGGGACGGTGTGCCCTGCACTGCTCCTGGCAAATTGTCAGCAACAGGCGTACGTGCCTCAATAGCTGCTAATCCGAACATTGCGGCACATGTGTACATTGATAGACTTCTTCGTAGGTAAGTGTAAATCAAAAAAACATTAGGTAACCGAGTTTCGTTATCACCAACTTCCACCCTAGCCGAGTCGGGTACTGCAGGTATAGGCTGACTCTATTCCAAAGGGCCCTAGGTCTCCTTGCTTAGCTTCTCACTCTCCTTAGGGTTGATCCTCTGAGGTCAGAAAGGTAAAGATTTTTGCACAACACAAAAGGGCCTACACACGGTGCAACATTTCTTCCGATATGGACTATATAGTCCATATCGGAAGAAAATATAGTGTATATCGCACAGTGTGGAAACTCCTTGCGATGCTGAAGCGCAGTCCAACGGTATTGGCATTGCAAGGAAAAATAGACTGTGCAGGCAGCCCAACATTGGCTATATTGGTGGTGACAGGCTACGGCCACATCGAATAGTCAATGTCGGGCATTTCCTGCATCACGCCATGTGTACCCGGCATTAAAGTCACTAGAGAGCTGTCGGTACCCTTTACACAGCATATAAGCAGTTGCTGACTATCAAGCTTTTTTTTAATGCATTTGAGAGTCAAAATATCTATGTCTCCTTTCCTCCTATTGCTCTCTGAGAGGTTTGGCAATGTTTAGTTCAAGTGACAGGTTAACTACTGATAATTGAGGCACTATCCTTTCCTGACCGGAAATAGGTTGGTTAAGTACTTACTGTATATCTGAAATCTATAAATATAAAAGGCAAATACCACAGATTTATCACAAATTCAATCTCCTGAATCATAAAGCTAAATTTCCTTGCCAGTGGCAGTTGCAGAGCAGTCCATTATTCAAACAGGACAGCCACACCCAGCAATGTTTGATGGTGTTTAGGGGTGGCAGTTGATGTGTCTCCCCTATTTGAATAATTGACTAGTCTGCAATGGCCACTGGCAAGGAAGTCTAGGAACAGAGCATTGTGTCCTCCCTACTCCGTGACTTGGTATCGCCGACACCATGCATTCTTTATAACACCGGCTGGGTGGGCTGTCTTAACTCTCCTCTGTGAGGGGGGAATTCCCAATAATCGTCTCACCCCTTTTAACGCCTTTGTGGGTGGAATTTTGAAAAATCCCTTATTGGTGGGTGCCTACATCACAAAAGCAATCTACTGTCCAGATTTCAAGTTCCTAGTCCTTACGGTTCAGGAGATTTTGTGATGAGTCAGTGGTATTTGCCACACACACACACACACACACACACACACACACACACACACACACACACACACACACACACACACACACACACACACACACACACTATATATATATATATATATATACATATACATACATACACACACACACACACACACACACACACACACACACACACACACTATATATATATATATATATATATATATACACACAGAGTATAAATATAAATAAAGCCTAACAGCATTTTTAAGAACACGGAGACATACTAAAAATTGGAGGGATGAAGACTGACAGCTAACATAAGGAAGAAGGTTTTTTTTTATTTTGCCCCCACTGTATGTAATTACTATGCAACCTCATGGATACTTATATTAATTACGTTTTCAAATGACCACAATATACACAGGTCTTTTATTGGGAACACAAGAGACGCCTTTGTCAATAAGGTAACTGCCTTCCCTAATCTGTCTCACAAACAGGAGCACTTGGCCATTCCTATTGGGCACCAGGAAGTACCAGTGAATATACCTTTATACTGCAACTTGCAAATGAGCTGCTCAGTCTGAGCTTCAATTGTGAATAAACTGCCTTCCCCAGCACACATCAAAATGTTGACTTCAAGAGAAGGAAAGCTTGAACAAGTTCCTTCTGTGACATGCCTTCCGGACATGACCATTTAATCTTTAATTAATCTCACCGTTACCATGGGCCAATATCGTTTAAAAAGGAACCTCTAATGGTTGTGCTTGGAGAAGTGGAGCATGAAGGAACTGAACGGACGCTAACAGCAAAATGTACATTTTGTACAAACCTGGACTCTACCTGAGACAATATAGTTAGTGACAAAACCCTTAATCTTGCACAAACATTTCGCTTCTGATCGACTTAATGTCCTGGTGTTTTCAAACTTTCTTCACTTTCCACTTAGGATCCTGAGTGGGCCTCAAGAAAAATGTCAATTCCATGGTACAGCAGCACACACAGTAATCGATAGGAACTGAGGAGGCTGACGTATCTGTGCTGAAGGTCATGCAAGCCGGTTCTCATGCGCTGATGAAACTCAGCTCAGCCACAGCAGAATAAATCTTCATTGTAGATATAGATTTTCCCGCGCATTAGATACTTTCGGAGAAATTCCGTATCCCATTCTGAACTCGTAACCAGCTTTACTCTGGCATATGTTGCAATGCTGTGTGATTCATTGTCAGAGACCAGTATATATATATATATATATATATATATATGGGACAACTCTGTTTTCCGGGTTTATACACTAATTCAGAACGTACTGTACTATCATTACCATTTTATTTCCTATGGTACCTAAAAGCTAGACAGTCAGTATAACAAACTCTATAGATAGTCCTGCTCTCTTATGAGTGTGATACATTATTCCGGCATTTAGGATGCCAGCGTTCACATGACCGCATCCCAAAACTGAGATGTTTTGGGGGGTAAGTAAGCTAACCCTGCCCCCTCCTTCCCCCTACCTTAATCCCCCTCTGGTGGCGCTAGGGCTAAATCTAGGGGGGTGGCTGCTACGGCTAAAGTTTGGGGTGGTGGTGGCTACAGCTAACCACCCCCCTAGTACCTAAACCTAAACCCCCCTAATGCCTAACCCTAAGCCCAACACCCTCCGGGCCCTAACCCTAATATCCACCCAGATACTTACCTTCGAGATCCCGGTGGTCGGTGTCCTGAGCGGTGTCCGGATTCCGGCGTTGGTCACATGACTGCTTGGATGCCAAACGCATCCTGTCCAAATATTACATGTACATAAAAACAAGGGGCCTTGGGGGTCATTCCGACCCGATCGCACGCTGCACTTCTTCGCATGCGCGGCGGCCGCATTGTGCAACGCCGCAACTAAGAAAGCGGTCGCAGCAGCGACCGCAAGAAGATTGACAGGGGGAAGGCGTTCCGGGACCTGCATCACTGGATCGATCGCACAGGGTAAGTAACTATTACCCTGGTCTAGTTCTACACAAAACTTTTTTTTCATAGCAGGGCTGCACAAGCGTTCGCAGCCCTGCTATGCAAAAAAGCCCTCCCCCACAGGCGGCGTCGAGTTGATCGCATGGGCAGCAAAAAGTTGCACGTGCGATCAACTCGGAATGACCTCCCAAGTATCTAAAAAGAAGCAAAAGGGAAGAGTAACATTCTAGTTTCAATAATACAGCTAGAAATGACAAAGAGAGATATGTAAACATCCATTTTTTGTAGTAAATATAAAAAATACTATAAAAACCACTTTAATTCAAAGTCTTTATTAAGACCTTGGGGAATCAGTGTTTTATATGCATAAATGCAATTAATTTATTCATTTCTGTATTAGCTAGAATTGTAGATGTATATTTACATCTCTTATTACCCTCAACCCATTTAATATAAAAAGAAACCCTTCGATATTTAAATTAGTAGAATTATGAACTTCCATAAAAAGGAGAGATAATAAATATGTGTCTCACTCTATAAACCTCTCCTTATATTGCAAAGATATTCCTCTAAACTAGAGATGTGCACCGGAAATTTTTCGGGTTTTGTGTTTTGGTTTTGGGTTCGTTTCCGTGGCCGTGTTTTGGGTTCGAACGCATTTTGGCAAAACCTCACCGAATTTTTTTTGTCGGATTCGGGTGTGTTTTGGATTCGGGTGTTTTTTTCAAAAAACCCTAAAAAACAGCTTAAATCATAGAATTTGGGGGTCATTTTGATCCCAAAGTATTATTAACCTCAATAACCATAATTTCCACTCATTTTCAGTCTATTCTGAACACCTCACACCTCACAATATTATTTTTAGTCCTAAAATTTGCACCGAGGTCGCTGGATGACTAAGCTCAGCGACCCTAGTGGCCGACACAAACACCTGGCCCATCTAGGAGTGGCACTGCAGTGTCACGCAGGATGGCCCTTCCAAAAAACACTCCCCAAACAGCACATGACGCAAAGAAAAAAAGAGGCGCAATGAGGTAGCTGTGTGACTAAGCTCAGCGACCCTAGTGGCCGACACAAACACCTGGCCCATCTAGGAGAAGCACTGCAGTGTCACGCAGGATGGCCCTTCCAAAAAACACTCCCCAAACAGCACATGACGCAAAGAAAAAAAGAGGCGCAATGAGGTAGCTGTGTGAGTAAGCTAAGCGACCCTAGTGGCCGACACAAACACCTGGCCCATCTAGGAGTGGCACTGCACTGTCAGGCCGGATGGCCCTTCCAAAAAATACTCCCCAAACAGCACATGACGCAAAGAAGAAAAAAAAGAGGCGCAATGAGGTAGCTGTGTGACTAAGATAAGTGACCCTAGTGGCCGACACAAACACCTGGCCCATCTAGGAGTGGCACTGCAGTGTCACGCAGGATGGCCCTTCCAAAAAATACTCCCCAAACAGCACATGACGCAAAGAAGAAAAAAAAGAGGCGCAATGAGGTAGCTGTGTGACTAAGATAAGCGACCCTAGTGGCCGACACAAACACCTGGCCCATCTAGGAGTGGCACTGCAGTGTCACGCAGGATGGCCCTTCCAAAAAACACTCCCCAAACAGCACATGACGCAAAGAAAAATGAAAGAAAAAAGAGGTGCAAGATGGAATTGTCCTTGGGCCCTCCCACCCACCATTATGTTGTATAAACAGGACATGCACACTTTAACCAACCCATCATTTCAGTGACAGGGTCTGCCACACGACTGTGACTGAAATGACGGGTTGGTTTGGACCCCCACCAAAAAAGAAGCAATTAATCTCTCCTTGCACAAACTGGCTCTACAGAGGCAAGATGTCCACCTCATCATCATCCTCCGATTCATCACCGTGTACATCCCCCTCCTCACAGATTATCAATTCGTCCCCACTGGAATCCACCATCACAGCTCCCTGTGTACTTTGTGGAGGCAATTGCAGCTGGTGAATGTCTCCATGGAGGAATTGATTATAATTCATTTAGATGAACATCATCTTCTCCACATTTTCTGGAAGTAACCTCGTACGCCGATTGCTGACAAGGTGAGCGGCGGCACTAAACACTCTTTCGGAGTACACACTTGTGGGAGGGCCACTTAGGTAGAATAAAGCCAGTTTGTGCAAGGGCCTCCAAATTGCCTCTTTTTCCTGCCAGTATACGTACGGACTGTCTGACGTGCCTACTTGGATGCGGTCACTCATATAATCCTCCACCATTCTTTCAATGGTGAGAGAATCATATGCAGTGACAGTAGACGACATGTCCGTAATCGTTGTCAGGTCCTTCAGTCCGGACCAGATGTCAGCATCAGCAGTCGCTCCAGACTGCCCTGCATCACCGCCAGCGGGTGGGCTCGGAATTCTGAGCCTTTTCCTCGCACCCCCAGTTGCGGGAGAATGTGAAGGAGGAGATGTTGACAGGTCGCGTTCCGCTTGACTTGACAATTTTCTCACCAGCAGTTCTTTGAACCCCTGCAGACTTGTGTCTGCCGGAAAGAGAGATACAACGTAGGTTTTAAATCTAGGATCGAGCACGGTGGCCAAAATGTAGTGCTCTGATTTCAACAGATTGACCACCCGTGAATCCTTGTTAAGCGAATTAAGGGCTCCATCCACAAGTCCCACATGCCTAGCGGAATCGCTCAGTGTTAGCTCCTCCTTCAATGTCTCCAGCTTCTTCTGCAAAAGCCTGATGAGGGGAATGACCTGACTCAGGCTGGCAGTGTCTGAACTGACTTCACGTGTGGCAAGTTCAAAAGGTTGCAGAACCTTGCACAACGTTGAAATCATTCTCCACTGCGCTTGAGACAGGTGCATTCCACCTCCTATATCGTGGTCAGTTGTATAGGCTTGAATGGCCTTTTGCTGCTCCTCCAACCTCTGAAGCATATAGAGGGTTGAATTCCACCTCGTTACCACTTCTTGCTTCAGATGATGGCAGGGCAGGTTCAGGCGTTTTTGGTGGTGCTCCAGTCTTCTGTACGTGGTGCCTGTACGCCGAAAGTGTCCCGCAATTCTTCTGGCCACCGACAGCATCTCTTGCACGCCCCTGTCGTTTTTTAAATAATTCTGCACCACCAAATTCAAGGTATGTGCAAAACATGGGACGTGCTGGAATTTGCCCATATTTAATGCACACACAATATTGCTGGCGTTGTCCGATGCCACAAATCCACAGGAGAGTCCAATTGGGGTAAGCCATTCTGCGATGATCTTCCTCAGTTGCTGTAAGAGGTTTTTAGCTGTGTGCGTATTCTGGAAAGCGGTGATACAAAGCGTAGCCTGCCTAGGAAAGAGTTGGCGTTTGCGAGATGCTGCTACTGGTGCCGCCGCTGCTGTTCTTGCGGCGGGAGTCAATACATCTACCCAGTGGGCTGTCACAGTCATATAGTCCTGAGTATGCCCTGCTCCACTTGTCCACATGTCCGTGGTTAAGTGGACATTGGGTACAACTGCATTTTTTAGGACACTGGTGAGTCTTTTTCTGAGGTCTGTGTACATTTTCGGTATCGCCTGCCTAGAGAAGTGGAACCTAGATGGTATTTGGTACCGGGGACACAGTACCTCAATCAAGTCTATAGTTGGCGCTGCAGTAATGATGGATACCGGAACCACGTTTCTCACCGCCCAGGATGCCAAGGCCTCAGTTATCCGCTTTGCAGCAGGATGACTGCTGTGATATTTCATCTTCCTCGCAAAGGACTGTTGGACAGTCAATTGCTTGGTGGAAGTAGTAAAAGTGGTCTTACGACTTCCCCTCTGGGATGACCATCGACTCCCAGCAGCAACAACAGCAGCGCCAGCAGCAGTAGGCGTTACACGCAAGGATGCATCGGAGGAATCCCAGGCAGGAGAGGACTCGTCAGAATTGCCAGTGACATGGCCTGCAGGACTATTGGCATTCCTGGGGAAGGAGGAAATTGACACTGAGGGAGTTGGTGGGGTGGTTTGCGTGAGCTTGGTTACAAGAGGAAGGGATTTACTGGTCAGTGGACTGCTTCCGCTGTCGCCCAAAGTTTTTGAACTTGTCACTGACTTATGATGAATGCGCTGCAGGTGACGTATAAGGGAGGATGTTCCGAGGTGGTTAACGTCCTTACCCCTACTTATTACAGCTTGACAAAGGCAACAAACGGCTTGACACCTGTTGTCCGCATTTCTGTTGAAATACTTCCACACCGAAGAGCTGATTTTTTTGGTATTTTCACCAGGCATGTCAATGGCCATATTCCTCCCACGGACAACAGGTGTCTCCCCGGGTGCCTGACTTAAACAAACCACCTCACCATCAGAATCCTCCATGTCAATTTCCTCCCCAGCGCCAGCAACACCCAAATCCTCCTCATCCTGGTGTACTTCAACACTGACATCTTCAATCTGACTATCAGGAACTGGACTGCGGGTGCTCCTTCCAGCACTTGCAGGGGGCGTGCAAATGGTGGAAGGCGCATGCTCTTCACGTCCAGTGTTGGGAAGGTCAGGCATCGCAACCGACACAATTGGACTCTCCTTGTGGATTTGTGATTTCGAAGAACGCACAGTTCTTTGCTGTGCTTTTGCCAGCTTAAGTCTTTTCATTTTTCTAGCGAGAGGCTGAGTGCTTCCATCCTCATGTGAAGCTGAACCACTAGCCATGAACATAGGCCAGGGCCTCAGCCGTTCCTTGCCACTCCGTGTGGTAAATGGCATATTGGCAAGTTTACGCTTCTCCTCCGACAATTTTATTTTAGGTTTTGGAGTCCTTTTTTTACTGATATTTGGTGTTTTGGATTTTACATGCTCTGTACTATGACATTGGGCATCGGCCTTGGCAGACGACGTTGATGGAATTTCATCGTCTCTGCAATGACTAGTGGCAGCAGCTTCAGCACGAGGTGGAAGTGGATCTTGATCTTTCCCTATTTTTGGAACCTCAACATTTTTGTTCTCCATATTTTAATAGGCACAACTAAAAGGCACCTCAGGTAAACAATGGAGATGGATGGATACTAGTATACTTATGGATGACGAGTGACTGACGACACAGAGGTAGCTACAGCCGTGGACTACCGTACTGCGTCTGCTAGTATAGAGATGATAATGATATAAAAAATATATATATATCACTACTGCAGGTATATATAATATAATGACGGACCTGCTGGACACTGTCAGCAGACTCCTAAACTACTAGTATGAAGAAGATAGAAAAAAAAACCCCACCACAGGTAGGTATACAATTATGGACGAGCACTGACGACACAGAGGTAGCTACAGCCGTGGACTACCGTACTGCGTCTGCTAGTATAGAGATGATAATGATATAAAAAATATATATATATATATCACTACTGCAGGTATATATAATATAATGACGGACCTGCTGGACACTGTCAGCAGACTCCTAAACTACTAGTATGAAGAAGATAGAAAAAAAAACCCACCACAGGTAGGTATACAATTATGGACGAGCACTGACGACACAGAGGTAGCCACAGCCGTGGACTACCGTACTGTGTCTGCTAGTATAGAGATGATAATGATATAAAAAATATATATATATCACTACTGCAGGTATATATAATATAATGACGGACCTGCTGGACCCTGTCAGCAGACTCCTAAACTACTAGTATGAAGAAGATAGAAAAAAAAAACCCACCACAGGTAGGTATACAATTATGGACGAGCACTGACGACACAGAGGTAGCCACAGCCGTGGACTACCGTACTGCGTCTGCTAGTATAGAGATGATAATGATATAAAATATATATATATATATATATATATATATATCACTACTGCAGGTATATATAATATAATGACGGACCTGCTGGACACTGTCAGCAGACTCCTAAACTACTAGTATGAAGAAGATAGAAAAAAAAACCCCACCACAGGTAGGTATACAATTATGGACGAGCACTGACGACACAGAGGTAGCTACAGCCGTGGACTACCGTACTGCGTCTGCTAGTATAGAGATGATAATGATATAAAAAAATAAGATTTTACTTACCGATAAATCTATTTCTCGTAGTCCGTAGTGGATGCTGGGGACTCCGTCAGGACCATGGGGAATAGCGGCTCCGCAGGAGACAGGGCACAAAAGTAAAAGCTTTAGGATCAGGTGGTGTGCACTGGCTCCTCCCCCTATGACCCTCCTCCAAGCCTCAGTTAGGATACTGTGCCCGGACGAGCGTACACAATAAGGAAGGATTTTGAATCCCGGGTAAGACTCATACCAGCCACACCAATCACACTGTACAACCTGTGATCTGAACCCAGTTAACAGCATGATAACAGCGGAGCCTCTGAAAAGATGGCTCACAACAATAATAACCCGATTTTTGTAACAATAACTATGTACAAGTATTGCAGACAATCCGCACTTGGGATGGGCGCCCAGCATCCACTACGGACTACGAGAAATAGATTTATCGGTAAATAAAATCTTATTTTCTCTGACGTCCTAGTGGATGCTGGGGACTCCGTCAGGACCATGGGGATTATACCAAAGCTCCCAAACGGGCGGGAGAGTGCGGATGACTCTGCAGCACCGAATGAGAGAACTCCAGGTCCTCTTTAGCCAGGGTATCAAATTTGTAGAATTTTACAAACGTGTTCTCCCCCGACCACGTAGCTGCTCGGCAGAGTTGTAATGCCGAGACCCCTCGGGCAGCCGCCCCGGATGAGCCCACCTTCCTTGTGGAATGGGCCTGGACAGATTTAGGCTGTGGCAGGCCTGCCACAGAATGTGCAAGTTGAAATGTGCTACAAATCCAACGAGCAATCGTCTGCTTAGAAGCAAGAGCACCCAGTTTGTTGGGTGCATACAGGATAACAGCGAGTCAGTTTTCCTGACTCCAGCCGTCCTGGAAACCTATATTTTCAGGGCCCTGACAACATCTAGCAACTTGGAGTCCTCCAAGTCCCTAGTAGCCGCAGGTACCACAATAAGCTGGTTCAGGTGAAACGCTGACACCACCTTGGGAAGAAACTGGGGACGAGTCCGCAGCTCTGCCCTGTCCGAATGGACAATCAGATATGGCTTTTGTGAGACAAAGCCGCCAATTCTGACACTCGCCTGGCCGAGGCCAGGGCCAACAGCATGGTCACTTTTCATGTGAGATATTTCAAATCCACAGATTTGAGCGGTTTAAAATGTGATTTGAGGAATCCCAGAACTACGTTGAGATCCCACAGTGCCACTGGAGGCACAGAAAGGGGGTTGTATATGCAATACTCCCTTGACAAACTTCTGGACTTCAGGAACTGAAGCCAATTCTTTCTGGAAGAAAATTGACAGGGCCGAAATTTGAACCTTAATGGACCCCAATTTGAGGCCCATAGACACTCCTGTTTGCAGGAAATGCAGGAATCGACCGAGTTGAAATTTCTTCGTGGGGCCTTCCTGGCCTCACACCACGCAACATATTTTCGCCACATGTGGTGATAATGTTTTGCGGTCACCTCCTTCCTGGCTTTGACCAGGGTAGGAATGACCTCTTCCGGAATGCCTTTTTCCCTTAGGATCTGGCGTTCCACCGCCATGCCGTCAAACGCAGCCGCGGTAAGTCTTGGAACAGACCTGGTACTTGCTGACGCAAGTCCCTTCTTAGCGGCAGAGGCCATGAGTCCTCTGTGAGCATTTCTTGAAGTTCCGGGTGCCACGTCCTTCTTGGCCAATCCGGAGCCACGAGTATAGTTCTTACTCCTCTACGTCTTATAATTCTCAGTACCTTGGTTATGAGAAGCAGAGGAGGGAACACATACACCGACTGGTACACCCACGGTGTTACCAGAACGTCCACAGATATTGCTTGAGGGTCTCTTGACCTTGGCGCAATACCTGTCCAGTTTTTTTTTTCAGGCGGGACGCCATCATGTCCACCTTTGGTCTTTCCCAACGGTTCACAATCATGTGGAATACTTCCCGATGAAGTCCCCACTCTCCCGGGTGGAGGTCGTGCCTGCTGAGGAAGTCTGCTTCCCAGTTGTCCACTCCCGGAATGAACACTGCTGACAGTGCTATCACATGATTTTTCGCCCAGCGAAGAATCCTTGCAGTTTCTGCCATTGCCCTCCTGCTTCTTGTGCCGCCCTGTCTGTTTACGTGGGCGACTGCCGTGATGTTGTCCCACTGGATCAATACCGGCTGACCTTGAAGCAGAGGTCTTGCTAAGCTTAGAACATTGTAAATTGCCCTTAGCTCCAGTATATTTATGTGGAGAGAAGTCTCTAGACTTGATCACACTCCCTGGAAATTTTTTCCCTGTGTGACTGCTCCCCAGCCTCTCAGGCTGGCATCCGTGGTCACCAGGACCCAGTCCTGAATGCCGAATCTGCGGCCCTTTAGTAGATGAGCACTCTGCAGCCACCGCAGAAGAAACACCCTTGTCCTTGGAGACAGGGTTATCCGCTGATGCATCTGAAGATGCGATCCGGACCATTTTTCCAGCAGATCCCACTGAAAAGTTCTTGCGTGAAATCTACCGAATGGAATCGCTTCGTAAGAAGCCACCATTTTTCCCAGGACCCTTGTGCAATGATGCACTGACACTTTTCCTGGTTTTAGGAGGTTCCTGACTAGCTCGGATAACTCCCTGGCTTTCTTCTCCGGGAGAAACACCTTTTTCTGGACTGTGTCCAGAATCATCCCTAGGAACAGCAGACGTGTCGTCTGAAACAGCTGCGGTTTTGGAATATTTAGAATCCACCCGTGCTGTCGTAGAACTACTTGAGATAGTGCTACTCCGACCTCCAACTGTTCTCTGGACCTTGCCCCTATCAGGAGATCGTCCATTTTCTTTGAAGAAGAATCATCATTTCGGCCATTACCTTGGTAAGGACCCGGGGTGCCGTGGACAATCCAACCGGCAGCGTCTTAAACTGATAGTGACAGTTCTGTACCACGAACCTGAGGTACCCTTGGTGAGAAGGGCAAATTGGGACATGGAGGTAAGCATCCCTGATGTCCCGGGACACTATATAGTCCCCTTCTTCCTGATTAGCTATCACTGCTCTGAGTGACTCCATCTTGATTTGAACCTTTGTATGTAAGTGTTCAACTATTTCAGATTTAGAATAGGTCTCACCGAGCCGTCTGGCTTCAGTACCACAATATAGTGTGGAATAATACCCCTTTCCTTGTTGTAGGAGGGGTACTTTGATTATCACCTGCTGGGAATACAGCTTGTGAATTGTTTCCACTACTGCCTCCCTGTCGGAGGGAGACGTTGGTAAAGCAGACTTCAGGAACCTGCGAGGGGGAGACGTCTCGAATTTCCAATCTGTACCCCTGTGATACTACTTGTAGGATCCAGGGGTCCACTTGCGAGTGAGCCCACTGCGTGCTGAAACTCTTGAGATGACCCCCCCCCACCGCACCTGAGTCCGCTTGTACGGCCCCAGCGTCATGCTGAGGACTTGGCAGAAGCGGTGGAGGGCTTCTGTTTCTGGGAATGGGCTGCCTGCTGCAGTCTTCTTCCCTTTCCTCTATCCCATGGCAGATATGACTGGCCTTTTGCCCGCTTGCCCTTATGGGGACGAAAGGACTGAGGCTGAAAAGACGTTGTCTTTTTCTCCTTTATACGGCAATACTTCCATGTGCCGTTTGGAATCTGCATCACCTGACCACTGTCGTGTCCATAAACAACTTCTGGCAGATATGGACATCGCACTTACTCTTGATGCCAGAGTGCAAATATCCCTCTGTGCATCTCGCATATATAGAAATGCATCCTTTAAATGCTCTATAGTCAATAAAATACTGTCCCTGTCAAGGGTATCAATATTTTCAGTCAGGGAATCCGACCAAGCCACCCCAGCGCTGCACATCCAGGCTGAGGCGATCGCTGGTCGCAGTATAACACCAGTATGTGTGTATATACTTTTTAGGATATTTTCCAGCCTCCTATCAGCTGGCTCCTTGAGGGCGGCCCTATCTGGAGACGGTACCGCCACTTGTTTTGATAAGCGTGTGAGCGCCTTATCCACCCTAAGGGGTGTTTCCCAACGCGCCCTAACTTCTGGCGGGAAAGGGTATACCGCCAATAATTTTCTATCGGGGGAAACCCACGCATCATCACACACTTCATTTAATTTATCTGATTCAGGAAAAACTACAGGTAGTTTTTTCACACTCCACATAATACCCTTTTTTGTGGTACTTGTAGTATCAGAAATATGTAACACCTCCTTCATTGCCCTTAACAAGTAACGTGTGGCCCTAAAGGAAAATACGTTTGTTTCTTCACCGTCGACACTGGAGTCAGTGTCCGTGTCTGTGTCGACCGACTGAGGTAAAAGGACGTTTTAACGCCCCTGACGGTGTTTGAGACGCCTGGACAGGTACTAATTGGTTTGCCGGCCGTCTCATGTCGTCAACCGACCTTGCAGCGTGTTGACATTATCACGTAATTCCTTAAATAAGCCATCCATTCCGGTGTCGACTCCCTAGAGAGTGACATCACCATTACAGGCAATTGCTCCGCCTCCTCACCAACATCGTCCTCATACATGTCGACACACACGTACCGACACACAGCACACACACAGGGAATGCTCTGATAGAGGACAGGACCCCACTAGCCCTTTGGGGAGACAGAGGGAGAGTTTGCCAGCACACACCAAAAACGCTATAATTATACAGGGACAACCTTTATATAAGTGTTTTTCCCTTATAGCATTTTAATATATATAGTCATATCGCCAAATAAGTGCCCCCCCTCTCTGTTTTAACCCTGTTTCTGTAGTGCAGTGCAGGGGAGAGCCTGGGAGCCTTCCCACCAGCATTTCTGTGAGGGAAAATGGCGCTGTGTGCTGAGGAGAATAGGCCCCGCCCCCTTTTCGGCGGGCTTCTTCTCCCGTTTTTTCTGAGACCTGGCAGGGGTTAAATACATCCATATAGCCCCCAGGGGCTATATGTGATGTATTTTTAGCCAGAATAAGGTACTATCATTGCTGCCCAGGGCGCCCCCCCCAGCGCCCTGCACCCTCAGTGACCGCTGCTATGAAGTGTGCTGACAACAATGGCGCACAGCTGCAGTGCTGTGCGCTACCTTATGAAGACTGAAAAGTCTTCTGCCGCCGGTTTCTGGACCTCTTCACTTTTCGGCATCTGCAAGGGGGTCGGCGGCGCGGCTCCGGGACGAACCCCAGGGTGAGACCTGTGTTCCGACTCCCTCTGGAGCTAATGGTGTCCAGTAGCCTAAGAAGCCAATCCATCCTGCACGCAGGTGAGTTCACTTCTCTCCCCTAAGTCCCTCGATGCAGTGAGCCTGTTGCCAGCAGGACTCACTGAAAATAAAAAACCTAACAAAACTTTTACTCTAAGCAGCACTTTAGGAGAGCCACCTAGATTGCACCCTTCTCGGCCGGGCACAAAAATCTAACTGAGGCTTGGAGGAGGGTCATAGGGGGAGGAGCCAGTGCACACCACCTGATCCTAAAGCTTTTACTTTTGTGCCCTGTCTCCTGCGGAGCCGCTATTCCCCATGGTCCTGACGGAGTCCCCAGCATCCACTAGGACGTCAGAGAAATATATATATATCACTACTGCAGGTATATATAATATAATGACGGACCTGCTGGACACTGTCAGCAGACTCCTAAACTACTAGTATGAAGAAGATAGAAAAAAAAACCCCACCACAGGTAGGTATACAATTATGGACGAGCACTGACGACACAGAGGTAGCCACAGCCGTGGACTACTGTATTGCGTCTGCTAGTATAGAGATGATAATGATATAAAAAATATATATATATCACTACTGCAGGTATATATAATATAATGACGGACCTGCTGGACACTGTCAGCAGACTCCTAAACTACTAGTATGAAGAAGATAGAAAAAAAACCCCCACCACAGGTAGGTATACAATTATGGACGAGCACTGACGACACAGAGGTAGCCACAGCAGTGGACTACCGTACTGCGTCTGCTAGTATAGAGATGATAATGATATAAAATATATATATATATCACTACTGCAGGTATATATAATATAATGACGGACCTGCTGGACACTGTCAGCAGACTCCTAAACTACTAGTATGAAGAAGATAGAAAAAAAAACCCCACCACAGGTAGGTATACAATTATGGACGAGCACTGACGACACAGAGGTAGCCACAGCCGTGGACTACCGTACTGCGTCTGCTAGTATAGAGATGATAATGATATAAAATATATATATATATCACTACTGCAGGTATATATAATATAATGACGGACCTGCTGGACACTGTCAGCAGACTCCTAAACTACTAGTATGAAGAAGATAGAAAAAAAAACCCACCACAGGTAGGTATACAATTATGGACGAGCACTGACGACACAGAGGTAGCCACAGCCGTGGACTACCGTACTGCGTCTGCTAATATAGAGATGATAATGATATAAAAAATATATATATATCACTACTGCAGGTATATATAATATAATGACGGACCTGCTGGACACTGTCAGCAGACTCCTAAACTACTAGTATGAAGAAGATAGAAAAAAAAACCCCACCACAGGTAGGTATACAATTATGGACGAGCACTGACGACACAGAGGTAGCTACAGCCGTGGACTACCGTACTGCGTCTGCTAGTATAGACTAGAGATGATAATGATATAAAAAATATATATATATCACTACTGCAGGTATATATAATATAATGACGGACCTGCTGGACACTGTCAGCAGACTCCTAAACTACTAGTATGAAGAAGATAGAAAAAAAAAACCCCACCACAGGTAGGTATACAATTATGGACGAGCACTGACGACACAGAGGTAGCTACAGCCGTGGACTACCGTACTGCGTCTGCTAGTATAGAGATGATAATGATGTAAAAAATATATATATATCACTACTGCAGGTATATATAATATAATGACGGACCTGCTGGACACTGTCAGCAGACTCCTAAACTACTAGTATGAAGAAGATAGAAAAAAAACCCCCACCACAGGTAGGTATACAATTATGGACGAGCACTGACGACACAGAGGTAGCCACAGCCGTGGACTACCGTACTGCGTCTGCTAATATAGAGATGATAAAGATGATAGAGATGAACAAAAAAAATATAACACTACTGCAGGTAAATATTTATATAATATAATGAATGACGGACCTGCTGGACACTGTCAGCAGAATGCGTTTATAGAATAAAAAAAAAAAACACCACAGGAGTGTTTAACTTTTTCAGGCAGACAATATACTGGTGGTCACTGGTCAGTCACACTGGCAGCAAAAGTGTGCACTGTACTCCTGCTATAACTGCACCCCAGTCTCCCCCACAATTCAGCTGTGTGAGCAGTGAGCACTCAGCACAGTCAGATATACATAGATGATATTATCAATCATGCAGCACACTGAGGCTGAGCACAGATATGGTATGTGACTGTGTATCGTTTTTTTTAAGGCAGAGAACGGATTATATTAAATAATAAAGTGGTCAGTCACTAGTAACTAACTATCAGCAAAACTCTGCACTCTGAGTACTCCTAATGCTCCCCAAAATTACTAAGTAATCAACTCAAGTGTCTCTATCTATTCTAACGGAGAGGACGCCAGCCACGTCCTCTCCCTATCAATCTCAATGCACGTGTGAAAATGGCGGCGACGCGCGGCTCCTTATATAGAATCCGAGTCTCGCGATAGAATCCGAGCCTCGCGAGAATCCGACAGCGGGATGATGACGTTCGGGCGCGCTCGGGTTAGCCGAGCAAGGCGGGAAGATCCGAGTCTGCCTCGGACCCATGTAAAAAGGCTGAAGTTCGGGGGGGTTCGGATTCCGAGGAACCGAACCCGCTCATCTCTACTCTAAACGTGTTTTTAATGGTCGTGAGGTCCTACCAATATATAATTTATTACACATCTACTGATTGGCAACATACACAATATTTTTGGCATTGCATGTAATGAAATCATTCGTGCATACATCACTGTCATTAATATTTATTCTTTCAGTTTTGTTTAGTCCTTTATTTCTAATATTCTTACAAGCTTAGCAACCGCCACATCAGTAAAAGCCTTTGGATATTATAGCACAGATTTATCAAGCCTTGGAGAGTGATAAATTTCACGCTGATAAATTACCAACCAACCAGCTACTAACTGCCATGTCACAGGTTGTGTTTGAAAAATGACAGTTAGGAGCTGATTGGTTGGTACCTTTTCAACGTGCAGTTTATCACTCTCCAAGGCTTATGTTTGTAGTATTAATTGTGGCCAGAAGAGTGCTTGATTTAGATCTTAAACTGGGTGGTCTTCTATAGATGGGTATTGGTTTTTCTAGAATAATTGTGCCAATGATGGGATCTTCTTTAAGTAGGCTCTTGTGGTTTTTTTATACTATTTTCTCAACTGCTTAATGTTGATCCCGTGTATTCTGTGATTGAATGCCCACTGACATGTTTCATCTTATCTCTTGATTTCAACTTCCATTATAGTATCATCAACTGTATCCTTGTTGTATCCACAAGTTTTGAATGTAATGCCCATTTCTTTAGCTTGACTTGCAAAAACTGTAATACAGCCCCAGCCTGTCTCTAACTTGTGGTAAGCATGGTGGGAAGGAGCTAGGTTACTTTAAATGAGCAGTCTGAGTCAGCTTTGACTATAAATCATTAAAACTTGGTCTCTTTACTAAGCCTTGGATGGAGATAAAGTCAGTCGGCTCCTAACTGTCATTTTTCAAACATAGCACGTGACATAGCAATTAGAGATGAGCGGGTTCGGTTTCTCTGAAACCGAACCCGCACGAACTTCATGTTTTTTTCACGGGTCCGAGCAGACTCGGATCCTCCCGCCTTGCTCGGTTAACCCGAGCGCGCCCGAACGTCATCATGACGCTGTCGGATTCTCGCGAGACTCGGATTCTATATAAGGAGCCGCGCGTCGCCGCCATTTTCACACGTGCATTGAGATTGATAGGGAGAGGACGTGGCTGGCGTCCTCTCCATTAGAAATTAGATTAGAAGAGAGAGAGAGATTGTGCAGAGTCAGACAGAGTTTACCACAGTGACCAGTGCAGTTGTTGTTAGTTAACTTTTATTTATTTTAATATATATCCGTTCTCTGCTATATCCGTTCTCTGCCTGAAAAAAAACGATACACAGCAGCAGCCAGTCACACAGTGTGACTCAGTCTGTGTGCACTCAGCTCAGCCCAGTGTGCTGCACATCAATGTATAAAAGGCAAAGCTTATAATAATTGTGGGGGAGACTGGGGAGCACTGCAGGTTGTTATAGCAGGAGCCCCCAGGAGTACATAATATTATATTAATTTAAAATTAAACAGTGCACACTTTTGCTGCAGGAGTGCCACTGCCAGTGTGACTAGTGGTGACCAGTGCCTGACCACCAGTATAGTAGTATATTCATTGTTGTATGTATTGTATACTATCTCTTTATCAACCAGTCTATATTAGCAGCAGACACAGTACAGTGCGGTAGTTCACGGCTGTGGCTACCTCTGTGTCGGCAGTCGGAACTCGGCAGGCAGTCCGTCCATCCATAATTGTATTACAATATATACCACCTAACCGTGGTATTTTTTTTTCTTTCTTTATACCGTCATAGTGTCATACTAGTTGTTACGAGTATACTACTATCTCTTTATCAACCAGTGTACAGTGCGGTAGTTCACGGCTGTGGCTACCTCTGTGTCGGCAGTCGGCAGGCAGTCCGTCCATCCATAATTGTATTATTATTATAATATATACCACCTAACCGTGGTTTTTTTTCCATTCTTTATACCGTCGTCATAGTGTCATACTAGTTGTTACGAGTATACTACTATCTCTTTATCAACCAGTGTACAGTGCGGTAGTTCACGGCTGTGGCTACCTCTGTGTCGGCAGTCGGCAGGCAGTCCGTCCATCCATAATTGTATTATTATTATAATATATACCACCTAACCGTGGTTTTTTTTCCATTCTTTATACCGTCGTCATAGTGTCATACTAGTTGTTACGAGTATACTACTATCTCTTTATCAACCAGTGTACAGTGCGGTAGTTCACGGCTGTGGCTACCTCTGTGTCGGCAGTCGGCAGGCAGTCCGTCCATCCATAATTGTATTATTATTATAATATATACCACCTAACCGTGGTTTTTTTTCCATTCTTTATACCGTCGTCATAGTGTCATACTAGTTGTTACGAGTATACTACTATCTCTTTATCAACCAGTGTACAGTGCGGTAGTTCACGGCTGTGGCTACCTCTGTGTCGGCAGTCGGCAGGCAGTCCGTCCATCCATAATTGTATTATTATTATAATATATACCACCTAACCGTGTTTTTTTTTCCATTCTTTATACCGTCGTCATAGTGTCATACTAGTTGTTACGAGTATACTACTATCTCTTTATCAACCAGTGTACAGTGCGGTAGTTCACGGCTGTGGCTACCTCTGTGTCGGCAGTCGGCAGGCAGTCCGTCCATCCATAATTGTATTATTATTATAATATATACCACCTAACCGTGGTTTTTTTTCCATTCTTTATACCGTCGTCATAGTGTCATACTAGTTGTTACGAGTATACTACTATCTCTTTATCAACCAGTGTACAGTGCGGTAGTTCACGGCTGTGGCTACCTCTGTGTCGGCAGTCGGCAGTCCGTCCGTCCATCCATAATTGTATTATTATTATAATATATACCACCTAACCGTGGTTTTTTTTCCATTCTTTATACCGTCGTCATAGTGTCATACTAGTTGTTACGAGTATACTACTATCTCTTTATCAACCAGTGTACAGTGCGGTAGTTCACGGCTGTGGCTACCTCTGTGTCGGCAGTCGGCAGGCAGTCCGTCCATCCATAATTGTATTATTATTATAATATATACCACCTAACCGTGGTTTTTTTATACCACCTAACCGTGGCAGTCCGTCCATAATTGTATACTAGTAAACTATCCAATCCATCCATCTCCATTGTTTACCTGAGGTGCCTTTTAGTTCTGCCTATAAAATATGGAGAACAAAAAAGTTGAGGTTCCAAAATTAGGGAAAGATCAAGATCCACTTCCACCTCGTGCTGAAGCTGCTGCCACTAGTCATGGCCGAGACGATGAAATGCCAGCAACGTCGTCTGCCAAGGCCGATGCCCAATGTCATAGTACAGAGCATGTCAAATCCAAAACACCAAATATCAGAAAAAAAAGGACTCCAAAACCTAAAATAAAATTGTCGGAGGAGAAGCGTAAACTTGCCAATATGCCATTTACCACACGGAGTGGCAAGGAACGGCTGAGGCCCTGGCCTATGTTCATGGCTAGTGGTTCAGCTTCACATGAGGATGGAAGCACTCAGCCTCTCGCTAGAAAACTGAAAAGACTCAAGCTGGCAAAAGCACCGCAAAGAACTGTGCGTTCTTTGAAATCCCAAATCCACAAGGAGAGTCCAATTGTGTCGTTTGCGATGCCTGACCTTCCCAACACTGGACGTGAAGAGCATGCGCCTTCCACTATTTGCATGCCCCCTGCAAGTGCTGGAAGGAGCACCCGCAGTCCAGTTCCTGATAGTCAGATTGAAGATGTCAGTGTTGAAGTACACCAGGATGAGGAGGATATGGGTGTTGCTGGCGCTGGGGAGGAAATTGACCAGGAGGATTCTGATGGTGAGGTGGTTTGTTTAAGTCAGGCACCCGGGGAGACACCTGTTGTCCGTGGGAGGAATATGGCCGTTGACATGCCAGGTGAAAATACCAAAAAAATCAGCTCTTCGGTGTGGAGGTATTTCACCAGAAATGCGGACAACAGGTGTCAAGCCGTGTGTTCCCTTTGTCAAGCTGTAATAAGTAGGGGTAAGGACGTTAACCACCTCGGAACATCCTCCCTTATACGTCACCTGCAGCGCATTCATAATAAGTCAGTGACAAGTTCAAAAACTTTGGGTGACAGCGGAAGCAGTCCACTGACCAGTAAATCCCTTCCTCTTGTAACCAAGCTCACGCAAACCACCCCACCAACTCCCTCAGTGTCAATTTCCTCCTTCCCCAGGAATGCCAATAGTCCTGCAGGCCATGTCACTGGCAAGTCTGACGAGTCCTTTCCTGCCTGGGATTCCTCCGATGCATCCTTGCGTGTAACGCCTACTGCTGCTGGCGCTGCTGTTGTTGCCGCTGGGAGTCGATGGTCATCCCAGAGGGGAAGTCGTAAGCCCACTTGTACTACTTCCAGTAAGCAATTGACTGTTCAACAGTCCTTTGCGAGGAAGATGAAATATCACAGCAGTCATCCTACTGCAAAGCGGATAACTGAGTCCTTGACAACTATGTTGGTGTTAGACGTGCGTCCGGTATCCGCCGTTAGTTCACAGGGAACTAGACAATTTATTGAGGCAGTGTGCCCCCGTTACCAAATACCATCTAGGTTCCACTTCTCTAGGCAGGCGATACCGAGAATGTACACGGACGTCAGAAAAAGACTCACCAGTGTCCTAAAAAATGCAGTTGTACCCAATGTCCACTTAACCACGGACATGTGGACAAGTGGAGCAGGGCAGGGTCAGGACTATATGACTGTGACAGCCCACTGGGTAGATGTATGGACTCCCGCCGCAAGAACAGCAGCGGCGGCACCAGTAGCAGCATCTCGCAAACGCCAACTCTTTCCTAGGCAGGCTACGCTTTGTATCACCGCTTTCCAGAATACGCACACAGCTGAAAACCTCTTACGGCAACTGAGGAAGATCATCGCGGAATGGCTTACCCCAATTGGACTCTCCTGTGGATTTGTGGCATCGGACAACGCCAGCAATATTGTGTGTGCATTAAATATGGGCAAATTCCAGCACGTCCCATGTTTTGCACATACCTTGAATTTGGTGGTGCAGAATTTTTTAAAAAACGACAGGGGCGTGCAAGAGATGCTGTCGGTGGCCAGAAAAATTGCGGGACACTTTCGGCGTACAGGCACCACGTACAGAAGACTGGAGCACCACCAAAAACTACTGAACCTGCCCTGCCATCATCTGAAGCAAGAAGTGGTAACGAGGTGGAATTCAACCCTCTATATGCTTCAGAGGTTGGAGGAGCAGCAAAAGGCCATTCAAGCCTATACAATTGAGCACGATATAGGAGATGGAATGCACCTGTCTCAAGTGCAGTGGAGAATGATTTCAACGTTGTGCAAGGTTCTGATGCCCTTTGAACTTGCCACACGTGAAATCAGTTCAGACACTGCCAGCCTGAGTCAGGTCATTCCCCTCATCAGGCTTTTGCAGAAGAAGCTGGAGGCATTGAAGAAGGAGCTAACACGGAGCGATTCCGCTAGGCATGTGGGACTTGTGGATGCAGCCCTTAATTCGCTTAACAAGGATTCACGGGTGGTCAATCTGTTGAAATCAGAGCACTACATTTTGGCCACCGTGCTCGATCCTAGATTTAAAGCCTACCTTGGATCTCTCTTTCCGGCAGACACAGGTCTGCTGGGGTTGAAAGACCTGCTGGTGACAAAATTGTCAAGTCAAGCGGAACGCGACCTGTCAACATCTCCTCCTTCACATTCTCCCGCAACTGGGGGTGCGAGGAAAAGGCTCAGAATTCCGAGCCCACCCGCTGGCGGTGATGCAGGGCAGTCTGGAGCGACTGCTGATGCTGACATCTGGTCCGGACTGAAGGACCTGACAACGATTACGGACATGTCGTCTACTGTCACTGCATATGATTCTCTCAACATTGATAGAATGGTGGAGGATTATATGAGTGACCGCATCCAAGTAGGCACGTCACACAGTCCGTACTTATACTGGCAGGAAAAAGAGGCAATTTGGAGGCCCTTGCACAAACTGGCTTTATTCTACCTAAGTTGCCCTCCCACAAGTGTGTACTCCGAAAGAGTGTTTAGTGCCGCCGCTCACCTTGTCAGCAATCGGCGTACGAGGTTACATCCAGAAAATGTGGAGAAGATGATGTTCATTAAAATGAATTATAATCAATTCCTCCGCGGAGACATTGACCAGCAGCAATTGCCTCCACAAAGTACACAGGGAGCTGAGATGGTGGATTCCAGTGGGGACGAATTGATAATCTGTGAGGAGGGGGATGTACACGGTGATATATCGGAGGGTGAAGATGAGGTGGACATCTTGCCTCTGTAGAGCCAGTTTGTGCAAGGAGAGATTAATTGCTTCTTTTTTGGGGGGGGTCCAAACCAACCCGTCATATCAGTCACAGTCGTGTGGCAGACCCTGTCACTGAAATGATGGGTTGGTTAAAGTGTGCATGTCCTGTTTTGTTTATACAACATAAGGGTGGGTGGGAGGGCCCAAGGATAATTCCATCTTGCACCTCTTTTTTCTTTTCTTTTTCTTTGCATCATGTGCTGATTGGGGAGGGTTTTTTGGAAGGGACATCCTGCGTGACACTGCAGTGCCACTCCTAGATGGGCCCGGTGTTTGTGTCGGCCACTAGGGTCGCTAATCTTACTCACACAGCTACCTCATTGCGCCTCTTTTTTTCTTTGCGTCATGTGCTGTTTGGGGAGGGTTTTTTGGAAGGGCCATCCTGCGTGACACTGCAGTGCCACTCCTAGATGTGCCCGGTGTTTGTGTCGGCCACTAGGGTCGCTAATCTTACTCACACAGTCAGCTACCTCATTGCGCCTCTTTTTTTCTTTGCGTCATGTGCTGTTTGGGGAGGGTTTTTTGGAAGGGCCATCCTGCGTGACACTGCAGTGCCACTCCTAGATGGGCCCGGTGTTTGTGTCGGCCACTAGGGTCGCTAATCTTACTCACACAGCTACCTCATTGCGCCTCTTTTTTTCTTTGCGTCATGTGCTGTTTGGGGAGGGTTTTTTGGAAGGGCCATCCTGCGTGACACTGCAGTGCCACTCCTAGATGGGCCCGGTGTTTGTGTCGGCCACTAGGGTCGCTAATCTTACTCACACAGCTACCTCATTGCGCCTCTTTTTTTCTTTGCGTCATGTGCTGTTTGGGGAGGGTTTTTTGGAAGGGACATCCTGCGTGACACTGCAGTGCCACTCCTAGATGGGCCCGGTGTTTGTGTCGGCCACTAGGGTCGCTTATCTTACTCACACAGCGACCTCGGTGCAAATTTTAGGACTAAAAATAATATTGTGAGGTGTGATGTGTTCAGAATAGGCTGAAAATGAGTGTAAATTATGTTTTTTGAGGTTAATAATACTTTGGGATCAAAATTACCCCCAAATTCTATGATTTAAGCTGTTTTTTAGGGTTTTTTGAAAAAAACACCCGAATCCAAAACACACCCGAATCCGACAAAAATAATTCGGTGAGGTTTTGCCAAAACGCGTTCGAACCCAAAACACGGCCGCGGAACCGAACCCAAAACCAAAACACAAAACCCGAAAAATTTCAGGCGCTCATCTCTAATAGCAATTAGGAACCGATTGGCTGGTACTTTATCTCCAGCAACTTTATCTCCATCCAGCAACTTTATCTCCATCTAGCTTAGTAACTAGACCCCTTGAGTCCCAGGGCTCTAATTAGTTTTTTCATTAAATAATATGGGCATTCTGCTGAGAAGCGTAAGCTCACAATAGTAAATCTAGTTATACCCCTTTTCCACTAGATTTAAAAACACGGGTAAATGCGCGGGGGGGATGGGCGCGCATTTACCCGTGTTTTTTCCTAGTGGAAATAGCCCCCCCTGCAAATTCCCGGAATCCTACCTGGGTAGCTTGCCAGGTTGAACACATGTTCAACCCTGTAAGCTGTGTAGTGTGAACGGAAGCCGTGTCGAGGCGACGCGGCTCCTGTTCACAGTGTATGGAAGGGCGGCGCTGGGAGATCATGTGATCTCCTAGCGCCGCCCCTGCCGCATCACTAGCAGCGTCACCAACCCGGCAATATGCCGGGTTGGTGAGCGCTGTGGGAAAGGGGGCTGTAGCACGGGTCTCAGCTGTGTCAGGCTCCCGGCTGCGACCCGTGCTACAGGTGGAAAAGGGGTATACGTAGCAACTAGTGGAGACAGATAACATACTAGCCAATCAGCTCCTACCTGTTAGTTTTATTATTACCATTTGTAACTTTATTACATGCACATCATATATAGACACAGCAGCTGTCCCATAAGGACTATATTTAAAAAGACCCGCAAATGGGACCGAGATAGCTCTCCGGTGGGCTGTGGGAGGTCCATGCTTTTTCTCTATTGCGCATGCACAGCTGGAACGCTAGTCACTTGAAGTACATTGGTCCCCTTCGTGGCTATAGGTAGAAGTAAAGTGATTGCGGATGATCGCAAAGACGGGCACTTTAAGGAGCCAATGTCCCAGCGATTTTACTAACACATTTGAACAAATAAAAAAACTTTATTGCCGTGAAATGCTCTCATAAGGATTCTAAATATTTTATAATAAATATGCCCCTCCCTGCTTTTTTGTTCCTAGTGGTACCTCCACCCTCAATTATTTAGTGTGAAGGTGCAGGTTTCCATGTTAATGATATGATGGAAGTATAGTGCTGGGTATGATGTCACAGCTGTAGGGGGGAACCTCTTCTTCCGTTCCTATACATGCTTCCTATACAGGGACAAATATATCCACCAGTAAGGTGCATGTTTCTAGTGTAATAGGTCGTGGGTTCTAATCCTGGATATGACACTTGTAAAATAATTGTCAGAGAAATAATCAGCATTGTGAGTGACTGAGCAGATCTATGTAGTGTGTGGCTGTACACTACATAGATCTGCCTAGTTGCAATGGTTTTGAACTGACAATTCTATGTAGAAGCTTCATATAATTAGAATCTGCAATCTTGCAATGCAGGAACAAATAGCTCTATTAGTAAGGAGTCTGCCTTCAGTGTAACAGGTCATGGGTTCTAATATACATACATATATAGGGGGTGGCACCAATATTTATCTTACCTTTGGGCAACTGGGACAAACTTACTCCACTGCAGCTGGTGCCATCATACCAATCTGACTGAAGAACAGATATTGTCGCCCTGATCTGAATAAGATAGCAGTAAGAGGGGGATAGCACGTGAGAGGTTTGAGGATGAGGGGGCAGCACCGGTGAGAGTTGGGTGGGGGGACGACGACAGTATCAGAGTGGATGGAAGGGGGCAGCACCTGAGTGGGTGGAGGGGAACAGCTCCTGAGTGGGTGAAATAAGGGTAACACCAGAGAGGGTGGTGGTGCTAGGGGTGGAGTACCTACAGCACAATCTGGAAATGAAATACTAATTAATTAAAGCTCAGAGTAATCAGTGCTCTTGGTCACAGGTGCACTTTAATTTTAAAAGATTCACAATCACCACACACAAAGCAGCAACGGCAAATATACATATATTTACTCTAAACTAGTATTTCCTTTTATGGTGATATTCAAATTTTCATTTCAACTTTTTTTGTATGAAATAATAACAGCTACCTGAAGAACTGGCCAAAATATGAAGAGAAAAAGGGAATGTCAACAGAAGGAAACAATACTGGTGATAATGTGTACTAGAACCAACTGTGCGGTTTCCGTTACATAATTAGGAGCTTCCAGCTACATGATAGAAATTGTTAATACAGTTTTAACACTGGTTTACATTACCTACACAGGTCTTCAATTTGTAAGAACATCCCTTCTATTGACTAGCCTGCCATGCAGAAGAAACAGTGCTTTGTTCATTGTTTAGGGAGAAAATGCCTGAAGCCTTCAATGGGAAACCGCACAATTATTAGCCGAGCCACTTTCAGCTGCTCCCCAGTGTATGTTTGCCAACATTCCCCAGCAGGTGTCAAATACCACCAGATAGGAATAATGACACAAGGGAGCGATCTCGCCGAGCAGCTCGTCACGGCCTAAGTCTCCTCTTGTATTGTTCCCTTCGGATAAAGTACCACTTAGTGCTCAGTCATTAGACAGATTACAGGTACCTGCTATAATGTAATAGGCATTTATGATGTTTGTATTAAATGCAATGGTGAATTGTTTCAGTTCATTATAAATCATTAAGAGCTTTTTCTTTATTTATTAGCTTACTCTGTACTACTTTGAAGGGATTTAAATTATTATTTCTGCTACAACGCCCAAGTGTAAAAGTAGGATGAATTAATTTTTTCATATAAAGACTCAGTTGTCACCGCAAGCTTCATGCATCAAATTAGTAGGAGCCTCACATTACTTACTCAGGGGGTTATCCAGAGTTGTTAGCAAACGCAGATGTAACATGTGCAGAGAGATTTACATTTGGGTTTTTTATATTGTTTCTGTGCAGGGTAAATATAAATACTGACTGCTTCATTTCTACACTGCAATTTTGATTTCAGTTTGAATACACCCCACAAAAATTTAAATCTCACTGCACGTTACATCTGCCCCACCTGCAGTGCACATGGTTTTGCCCAATTGCTAACTTTTTTGATTGGCTAACAAACCTGAATAAGGCCCACAGTACTGTCGGGAGACCCTGCTCCCAGGGCCGGTGCTAGGGTGTTCGGCGCCCTCCTGCAAACTATAAATTTGCACCCTCCCATACTTTACAAAGGGACATCGCCGCTGAATAAAAGGATGTGGTCCAGGGCTGTTCTTTCTAGCCAATTTGGCTCCCAGTGCGAGATTTCAAAATGCACCCCCCCCCCATTTACATTTTAAAAAAGCGCCACCCCCCCCATAGCTATAAAAAGAAAAAGCATGGGCGCGCTCCCGGCAAGGGGGCGCGGCCTCATTGATATGGGCGTGGTCTCATCTGATATCATCACGGCCACCACAGGGGGGGAAAAAAACATCAAAAGTCCCCATTTTACACATTACGGCAGGCAAGAGTCCCCATTTTACACAGTGCGGCAGGCAAGTGTCCCCATTTTACACAGTGCGGCAGGCAAGTGTCCCCATTTTACACAGTGCGGCAGGCAAGTGTCCCCATTTTACACAGTACAGCAGGCAAGAGTCCCCATTTTACACAGTACGGCAGGCAAGAGTCCCCATTTTACACATTACGCAGGCGAGAGTCCCCATTTTACACAGTACGGCAGCGAGAGTCCCCATTTTACACATTACGCAGGCGAGAGTCCCCATTTTACACATTACGCAGGCAAGAGTCCTCATTTTACACAGTACGGCAGGCAAGAGTCCCCATTTTACACAGTACAGCAGGCAAGAGTCCCCATTTTACACAGTACGGCAGGCAAGAGTCCCCATTTTACACATTACGCAGGCGAGAGTCCCCATTTTACACAGTACGGCAGCGAGAGTCCCCATTTTACACATTACGCAGGCGAGAGTCCCCATTTTACACATTACGCAGGCAAGAGTCCTCATTTTACACAGTACGGCAGGCAAGAGTCCCCATTTTACACATTACGCAGGCAAGAGTCCTCATTTTACACAGTACGGCAGGCAAGTGTCCCCATTTTACACATTACGCAGGCGAGAGTCCCCATTTTACACATTACGCAGGCAAGAGTCCCCATTTTACACATTACAGCAGGCAAGAGTCCCCATTTTACACATTACGCAAGCGAGAGTCCCCATTTTACACATTACACAGGCGAGTGTCCCTATTTTACACATTACGCAGGCGAGAGTCCCCATTTTATACAGTACGGCAGGCAAGTGTCAAGTTGGTAGGGAGGAAGGGAGAGGGAGGGGGGAGTGAGAGACTACTTACATTTGAAGAGGATCTTCCCGCTCCTCTGTGGTACTGCAGTCTTCTGGATCCGTGTAGCCCTGCCCCCTTTTCATCAGTGAAGCTCCGCCCCCTTTTCGTCCATGAAGCTCCGCCCCTTCGTCCGATCAGTTAGGGCAGGATGTACTCAACTGCCTTCACTGCGCTCCCTTTGACATTCTCCATGGTAACAGTTCTCCTCCCCCAGCCAGCGCTGCCATACGCTCCCTGTTGTTTTGTCCCTGGGCTTCCCCTCACTGGTATTACACTCGCTGGGGGGACAGGACGGCGCAGCAGCGGGGATGCAGTGCAGGGAAAGCGCCTTTCCTCCCTGGCGCCTACCTGCACTGCATCCCTTTGCTGAGCGGGTAGCGCCGGGCCTGCCTGCTCCTTTACCTACTCTATCTAAATCAGCTTGTGCTCTCCTTGCTCACATCATGTTACTGCCCCTGTCACATGCAGCCCTGCCCTCACCGGCACATCACTAATCTCCTGATATACTCTGTGCTGCTTGGGCCCTGCTCCTTCCACTGTATAACTGTTACAGGTATACTACCCCTGCCCTCCTTAAGGCAGTCCTGCTACTGATCCTTCTTACAGGATATAGTCAAAAGTTTAACTGTGACAATATCGACATCCATACTGTTGACACCATAATATTGACAGTAATGAAGTTGCTATAGTTAAAATGTCAACAGGCAACATGTTATCATTCTCACAATGTCGACATATGAAATGTTGGCATTGCCAGAATGTCAACATTAGGGTTAGGTTGCGAGCAGAAGGGTTAGGGTTAGGCTGCGGGGAAGGTTAGGGTAAGGCTGTGTGTGTGGGGGTGGAGGGGGGGCTTAGGCACTAGAGAGAGGATTAGGGCTAAGGGAGAAATTGATGCTGGAATGCTGGAGGCAGAGCCGTCTTAACAGCAGTGTAGGCCCCTGGGCACAGCAATGCACTGGGCCCCCTACCCACTCATCAGCGGTAGGGGTGGGGGGTTTCTATCAGCGGCAGCTTTGATGTCCCGCGGGCAGAAGGGGGTTCTATCTTCCGCTCAGCATGTAGGACCTGGAGAAATAATTTCTGCTAATTACTCCTTTACTGCACAGATGGGGCAGGAAGGAGAACATTAAACTGTAGAAGGGGACATTGGGCTGAATGAAGGAGCCAGGGTATGTGACTTCCAGGGTGGTAGGGGGTGTTTAATACACAGGGGAGGGGTGGATAGTGAAGTGGGCTTAATATTCATAATTTTCTGGTGGGAGGGCAGCTTGCTTAACTGCAGATATCTCCAGTTCCTGGAAATAGATTTCCTAGTTTTAATGGGATAAAAAAACTAGAGAGTCTCACCTTTCAGGAGGTACTGGGGACTTGGGGATCAGAGTTCAGGAGCCAGAGTAATCCACCAATGAAAATATAAAACTGCATATTGGGCATGTGGAGCTGGAGCAAGGACCAGCTGCTGGAAAGCTGATATTTCTGGTTCTGGGCATAGTAGAGACAAGCTGCGAGGGGTGGTCTTCTGTTTGCCGGCGGTCGGGCTCCCGGCGCTCAGTATACCGGCGCCGGGAGCCCGACAGCCGGCATACCGACACTTATTTTCCCTCGTGGGGGTCCACGACCCCCATAGAGGGAGAATAAAATAGTGTGGCGCGCGTAGCGCGCCACCGTGCCCGTAGCGTGGCGAGCGCAGCGAGCCCGCAAGGGGCTCATTTGCGCTCGCCAAGCTGTCGGTAAGCCGGCGGTCGGGCTCCCGGCGCCGGGATGCTGGTCGCCGGGAGCCCGACCGCCGGCCAGCCGTAGTGAACCCGCTGCGAGGGGTCGCCAAAAGAGGAGAGTCCCAGCCTTTGGAGTATACCCTCAGAAAAACTCTAAGTCAGACAGAACTCGAGATATCTGGCTGGGAAGAGCAATTAACAGGCTTGGATGGGGACCATTGCTTTGAAGTCGAATATCTCTGGTTCCTCAGGGCCGATTTTCAAAAATCTGGTACCCCTCGAAAGAGGGGACCCTCAGCTATCAGCCTAGGGCCCTTTTACTCCTAGGGCCCTTGGGAAAGAGCCCATTGAGCCCATACGAAAAGACGGCCCTGGCTGGAGGATTGGAGATCTGACCTGGAAGATAAGCTCACATGATTGCTGGGACAGGAAGCTGCACGGGAGCTGCTGCAGACATCAGGAGCAGGCAGGACTGGATTAAGGGCCACACAGGCCTGAGGCTGAAAATGTTTAGGGGCCTGTGACATCAGGGGATGCACAGTTGCCTCAGCAGAGAGAGCATGGAGAGGGTGGGGTCACAGTTATCCCCTCCCAGGTATAGGCTGCACAGACCCTTCTCCCCACCTGTCTTTGCATTGTGAGAGGTGCGGCTGCGGTGTGGTGGTGCCTGCAGCCGTGCAGGTGTAAATTCGGTACTCACCAGGCGCCGCTCTCTCTCACCTTCAGGTACCGGAACCTTCAACGGACCTGGCAATCTTCAATCGGATCCGGACACGGCGATTCCCTCTCGAAGCTGACCGACGACCGAGCTGAGGAGAGAATAGTTTACCTTAAAGGGGTATCAACCCTTCTTCCACTGGAAAAGGGGATACCCCAGGGGTGACCGCGACCTTCACCGGTTGGGTGAAAGGTCATCACTGGCACAAAGCCTCAGCCACCCAGCTTTCACACACTCGCGCTCTCGCACGTAGTGTGATGAAAAGGATTCTCACGTCCGTGAGCAATCCCGACTCCGGCGCTCGGGGACAGACAAGGGACAAACGTACACGGATGCTACTCACCGTCACAAGTCTTGCACTCCGATCTTCTCCACTTACAGGTGCAGGGCCAAGAACTACCCTAGTGTGCGTCCGCTACACTAGCTACATAAACAGAGCCCTCAAACTAGCTCGTGTGGGTGGTGCAACACAACTATGCACAACTTAAACAACGCATACACTTTGCCCTGCACGGTAACAGCATACATCACAATATCAGAATACAAGATCACACGTTGCTGTCCCTTTAAATCCCTCCCGCTGGAAAGGGGGTGGGCGCCGCACGGCCTACCCACCTCCTGTACCTTCCCTTATGTGGGCCCCAGGCCTGCCTACCTAAATACCTCAGGGTGGCCTGGGCCTAGTGCCACCTGTACTCACCTCGGGGGTCTTATTCACTGGGCCTAGCGCCCCCTAGCTGCACACAGGCCGGAGGCCTGATTTCACCCACGGGCCTAGCGCCCACCTAACCTGTCACACGCGGGGTGACCTGGGCCTAGTACCCAGCGTCACCTTTAGATATCCCTAGCTGGCCAAAATACCCTAGGGTCTAATGCCCTCTAATGCCCCACAGGCCTATTGCCTGATATGCCCCCGGGCCTAGTGCCCGCCTAACTGGTGCCACAGGGAGAGGGTGGCTTGGGCCTAATGCCCAAACCACCTAATCAAATAATGCCCCCAATCTCCTATCTGCGCCCAGGCCTAGTGCCCGAATTGTGCCCTCGGGCCTAATGCCCGTCCCTGGTGGTCGAGGGAGGAAAAGGGGAGGGGGTGAAGTTGCCTCACTGAGACCTCACCTGCTCCAGGGATCTCCGGTGCACTCTTCTGCCGCTGACCCGTCCTGGCCAGCGGCGTCGCCTCCGCTTCTCCGCGTCCAGCCGCCGCTGGACATCTTCCTGCAGGAGCCCGACGTCTTCTAGCCTCTTCAGCGGCCGCCGTCTTCTTCTCCGCGCCGACCCTCTTCTCCAGGACCCGGCTTCTTTCTTCTTCGCGCTCTTCCGCGCGCGCGGTGTCGTCGGCTCCCGCCCGGCGTCTGACGTCAGACGCCGGGGACGGGGCCTATGACGCGGCGAGCGCCGATTGGCTCGCCGCGTCCCTCTCTGATTGGCTGCCGCTCCGGGAGCCGCGATTGGCTTCCGGAGGGCGCCAACGTTTGAATCTTCCCGCAGCCTCCGGTCCGGTGCAGGGAAAAGGGTAATCCCTGCACCGGGCACCCGCCGCCACGCACCCAGCGCTGGGGACAGACAAGCTGCCCCAGCGCTGTCCCCAGCTAGGGACAGCAACACTGATGTGCCCACAGGGCACATCTCTACATTCCCCCCCCCCTTTTTCCTTTGTAGTCCCTACAAAGTTCCTCACGACGTCCATTGTCCGCGGGTCAGGGAATTCCGAGGTCCCTCCGGCGAGGTTGTGTTCGAGGGCCCAGCCTGGACCGGCCGTGACCCCACACCCTTCCTCCTCCAGCTCCAGGTTCCTCTTACGTCCTGACCTCCATCTGCGGATCCTCTGGGGGAGTGGCATCTCCTCCCGGTCGCTCGACGTTGGCCACCAAGGGGAATCTTCCTCCACGGGGACAACAGTCACCCACTCTTGACCTCCGATATCGTCTGTGGCTTCATCCCTGTCTTCCGGGTGTGGTATCGACCACCACCCAACAGCGGAATCCTCCGGGGCATCCGTTTCCTCCCGGGCAACAGCCACCATATGTCGCATTTCCTCGTGGGGCATCTCCAAAGGTCCTGTGTCTTCCTCTGGAACGGGTCCTCCCACGGCATCACGATCCTGTCCCCGTACGTCCGTCCATTTCGGCACTCCCGGCAGGTATTCTTGCTCCAGGACTATCTCCTCCTCTTCACGGAGGGCATTCAACTGGGAGCATGACTCCACCCAATCCTGCCAGTCACTCTCGTCGGCGCTTCCGATGCCAGAGTCGTCCTCCATCTGTTCTTGGAGGGATTCGTCGGCGGACAGCTCACCGTAATCCAAGTCCTCCTCCACCGATACCTGGACTAGGGGACTATTTTCCTCCTCAGCGTACTTAGGCCTTTCCGCTGGCACCTCTGTTTCCTCAGCGTACTCCTTCGCTTCCGCTGGATTCTCTACTTCCTCAGCGTACTCCTTCGTTTCCGCTGGCATCTCTTGGTACCCAGGACACTCCTGTTCCGCACGTCCTGGTCGTGGACGGTTCCATCGCGGGGAGATTCCGGACGTCTCAGTCACTGGGTCTTCACGCTTTTCTTCGCAGCGTGGTCTCTTCACCTCCCAGTCGTCCACCTCCGCCTTATGCGGGAAAGGATTCTGCCTTACTGGGGTCACTTTCTTGGGACAGAGTAGGTCCGCGGCATCTTCCCAGGGGCACTCACTGGCCGCATGTCCTGGTCGCCGACACTTCAAACAAGGGAGGGCCACTGCCACCTTCTCCAAGACGGGTTCCTTGTCCACCTCCTTCGCTGAGGAATCTTCACCCGTTGGTTCCGGCTCAGAGGAAATGGGCACCTGCGAAATAACTTCAAGCAGGGTCTTCCGCTCCATTTCCCTGGTTTCCTCCTCCCATCTCTGGGCACGACCATCCGCAATCATCCGGTCTTCATTCCACGGACAATCGAGAAGCGCATGTCCTCTCGCCTCGCAGAGCGCACACACAGGCTCTGCAGCCACCCGGTCCCAAAGTTGCTGACGAGACTCCGTCATCTGCTTCACCGTGGCCTCGTAGTCCGTCCTGTCTTCCGTCCATGGGCATTCCAGGAGCCGATGTCGGGGATCTCCACAGCTTTCACACCGGGGATCAACCTCGTCTTCGCTCAACTCTTCGTCCCAGGGACAACTGTTGTGCTCATGCCCGTAGTTTCCGCAGAGCAAACACCAGGACTCCTTCTTCACTTGGCCCTGCTGACGTCTTCGGTCCGCTTCCTGGACCACCTTCTTTGGGGACGTCTCTCGCCACGTACACTCGTCGGCAAAGTGCCCTGTTTGCCGACATCTCTTGCAGGGCGTCACAGCGGCCTTCTTGCGCCCCTTCTCCCGGCGCTCTTCTTTTCCACGCTGGACCGACCGCTGCACTATCTTCAGGAGGTCTGCCCCAGACACCGTCACCCAGTCGCTCTGGTCCGCACGCGTCCGTGGGTGAGTCTGTTCCGGAGCCATCCGCAGGGAGGTCTTCTTGGTGGCGTTCCACATCGTGTCCGTGATCCGGTCTCTCTGATCCTGCCGACTACGCCAAGTGTGAGAGGTGCGGCTGCGGTGTGGTGGTGCCTGCTGCCGTGCAGGTGTAAATTCGGTACTCACCAGGCGCCGCTCTCTCTCACCTTCAGGTACCGGAACCTTCAACGGACCTGGCAATCTTCAATCGGATCCAGACACGGCGATTCCCTCTCGAAGCTGACCGACGACCGAGCTGAGGAGAGAATAGTTTACCTTAAAGGGGTATCAACCCTTCTTCCACTGGAAAAGGGGATACCCCAGGGGTGACCGCGACCTTCACCGGTTGGGTGAAAGGTCATCACTGGCACAAAGCCTCAACCACCCAGCTTTCACACACTCGCGCTCTCGCACGTAGTGTGATGAAAAGGATTCTCACGTCCGTGAGCAATCCCGACTCCGGCGCTCGGGGACAAACGTACGCGGATGCTACTCACCGTCACAAGTCTTGCACTCCGATCTTCTCCACTTACAGGTCCCTGTAAGGAGGCAAAGAGAAACAGCCGTGCAGGGCCAAGAACTACCCTAGTGTGCGTCCGCTACACTAGCTACATAAACAGAGCCCTCAAACTAGCTCGTGTGGGTGGTGCAACACAACTATGCACAACTTAAACAACGCATACACTTTGCCCTGCACGGTAACAGCATACATCACAATATCGGAATACAAGATCACACGGCGCTGTCCCTTTAAATCCCTCCCGCTGGAAAGGGGGTGGGCGCCGCACGGCCTACCCACCTCCTGTACCTTCCCTTATGTGGGCCCCAGGCCTGCCTACCTAAATACCTCAGGGTGGCCTGGGCCTAGTGCCCAGTGCCACCTGTACTCACCTTGGGGGTCTTATTCACTGGGTCTAGCGCCCCCTAGCTGCACACAGGCCGGAGGCCTGATTTCACCCACGGGCCTAGCGCCCGCCTAACCTGTCACACGCGGGGTGACCTGGGCCTAGTACCCAGCGTCACCTTTAGATATCCCTAGCTGGCCAAAATACCCTAGGGCCTAATGCCCTCTAATGCCCCACAGGCCTATTGCCTGATATGCCCCCGGGCCTAGTGCCCGCCTAACTGGTGCCACAGGGAGAGGGTGGCTTGGGCCTAATGCCCAAACCACCTAATCAAATAATGGCCCCCAATCTCCTATCTGCGCCCAGGCCTAGCGCCCGAATTGTGCCCTCGGGCCTAATGCCCGTCCCTGGTGGTCGAGGGAGGAAAAGGGGAGGGGGTGAAGTTGCCTCACTGAGGCCTCACCTGCTCCAGGGATCTCCGGTGCCCTCTTCTGCCGCTGACCCGTCCTGGCCAGCGGCGTCGCCTCCGCTGCTCCACGTCCAGCCGCCGCTGGACATCTTCCTGCAGGAGCCCGACGTCTTCTGGCCTCTTCAGCGGCCGCCGTCTTCTTCTCCGCGCCGACCCTCTTCTCCAGGACCCGGCTTCTTTCTTCTTCTCGCACTTCCGCGCGCGCGGTGTCGTCGTCAGACGCCGGGGGCAGGGCCTATGACGCGGCGAGCGCCGATTGGCTCGCCGCGTCCCTCTCTGATTGGCTGCCGCTCCGGGAGCCGCGATTGGCTCCCGGAGGGCGCCAACGTTTGAATCTTCCCACAGCCTCCGGTCCGGTGCAGGGAAAAGGGTAATCCCTGCACCGGACACCCGCCGCCACGCACCCAGTGCTGGGGACAGACAAGCTGCCCCAGCGCTGTCCCCAGCTAGGGACAGCAACACTGATGTGCCCACAGGGCACATCTCTACAGCATGGCCCCGCCTTCTCCTCACTGATAGCAGCAGCCTCAACAGTACCTGCCTGACAGGCAGCTGCTCCCTGATCACTGCTTTGTGGCTGCTAGGAGAGTAATATATTCAACAGATGAGATCTCCAACAGGTAAGGTAGGGTATGGGAGAAAAGGGGTTGGGTGTATCTTATTATAGTTTATGGTAGGTAGAACTAGGAATATGTAGGGTAAGGGGTTAATGATTTAATTGGATTAATTAGGATTACGTTTTTTTATGAGACTGATCAGGAGTTTAATATATTAAATAAATGTAAATATTTTATGTTATTGGGACTAATTAATAATGGGGAATATGACGGTAATTATTGTAAAAGGATTAATTATATAAAATTGGGTTGTTACTATGATAATAGGAGTTAATTATATGGTGGTCATGGTGATGTTCTCTGTATTATAGAGCTGTCATGGTGATGTCCTCTTTATTATATGGTGTTCATTAATGCTGTAAGTAATATATAGCTGTTACTAATGTTGTCTGTATTATATGACGGTCCCTGATGCTGTATGTATTATATGGTGGTAACATAGGTAGTGGGTGACTACTGGGATGGGAGGAGGTTTGTGTGAGATGAGTATTTGCCCCAGGTGACAGAAAGCCTAGCTTCACCACTGATTTTGTACGCCTCCTAGGGGTTTACCAAGGTACATGTAGTAGACTGGTGCAGATGTGTCTGCTTGCAGCCTGGCTGCGTTATATATGCAACTCAGCAGACGATTCCTGGAATAGTGTTGCATACACTACGCCAGCTTTTCAATGGGAGCCAGCAGTCGTGTGCGTGTGCACAATCCTGCCACCCATTTATTCTAATGGAATCCAGCTAGCAATGCATAGGCAGTGGTATGCCACGCTGTCTACGTATCGTGATGCCGCTACAGAACGCTGCTATATGCAGCAAAATATGTAGTGGGACACATCTGTATGAAGCTCATTTCCAACTGCATGCCCTAGGTTCCAATTTCTGTATTTTGTCACTAAGCTAGGGCAGCCAAAAAAGCCAGAGAGTCTCCCCAGTCATGGGGTACTATTGTTTTTACAGACTGGAAGTGCACTTAGAATTATCATTCTTTGCAGAAGTGAAGCTGTAAAGCACATGGAGCATCCCAGTAAAAGTATAATAACATCTCGATGCAGACCAGGAATGGCCATCTGCTCCTCTACAAACTCTCCATTCCGTTATCTAATCTCAGTAATCTCACTCTCTAACAGGAATCTACTTTCTGCTCCTCTGCACACAACTAGGTGTATCAATGTACCTACTCTCTATCCTTTGCAAGGAAGGTCTCTGTTGCATCCTACTACCCAAAGGACACGTTGGCTCCTCAGTGAATGACACCACCTTGTTCAACAAACCTAAATGCTCTAGTAGAAATCTAAACCAACTTTCAGACATCTAACTGTCAAAGAGGATTTTGCGCTGCACCATATTTCTTTTGCACCTCCTTAATGAGGCCCTGTGACAGGGCTGTAAGACAACAGTGACTGAGGCTCTTTCAATTTCTTGAAAAATTTGATTTTTGATGACCCAAAAATTTCAGGAGCTTATTCAGAGTTGCACTCAACTCGATGCCATTTGTGGCCGCATTGTGGAAATATTTCAGAACTTCCCCTGTACAGATGGGTCCTCACACACTGCGGCTTCAGTCACACCAAAATTTAAAGAAGAAGACCTCTTGGAGTGGCTCATTTGCATCGGTCATCTCTCACTATATGGCGTATAGATGCTAGGTGTTTGTTGACACATCCGTAAACAAAACTGGATGCAACAATGCGGGCACATCACCTCTAAACATCCGCTTGTTAAAGTAGCTGCAGTCAGAGTCAGTGCGTCAGCTCTATTTTCATTCCATCTGAAATCAGATGTGTTTGCTCCCCTCTGATTATCCTACAGACTTATCCTACATGCAACAGTATTACGCCCACTTAGCCGCAAATGGTGATGTATCTGCGATGAACATGACTCTGAGTCACCTATAGTTGGTCAAAGTTGAGGGGGAATCAGGGCGATTGCCCCTTTTCTAACACTCACAACTTCTCACAGCAGCCGCAAACTCCTTTTCCTCACCGAATTCTCAGGCAGCTCCACAACAGGGAGGAGAGGGAGGTGGTGCCCACCCAAAGAAATTACAGAGGGGATTGCCTCCCTGGATCTACCCACTGGACCCAACATATGAGCAGCTGTTAAACCTCAAAATCAGTTTGCACAGAAGCCTTAAATATATATATATATATATATATATATATATATTTTTAGCACTGTACATAACATTGAATAAACTTAATATATCTATACAGGCCCGCCATCAAGGGGGGACGGTGGGTACTCCAATCCCGGGCCCGGACTGAGATGGGGCCCGGATGGTTGCAGTCAGGATCAGGGGTCCAGATCAGCTACCTGCCTGTGCATCGGCAGGTAGCTACGGAGGGACAGAGCCGCGGTCATATTCTTTCTTAACAGAGCTGCCCATGAGCCAATTGGAGCTCGCTGACTGGCAGCCAATCAGGAGCTGCCAAGTGGCAGCTCCTGATTAGCTGCCAGTCCATGAGTTCTGATTAGCTCACGGCAGGCTCTCTCTCTGTAGTAAGAATATGACCGCGGCTCTATCACTCCGTGGCTGCCTGCCGAGCCGGGTAATTAGTACCCTCCCCACTCTTGGCGCCACTTGGTGTAAGGCGGCATGGCCTGGAAAGGTGTAAAATGGTCATTGATCTTTTTCTACATGGAAATCATAAACTCACCAGCCCCGTTCTACAGCTATTATAATTCAGCTCCCATACACATTCCGCATATTGGAAGAACCACAGGAACCAATGTGCTGATCTGTTAATCCTAAAAATACACACACACAATTTGTGGGGCTTTTGGCTGTTGGCTACCTCAGAACACGGTGATGCAATAAGTTCTCAGATCCAATTATGTAGCAGATGGGGAGCATGTGTTGGTCTCTCTCCAGGCACTACATCTCATAAAGGCTCGCCTGTCTGCTTCAATAACTTTAAAAGTGCAGATCGTAATTGCAGTTTCCTCTCTCTTGAATAGGCTTTACACTCGATTTACAGGAAGCTACGGAACACTTGTGCCCAGCACTCGTGAACAGAACGACCTGGCGGAGCAGCGACTGTGAGGGATCCCACTGCCAGCCTTCCTGGTCAATGAAGTGATGAAAGCACATTGGGAGACATTAATAATAAAAAAATGAGGTATACAGGAAGAAGTTGTCTTAGCACAGAGTAACCAGGCTTTTCAGTTTCTCAGCTGAGCTAGAAAAATTGTACTTGCAATCTTAGGGCTAAAGCACATTATTTCGGCGCACCAGTGTGATGCTAATTGCTGCGGATATTTTTTCTATACATCTTATACATGAGAACGTCTGTTTGTTTGTTTGTTTGTTTGTCTGATTGGGATAAACTCTGAAACCATTGAATCGATTGTGATACAGTTTTCACCATTGTGCAGGTAATTTTCCCAGGCAGGTTTTAGGCTAAGAATCATCACAATTGGTCATCATGGGGACTGTGGGCGGGGCCCCGTGGGAAGGGCTCCCCTGCACTGCTTTTGGCAAATCGGCAGCAACAGGCGTATGGGGCTCAATAGTCACCAATCAGAACATTGCGGCACACGTGTCCACCCAATCATCAAAGATTATCATCCATTGATGGTAAAGCTTCTGTTGATGTTGCGTCATCAACGGCAGAGATGTGCCAATAGGTTTTTTTTTTTTTTTTTTTGCTGGCCCATGGTGTGTAGCCCTGCTCCTTGTTGTTGCCAGGCCCATTCCTGATTGGACCACCACCTTCTCATGACATTATCAGGGATGCCCATGGATGGTTTAAACAATTGATGGATTCCTGTGAGAGGTTTACTGCTATTGATGTAAAACTTTGATGGCACCATTGATGGAGATCGTCCATGGTAGTACTGTCTTTTACCTTTTGAGATAATTTTTTTCTTGTCATATTATCTTGGGCCTTTAAAAACCGGAGAAAGCATTTTGTTTGTGAAGTGATGTTATTCTGTGGTGGAACAAAAGTGCTAAGTTTGAGCCCCATACATTCTGAAAGCTAGAGAGTAAAGGGGGATTAGAAAACTTAATGACAAATATGGGGGCCAAGTACAGTTGTCACCTCATTCCTTTAAGTCTGGACACATATTAATTACACAGGTTCTGTGGGTGGGTGACTTCAAGACTCCACTTCACCTGGTTTTAATCAGCCACAGAACCTGTGTAATTAATATGTGTCCAGAATTAAAGGGATGAGGTGGCAACCCTAGGGCCAAGGGAGGAGCAGATGCAATGATGATGTAATAATGAGCAAATAGGAAATTCTTAAGAGACAAGGGTCTATTCATGAAGCAGAGAAAAGTGTGGAGAAGTGAACCAGTGGAGAAGTTGCCCATGGCAACCAATAAGCATTGATGTAACATGTATAATTTGCATACTATACAGTTGTACAGAGCAGCTGATTGGTTGCCATGGGCAACTTCTCTACAGGCTCACTTCTACACTCTTTTCACTGCTTCATTAATAGACCCCAGGGGATGGGGGAGGGCATTAAAAGTGCTCTCTCTCTCACCTGTCCTGACACATAGATATTTGGTTTGAAAGAGAGGATTCCCCTTTAGTAATTTTAATGCTGTGATCAGTGTGATCACCAGGCAGTAACCTTCTTCGCTAGTGGTTCTCCACAGGGGCGGTTTAAGAGAGGAGGGGGCCCGTGTGCATCATCAGACTGTGGGCCCCCTTCTCTCTACTGTGCATGCACAGGTCTCCGGAAACATGGTGCCCTCTATGTCTCTAGAGACTAATCTCTACAGCACATGCACAAAAATCACCCAGAAAATGGCTGCCACGCCAGAGCCGGATTAAGGGGGGAGCCAAAGGGATACATTACCCTGGGCCTCCCAAATCTAAGGCCCCCCCGTGCCTGCCATCAAGCACTGCCAGTTTTGCATGTTTTTTGTTTATGAAGTTCAACAATTGGTGGCAGTGGTGCAAACCTTTCCCCCTGCAGACGAATTGTGTGTTTCAGAGACGGAGACAGCCTACTCTCCATCTCTGCAACCGGCAAGGCCACTCAGAGGCACTAATGAGCTGCCGTGAATGCTCCTTACACAGAGCTCTGATCAACAGAGACACATAACTCACAGTGGAAGGAGCTGCTGAGCATGTGCAGCAACAGCCGTAACTCCTGTGCTTAAATCACATGGACTCCGGCAGCAGAATCTCCTCCTCTTCTCTTCTGTTAAATTGGTTAGTGGTGTGTGTGTGTGTGTGTTTGTAGGTATGCTGTGTGTATGCAGGCATGTAGTGTGTGTGTATGCATGCTGTGTGTGTGTATGCTATGTGTGTGTTGTGTGTGTATGTATGTATGCTACAGTATGTGTGTTTTTGTAGGTATGTGTGTGTGTGTAAGGTGTGTGTATGTGTGTGCATGTTGTGGGTGTATGTATGCTAATTGGATGTAGGTATGCTTTGTGTGTATGTTAACAGTTGTCTTCTTGTAGTACTGTAGGGTTTAGGATTATCTGATATACTTCATTTCAGATTATACACAGCCTCGCAGACTAGACACAATGTCCAATCCTCTGAGTCTAGCTGAGCACTACAGTATGGTATTGTTTTTCTACAGTGTATGCATATGCTAATTTTCTATTGAATATGTGCTAAATTTTGTTACTGCCTCCAACAGCTTTCTGCTTATACTTTTATCTATAGTCTCTTCCTGACTGTGATGAACAGATGATCCAGGGATAAGCTGCAGTGGAGTGTTGCTATTGGATATTTATCCACTTTTTCTGTGCACATTCCTGTATGCAAACCAGTCATTTATGCTGTGAGAAGAGAGACTCTTTTCAGCCCTTTATTGGGTCCATTTTACTTTGAATACCGGTATAGACTTTGGATTTTATATCGTAAAGAGGGTGCTTTTAAATTTCCCACTCTGTCCGAGTTCAGAATCACGTTTGGAGACAACTTAGTGTGGATCCTTTATAGAGGAGGATGTTCACATGACACGTAAGACATTGGACCATATTAGATTTGAATAACCCTTATTAGGGGAGTTATTTAATATCAACCCCGATCGTTAGCACAATTTGGATCACACAACCAATACACTTGAGTCTATAGGTCTCCCACTACTCCAAAATCATCTGATAGTTCCCTATGTGGATATCAGCAGGCCAAACTCAGTTAGACAGTTTCTTATCCCCTGAAGAAGTCAGTTTAGGATGAAACGCGTAGGGTTCATCGAACATTGTACACTATCTTCTTGCTTCAAGTGTCCTCCTAGAGCTCACACCGTTTAGGTGAGGGGGCCATTCTTGTTTCAACATCATAGCAATTTGATGTGTGTCCAACTGGTCGGAATGTTTTATAAAAATAAGTGATTACACTGTATGAAACTATGTATTAAAAATTCTTTTAACAAAAGTTCTGCTATTAATTTGTTGTTTTTTGTTGGGTGAATATTTTTGGGTGAGTGGGTTTCTCTATAGGCCCCAATTGGGAAGACTCTGAGAGGAATAGACCTCAAGAGAACCTACTCTTACGTGGATGAATTGATAATCACTCAAACATCGCATTCTACTAGTGCACTGTTTTTTCTGTGTATATATATATATATATATATATATATATATATATATATATGTAAGCAAACTTCCTATATACACTATATTTAGTCCTCAGGGTCCCCCCTTGTCTAAAGTACCCCGGGCCCCCTTGAGCCTTAATCCGGCCCTGTGCCACGCGACTCCAGAGAGGCAAGTAATTAAACATGGGTGCAGGTTGTGCGATGTGGACACCTCTGTCTGTTGAAGCAGGTGGGATAATAACTGGATAAACAAAACAAAAGGTTTAGAATTACACTATAAAATTATTATCTCCTCAAATGTCCCCCCCCCACCCCCACCCCAGTAGTGGTATTTATATCTATTAATCTTATTATTACTTACAGGTGGTACTCCTGACCTGATAACGCAATGAGATACAAAAAGCAGAGAAGAAAGTAGGTCACAGAGGAAAATATTACAACAAAATAGCTATTTCTGTCTCTGCTACAAAACCAAATGCATTATAGTTAGATCTCCATTATATTCTAAGAAGGATCTATAAATACTATACCACCTGCATGTGTAATTGGGACACTATTTACAACTGCTGCCGCTTCACACTAACCATGGAAGATAAGAGCGCTGTTCCTACTGAGGCTGCATTATTTACTATGAGATATAATTTCAGCTTTATTGGCATATTTATCAATCGCATATTGGGGTCTATTCATGAAGCAGTGAAAAGAGTGGAGAAGTGAGCCAGTGGAGAACTTGCCCGTTGCAACCAATCAGCTGCTCCGTACAATTCTATAGCATGCAAATTATAAATGTTACTTCAATGCTGATTGGTTGCCATGGGCAACTTCTCCACTGGCTCACTTCTCCATACTTTTCACTGCTTCATGAATAGACCCCAAATGAACAGCAAATATTTAGTGTACTATCCTCTGAAAGTATCACAGAGGGACCACAGCAGATATCTCTGATACCTGCTGCGATCCCTCCATTCCAGCCAGCAGCTGCAACCTCCATAAGTTTCTATGGGGGATGCAATGTTGTAAAAGACTGGCCCCCATGCAGCTAGCGCCATCTGAAAATGGCTTTAGCCCGCTGTAGCCTATGGGTTACATATTGCAGATGTAGCCGGCAAAGGGTTCTCCCCGGGACCCTCCCTGGCAATGGCTGCTGCGCATGCGTGGTCTGCGGTACCACGCATGCACTGTAGTCCTGGCAGCACACTGAGACCATTACAGATATGGGCTCTTCCGGAGCTCCTGTCCCTGCGGGCAGTGCCAGATTAAGGTCCACATGGGCCTGGAGCTGAAATTTACAAAGGGCCTATTATATGGGGCCGCTGAGGGTGTGACTAGTGATGTGGAGGGGCACTCACAGCAGCACACTAACAGCAGCACCTATTACTATTAGAGATGAGCGGGTTCGGTTCCTCGGAATCCGAACCCCCCCGAACTTCAGCCTTTTTACACGGGTCCGAGGCAGACTCGGATCTTCCCGCCTTGCTCGGTTAACCCGAGCGTGCCCGAACGTCATCATCCCGCTGTCGGATTCTCGCGAGACTCGGATTCTATATAAGGAGCCGCGCGTCGCCGCCATTTTCACACGTGCATTGAGATTGATAGGGAGAGGGCGTGGCTAGCGTCCTCTCCGTTTATAGTTACTGTTAGTAGTTAGTTGATCTGATTGCTGCTTAGCTTATTGTGGGGAGGATTGGGGAGAGCTGTTAGGAGGAGTACAGTCAGTGCAGAGTTTTGCTAGTTTTTTTTAATCCGTTCTCTGCCTGAAAAAAAAACGCTCCATACCACATCTGTGCTCAGCCTCAGTGTGCTGCATGATATATCTATGTATATCTGACTGTGCTGAGTGCTCACACAGCTGAATTGTGGGGGAGACTGGGGTGCAGTTATAGCAGGAGTACAGTGCACACTTTTGCTGCCAGTGTGACTGACCAGTGACCACCAGTATATTGTCTGCCTGAAAAAGTTAAACACTCCTGTGGTGTTTTTTTATTTATTCTATAAACGCATTCTGCTGACAGTGTCCAGCAGGTCCGTCATTCATTATATTATATAAATATTTACCTGCAGTAGTGTTATATTTTTTTTGTTCATCTCTATCATCTTTATCATCTCTATATTAGCAGACGCAGTACGGTAGTCCACGGCTGTGGCTACCTCTGTGTCGTCAGTGCTCGGCCATAATTGTATACCTACCTGTGGTGGGTTTTTTTTTTCTATCTTCTTCATACTAGTAGTTTAGGAGTCTGCTGACAGTGTCCAGCAGGTCCGTCATTATATTATATATACCTGCAGTAGTGATATATATATATTTTTTATATCATTATCATCTCTATACTAGCAGACGCAGTACGGTAGTCCACGGCTGTAGCTACCTCTGTGTCGTCAGTGCTCGTCCATAATTGTATACCTACCTGTGGTGGGGTTTTTTTTCTATCTTCTTCATACTAGTAGTTTAGGAGTCTGCTGACAGTGTCCAGCAGGTCCGTCATTATATTATATATACCTGCAGTAGTGATATATATATTTTTTTTATATCATTATCATCTCTATACTAGCAGACGCAGTACGGTAGTCCACGGCTGTAGCTACCTCTGTGTCGTCAGTGCTCGTCCATAATTGTATACCTACCTGTGGTGGGTTTTTTTTTTTTCTATCTTCTTCATACTAGTAGTTTAGGAGTCTGCTGACAGTGTCCAGCAGGTCCGTCATTATATTATATATACCTGCAGTAGTGATATATATATATTTTTTATATCATTATCATCTCTATACTAGCAGATGCAGTACGGTAGTCCACGGCTGTAGCTACCTCTGTGTCGTCAGTGCTCGTCCATAATTGTATACCTACCTGTGGTGGGTTTTTTTTTTCTATCTTCTTCATACTAGTAGTTTAGGAGTCTGCTGACAGTGTCCAGCAGGTCCGTCATTATATTATATATACCTGCAGTAGTGATATATATATATTTTTTATATCATTATCATCTCTATACTAGCAGACGCAGTACGGTAGTCCACGGCTGTAGCTACCTCTGTGTCGTCAGTCACTCGTCATCCATAAGTATACTAGTATCCATCCATCTCCATTGTTTACCTGAGGTGCCTTTTAGTTGTGCCTATTAAAATATGGAGAACAAAAATCTTGAGGTTCCAAAAATAGGGAAAGATCAAGATCCACTTCCACCTCGTGCTGAAGCTGCTGCCACTAGTCATGGCCGAGACGATGAAATTCCATCAACGTCGTCTGCCAAGGCTGATGCCCAATGTCATAGTACAGAGCATGTAAAATCCAAAACACAAAATATCAGTAAAAAAAGGACTCAAAAATCTAAAATAAAATCGTCGGAGGAGAAGCGTAAACTTGCCAATATGCCATTTACCACACGGAGTGGCAAGGAACGGCTGAGGCCCTGGCCTATGTTCATGGCTAGTGGTTCAGCTTCACATGAGGATGGAAGCACTCAGCCTCTCGCTAGAAAAATGAAAAGACTTAAGCTGGCAAAAGCACAGCAAAGAACTGTGCGTTCTTCGAAATCACAAATCCACAAGGAGAGTCCAATTGTGTCGGTTGCGATGCCTGACCTTCCCAACACTGGACGTGAAGAGCATGCGCCTTCCACCATTTGCACGCCCCCTGCAAGTGCTGGAAGGAGCACTCGCAGTCCAGTTCCTGATAGTCAGATTGAAGATGTCAGTGTTGAAGTACACCAGGATGAGGAGGATATGGGTGTTGCTGGCGCTGGGGAGGAAATTGACAAGGAGGATTCTGATGGTGAGGTGGTTTGTTTAAGTCAGGCACCCGGGGAGACACCTGTTGTCCGTGGGAGGAATATGGCCATTGACATGCCTGGTGAAAATACCAAAAAAAATCAGCTCTTCGGTGTGGAAGTATTTCAACAGAAATGCGGACAACATTTGTCAAGTCGTGTGTTGCCTTTGTCAAGCTGTAATAAGTAGGGGTAAGGACGTTAACCACCTCGGAACATCCTCCCTTATACGTCACCTGCAGCGCATTCATCATAAGTCAGTGACAAGTTCAAAAACTTTGGGCGACAGCGGAAGCAGTCCACTGACCAGTAAATCCCTTCCTCTTGTAACCAAGCTCACGCAAACCACCCCACCAACTCCCTCAGTGTCAATTTCCTCCTTCCCCAGGAATGCCAATAGTCCTGCAGGCCATGTCACTGGCAATTCTGACGAGTTCTCTCCTGCCTGGGATTCCTCCGATGCATCCTTGCGTGTAACGCCTACTGCTGCTGGCGCTGCTGTTGTTGCTGCTGGGAGTTGATGGTCATCCCAGAGGGGAAGTCGTAAGACCACTTTTACTACTTCCACCAAGCAATTGACTGTCCAACAGTCCTTTGCGAGGAAGATGAAATATCACAGCAGTCATCCTGCTGCAAAGCGGATAACTGAGGCCTTGGCATCCTGGGCGGTGAGAAACGTGGTTCCGGTATCCATCATTACTGCAGAGCCAACTATAGACTTGTTTGAGGTACTGTGTCCCCGGTACCAAATACCATCTAGGTTCCATTTCTCTAGGCAGGCGATACCGAAAATGTACACAGACCTCAGAAAAAGACTCACCAGTGTCCTAAAAAATGCAGTTGTACCCAATGTCCACTTAACCACGGACATGTGGACAAGTGGAGCAGGGCAGACTCAGGACTATATGACTGTGACAGCCCACTGGGTAGATGTATTGACTGCCGCCGCAAGAACAGCAGCGGCGGCACCAGTAGCAGCATCTCGCAAACGCCAACTCTTTCCTAGGCAGGCTACGCTTTGTATCACCGCTTTCCAGAATACGCACACAGCTAAAAACCTCTTACGGCAACTGAGGAAGATCATCGCAGAATGGCTTACCCCAATTGGACTCTCCTGTGGATTTGTGGCATCGGACAACGCCAGCAATATTGTGTGTGCATTAAATATGGGCAAATTCCAGCACGTCCCATGTTTTGCACATACCTTGAATTTGGTGGTGCAGAATTATTTAAAAAACGAGAGGGGCGTGCAAGAGATGCTGTCGGTGGCCAGAAGAATTGCGGGACACTTTCGGCGTACAGGCACCACGTACAGAAGACTGGAGCAACACCAAAAACGCCTGAACCTGCCCTGCCATCCTCTGAAGCAAGAAGTGGTAACGAGGTGGAATTCAACCCTCTATATGCTTCAGAGGTTGGAGGAGCAGCAAAAGGCCATTCAAGCCTATACAACTGAGCACGATATAGGAGGTGGAATGCACCTGTCTCAAGCGCAGTGGAGAATGATTTCAACGTTGTGCAAGGTTCTGCAACCTTTTGAACTTGCCACACGTGAAGTCAGTTCAGACACTGCCAGCCTGAGTCAGGTCATTCCCCTCATCAGGCTTTTGCAGAAGAAGCTGGAGACATTGAAGGAGGAGCTAACACTGAGCGATTCCGCTAGGCATGTGGGACTTGTGGATGGAGCCCTTAATTCGCTTAACCAGGATTCACGGGTGGTCAATCTGTTGAAATCAGAGCACTACATTTTGGCCACCGTGCTCGATCCTAGATTTAAAACCTACGTCGTATCTCTCTTTCCGGCAGACACAAGTCTGCAGGGGTTCAAAGAACTGCTGGTGACAAAATTGTCAAGTCAAGCGGAACGCGACCTGTCAACATCTCCTCCTTCACATTCTCCCGCAACTGGGGGTGCGAGGAAAAGGCTCAGAATTCCGAGCCCACCCGCTGGCGGTGATGCAGGGCAGTCTGGAGCGACTGCTGATGCTGACATCTGGTCCGGACTGAAGGACCTGACAACGATTACGGACATGTCGTCTACTGTCACTGCATATGATTCTCTCACCATTGAAAGAATGGTGGAGGATTATATGAGTGACCGCATCCAAGTAGGCACGTCAGACAGTCCGTACGTATACTGGCAGGAAAAAGAGGCAATTTGGAGGCCCTTGCACAAACTGGCTTTATTCTACCTAAGTTGCCCTCCCACAAGTGTGTACTCCGAAAGAGTGTTTAGTGCCGCCGCTCACCTTGTCAGCAATCGGCGTACGAGGTTACTTCCAGAAAATGTGGAGAAGATGATGTTCATTAAAATGAATTATAATCAATTCCTCCATGGAGACATTCACCAGCAGCAATTGCCTCCACAAAGTACACAGGGAGCTGTGATGGTGGATTCCAGTGGGGACGAATTGATAATCTGTGAGGAGGGGGATGTACACGGTGATGAATCGGAGGATGATGATGAGGTGGACATCTTGCCTCTGTAGAGCCAGTTTGTGCAAGGAGAGATTAATTGCTTCTTTTTTGGTGGGGGTCCAAACCAACCCGTCATTTCAGTCACAGTCGTGTGGCAGACCCTGTCACTGAAATGATGGGTTGGTTAAAGTGTGCATGTCCTGTTTACACAACATAAGGGTGGATGGGAGGGCCCAAGGACAATTCCATCTTGCACCTCTTTTTTCTTTCATTTTTCTTTGCGTCATGTGCTGTTTGGGGAGTGTTTTTTGGAAGGGCCATCCTGCGTGACACTGCAGTGCCACTCCTAGATGGGCCAGGTGTTTGTGTCGGCCACTAGGGTCGCTTAGCTTACTCACACAGCTACCTCATTGCGCCTCTTTTTTTCTTTGCGTCATGTGCTGTTTGGGGAGTGTTTTTTGGAAGGGCCATCCTGCGTGACACTGCAGTGCCACTCCTAGATGGGCCAGGTGTTTGTGTCGGCCACTTGGGTCGCTGAGCTTAGTCATCCAGCGACCTCGGTGCAAATTTTAGGACTAAAAATAATATTGTGAGGTGTGAGGTGTTCAGAATAGACTGAAAATGAGTGGAAATTATGGTTATTGAGGTTAATAATAAGATTTTACTTACAGATAAATCTATTTCTCGTAGTCCGTAGTGGATGCTGGGACTCCGTCAGGACCATGGGGATTAGCGGCTCCGCAGGAGACAGGGCACAAAAATAAAAGCTTTAGGACTAGGTGGTGTGCACTGGCTCCTCCCCCTATGACCCTCCTCCAAGCCTCAGTTAGGATACTGTGCCCGGACGAGCGTACACAATAAGGAAGGATTTTGAATCCCGGGTAAGACTCATACCAGCCACACCAATCACACCGTACAACCTGTGATCTGAACCCAGTTAACAGTATGACAAACGTAGGAGCCTCTGAACAGACGGCTCACAACAATAACAACCCAATTTTTTTGTAACAATAACTATGTACAAGTATTGCAGACAATCCGCACTTGGGATGGGCGCCCAGCATCCACTACGGACTACGAGAAATAGATTTATCGGTAAGTAAAATCTTATTTTCTCTGACGTCCTAGTGGATGCTGGGACTCCGTCAGGACCATGGGGATTATACCAAAGCTCCCAAACGGGCGGGAGAGTGCGGATGACTCTGCAGCACCGAATGAGAGAACTCCAGGTCCTCTTTAGCCAGGGTATCAAATTTGTAGAATTTTACAAACGTGTTCTCCCCCGACCACGTAGCTGCTCGGCAGAGTTGTAATGCCGAGACCCCTCGGGCAGCCGCCCAAGATGAGCCCACCTTCCTTGTGGAATGGGCCTTGATAGATTTAGGCTGTGGCAGGCCTGCCACAGAATGTGCAAGTTGAATTGTGCTACAAATCCAACGAGCAATCGTCTGCTTAGAAGCAGGAGCACCCAGCTTGTTGGGAGCATACAGTATAAACAGCGAGTCAGATTTTCTGACTCCAGCCGTCCTTGAAATATATATTTTCAATGCCCTGACAACGTCCAGCAACTTGGAATCCTCCAAATCGCTAGTAGCCGCAGGCACCACAATAGGCTGGTTCAGATGAAACGCTGAAACCACCTTAGGCAGAAACTGAGGACGCGTCCGCAGTTCTGCCCTGTCCGAATGGAAAATCAGATATGGGCTTTTATACGATAAAGCCGCCAATTCTGACACTCTCCTGGCTGAAGCCAGGGCCAGTAGCATGGTTACTTTCCATCTAAGATATTTCAAATCCACCGATTTGAGTGGCTCAAACCAATGGGATTTGAGAAAATCCCAAACTACATTAAGATCCCACGGAGCCACTGGGGGCACAACCGGAGGCTGTATATGTAGTACTCCTTTTACAAAAGTCTGGACTTCAGGAACTGAAGCCAATTCTTTTTGGAAGAAAATCGACAGGGCCGAAATTTGAACCTTAATGGACCCTAATTTGAGGCCCATAGACAATCCTGTTTGCAGGAAATGTAGGAATCGACCCAGTTGAAATTCCTCCGTCGGGGCCTTCCTGGCCTCACACCACGCAACATATTTTCTCCAAATGCGGTGATAATGTTGTGCAGTCACCTCCTTCCTGGCTTTCACCAGGGTAGGGATGACCTCTTCCGGAATGCCTTTTTCCCTTAGAATTCGGCGTTCAACCGCCATGCCGTCAAACGCAGCCGCGGTAAGTCTTGGAATAGACACGGTCCCTGCTGAAGCAGGTCCCGTCTTAGAGGTAGAGGCCACGGATCTTCCGTGAGCATCTCCTGAAGTTCCGGGTACCAAGTTCTTCTTGGCCAATCCGGAGCCACGAGTATCGTTCTTACTCCCCTTTGCCGTATAATTCTCAGTACTTTTGGTATGAGAGGCAGAGGAGGAAACACATACACTGACTGGAACACCCACGGTGTTACCAGAGCGTCCACAGCTATTGCCTGAGGGTCTCTTGACCTAGCGCAATACCTGTCCAGTTTTTTGTTGAGGCGGGACGCCATCATATCCACCTTTGGTTTTTCCCAACGGTTCACAATCATGTGGAAGACTTCTGGATGAAGTCCCCACTCTCCCGGGTGTAGATCGTGTCTGCTGAGGAAGTCCGCTTCCCAGTTGTCCACTCCCGGAATGAACACTGCTGACAGTGCTATCACATGATCTTCCGCCCAGTGAAGAATCCTTGCAGCTTCTGCCATTGCCCTCCTGCTTCTTGTGCCGCCCTGTCTGTTTACGTGGGCGACTGCCGTGATGTTGTCCGACTGGATCAACACCGGCTGACCCTGAAGCAGGGGTTTTGCCAGGCTTAGAGCATTGTAAACCGCTCTTAGCTCCAGTATATTTATGTGAAGAGACATCTCCAGGCTTGACCACACTCCCTGGAAGTTTCTTCCCTGTGTGACCGCTCCCCAGCCTCTCAGACTGGCATCCGTGGTCACCAGGACCCAGTCCTGTATGCCGAATCTGCAGCCCTCTAACAGATGAGCACTCTGCAACCACCACAGAAGAGACACCCTTGTCCGTGGAGACAAAGTTATCCGCTGATGCATCTGCAGATGCGATCCGGACCATTTGTCCAGCAGATCCCACTGAAAAGTTCGTGCGTGGAATCTGCCGAATGGAATCGCTTCGTAAGAAGCCACCATTTTTCCCAGGACTCTTGTGCATTGATGCACAGACACTTTTCCTGGTTTTAGGAGGTTCCTGACAAGTTCGGATAACTCCCTGGCTTTCTCCTCCGGAAGAAACACCTTTTTCTGAACCGTGTCCAGAATCATTCCCAGGAACAGCAGACGTGTCGTCGGGGTCAATTGAGATTTTGAAAAATTCAGAATTCACCCGTGCTGTTGCAGCACTACTTGGGTTAGTGCTACTACGTCCTCCAGCTGTTCTCTGGACCTTGCCCTTATCAGGGACCTTGCCCTTATTAATTATCCCAAGTAAGGGATAATTAATACGCCTTTTCTTCGCAGAAGAAACATCATTTCGGCCATTACCTTGGTAAAGACCCGAGGTGCCGTGGACAATCCAAACGGCAGCGTCTGAAACTGATAATGACAGTTTTGCACCACGAACCTGAGGTACCCTTGATGTGAAGGGCAAATTGGGACATGCAGGTAAGCATCCTTGATGTCCAGGGACACCATAAAGTCCCCTTCTTCCAGATTCGCTATCACTGCTCTGAGTGACTCCATCTTGAACTTGAATTTTTGTATGTACAGGTTCAAAGATTTCAGATTTAGAATAGGTCTTACCGAGCCGTCCGGCTTCGGTACCACAAATAGTGTGGAATAATACCCCTTTCCCTGTTGTAGGAGGGGTACCTTGACTATCACCTGCTGAGAATACAGCTTGTGAATGGCTTCCAATACCGTCGCCCTGTCTGAGGGAGACGTTGGCAGAGCAGACTTTAGGAACCGGCGAGGGGGAGACTTCTCGAATTCCAACCTGTAACCCTGAGATACTACCTGCAGGATCCAGGGGTCCACCTGTGAGTGAGCCCACTGTGCGCTGAAATTCTTGAGTCGACCCCCCACCGCCCCTGAGTCCGCTTGTAAAGCCCCAACGTCATGCTGAGGGCTTTGCAGAAGCCGGGGAGGGCTTCTGCTCCTGGGAGGGAGCTGCTTGGTGCACTCTCTTACCCTTTCCTTTGCCTCGGGGCAGATATGACTGTCCTTTTGCCCGCTTGTTCTTATAGGAACGAAAGGACTGCGGCTGAAAAGACGGTGTCTTTTTCTGTTGGGAGGGGACCTGAGGTAAAAAGGTGGATTTCCCGGCTGTTGCCGTGGCCACCAAATCCGATAGACCGACCCCAAATAATTCCTCCCCTTTATACGGCAATACTTCCATATGCCGTTTGGAATCCGCATCACCTGACCACTGTCGCGTCCATAAACTTCTTCTGGCAGATATGGACATCGCACTTACTCTCGATGCCAGAGTGCAAATATCCCTCTGAGCATCTCGCATATAAAGAAAAGCATCCTTTAATTGCTCTATAGTCAATAAAATACTGTCCTTATCCAGGGTATCAATATTTTCAGTCAGGGAATCCGACCAAACCACCCCAGCACTGCACATCCATGCTGAGGCGATGGCTGGTCGCAGTATAACACCAGTATGAGTGTATATACTTTTCAGGGTAGTTTCCAGCCTCCTATCAGCTGGATCCTTGAGGGCGGCCGTTTCAGGAGACGGTAACGCCACTTGTTTTGATAAGCGTGTGAGTGCCTTATCCACCCTAGGGGGTGTTTCCCAGCGCGCCCTAACCTCTGGCGGGAAAGGATATAATGCCAATAACTTCTTTGAAATTAGCAGTTTTCTATCGGGGTTAACCCACGCTTCATCACACACTTCATTCAATTCCTCTGATTCAGGAAAAACTACAGGTAGTTTTTTCAGACCCCACATAATACCCCTTTTTGTGGTACTTGCAGTATCAGAGATATGCAAAGCCTCCTTCATTGCCGTGATCATATAACGTGTGGCCCTACTGGAAAATACGTTTGTTTCTTCACCGTCGACACTAGATTCGGTGTCCGTGTCTGGGTCTGTGTCGACCGACTGAGGTAAAGGGCGTTTTACAGCCCCTGACGGTGTCTGAGACGCCTGGACAGGTACTAACTGGTTTGCCGGTCGTCTCATGTCGTCAACCGACTTTTGCAGCGTGCTGACATTATCACGTAATTCCATAAACAAAGCCATCCATTCCGGTGTCGACTCCCTAGGGGGTGACATCACCATTACCGGCAATTGCTCCGCCTCCACACCAACCTCGTCCTCATACATGTCGACACACACGTACCGACACACAGCAGACACACAGGGAATGCTCTTATCGAAGACAGGACCCCACTAGCCCTTTGGGGAGACAGAGGGAGAGTTTGCCAGCACACACCCAAGCGCTATAAATATATAGGAACAACCCTACAGAAGTGTTGTTTCCTTTATAGCAGCTTAATATATCAATATCACCAAAAAAGTGCCCCCCCTCTCTGTTTTTTTACCCTGTTTCTGTAGTGCAGTGCAGGGGAGAGTCCTGGGAGTCTTCCTCGCAGCGGAGCTGTGCAGGAAAATGGCGCTGTGTGCTGAGGAGATAGGCCCCGCCCCCTATTTCGGCGGGCTCTTCTCCCGGTGTTTGTGAGACCTGGCAGGGGTTAAATACATCCATATAGCCCCAGGGGCTATATGTGATGTATTTTTAGCCAGAACAAGGTATTATCATTGCTGCCCAGGGCGCCCCCCCCCAGCGCCCTGCACCCTCAGTGACCGCTGGTGTGAAGTGTGCTGACAACAATGGCGCACAGCTGCAGTGCTGTGCGCTACCTCATGAAGACTGAAAAGTCTTCTGCCGCCGGTTTCTGGACCTCTTCACTTTTCGGCATCTGCAAGGGGGTCGGCGGCGCGGCTTCGGGACCGGACTCCATGGCTGGGCCTGTGTTCGATCCCTCTGGAGCTAATGGTGTCCAGTAGCCTAAGAAGCCAATCCATCCTGCACGCAGGTGAGTTCACTTCTTCTCCCCTAAGTCCCTCGTTGCAGTGAGCCTGTTGCCAGCAGGACTCACTGAAAATAAAAAACCTAATAACTTTTTCTAAGCAGCTCTTTAGGAGAGCCACCTAGATGGCACCCTGCTCGGACGGGCACAAAAACCTAACTGAGGCTTGGAGGAGGGTCATAGGGGGAGGAGCCAGTGCACACCACCTAGTCCTAAAGCTTTTATTTTTGTGCCCTGTCTCCTGCGGAGCCGCTAATCCCCATGGTCCTGACGGAGTCCCAGCATCCACTAGGACGTCAGAGAAAATACTTTGGGATGAAAATGACCCCCAAATTCTATGATTTAAGCTGTTTTTTAGGGTTTTTTGAAAAAAACACCCGAATCCAAAACACACCCGAATCCGACAAAAAAAATTCGGTGAGGTTTTGCCAAAACGCGTTCGAACCCAAAACACGGCCACGGAACCGAACCCAAAACCCGAAAAATTTCCGGTGCACATCTCTAATTACTATACTCACACAGCTGCACCTGTTGCTACACTAACCCTGCAGAACCCGTTACTACACACATACAGCAGAACCAGTTACTACAGTCACACAACAGCACTCGTTACTACACACACAGCAGCACCCCCTACTACACTCACACAGCAGCACCCTTTACAGCACACACACAGCAGCACCCCTTACTACACACACAGCAGCACCCCTTACTACACACACAGGCCGCACCCCTTACTACACACACATGGCAGCACCCGTTAACTACCCTCATCTAGCAGTCATAAGCCATTCATTTATCAATTTCAACATCACAGTGCCCACTAACACATTCACCTCCCCACATATACAAACACACAGTACACACACAAAGTACACACACACACATATACATACACACACACAGCACACACTAGACACACATAAAGTACATACACCCACAGTACACACTATACACATAAGAAGTATACATGCCCCCACCACGTGTACACACTCAGTACACACACACCACCACATATACACACACAGTACAAACTACACACACACACCTCCACCACCACATATACATACACACAGTACACATTACTTCCACACACAAAGTACACACAAACAACCCCAACACACCATATACACACAAACACAGTTTACTTTTAAAATCTGGTGTAATCCAATTTATTTATTAGGATATAATGCAGAAAATCTCCATATTATTTAGTTTATATGGTTTATATAATGCTGATGGTCCTACTACCGGTATACATAGACAGTACAATACATGACAAAAAAAACAAGAAACATTTAAAATGACATTTGAATAATGTGATGGCAAGAAGAAATATTTTTGCTGTCCTATTTGATTGGGGAAAAATCTGAATATAGGTAGATACACCTTGTGCGGTTTACTCTCCCTTCAGTGCTTTTGTACCTCTACAAACAGGTAAAAATGGGAAAAATGTATTCCTTAGGTTGAATTGCTTAGGAAAAATAGGGGAAAACAGGGATTTTTCTCCAATCAAATAGGTCAGCAGAAATATTACTTCTTGCCACTGCATTATAAATGTTTTCATGTTTCTTGTTTTTTGTCATGTATTGTACTGTCTATGTATGTATACCGGTATTAGGACCATCTACTCTGAGTCCCTACGCAACCACACGACACCCCTCCCCGCCCCCCCGTACAACCAGAAGTGGACGGACGTTTAATAGCTCCAGGTAACGGAGCTATGAGCTGAGCCAGCAGCATGTGTAGACCAGGAGCATGTGCGGTGCCAGCAACCACTCTACAACACACCCGGTGACTCCTAGCCTGCACACCAAAGTCACAGCCTTCTCCCCAGATCCATCGGGCAGGTAGGAGGGGCGAGTCACCCGCTCCCCCGGCTCCTATAAACACTATCAGCTTGCTGCATCAATGGAATCTCAAATTAGAATTACACTGAATGGAAGGTCAGTTGAAAGTGCACATACTATTAGACCAGGACCATGCCTTGCAAGTTATTGCCCTTTAAAAAGAGTCAGAGTTCAGCCAGTATTCCACACGCCCGCCAATCTCAGGCGTCATTATATCCGGTCCATGATGTCAGTAAGGAAAGAGCCACTATATGATATGACCTTATCTATCTTGGTACATAGAACGCAGGATGTCAGCTATGAATTATGCCATGCTTACATTTGATGTGCAGATTGAATCTTGTAGATTATCAATTTTCCATTGTGATCTGTTAAAATGGATACACACTATAAGAAAATTGATCACTATCCAAAAAAACACTCCAATACGACGAGTGATTATTGGAATGGTGCGCACCAATTTCTTACTCAGTGTGTACTCTACAATGGGATTGGGAGGTCGGGAAGGAGATAGCCTGTGCAACGCCCTATACTCCGCCCCCCTGATCTGACCATTGCAGGAGCGTTTGAAGCCATTTATCAGCTACTGCTTCTGCATACAAGCCATGCAATTATTGGGCCAATCAGACAATTATTAGCTGATCTGCTCGAATTGGATAACGTGTACTCAGCTTAGAAACAGATTTCTTTATAATATCAAGTGTAACAATCACTAGTAGATTATTGCAAACACACATTGTTATATATTCTCCAAGCTGTACAAAACACTAAGAACACATTAAATTACCACAATAATTTGCATGTGATTCAGCGGCAGATTTATTAAGCCTAGCGAAGTGATAAATTGCACCGAGATATAGTACCAGCCAATCAGCTCCTAACTGCCATGTTACAGGCTGGGTTTGAAAAATTACAGTTAGGAGCTGATTGGTTGGTGCTTTATCACCTTCCACTTTATCACTTCACCGAGCTTAATAAATCTGCCCTAGAGTTGCTAAATTACAGTTAGCCCAATAAATTTAACTAAAGCACTGACTTCAGAACCAGACTGTAAATCTGAATGTTCCCGATTATGATATATGCTAGATAATAACTGACTGACCACATTACTTGTCAGTATTCTCAATTATCTATACCATGACTCAGTTTTTTTATGTTTTGCAGCTTTCTGGATATAACAAAAGTTACATAACCACATTGCTGCATGACAGGCCCTTTATACAATACTTTCCTTCTTCAGCTAAATATTTGCTTAAATTTGTGACTGCTGCTCAGTTGGTCATCCCCACAGCAAAGGATGAACAGAACGTAGGGCACTAAAGTAGTACTGTACTCGCATTCATGTATATTTAACTATAGCTTCCCATCCACTTTTTACCTTAATGGACAGACAGCAGCCAACAGAAGAAACACCCATACCACCACATATAAACACTACACACAAAGTACACACACCTCCACCACATATATACACACACAGTACACACCCACCACCTCATATACACACACAAAGTACACACCTCCACCACCTCATATATATATATATATATATATACACACACACACACACACACACACACACACACACACACAGTACACTACACCCCCCCCCACCACCACATATATACACACACAAAGTACACACCTCCACCACCTCATATACACACACACACACACACACACACACACACACACACACACCATATACACACAGTACACTACACACACCTAATGTACACACACACCCCCACCACCACACACACACACACACACACACTACACACCCACCACCATATATACACACACACACACCTCCACCACCACATATACACACACCATATACAGAGTACACTACACACACCTAATGTACACACACACACCCACCATATACACACAGTACAGTACACACATTCAGTACACACACACACACCACACAAACTGTATACACACATTACTCAAGAAGCCATCACTACACTTGCCAAGTTGCCAGGCTTCTGGTTCCTGCAACAGCAGCTCTCCGTGCAGTCTGGAGGGGCGGAGCTTGGGCCTGTGAGTGAGAGCAGGACCCCGGAGGAGAGACTGGAGAGGGAGGGTCGGCCAGCACACTGCCTGCACGGCTCCGTTCCGTTCCTTCTCTCAGGTGAGAGTGCTTGAGCCGGAGGAGGAGGGGACATGGGAGAGAGGACGCTGCTGGCAGTCTGTGACAGGAAAACGTTTTTTCCTGTCAATGCTGTCAGTTTGCTGTGGGCCTATTTTCAATGGGGGGCCTGGAGCTGCAGCTCCATCCGCCCCATTGTTAATCCGGCCCTGCCTGCGGATGTAAAAATAAGAATTTACTTACCGATAATTCTATTTCTCGGAGTCCGTAGTGGATGCTGGGGTTCCTGAAAGGACCATGGGGAATAGCGGCTCCGCAGGAGACAGGGCACAAAAAAGTAAAGCTTTACTAGGTCAGGTGGTGTGCACTGGCTCCTCCCCCTATGACCCTCCTCCAGACTCCAGTTAGGTACTGTGCCCGGACGAGCATACACAATAAGGGAGGCATTTTGAATCCCGGGTAAGACTCATACCAGCCACACCAATCACACCGTACAACTTGTGATCTAAACCCAGTTAACAGTATGACAACAGAAAGGGCCTCTTAAAGATGGCTCCTTAACAATAACCCGAATTAGTTAACAATAACTATGTACAAGTATTGCAGATAATCCGCACTTGGGATGGGCGCCCAGCATCCACTACGGACTCCGAGAAATAGAATTATCGGTAAGTAAATTCTTATTTTCTCTATCGTCCTAAGTGGATGCTGGGGTTCCTGAAAGGACCATGGGGATTATACCAAAGCTCCCAAACGGGCGGGAGAGTGCGGATGACTCTGCAGCACCGAATGAGAGAACTCCAGGTCCTCCTTTGCCAGGGTATCAAATTTGTAAAATTTTACAAACGTGTTCTCCCCCGACCACGTAGCTGCTCGGCAGAGTTGTAATGCCGAGACCCCTCGGGCAGCCGCCCAAGATGAGCCCACCTTCCTTGTGTAGTGGGCTTTTACAGTTTTAGGCTGTGGCAGGCCTGCCACAGAATGTGCAAGTTGAATTGTGTTACAAATCCAACGAGCAATCGACTGCTTAGAAGCAGGTGCGCCCAACTTGTTGGGTGCATACAATATAAACAGCGAGTCAGATTTTCTGACTCCAGCCGTCCTTGCAATGTATATTTTTAAGGCTCTGACAACGTCCAACAACTTGGAGTCCTCCAAGTCGCTAGTGGCCGCAGGCACCACAATAGGTTGGTTCAGATGAAATGCTGATACCACTTTAGGGAGAAAATGCGGACGAGTCCGCAGTTCTGCCCTATCCGAATGGAAGATTAGATAAGGACTTTTATAAGATAAAGCCGCCAATTCAGATACTCTCCTGGCAGAGGCCAGGGCTAGTAACATAGTCACTTTCAATGTGAGATATTTCAAATCCACCTTTTTCAATGGTTCAAACCAATGGGATTTGAGGAAATCTAAAACTACATTTAGATCCCACGGTGCCACCGGAGGCACCACAGGAGGCTGTATATGCAGTACTCCCTTGACAAAAGTCTGGACCTCAGGGACAGAGGCCAATTCTTTTTGGAAGAATATTGACAGGGCCGAAATTTGAACCTTAATGGCTCCCAATTTGAGACCCATAGATAATCCTGATTGCAGGAAATGTAGGAAACGACCCAGTTGGAATTCCTCCGTCGGAACCCTCCGATCCTCGCACCACGCTACATATTTTCGCCAAATGCGGTGATAATGTTTCACGGTGACTTCCTTCCGTGCCTTAATCAAGGTAGGAATGACTTCTTCTGGAATGCCTTTCCCTTTTAGGATCTGGCGTTCAACCGCCATGCCGTCAAACGCAGCCGCGGTAAGTCTTGAAAAAGACAGGGACCCTGCTGTAGCAGGTCCCTTCTCAGAGGTAGAGGCCACGGTTCGTCCGTGAGCATCTCTTGAAGTTACGGATACCAAGTCCTTCTCGGCCAATCCGGAACCACTAGTATTGTTCTTACTCTTCTTTGCCGTATGATCTTCAATACCTTTGGTATGAGCGGCAGAGGAGGAAACACATACACTGACTGGTACACCCAAGGAGTTACCAGTGCGTCCACAGCTATTGCCTGTGGATCTCTTGACCTGGCGCAATATTTGTCCAGTTTCTTGTTGAGGCGAGACGCCATCATGTCTACAATTGGTCTTTCCCAACGGTCTATTAACATGTTGAAGACTTCTGGATGTAGACCCCACTCTCCCGGATGAAGATCGTGTCTGCTGAGGAAGTCTGCTTCCCAGTTGTCCACGCCCGGGATGAACACTGTTGACAGTGCTATCACGTGATTCTCCGCCCAGCGAAGAATCTTGGCAGCTTCTGCCATTGCACTCCTGCTTCTTGTGCCGCCCTGCCTGTTTACATGGGCGACCGCCGTGATGTTGTCCGACTGAATCAACACCGGCTTTCCTTGCAGGAGAAGTTCCGCCTGGCTTAGAGCATTGTAGATTGCTCTTAGTTCCAGAATGTTTATGTGAAGAGACTTTTCCAGACTCGTCCATACTCCCTGGAAGTTTCTTCCTTGTGTGACTGCTCCCCAGCCTCTCAGGCTGGCGTCCGTGGTCACCAGGATCCAATCCTGAATGCCGAATCTGCGGCCTTCTAATAGGTGAGCCTTCTGCAACCACCACAGAAGTGACACCCTTGTCTTTGGTGACAGGGTTATTCGCAGGTGCATCTGCAGATGCGACCCTGACCATTTGTCCAACAGATCCCTTTGGAATATTCTTGCATGGAATCTGCCGAATGGAATTGCTTCGTAAGAAGCCACCATTTTTCCCAGGACTCTTGTGCATTGATGTACTGACACTTTTCCTGGTTTTAGGAGGTTCCTGACCAGATCGGATAACTCCTTGGCTTTTTCCTCTGGAAGGAAAACCTTTTTCTGAACCGTGTCCAGAATCATTCCTAGGAACAGCAGACGAGTTGTCGGGATTAAATGGGATTTTGGAATATTCAGAATCCACCCGTGTTGTCTTAGCACCTCTTGAGATAGTGCTAAAGCTGTCTCCAGCTGTTCTCTGGACCTTGCCCTTATTAGGAGATCGTCCAAGTATGGGATAACTAATACGCCTTTTCTTCGAAGAAGAATCATCATCTCGGCCATTACCTTGGTAAAGACCCGAGGCGCCGTGGACAATCCGAACGGCAGCGTCTGAAACTGATAGTGACAGTTTTGAACAATGAACCTGAGGTACCCCTGGTGTGCGGGGTAAATCGGAACGTGTAGATACGCATCCTTGATGTCCAAGGATACCATAAAGTCCCCTTCTTCCAGGTTCGCTATCACTGCTCTGAGTGACTCCATCTTGAACTTGAACTTTTTTATGTAGAGGTTCAAGGACTTCAGATTTAGAATAGGCCTTACCGAGCCATCCGGCTTCGGTACCACAAATAGAGTGGAATAATACCCCTTTCCTTGTTGTAATAGGGGTACTTTGACTATCACCTGCTGAGCGTACAGCTTGTGAATGGCTTCCAACACCCTCTCCCTTTCGGAAGAGACGGTTGGTAAGGCAGACTTCAGGAAACGATGAGGAGGATCCGTCTCTAATTCCAACCTGTACCCCTGAGATATTATCTGCAGGATCCAGGGGTCTACCTGCGAGTGAGCCCACTGCGCGCTGTAATTTTTGAGACGGCCCCCCACTGTCCCCGAGTCCGCTTGAGAGGCCCCAGCGTCATGCTGAGGTTTTTGCAGGAGCCGGGGAGGGCTTCTGTTCCTGGGAAGGAGCTGCCTGTTGGTGTCTCTTCCCTCTTCCTCTGCCTCGTGGCAGGTACGACAAGCCCTTTGCTCTCTTATTTTTGTAGGAGCGAAAAGGCTGTGGTTGAAAGGTCGGTGCCTTTCTCTGTTGGGGAGTGACTTGAGGTAAAAAAGTGGATTTCCCGGCAGTAGCCGTGGCCACCAAGTCTGATAGACCAACTCCAAATAACTCCTCCCCTTTATACGGCAAAACCTCCATGTGACGTTTTGAATCCGCATCGCCTGTCCACTGTCGTGTCCATAAGGCTCTTCTGGCTGAAATGGACATAGCACTCACCCGAGATGCCAGTGTGCAAATATCCCTCTGTGCATCACGCATATAGATAAATGCATCCTTTATTTGTTCTAACGACAGTAAAACATTGTCCCTATCTAGGGTATCAATATTTTCAATCAGGGATTCTGACCAAACTACTCCAGCACTGCACATCCAGGCAGTTGCTATAGCTGGTCGTAGTATAACACCTGCATGTGTGTATATATTCTTTTGAATAACTTCCATCTTTCTATCTGATGGATCCTTAAGTGCGGCCGTCTCAGGAGAGGGTAACGCCACTTGTTTGGATAAGCGTGTGAGCGCCTTGTCCACCTTAGGGGGTGTTTCCCAGCGCGCCCTAACCTCTGGCGGGAAAGGGTATAATGCCAATAACTTTTTTGAAATTATCAACTTTTTATCAGGAGCAACCCACGCTTCATCACACACGTCATTTAATTCTTCTGATTCAGGAAAAACTGTTTGTAGTTTTTTCACACCATACATAATACCCTGTTTTACGGTATCTGTAGTATCAGCTAAATGTAACGTCTCCTTCATTGCCAAAATCATATAACGTGTGGCCCTACTGGAAAATACGTTTGAATTTCTACCGTCGTCACTGGAATCAGTGCCCGTGTCTGGGTCTGTGTCGACCGACTGAGGCAAAGGGCGTTTTACAGCCCCTGACGGTGTTTGAGGCGCCTGGACAGGCATTAATTGATTGTCCGGCCGCCTCATGTCCTCAACTGACTGTTTAAGGGAAGATAAACCATCACGTAATTCCACAAATAAAGGCATCCATTCTGGTGTCGACCCCCTGGGGGGTGACATCTGCATATTTGGCAATTGCTCCGCCTCCACACCAATATCGTCCTCATACATGTCGACACCACGTACCGACACACACCGCAAACTCACAGGGAATGCTCTAATGAAGACAGGACCCACTAGCCCTTTTGGGGAGACAGAGGGAGAGTCTGCCAGCACACACCACAAAGCGCTATATATACAAGGGATATCCTTATATTAAGTGCTCCCTTATAGCTGCTTTAATATATATATATATAGCCATTAATGTGCCCCCCCTCTCTGTTTTACCCTGTTTCTGTAGTGCAGTGCAGGGGAGAGACCTGGGAGCCGTTCTGACCAGCGGAGCTGTGACAGAAAATGGCGCCGTGTGCTGAGGAGATAGGCCCCGCCCCTTTTTCGGCGGGTTCTTCTCCCGCTATTTTTCCAGTCAGGCAGGGGTTAAATATCTCCATATAGCCCCTATGGGCTATATGTGAGGTATTTTTAGCCTTGTATAAGGTTTATATTTGCCTCTCAGAGCGCCCCCCCCCAGCGCTCTGCACCCTCAGTGACTGCCCAGTGAAGTGTGCTGAGAGGAAAATGGCGCACAGCTGCAGTGCTGTGCGCTACCTTATGAAGACTGAGGAGTCTTCAGCCGCCGGTTTCCGGACCTCTTCACGCTTCAGCATCTGCAAGGGGGTCGGCGGCGCGGCTCCGGGACCGGACTCCACGGCTGGGCCTGTGTTCGATCCCTCTGGAGCTAATGGTGTCCAGTAGCCAAGCAGCAAATCCACTCTGCATGCAGGTGAGTTTACTACTTTCCCCCTAAGTCCCACGTTGCAGTGATCCTGTTGCCAGCAGGACTCACTGTAAAGAAAAAAACCTAAACTAAACTTTCTCTAAGCAGCTCTTTAGGAGAGCCACCTAGATTGCACCCTTCTCGTTCGGGCACAAAATCTAACTGGAGTCTGGAGGAGGGTCATAGGGGGAGGAGCCAGTGCACACCACCTGACCTAGTAAAGCTTTACTTTTTTGTGCCCTGTCTCCTGCGGAGCCGCTATTCCCCATGGTCCTTTCAGGAACCCCAGCATCCACTTAGGATGATAGAGAAATGATACATGGCGCTGGTAAAATCGCATCCTGCAATGCAACCTTGGGCGCTAACATTTCTCCCAGATCACATTGGAAGTGCAATTTTTGATAAATGCCGACCTTAAAGAGAAACATCAACAAACTATCCCCTTATAAATAATTCTAAGGGACCCATTTATCAACGAGTTTTAGCTATTTAAAACTTGTTACATATGATAAATAGTGCTTCAGCCAACCAGCTCCCAACTGTTATGTGTTTGAAAAATGACAGCTGAAAGTTGATTGGCTGAAGCACCATTTATCATACGCAACAAGCTTTAAATAGCTAAAACATGTTGATAAATGGGCCCCTAAGTCTTTAAATGTATATTTTGTGCAGCTAAGATTTTCCACATTTAACATGGACCACCCACATGGGGGCTGTGTGATAAGGTAATGTCACTTGTTTAGTACAGTGCAATGACTGTATATGCAGTAAGATCTAAACGATTCGCTGGCAACAATTTTCTGGGATTTATGTGCTATGTTACTATTACCCAAACTAACAGCACTAAATAAGAAATTATTATATTCAGATCAAATGTATCTTTCTTGAGTAAACACAAGACATGGTGCACAGTGGTTTTTAACCACTAATTTTTCTATTTTGATTTTAATATTTCTGCTGATTATACTATATGTACATTTCCAGGGAGGAGGCAGAGCGTTGTGGGGGCGGAGCGAAGTGAACAGTGGGCGGTGCGGCACGAACGGGGGCGTGTCGGCATGCGTTCCAAAGGATTTGCTATCCTTACTGAATTAGCCCCTATATGTGTACTCCACTGAGACCTACATTTTTGTTGCTATTTGTATCTCTTTGGTATAATAAATGACCAGCAAACTAGATCAAATAGATTATCACCTGTGCATGATTAAAGAAATCCACAAAACACGTCCTGCTGGTGGCATCAGAGAACTGGAGTTGAGAGTCACTGTTCTACAGAAATCCTTAAGAAGCCTGGATGGGATGCAGTTAAAATGCCGGCTGTCGGGATCCTGGCATTCAGGATACCGACGCCGAAATCCCGCCAGCTGACAAAGCCACCAGCAGCTAGGGCTATTCCGGCTAATCACACTCTATGGGTGTCCACAAAACCCACAGCGTGGGAATAGATCCTGTGGCGAGTGCAGTGAGCCCGCAAGGGAACTCTTAGCACTCGCCCCGCTGCCAGCATTCTGGTAGGCAGGATGCCGCTGTCGGATATTTTCAGCCGGCATCTCATCCACTGGGATAACGTATGTAATCCAGCCCGGATATGGGGAAGTTACAGAATAAACTCAGGGCCACACTCATTGAAATAATGTCTCTTCCTTAGTTACTATAGTCTGGTGATCTCAGGCCATGACACACTACATTACAGAAACCATTCCTCCCAACTGTCCCCATTTTGGCAGGACGAGCCCCCATTTTTCGGGCACTGTCCCGCTGTCCCACCCTTTCACTAGCTGCTCTACTTAGCATGCACACAGCATGTAATCTGAGAGAGGGAGGGTCTGGAGGCATGGCCAGCAGTTTCCTGAGCGCTTGGCATGCCCCCTCTGTGATGAAAATAGGGGCTGGGTATGCCACCACTGTGATGAAAATAGGGTCGAGGCTCACGACTGAGGCATTTCCAGTGAGGCCGGACCCCTAACCGCGAGGACCCGTCCCCTTTGTGTGAGGCTCTGCCCCCTCATTTCAGGCGTGTGTTTTTGTTGGGTGCTTAGTGTCCCACTACGTGATGGAGTAAAGTTGGGAGGTATGCAGGAAGTGTAAAGAAATCCAGAGATTGGGGTTCTCCCTCATTCTGGCTTTAATAAAGTTATTGCTGACATCATTTGATGGTTGTTGTCAACATACATAGGTATTGGAATAAGGGGGAGACAAGGGGGCGCCTCACCCCCTCCAAAAACTTCACTTATGCCAGTCAATGTACTGGGTCGCGAGGCTCCATATAGGGTTATGAACAGGGCCAGCTCTGCGCTCTTCTCACCTCTCACTTCATATGTTTCTCACCTCTGCCCCCTCATCTCCCCTTTTGTTCCTTCTCTCTCGCCACCTTGCTCCAACCCCTCCACTCCCTCCCCTTGCAGCACCCCCTAACTGCCCAACCCTCCATTTCACACTGGATTCAGCTGAAAATGTCTCATTACCCTCCATGCACATCCTCAGACAGGGTGGAATCTATGAGTAGATCCTGTGTATCCCTCCTCGATAAAAGCCACTCACGCACGCACTTTACAGATGTCTGAGGGCACAGTGGCAGTGGCTCCAAAATGAGCCTGTCCGTGTGATGTGCTTGGAGTGGAGCAAGACTCATGCACATGCGTGGCCCTGCCAACCACACATGCACCATATTCATTGCCAGGTAGTGTTCTGGTAGAACGCTCCAGCTGCTAAATTTGCAATCTGTTACAGGGGCAAAGCTCAGGAATGCTTCACATTTTGGAGCTTGCTGAATCTGACAGCATCGCATTCTGTCACGATCCGGGTATCTGGACGCCATTACTTACCCTTCAGATGCCTCCTAAGGCTGGCTCAGCGTTCCAGGACCGGATCCCGCTGTTCCTGAGTTTCCACATGCAGAATGTCAGAGTGGTGATTTCATCAGCCGCGGCCTCCGCTGTGCCCGCGTGGTTAAATGTGCGCTTGTCAGTCTGGCGTCTCCTGTCTCCTGTGGCCGGCGTCGCCATTACTGTTTCAATTCTCACATGGATTACAAACCAAACTTCCCTCCAAGTGTCTGCATGGGCGCAGCCATCTTGGATTTTGTCATCTGAGCATTTCCACCAATCTGCTGTCTGTATTGTTGATTTGCATAATTGCCTAGCCAACCCCTTCCTTGCTGCAGGTATAAGTAAGCTGTGCCTGAGCAAGGAAGGCGTCAGTGCTTTGGTTGTCTAACCTAGTTCCAGTTTGTCTCTCTCCTGTGGTTGTCTTCCAGGTTCCAGCTCCTGTCTCCAGACTTCTGCTATAGAGACCCGCACCAGCATTACATCTGCGGTGTAGCCTGACTCTCCGATCCATTCTGGACTCACCTGTTTTCAGCAAACAATCACCTGCTTCCAGCCCAGCTTCCAGCAGTGTACAGCTTCTCTTAAAGGGCCGGTGTCCTTTCTGCAGTTTACCACTCTCCACCGGTATTATTATTTCACCGCTCTCAAACAATCACCTGCTTCCAGCCCAGCTTCCAGCAGTGTACAGCTTCTCTTAAAGGGCCGGTGTCCTTTCCGCAGTTTACCACTCTCCACCGGTATTATTATTTCACCGCTCTCAAACTCCAAACTTCATTATTATTTCATCGCTCTCAAGTTCGTTTATTATTTAACTGGTCCCAGCCAGTATCCACTCCGTACCAACAACAGTCTGGTTCCAGCCAGTATCCTCAGCAGCCGTTTTATCTTCAACAGCCTTTCCTGGAACACCGGCTGGTACGATCCTGGGTTCTCTCCATTGCTACAGTCAGGCCTGGTAAGGACTTTCCAACTAGAAGATTATAAGAACTGTCTCACACTACCAGTGCCTGTGGCCCTTGCCACCCTGTAGTACCCAGGAATTGTATTTATCCTCTGTTGACTTTTATGTTTCCTTTTACTGCTGCTGTGTTACGGAGTTTGTCATAATAAACATCATTGACTTTTATCCTGGTTGTCGTGGTCACGCCTTCGGGCAGTTATTCTACATGTTACTTACATGTCTAGGGGTCTGATACAACCTCCCAGGTTCCGTTACATCTCAGCCCCTACAACTGAGGCTGCCTCCCGTCAGCTCAGGCCCTCAGTTGTGACAGTAAGCACTGACCTAATGAATCCAGCCGGAGACCAGGATCAAGCGGCCAGGCCAATGCAAGAACTGGCAGCCCGACTTGAACATCAGGAAGCTGCACAGGGCCACATCATCCGCTGTCTCCAGGATCTCTCTACACGGCTGGATGGGATTCAAACGACCCTCCGTGGACCTGGCACGTCCGGTGCGTCCACTACAGTGACACCAGCTGTAACCCCACCAACCTTACCCATTTCCAGTCCACATCTTCATCTTCCAACGCCAGCAAAATTTGATGGATCTCCAAGGTTCTGCAGGGGATTTCTCAATCAATGTGAAATCCACTTTGAGCTTCTACCTGGCAATTTCTTCAGTGACCGTACCAAAATTGCCTATATCATCTCCCTTCTCAGTGGCTCAGCCCTTGACTGGGCATCACCTTTATGGGAGAAGTCTGATCTCCTGCTATCCTCCTATACTGACTTTGTAGCTACATTCAGGCGCATCTTCGACGAGCCAGGCCGGATAACATCTGCTTCATCTGAGATTCTCCGTTTACGCCAGGGAACACGTACTGTGGGACAGTATCTTATACAGTTTAAAATCCTGGCATCCGAACTGGCATGGAACGACGAGGCCCTGTATGCTGCATTCTGGCATGGCTTATCAGAACGCATCAAGGATGAGTTAGCTACCAGAGACTTGCCCTCTAAGTTGGATGAGCTAATTTCTCTTTGCACGAAGGTTGATCTACGTTTCAGAGAGAGAGCAACTGAGCGAGGAAGATCATCTACTCCTAAATCTTCTGCTCCTCCTCCTTGTCAACCATCTCCATCCAAGGATGAGCCTATGCAAATTAGTCGTTCTCGTCTATCTCCCGCTGAGCGCCGAAGACGTCTCTCTGAGTCTCTCTGTCTCTACTGTGCAGCTCCGTCGCACACTATCAATGCCTGTCCCAAACGTCCGGGAAACTCCAGATCCTAGCTCGCCAAGGAGAGGGCCGGCTAGGAGTAATGATCTCCTCTCCATCTCCTCATGACTGTAACCTCCCAGTGTCGCTCCAAATTGCTCAACGTTACAGGAACGTCATTGCCCTCCTTGATTCCGGAGCAGCTGGGAATTTCATAACCGAAGCTTATGTTAAACGGTGGTCCCTACCCACCGAGAGACTGTCCTCGTCCATCTCTTTGACTGCCGTGGATGGCAGCAAGATTTTTGACGCAGTCATTTCCTTAAGGACTCTTCCAGTTCGTCTGAGAGTGGGAGTTCTTCATTCTGAGTATATTTCTTTTTTAGTGATTCCAAGAGCCACACATCCAGTGGTTTTAGGCCTTCCATGGCTCCGTCTCCACAACCCATCAATTGACTGGACGACTACGCAAATACTGGCATGGGGTCCCTCCTGTGCTGAGACTTGTTTAGCCAAAGTTCTTCCTGTTTGTTCTTCCTTCCCCAGGTCATCTGATGTTCCGCCTCCTCCATATCAAGACTTCACGGACGTGTTCAGTAAAGCCTCTGCTGATATCCTTCCTCCTCATAGAGAATGGGACTGCCCAATCGACCACATTCCAGGGAAGGTTCCACCGCGAGGCCGAACTTATCCGTTGTCTCTGCCTGAGACACACTCCATGGAAGAGTACATCAAAGAGAACCTGGCGAAGGGTTTCATCCGACCATCTTCTTCTCCAGCCGGCGCAGGCTTCTTCTTCGTTAAGAAGAAAGACGGTGGTCTGCGTCCGTGCATCGACTACAGAGGTCTGAACGACATTACCGTCAAGAACCGATACCCTTTACCCCTGATTACCGAGCTCTTTGATAGAGTTAGTGGTGCAACTATTTTCACAAAGCTGGACTTGAGGGGTGCCTACAATCTCATCCGAATCCGTGAGGGTGACGAGTGGAAGACCGCCTTTAACACCCGTGACGGACATTATGAGTACCTCGTCATGCCCTTCGGATTGAGCAATGCTCCAGCAGTCTTCCAGCACTTCGTGAATGAGATTTTCAGGGACATCTTGTACCGCCATGTCGTGGTTTATCTAGACGACATCCTCATCTTTGCTAATAATCTCGAAGATCATCGTTTCTGGGTAAAAGAGGTTCTTTCCCGTCTCCGTGTCAATCACCTCTATTGTAAATTGGAGAAGTGTGTGTTTGAAGTTAAAACCATTCCGTTTCTAGGTTACATTGTGTCCGGTTCCGGACTAGAGATGGATCCTGAGAAACTCCAAGCAATCCAGAATTGGCCTATACCCTAAAGCCTCAAAGGGGTCCAGAGGTTCTTAGGGTTCGCCAATTATTATAGAAAATTTATACGAGACTTTTCCACCATTGTGGCGCCTATCACTGCATTAACCAAGAAAGGTGTTAATCCGTCCAAGTGGTCCGAGGAAGCTACACAGGCCTTTCACCTTCTGAAGCAACGGTTCATCTCTGCACCAGTTCTGAAACAGCCCGACACCGACTCTCCTTTTATCTTAGAGGTAGATGCCTCCTCCGTTGGAGTAGGAGCAGTGTTATCCCAGAGGGCCAAAGATGGACATCTACATCCTTGCAGTTTCTTCTCCCGGAAGTTCTCCCCAGCTGAGCGCAACTATGCCATTGGCGATCAGGAGTTGCTAGCTATCAAGCTCGCTCTGGAGGAGTGGAGATACCTGTTGGAGGGAGCTTCCCACTCAATCACCATTCTTACCGACCACAAAAATCTTTTATATCTCAAAGGCGCACAATGTCTGAATCCTCGTCAGGCCAGATGGGCACTTTTCTTCTCTAGGTTTGACTTTAAACTCCAGTTCTGTCCGGGTTCTCAGAATCGTAAGGCCGATGCCCTTTCCCGCTCATGGGAGCAAGAAAATGAGTCCGAGTCTGCAGACAAGCATCCTATTATTAATCCGTTGGCATTCTCCACGGTAGGGATGGACTCTATGCCTCCACCAGGGAAAAGTTTTGTTAAGCCAGTTCTAAGGAAGAAGCTCATGCATTGGGCCCATGCTTCCCGTTTTGCTGGACATACAGGCATTCAGAAAACCCTTGAATTTATTTCTAGGTCCTACTGGTGGCCAACTCTGAAGAAGGACGTTATGGAATTTATTGCCTCCTGTCCAAAGTGTGCCCAACACAAAGTCTCCCGCCAGTCGCCTGCGGGGCAACTGGTTCCATTATCTGTTCCCCGTCGACCTTGGACCCATTTGTCGATGGACTTTGTTTCCGATCTACCTATCTGCAACAAGTTTAATACCATCTGGGTGGTAGTTGACCGGTTCACCAAGATGGCACATTTCATCCCTCTCACCGGTCTTCCGTCAGCTTCCAAGTTGGCTCAAGTGTTTATACAAGAGATCTTCCGACTTCACGGTCTTCCTGAAGAGATCATCTCGGATCGTGGAGTACAATTTGTAGCCAAATTTTGGCGAAGTTTGTGTCAAGCCCTCCAAGTCAAGTTAAAGTTTTCCACGGCTTACCATCCTCAGACCAATGGTCAAACCGAGAGGGTGAATCAGGACTTGGAGGCCTTCCTCCGTATATATGTGTCTTCCTCTCAAGATGACTGGGTTCAACTCCTTCCTTGGGCCGAGTTCAGCCACAACAATCAATACCATTCCTCATCTTCTTCTACACCATTCTTCATTAATTATGGATTCCACCCTAAAGTCCCAGAATTCCAACCACTTCCCGCAACTTCTGTTCCAGCAGTGGATGTCACCTTGCGTCAGTTTTCAAATAACTGGAGGAACGTCCGCGCAGCCCTGCTTAAAGCCTCATTCAGGTATAAGAAGTTTGCCGATAGAAAGCGTAGAGCGGTTCCTGCTCTCAAGGTGGGTGATCGTGTGTGGCTGTCCACAAAGAATTTGAGGTTGAGAGTTCCCAGCATGAAATTTGCACCTCGCTACATCGGACCCTTCAAGATTGAACAAGTCATCAATCCTGTTGCCTACAGGTTACAGTTACCATCCTTCTTGAAAATACCCAGGACTTTTCATGTTTCTTTGTTGAAACCGCTGATCCTGAATCGGTTTCATTCCGCACTTCCTCCAGCTCCCAAAGTTCAGACTCAACGGGGAGTCGAGTACGAGGTGGCCAAGATTTTGGACTCACGTTTCCGTTACGGTCAGTTACAATACCTCATTGACTGGAAGGGCTATGGTCCTGAAGAACGCTCTTGGACCAATGCCTCAGACGTCCATGCTCCTGCCTTGGTCCGAAATTTCCACGCAAAGTTTCCTTTAAAGCCTAAGAAGTGTCCTGGGGCCACTCCTAAAGGGGGGGGGTGCTGTCACGATCCGGGTATCTGGACGCCATTACTTACCCTTCAGATGCCTCCTAAGGCTGGCTCAGCGTTCCAGGACCGGATCCCGCTGTTCCTGAGTTTCCACATGCAGAATGTCAGAGTGGTGATTTCATCAGCCGCGGCCTCCGCTGTGCCCGCGTGGTTAAATGTGCGCTTGTCAGTCTGGCGTCTCCTGTCTCCTGTGGCCGGCGTCGCCATTACTGTTTCAATTCTCACATGGATTACAAACCAAACTTCCCTCCAAGTGTCTGCATGGGCGCAGCCATCTTGGATTTTGTCATCTGAGCATTTCCACCAATCTGCTGTCTGTATTGTTGATTTGCATAATTGCCTAGCCAACCCCTTCCTTGCTGCAGGTATAAGTAAGCTGTGCCTGAGCAAGGAAGGCGTCAGTGCTTTGGTTGTCTAACCTAGTTCCAGTTTGTCTCTCTCCTGTGGTTGTCTTCCAGGTTCCAGCTCCTGTCTCCAGACTTCTGCTATAGAGACCCGCACCAGCATTCCATCTGCGGTGTAGCCTGACTCTCCGATCCATTCTGGACTCACCTGTTTTCAGCAAACAATCACCTGCTTCCAGCCCAGCTTCCAGCAGTGTACAGCTTCTCTTAAAGGGCCGGTGTCCTTTCTGCAGTTTACCACTCTCCACCGGTATTATTATTTCACCGCTCTCAAACAATCACCTGCTTCCAGCCCAGCTTCCAGCAGTGTACAGCTTCTCTTAAAGGGCCGGTGTCCTTTCTGCAGTTTACCACTCTCCACCGGTATTATTATTTCACCGCTCTCAAACTCCAAACTTCATTATTATTTCATCGCTCTCAAGTTCGTTTATTATTTAACTGGTCCCAGCCAGTATCCACTCCGTACCAACAACAGTCTGGTTCCAGCCAGTATCCTCAGCAGCCGTTTTATCTTCAACAGCCCAGCCTTTCCTGGAACACCGGCTGGTACGATCCTGGGTTCTCTCCATTGCTACAGTCAGGCCTGGTAAGTGTTATGATTCCCGTACTCCAGACCAGATGAGATCTTATGGCAGAGGTCTGAGTACTGGAAAGATATGCTGGTTACGGGAACAGGGAAGCCTAGTAACCCCTGGCGCCCTAACTCCGTTGTCTCGCCCGTGTTATCAGAAATCCCCTGCGAGACTATGGTTGCTTGAGCCCATGGCAGCCGCGTTCGAAGGGCGGATTATGTGTGCCCAACCCCGATGCCCCCTCAGGTCTTAATGGGAGACAAAGGGAAATCCGAGACAGGGTGATAACAAGGGGCCCTCTGACTAAGCAACCAGGCCAGGGGTTACAAGCTATCTAACTTAACCAAAAGTATGTGCGGACAAACCGCCAGGGAAAAGGACAACCAAAGATCCACTGATCCGTTACTCCTATCCAGCACCGCTGGATACCAGAGTGGACTTGTGGGAGCGGAATCCTCCGCAAAAGCTCCGGAACACAATAAAACTAAATAATAAATAGTAAGCGGTCAAGCCGCAACACACGGCTACGCCGCGACTCACGAACACCACAGGATGTTAAAGGTGCTCGGTAGGACTCCAGGAATAGATGACAAATTCCGAGTACTGGATCACTGAGGACAGGAACAACCGAATTGAGCAGGACTGGAAACTCTCTGTAACTGACACAGCCAACAGGAAGCTAACACCGGCGTCTGTGAGAAGTCCTGAGAGTGCTTTTATTAGGAAACCCTCCAATCCGGATCCAGACAGGGTAATCATAATTATGCCGTGCAGCTGCATGCTGCACGGCCAGGATACAATTTGACCTGATTAATTAGACCTAGCAACGGGGAACGCGGTCCGACAGTGGCGTCCCCGTTGCTATGGTCTAAGCGGCTCCGTGCGCCCGGCGTCTAGCGTTGCTAGGGAGCCGGCGGCTGTCTGCCTGCGGCGTCCCTAGTTGCTAGGCGCCGGGCCGCACTGACGGGCGGACCCTCGGCGCCTAACAGTACCCCCCCCTTGAGGAGGGGTCAAGGAACCCCTAAGGCCAGGTTTTTGAGGAAATTCTCGAAAAAATGCCCTTTTGAGCCTCGGGGCATGGAGATCCTCGTCCAGGACCCAAGACCTTTCTTCTGGACCATAACCTCTCCAATGTACCAAAAAATAAAGCCGACCCCGGGACAACTTGGAATTGAGAACCTTCTCCACTAAGAACTCCTGCTGACCCTGTACGTCTATTGGTGATTTCCCCTGAGAGATCTTGCGAGGAAATTTACTGGACGAAACATATGGTTTTAACAAGGAGCAATGGAAGGTATTTCCGATCCGTAAAGTTTTTGGTAACCGTAACCGGAAAGCCACTGGATTGACTTTTTTGATAATATGAAATGGTCCAATGAATTTAGGACCCAATCTGGCTGAGGTTTGTCGAAGTTTAATGTTGCGAGTCGACAACCATACTCTATCTCCAACTTTAAAAGTGCACGGCCGCCGGAGCCTGTCAGAAATTTTTTTCTCCCGAAATGCCGCTTTTCTGAGAGCCAGGTGCACTTTTCTCCAAATGAGTTTGAGATGAGAGGTCAAGGTCAGTGAGGAGACAGAGGAATGTTGAAAAAAGGAATTAGCTCTGGGGTGAAAACCAAAAACTGTAAAAAATGGAGATACATTGGTGGAGGAATGACAGGCATTGTTGTAAGCAAACTCTGCTAACGGAAGAAACTCAGACCAGTCATTTTGGAGTTTGGCCGAGTACAAACGCAAATATTGTTTTAATGATTGATTGACTCGCTCAGTCTGCCCGTTGGATTGGGGATGGTAGCCAGACGTTAAAGATAATTTCATCTTCAATGAGGCACAAAAAGACTTCCAAAATTGTGCAATGAATTGTGGACCCCGATCAGAAACAATATCAGTGGGTAACCCATGGAGTCTGAAAACATGGCGGAGGAACAAGACTGCCAATCCCTGGGCAGATGGCAATCGGGGAAGAGCAATAAAATGGGCCATTTTGCTAAAACGGTCCACTACCACCCATATGACTCGGCATCCGGCTGACAGAGGAAGGTCCACCACAAAATCCATGGAAATATGAGACCATGGCCTAAGAGGAACATTCAAGGGCAAAAGTTGACCGATAGGCAAGGAACGGGGAACCTTATGCTGTGCACAGACCTGACAAGAAAAAACAAATTCCTTAATGTCTTTGGAAAGACCAGGCCACCATACCGAGCGGGAAACTAATTCAAAAGTTTTAGCGATCCCCGGATGCCCGGCAACTTTGCTATCGTGAAACTCCGTCAAAACCGTTGCTCTCAAAAACTCGGGGACAAAAAGACGACCAGCAGGAGTATTACCAGGAGCTTGATGTTGAAGCTGCTTCAACTGGGTAAATAAATCCTGTGTGAGGCCTGCCCGAATGACTGAAGACGGAAGTATGGGAGTAACAGGACTGTTGTCTTGAACTGGAAGAAAACTGCGTGACAGGGCATCTGCCTTGGTATTCTTGGAACCTGGCCTGAAGGTGATAATGAACTTGAAACGAGTAAAAAATAAAGCCCAACGAGCTTGCCGGGCATTCAGCCGTTTAGCTGATTCAATGTATTGAAGATTTTTGTGATCAGTCAAAACCGAAATGGTATGAGTGGCTCCTTCAAGCCAATGTCTCCACTCCTCGAAAGCCCATTTAATAGCCAGTAATTCCCGGTTACCAACATCGTAGTTGGATTCAGCAGATGAGAATTTCCTGGACATAAAGGCACAAGGATGTAATTCCAGGGAATCCGGATCCTTCTGAGACAGGATAGCCCCTACTCCAACCTCCGAGGCATCGACCTCAACAATGAAAGGCAATTCTGGGTTGGGATGTCTGAGGACAGGGGCTGAGACAAAGGCTTGTTTCAAGGCCTGAAAAGACAACTCCGCTTCACGTGACCAGTTGGTAGGATCTGCTCCCTTTTTAGTCAGTGCCACAATGGGAGCAACTAGGTCAGAGAAAGAGTGAATAAATCTTCTATAGTAATTCGCAAACCCTAAAAAGCGCTGAATTGCTTTTAAATTGGTGGGTTGCGCCCAACTAAGGATGGCTTGGAGCTTCTTTGGTTCCATACAGAATCCCCGAGGGGAAATAATGTACCCTAAAAAGGATACCTCCGTGACATGAAATTCACACTTCTCCAGCTTGGCATATAGGTGATTTTCACGTAATTTTTTTAGAACCTGACGCACCTGGGTAACATGTTGTTCTATAGAGTCAGAATATATCAAAATATCGTCTAAGTAGACTACAACGAATCTTCCAAGAAATTCACGGAGCACATCGTTAATGAGATCCTGGAAAACTGCCGGAGCGTTGGACAGGCCGAATGGCATAACCAGATACTCATAGTGGCCTGACTGAGTACTGAATGCCGTTTTCCACTCATCCCCTGACTTGATTCTGATGAGGTTATATGCTCCTCTTAGGTCAATCTTAGAAAAAATCACAGCCGAACGTAGCTGATCAAAGAGGACAGAAATCAGCGGCAAAGGGTAAGTATTCTTTACTGAGATTTTATTCAAGGCTCTAAAGTCAATGCAAGGTCTGAGTGATCCATCCTTCTTCTCCACGAAGAAGAAGCCTGCACTTAAAGGGGATTTAGATGGCCTGATAAATCCTTTCCCTAGGCTTTCTTTAACATACTCATTCATGGCCACAGTTTCAGGTCCGGACAATGCATATAACCTTCCCTTAGGCAAAGTGGCACCAGGAATTAACTCAATAGCACAATCATAAGGCCTATGGGGAGGCAGAATATCCGCATTGCCCTTGGAAAATACATCAACAAAATCCTGGTATTCCACAGGAATGGGTGCGGGAATGACAGCAGCAATTCTGATGGGAAGCGTAATACATTCTTTATTACAGATGGTACCCCATTGTAAGATCTCCCCCAACTGCCAATCAATGATGGGATTATGAAAGGCCAGCCAAGGGTGACCCAGAACCACAGGAACTGCTGGGCAATGGGTAAGGAAAAACTCAATCTTTTCAGAATGCAGAGCTCCTACCGAAAGAAGAACAGAAGGTGTACAGAGAGAAATAACCCCATTGGACAAGGGACTCCCATCTAAACCATGCATGGTGATACACCTACCCAAGGCTAACTGAGGAATACCTAAGGCCTTGGCCCATGTTAAATCCATAAAGTTCCCTGCAGCTCCACTGTCCACAAAAGCCGAGACCGAGGAACAGAGGCTGCCAAAGGAAACTTTAGCTGGAACTAACAGTGAATTATTTGAGGAGATAAGCTGTAAACCAAAGTGAACCCCCTCACAACTCACTTGGTCGAGGCGTTTCCCGACTTGTTCGGACAACTACGGGCAAAATGTCCCTTACCCCCACAGTATAAACAAAGACCAGAATTTTGCCTTCTGGTTCTTTCTTCAGGAGACAGTTTGGAGAGGCCTATCTGCATGGGCTCCTCAATGTCCACAGGAATGGAAAAAAAACAAGGAGTAGACCCGACAGATGCTCCTTTTTCAGACCTCCGCTCCCTGAGACGACGATCAATCTTAATAGAGAGCTCCATGAGTTTATCGAGAGTCTCAGGAGCGGGATACTGAAGGAGACTGTCTTTTATAGACTCAGATAAGCCGAGGCGAAACTGACTGCGCAGGGCTGGGTCATTCCATCCACAGTCGTTCGACCAACGGCGAAACTCCGTACAATAAATCTCTGCGGGATTCCTACCCTGTCTGAGAGCACGCAACTGACTCTCGGCGGATGCCTCTCTATCAGGGTCGTCATACAAAAGCCCTAAGGACCCCAGAAAGGCGTCTACAGACAATAAAGCTGGATCGTCTGTCTTTAAACCAAAAGCCCAGGTCTGAGGATCCCCCTGTAGCAGAGAAATAATAATTCCTACCCGCTGAGATTCCGTACCTGAGGAGACTGGTCTTAAACGAAAATACAGTTTACAAGACTCTTTAAAATTAAAAAACTGCTTTCTATCCCCAGAAAAACGGTCAGGCAGATGCATTTTTGGTTCAGGAATGACCCTCGGGGAAGTCCGTAACAGATCTTCCTGTGACCTCACCCGAAGGGACAGATCCTGAACCATCTGAGTAAGCTCTTGAATCTGGCTAACTAAAAGCTGGCCCGGATTTGGCCCAACACCGGTGGGATTCATGAGGCTGACAAATCTCCCAACTGAATAAGGGAAAAAATTAACTCCTGTTAATTTTAAATTTTAGTATGGCCGGTGTTAATGTTATGATTCCCGTACTCCAGACCAGATGAGATCTTATGGCAGAGGTCTGAGTACTGGAAAGATATGCTGGTTACGGGAACAGGGAAGCCTAGTAACCCCTGGCGCCCTAACTCCGTTGTCTCGCCCGTGTTATCAGAAATCCCCTGCGAGACTATGGTTGCTTGAGCCCATGGCAGCCGCGTTCGAAGGGCGGATTATGTGTGCCCAACCCCGATGCCCCCTCAGGTCTTAATGGGAGACAAAGGGAAATCCGAGACAGGGTGATAACAAGGGGCCCTCTGACTAAGCAACCAGGCCAGGGGTTACAAGCTATCTAACTTAACCAAAAGTATGTGCGGACAAACCGCCAGGGAAAAGGACAACCAAAGATCCACTGATCCGTTACTCCTATCCAGCACCGCTGGATACCAGAGTGGACTTGTGGGAGCGGAATCCTCCGCAAAAGCTCCGGAACACAATAAAACTAAATAATAAATAGTAAGCGGTCAAGCCGCAACACACGGCTACGCCGCGACTCACGAACACCACAGGATGTTAAAGGTGCTCGGTAGGACTCCAGGAATAGATGACAAATTCCGAGTACTGGATCACTGAGGACAGGAACAACCGAATTGAGCAGGACTGGAAACTCTCTGTAACTGACACAGCCAACAGGAAGCTAACACCGGCGTCTGTGAGAAGTCCTGAGAGTGCTTTTATTAGGAAACCCTCCAATCCGGATCCAGACAGGGTAATCATAATTATGCCGTGCAGCTGCATGCTGCACGGCCAGGATACAATTTGACCTGATTAATTAGACCTAGCAACGGGGAACGCGGTCCGACAGTGGCGTCCCCGTTGCTATGGTCTAAGCGGCTCCGTGCGCCCGGCGTCTAGCGTTGCTAGGGAGCCGGCGGCTGTCTGCCTGCGGCGTCCCTAGTTGCTAGGCGCCGGGCCGCACTGACGGGCGGACCCTCGGCGCCTAACAGTAAGGACTTTCCAACTAGAAGATTATAAGAACTGTCTCACACTACCAGTGCCTGTGGCCCTTGCCACCCTGTAGTACCCAGGAATTGTATTTATCCTCTGTTGACTTTTATGTTTCCTTTTACTGCTGCTGTGTTACGGAGTTTGTCATAATAAACATCATTGACTTTTATCCTGGTTGTCGTGGTCATGCCTTCGGGCAGTTATTCTACATGTTACTTACATGTCTAGGGGTCTGATACAACCTCCCAGGTTCCGTTACATCTCAGCCCCTACAACTGAGGCTGCCTCCCGTCAGCTCAGGCCCTCAGTTGTGACAGCATTCCCCATAGCCATAGACACCTATGTGGGTTCATTGCTATCGGACAAGGAGGAACCACTGCATATATTGGAAATATCTTCTGCAATCCCTCTGCGATACATAGGGGTGAAACTAAAGATTTGCGGTTACCCCCTGAAAACAAGGCAAAGGCATCACTGGCCTAAATCGGAGGGGCGTGGTCTCTCAGAAATCACGATGATGGGGGTCATTCCGACCCGTTCGCACGCAGCGGTGCGAACTGGTGCGAAAGGCACATGCGCGGCGGGCGCAGTGCGCAACGTTGTCCGGCGTCAGGGGTCGCCTGGTTACGTTGCAGCTACCGACGGAAGCGGTCGCAGCGGCGACCGCTAAGAAGATTGACGGGAAGGAGGCGTGGATGGGCGGATCCGGACCGTTGGAGAGCGTTTTCGGGGAGTGGTGAGTAAAACTCAGGCGTGTCCAGGACAACGGAGGGCGGAGGTGTGACGTCAAAGCCAGGCCCATCATCGCTGGATCCATCGCACAGGGTAAGTATGCCCAGGGCTGCTCTACTTCTGCTTGAATTTATTTTAGCTTTGCAAGGCTGCACAAGCGATCGCAGCCCTGCTAAGCTAAAATACACTCCCCTATAGGTGTGGACTGTTGATCGCAGCTGCAGCTAAAAGTTACTGGCTGCGATCAACTCGGAATGACTACCGATACCCGGTTATCTCTCCATTAACACTATAATAGCAACATCATCTTCTTGCTTTGGGAACAGTGGCATAAGTTCGTCCCAGGTGCCCGGAGGCAAGATAAATGTTGGTGCCCCCCCTTCCCATGCCAACTCTTTGTAAAACAAATTTGAACCTGATTTACGGTTATACAGGCAACAAAAATGCAAGTAAGCATAGATCACCATGAAGGCACAGATTACCGTTCCTATCGTAGTCCACGTGGATCGTTAAGTATGAAAAAGTTTAAAAAAAGAAAAAAATGTCAAACTCATGTCGACCTTTTGACCTGTCGACCTAGCACATGTTGACCTAGAAACCCTATCGACCTTCCAACCCTGTCGACCTGTCAGAGCCGTCTTAAAAGCAGTGTAGGCCCCTGGGCACAGCAATGCACTGGGGCCCCTACCCACCCATCAGCGGTGGGGGTGCCATCAGCGGTGGGTAGGGTGTGTTCTATCTTTCGCTCAGCATGTAGGACCTGGAGAAATAATTTCTACTAATTACTCCTTTACTGCACAAATGGGGCGGGAAGGAGAATGCTACACTGTAGAAGGGGACATTGTGCGGAATGGAGGGGCCCTGGTACATGACTTCCAGGGTGGTAGGGGGTGTTTAATACACAGGGGAGGGGTGGATAGTGGAGTGGGCTTAATATTCATCATTTTCCGGGAGTCAGGGCAGCTTGCTTTACTGCAGATATCTCCAGTTTCTGGAAATAGATTTCTTAGAGAGTCCCACCTTACAGGAGATACTGGGGATTTGGAGATCAGAGTTCAGGAGCCAGAGCAATCCACCAACGAATATATAAAATTGCATACCAGGTGCGTGGAGATGGAGCAGGGAGCAGCTGCTGGAAGGCTGATATCTCTGGTTCTGGGTATAGTAGAGACAAGCTGCCAGTGTCCACTGAAAGGGAAGAATCCCGGATTTTGAATTATACCATCAGAAATACTCCAAGTCAGAAAGAACCCGAGATATCTGGCTGGGAATAACAATTAACAGGCTTGGATGGGGACCACTGCTTTGAAGTTGGATATCTCCGGTTCCCCAGGGCCGATTTTCAAAAATCTGGTACCCCTGGAAAGAGGGGACCCTCAGATATCAGCCTAGGGCCCTTACACTCCTGGGGCCCTTGGGCAAGAGCCCATTGAGCCCATACGAAAAGACGGCCCTGCGACCTGTAGTGGTCGACCTAAACATTGTCGACCTAGACACTGTCGATCTAATGATCCACACCGGGTTTTTCCAAATTATGCATGTACAGTAGCACAGAAAGAATATAAATGTCCCACTTAATTCCTGGCTACTGGTGCTATAGCAGTCTATGATAGTTTTCAGTAACAAAAAATTTGATGGCAGATAACCACTTGGCCCATCTAGCCTGCCCATGTACACACACACTTGGGTTCATTTTTGTTGAGTGACAATGAACCTACCAGTCTATTTTTTGATTGTGGGAGAAAACCCACACAAGCATGGGGAGAATATACAAACTCCACACAGTTAGGGTCCATGGTGAGAGTAAAACCCATGACCTCAGTGCTGCAAGGGAGTAATGTTATCCATTACACCGTCCATACTGCCCATTACAACATCCATACTGCCTGTAACTTACGTTTTTAAAGTGGAAGTTCCATATAGACAAATTACATCACAGTAACACCCAGCCAGCGCTCTGCCTACAGGCAAGTAGAATGGACTTGAAGATATACAAATAAGTGGCCAGTCTGGCATTGAGAGGTCAAGCAAATAGGAGATCAACACAAAGAGCAATGTGCAATGGAAGGGGACTGAGAATTGGGGACAGTGTGAAATGTTCATACGCTAGCCATGGTCTAAGCTGTGTTTACTGTCTGGGAGCCGCATTCATCTATTATATATATATATATATATATATATATAGATATATAGATATATACACAGCAAATGACCCAGCACTCACATATACCAGAGCTATAGACACCCGGTGCCTCCAAAAGAGTAATGTGCATACAGCGAACAGCTGTGCGGCACTCAAGGAAATAATGACAGAACTCCAATAATGCTGGTAGACTACCAGCATTATTGGAGTTCTGTCATTATTGCCTTGAGTGCCACACAGGTGTGTGTGTGTGTGTGTGTGTGTGTGTGTGTGTGTGTGTGTGTGTGTGTGTGTGTGTGTGTGCGAAAGAAGCTTAGAGTGAACACTATATATATATATATATATATATATATATAAAAGAATTGGTGAATATAAGCGCCCAAGAGTGTAATTTGTATAACCAGGTGAAAAAATGAAGCCTTGATGAAGTCCTGTTGATGACGGACGAAACGCGTTGGAACTACCTGCTGACATTTCCTCTCATGGACAGATAAGCCATTTACAATTTTGAATTCTGTACGCATGCATTCCAGCTATTTATGGACAGATAAGCTTGATATAATCTTTTATTCTGTACGCATGATATACAGCTATTCATGTATTTTCTCTAACGTCCTAGTGGATGCTGGGGACTCCGTCAGGACCATGGGGAATAGCGGGCTCCGCAGGAGACAGGGCACATCTAAAAAGCTTTTTAGGTCACATGGTGTGTACTGGCTCCTCCCCCCATGACCCTCCTCCAAGCCTCAGTTAGGTTTTTGTGCCCGTCCGAGAAGGGTGCAAACTGGATGGCTCTCTTAAGGAGCTATTTAGTAAAGTTTTTTTTTTAGGTTTCTAATCAGTGATTCCTGCTGGCGACAGGATCACTGCAACGAGGGACTTAGGGGAGAGACTGGCAACTCACCTGCGTGCAGGAGGATTGAAGTCTTAGGCTACTGGACACTGAGCTCCAGAGGGAGTCGGAACACAGGTCAGCCTGGGGTTCGTCCCGGAGCCGCGCCGCCGATCCCCCTTACAGACGCTGAAGAAAGACGGCGGAACGGAGGTCCGGAAACAGGCGGCAGAAGACTTCACAGTCTTCAGAGAGGTAGCGCACAGCACTGCAGCTGTGCGCCATTGTTGTCACACGGCTCACTGACACGGTCACGGAGGGTGCAGGGCGCTGCTGGGGGCGCCCTGGGCAGCAATATAAATACCTATTTGGCAAATAAATACATCACATATAGCCATTAAGGCTATATGTATGTATTTTAACCCAGGCCAGTTATTAAAAAACCGGGAGGAAAAGCCCGCCGAAAAGGGGGCGGAGCTTATTCTCCTCAGCACTCAGCGCCATTTTCCTGATCAGCTCCGCTGGTGAGGAAGGCTCCCACTCTCCCCTGCACTGCACTACAGAAACAGGGTTAAAAGAGAAGGGGGGCATAAATTGGCGATATAATGATATATTAAGAGCGCATATATAGAAACAACACCTTCTAGGGTTGTTATATACATTATAGCGCTTTTGGTGTGTGCTGGCAAACTCTCCCTCTGTCTCCCCAAAGGGCTAGTGGGTCCTGTCCTCTATCAGAGCATTCCCTGTGTGTGTGCTGTATGTCGGTACGTGTGTGTCGACATGTATGAGGAAAATGTTGGTGAGGAGGCGGAGCAAATTGCCTGTAATGTTGATGTCACTCTCTAGGGAGTCGACACCGGAATGGATGGTCTACTTATGGAATTACGTGATAATGTCAACACGCTGCAAGACGGTTGACGACATGAGATGGCCGGCGGACAAATTAGTACCGGTCCAGGCGTCTCAGACACCGTCAGGGGCTTGTAAAAACGCCCATTTACCTCAGTCGGTCGACAGACACAGACATGGACACTGACCCCAGTGTCGACGGTGAAGAAACATACGTAATTTTCCTTTAGGGCCACGAGTTACATGTTAAGGGCAATGAAGGAGCTGTTACATATTTCTGATACTACAAGTACCACAAATAAGGGTATTTTGTAGGGTGTGAATAAACTACTTGTAGTTTTGCCTGAATCAGATAAATTAAATGAAGTGTGTGATGATACGTGGGGTTCCTCCGATAGAAAGTTATGGGCGGTATACCCTTTCCCGCCAGAAGTAAGGGCGAGTTGGGAAACACACCTTAGGGTGGATAAGGCGCTCACACGCTTATAAAAACATGGCGTTACCGGCGTTACCGTCTCTAGATACGGCCGCCCTCAAGAAGCCAGCTGATAGGAAGCTGAAAAATATCATGACAGTATATACACACATACTGGTGTTATACTACGACCAGCAATCGCCTCAGCCTGGATGTGCAGCGCTGAGGGGGCTTGGTCGGATTTCCTGACTGAAAATTTTGATACCCTTGACAGGGACAAGATTTTATTGACTATAGAGCATTTTAAGGATGCATTTCTATATATGCGTGATGCGCAGAGGGATATTTGCATTCTGGCATCAAGAGTAAATGTGATTTACATATCTGCCAGACGAAGACACGACAGTGGTCAGGTGAGGCAGATTCCAGACGGCATGTGGAAGTATTGCCGTATAAAGGGGCGGTCCATCGGACCTGGTGGCCATGGCAACAGCTGAAAAATCCACTTTTTGTTACCCCGAATCACATATCGGCAAAAAAGGACACAGTCTTTTCAGTCTCAGTCCTTTCGTCCCCATAGGGGCAGGCGGGCAAAGGCCAGTCATATCTGCCCAGGGGTAGAGGAAAGGGAAGAAGACTGCAGCAAGCAGCCCATTCCCAGGAACAGAAGCCCCTCACAGCTTCTGCCAAGTCCGCAGCATAACGCTGGGGCCGTACAAGCGGACTCAGGTGCGGTAGGGGGTCATCTCAAGAGTTTCAGTACGCAGGGGGCTCACTCGCAAGGGAACTCCGGGATCCTACATGTAGTATCCCAGGTGTACATTGGAAATTCGAGACATCTCCCCCTCACACAATTCACAGGCTGTATTCCCAGCAGGTGATAATCAAAGTACCCCTCTTACAACATGGAAGGGGGTAGTATCCCACACTATATTGTGGTACTGAAGCCAACCGGCTCGGTGAGATCTGAAATATTTGAACACTTACATACAAGCGTTCAAATCAAGATGGAGTCACTCAGAGCAGTGATAGCGAACCAGGAAGAAGGGGACGATATGGTGTCACTGGATATCAGGGACGCTTACCTACAGGTCCAAATTTGCCCTTCTCACCAAGGGTACTTCAGGTTCCTGGTACAGAACTGTCACTATCAGTTCAGACGCTGCCGTTTGGGTTGTCCACGGCGCCCCGGGTCTTTACCAAGGTAATGGCCGGAATGATGATTTTTCTTAAAAGGAAACATGGACGCTTTCCTGATAAGGGCAAGGTCCAGAGAACAGTTGGAGGTCGGAGTAGCACTATCTTAAGTAGTTCTACGTCAGCACGAGTGGATTCTAAATATTCCAAAATCGCAGCTTTTTCCGATGACACGTCTACTGTTCATAGGGATGATTCTGGACACAGTCCAGAAAAACGTGTTTCTCCCAGTGGAGAAAGCCAGGGAGTTCTCCGAGCTAATCGGGATCCTCCTAAAACCAGGAAAAGTGTCAGTGCATCATTGCACAAGAGTCCTGGTAAAAATGGTGGCTTATTACGAAGCAATTCCATTCGGCAGATTTCCCGCAAGAACTCTTCGGTGGGATCTGCTGGACAAATGGTCCGGATCGCATCCTCAGATGCATCAGCGGATAACCCTATATCCAAGGACAAGGGTGTCTCTCCTGTGGTGATTACAGAGTGCTCATCTTCTAGAGGGCCGCAGATTTGGCATTCAGGATTGGATGCCGGTGACCACGGAGGCCAGCCTGAGAGGCTGGAGAACAGTCACACAGGGAAAAAATTTCCAGAGAAGTGTGATTAAGTCTGGAGAATTCTCTCTGCATAAATAAGCTTAGAGCAAATTTATAAGGCTCTAAACTTAGCAAGACCTCTGCTTCAAGGTCAGCCGGTATTGATCCAGTGGGATAACATCACGGCAGTCGCCCACGTAAACAGAAAGGGCGGCACAAGAAGCAGGAGGGCAGTGACAAAACTGCAAGGATTTTTCGCTAGGCGGAAAATCATGTGATAGCACTGTTCTTTCCGGGAGTGGACGACTGGGAAGCAGACTTCCTCAGCAGGCATGACCTCCACCCGGGAGAGTGGAAACTTCATAGGGAAGTTTTTCAGCATGATTGTGGACCGTTGGCATAGACCAAAGGTGGACATGATAGCGTCCCGCCCGAAAAACGGGACAGGTATTCCGCCAGGTCATGAGACCTTCAGGCGATAGCTGTGGATGTTCTGGTAACACCGTGGGTGTACCAGTCAGTGTATGGGTTCCCTCCTCTGTTTCTCATAACCAAGGTATTGAGAATTATAAGACATAGAGGAGTATGAACTATACTAGTGGCTCCGGATGGGCCAAGAGGGACTTGGTACCCGGAGCTTCAAGAGATGCTCACAGAGGACTAAGGGCCTGGGGAGCTAAGAAGGGACTTGCTTCAGCAAGTACCATGTCTTTTCCAAGAATTACCGCGGCTGCGTTTGACGGCATGGCGGTTGAATACCGGATTCTGAAGGGAAAAAGGCATTCCATAAGAGGTCATACCTACCTTGGTCAAAGCCAGGAAGGAGGTGACCGCACAACGTCATCACCACATGTGGTGAAAATATGTTGCGTGGGTAAGGCCAGGAAGGCTCCACGAAGGAAATTCAACTAGGTCGATTCTGCACTTCCTGAAAACAGGAGTGTTTTGAGTCTCAAATTGGGGTTCATTAAGATTTAAATTTCGGCCCTGTAGATTTTCTTCCAGAAAAAATTGACTTCAGTTCCTGAAGTCCAGATTGTAAAGGGTGTATTCCATATACAGTTCTTTTGTGCCTCTAGGGGCACCGTGAGATCTCAACATAGTGTTGGGATTCCTTAAAATCATATTGGTTTGAACCGCTCAAATCTGTGGATTTGAAATATCTCACATGGAAAGTGACCATGCTGTTGACCAATATCTCACATGGAAAGTGACCATGTTGTTAGTCCTGGCCTCGGCCAGGCGATTGTCAAAAAGAATGGGCGGTTTTGTTTTACAAAAGCCCATATTAGAATTTTCCATTTGAACAGGGCAGAACTGGGACTCGTCTCCAGTTTCTTCCTAAAGGGGTGTCAGCGTTGTCACCTGAAACAACCTATTGTGGTGCCTGCGGCTACTGGGGACTTGGAGGACTCCAAGTTACTAGACGTTGTCAGGGCCCTAAAAATATATATATATATATATATATATATATATATATAGTTAGGACGGCTGGAGTCAGAAAGTCTGACTTGCTGTTTATATTGTATGCACCCAACAAGCTGGGTGCTCCTGCTTCTAAGCAGTCTATTGCACGCTAGATTTGTAGTACAATTCAGCTTGCACATTCTGTGGCAGGCCTGCCACAGCCGAAATATGTAGATGCCCATTCCACAAGGAAGGTGGCCTCATCCTGGGCGGCTGCCCGAGGAGTCTCGGCATTATAACTTTGCCGAGCAGCTACGTGGTCAGGGGAGAACACGTTTGTAAAATTTTACAAATTTGATACTCTGGCTAAAGAGGACCTGGAGTTCTCTCATTCGGTGCTGCAGAGTCATCCGCACTCTCCCGCCCGTTTGGGAGCTTTGGTATAATCCCCATGGTCCTGACGGAGTCCCCAGCATCCACTAGGACGTTAGAGAAAATAAGAATTTACTTACCGATAATTCTATTTCTCGTAGTCCGTAGTGGATGCTGGGCGCCCATCCCAAGTGCGGATTGTCTGCAATGCTTGTACATAGTTATTGTTACAAAAATCGGGTTATTACTATTGTTGTGAGCCATTTTTTCAGAGGCTACTTCGTTTTGTTATCATACTGTTAACTGGGTTCAGATCACAAGTTGTACGGTGTGATTGGTGTGGCTGGTATGAGTCTTACCCGGGATTCAAGATCCTTCCTTATTGTGTACGCTCGTCCGGGCACAGTACCTAACTGAGGCTTGGAGGAGGGTCATGGGGGGAGGAGCCAGTACACACCATGTGACCTAAAAAGCTTTTTAGATGTGCCCTGTCTCCTGCGGAGCCCGCTATTCCCCATGGTCCTGACGGAGTCCCCAGCATCCACTACGGACTACGAGAAATAGAATTATCGGTAAGTAAATTCTTATTTTTATGTATTTTTATGTATTTTTATGTCATTACGTGTATTAAATAATTTTATCTTCTATATATACACTGCCCAGGCTATATATTGATTGCATTTTGGGAATATGCTGTTTCCCTAATTGAGCCTAATGACTTCTTGTCAGTGATATATTCTGAAATTTGAATTTTAAAAAACAGTACACACTATGTTTGCTTTCCTTTGTTTTTTCTACATGTATTAAGCGACAAAGAAGTACCGCTTGAACTGAGCTTCTCTGGTTTTCAGTTAAGTTGTTCTAACTGGTTTTAACATACCTTCTCTTGATACCTTCATTTTTTCACCTGGCTATACAAATTACACTCTTGGGCGCTTATATTCACCAATTCTTTTAAATACTTATGTGTGCATGCCAAGCACATGTGTATGTACTATAAGCTGCCGCTCACATAATATATTGAGAAGTGTTTTTATTTATTTATTCTCTATTTTAACAAAAGGTTACTTTAACTTAAGGTATAGATAACACAAAGCTGCACCTAAGCGCCGTAGTCTTTATTTCTATATCTATATATATCTATATATATCTATATATAGATATATAAATCCGCTTTGTCCGGCTCTCCCTTTAAGCTGGTTACTGCAGCAGGTGCCCAAACAGAAGGATTACACAAAATAGCAGCAGGTTCGGCACTCATAGTGACTCACACACAGGTACACTGGTGGCAGGGTTAATACATCAGTGTACCTGTGTGTGAGTCACTATGAGTGCCGAACCTGCTGCTATTTTATGTGTATGTGTCAAACCCCCCCCCCCCCCCTCTCTCTTTCCGAAAGTGCTTGCATTTACATACTGAGTGTAGGGTACTTTACAGGAGTCCACGCTCCTGACTGTGACAGCTCCGCTATCTCGCACTACCACTCTCTCCTGGCGGCTAGGCGGCTCTTTTCTTATGTGTCCTGGCGGGCGGCTGCTCTGGGTCGCGGGAGGATGTCACGTGATATCTGCGACCCAGGCCAGAGCACACAGCAGCAGAGAGCACAGAGAGGAGGAGGTGCGAGCGCCGCTGATGCTGATAGCGCTGCGCTCGCTCGCTCATTCGTCAGCTGCTGCTCCTCTAGCAGCTCCTGCTGCACTACAGAAACGTATCGTGTGAACGGGACGGGGGACAACGGAGCAGCTGTAGGCGCCGTGCCCCCTTCATGGCCAGGAGCCCGGCGGCAACAGACTCCGCTGTTTCCGGGAGTTCCGCCCCTGTTTGGGAAAGCAAACTTTTCTTCACATCATGCTTAGGATCAAATATAATTTCAGTGCCTAGCGACTTCTATTTAAGCTCCTTGAACTTTGGTGATGTTCAGTAGCCTAGCTGCAGTTGGTTGGTGTGCTTCAATAAGGTGTAGCTCATTTTCTTGAGGCAGTTTTTAATTGACCACATTACACAGTTTAATAATTTTTCACATTTTAAACTATATTTATTATTTCCCTTTTAACCAGATGTTTCAACTGTCAAACATTATTAATTCATATTATGCAGAGCTGGTTTCCAGCATAGAAATCTGCTGAAGTCTGTTACTGACTTTCATGACTGCATTTGATCTTCCTGTATTGTGTATCAGTGTCAGATATTTTCCGCTGAGCGATATACTGTATGATGTTAACAAATCTGAGCCATAATACCCATATTTAATATATGTATGATACCCCAGGCTTCCTGTGGATGTTGTAGTGCTGGAGGCTGTCACTTGATGGCGCTGTGGAAAAATCCTTATGGCAGTTCATATTCAGCATGGCACAACTGAGCAATTCCTGTTGTTTCATACATATTTCTCAAATTATTATCTGTGTTTCTTAATTTATTATTGCACTTATAGTCACTTATAGTGTACTAGATGCTTAGCATTAGTATTTTTGTCACAATTGGTATAAAGTTGCAGATTAAGCATAACGTAGCGAGGCGGGATGCATGGCGCGGTCACTTGTATCGGGCCTGGGACCTTTGCCTTTTTCCCATGGTTAGCATCCAAGTCACACGCATCTACTTTATCCAGTGCCATCTCCAGTGTCCTGGGTACTCGTGCTTTGTATTTTTGTCACATCATACTTTCCAACTTTTGTTCTTTCCTCTACAGGAGAAAACCAAACAAGAAGTGAGACAGCGCTATTTCACGTTTTATATAAAATACTTTTACTTTATATTTGTACAGAATACATAAAAAATGTATAACACACTATGACACCGGCCAGTATCAATAAATTTAAAATATATACTGTATTAAGAACAATTCCACACACAGAAAAAAACATCCAATTGTGTCCAGCTAAAATGGCAAACAATCTTATAGCTCTATATAACTCTATGAATCTTTTAATGATGCTCTGGAGTGAGATTTTCTATCCTCTTAATATAGCACAATTATGTGATTAGTAAGCAGGTAAGTTGTTTCGAAGCTCCATATGCAGATGTTAGTCAAGCAGATATAATTTGCAACTAAATAGTTATATCCATTCGTTCAAACAGACTATTTTGTTAGTGCACTGTAATCGTAATTAATGATGCAGCTGTTAGTTGAGTCAGCTGTTAATACTGAAAGTCAAATGGTAGAAATGAACTTCTATTAGTTATTACCGTCCATATATATTACCGTCCATATATCATTAGTTATTACCGTCCATAAATCTTACCAAACTTAATGCTGTTGAACATGTATCACTATTTTAATTGTAATCAGCTGTTATGCCAAGTATAGGATGGAGGTAAGAGTAAATACCCAAAAATCCACACTTCACGAGTACAATGTGCTATGTACTCTTTTTAATACCTCTCCTCCTAGCGCTTTGAATGTAGCAGCCTCTCCCGCAAGGGGCGGTAGTGAATGGGGTTTTAGTCCCCCTCTCCAATAGTGGGTTTACCTCCTCGGTACAGCAAACCAGAGTGTCCACTTTCAACAGCCGCAGCCGCGGCAGTCAGCGTAATAGCGGTCACAGAAGATCTCCGCTCTACGTAGCACAGCCTGTGCTGATCGGGGCGCTTCCGTTAGCTGCGGCAGCAGCAGCAGTTCGTGATGTGGCTTTATCCACAGAGAGTGTCCCAAACGCGTTTCTCCGCCTACCCTCCGGCTTCGGCGGCTTCCTCAGTGTTCTCTACAGGAGAAGCCCAGTGAAAAATTGCAGGTAGGCAGTGATAGGGGTGGGTACAGACTATTTGCATCATTAAGCGGCATCCTAGTGGCAAAATGCTGTGGCGCGCACATATTTAAATAGGGGTGGGGCCAAATGGCGTGATTATAATAGAATTTACTGAATGGGCCCCGTGCCCTCCATAATGACCATGGATTACCGGTAGTTATTGCCCCATTTTGTCCACTTCACTAGGAAGAGGGCAGGACAGGTGCCCACTCTTCTGGGCAGGGACGTGCAGTCAGGGGAGGCAGGGGAGGCAGTGCCTGATAAAAAGAATAAGAAGATACTTATGACACATATTCTGTGTCATAAATATGTTCTTTATATTATTCTAATCATTTGACAATGTAAATACCTTGTAAATGTATTTCTGCGGCACCGAGAGCGGCGCTGCACGCTGGCCATTGTAAAAATCCAGAAGCAGGGGGTGGCGCCAATCAGAGGACTGGAAAAGGCCATGAAAAATAACAGTGGAAGCGGCACCAGTATAAGTGCCGCAGAGCAGCAGGGACGTGCTTTCAGCGTGTATGAAAGCACGCCCCTGTCTCTGCGATTGGGCAGCAGCTGCATCCTGCTGTCACTGGCAGGCCCGGCGACGGGGGGGGGGGGCGTCCCGGGCCTCGATGTTATGAGGGGCCCCAAGGTCCGGCAGCACATCATAGATTTAAATAATATAAATCGCGGCATCGCACCACCCGCTGGCCGCCTGCTTCTTAGTGGTAAGTAATCATTAACAGTAACGAACTGTCTTTGTTTATTCTGCGCATGCCCCCCCCCTCCACCCTCGGCCCAGTGGTCGTCCCTCAGTGCCCCGAGCCCAGCATCATCTGTCAGCCAGTCAGCCCCCGTCTGGACCTCCCCTCCTCTCAGAGTCCTCCGTCCTCACCCGCCCTGGCTCTGCTGTGACTGATGCTGCCGGCTGCCTGACATGCGCAGTGGCGCCGGCAGCTATGTGACTATAAAGTGCGGCTCCTCTCCAGCACCAGGCTTCAGCAAGCGAGCTCCCCTCTTCCCCGCAGAGTGCGGTATGCAGGTAAACTCCGCTCCATTATGCCCCACAGTGCCTAATATTGCTGCTGCAGCCAGCCACGCCTTGCACCTCCACGTCTGCTATGAAGCCCCAGACAGAGGCCCAGACCCAGAGTCCCTCATCAGCATTGCACAGTGACCGGAGCCAGTAACTCAGCATCCCTATTGGGTGGATGCAGGTTTGAGCTGTGCAGCACTTGAGGTCACTGGGCTGGGTAGTGTACGGGGCGCAAGCTGTGTGATCAGAGGTCCTGGCCATTGTATCAATCCCCCCATGTTCTGTCACTATTCCATCCCTCCCCCCATGTTCAGTCCCAGGCATTGTGTCAACCCCCCCATGTTACCTTCACTATTCCATCCCCCCCATGTATGAGCCCTATTGCATTCCCCCCATGTTCAGTCCCAGCCATTATGTCACCCCCCCCCCCCCCGACACACACAAACGTTCTGTTACTATTCCATCCCCCCCATGTGTGGTCCCTATTCCATCCCCCCCGGTGTTCAGTCCCAGCCATTGTGTCACACACCTCCAATTTCTGTCACTTTTCCATCACCCCGTGTTCTGTCTCTATTCCATTACCCCCCCCATGTTCAGTTCCAGCCATTGTGTCACCCCACCTGTGTTCTGTCACTATTTCACCCCGCCTCTGTGTTCTGACCCAGCCTTTGTGTCACCCCCCTCTGTGTTCTGACCCAGCCTTTATGTCATTCCCCTCTGTGTTCTGACCCAGCCTTTGTGTCACCCCCCTCTGTGTTCTGACCCAGCCTTTGTGTCACCCCCTCTGTGTTCTGTCCCAACTTTTGTGTCACCCCTTCTGTGTGTGGCCACTATTTCAACCTCCCCCCCTCTCATGGATTGCATCTGCCCTTTTTTTAATCAGTATTCAGCAGTTTGCATTTACTGCAGTACATTTGCCGCATCTACACGCTCCTTCCAACCCCTGTCCTGGTGCATGGAAGTATAAAATACTGGCATATGTGTGTGTGGGGCCGGGGGGGGGGGGGGGGGGGGGGCACAGAGGTATCAGCGTACCAGGCCCCAAGATTTCTGTTGTCGTCCCTGGTCACTGGCAGTGCTTCCGTGTACAGCGTCGAAAGCGGAGGAGTGGGAACGATCTCCTATGCGGTAATCTCTCTCTCACACACACACACACACACACACACACACACACACACACACACACACACACACACACACACACACTCTCTCTCTCTCTCTCTCTCTCTCACACACACTCTCTCTCACACTCTCTCTCTCTCTCACACTGTCACACACACACACTCTCTCACTCTCACACACACACTCTCTCTCTCTCTCACTCTCTCTCTCACACACACACACACACTCTCTCTCTCTCTCTCTCTCTCTCTCACACTCTCTCCTTGGGATTATTTCATGCTTTTCACCCTCCGGTGGATTAACAAAGTTTGTAAGTATAATTTTAATTTTTACAGGTCCCCCTACCCTTTTGGATTCGACATGGACAAGTGGACGTGACCGGCGTGGGATGTAGATAAGTATGTGTGAGTGTGTAAGTGTGTTTTAATACATTTTTACTTTCAAGGTGTGTGGGTTGTGTTTTTATTTGAGTATTTTGTTGTTGTTGTAGAACTACAGGTACCAGCGGGCCCGTTATTTCCCCGCATGCTGGTACTAGAGGTTCTCCAAGTACCAGCAAGCGGGGGAGGCTTGCTGGGCCTTGTAGTTCCACAACAAAAAACAATATTCTTTTTTTTTTACACACTGATGGCTATCAGCCCGGCACCCACCGCACAGGGGTGCTGGGGACAGCCTCGGGCTTCACCCCTGGCCCTTGGGTGCCTGGAGGGGTGGGAATCCATGATTTAAGGGATTCCCACTCCTCCAGGGAACCCCGGCCAGTGGTGACTAGTTGGGGGGGTAATGCCACGGCCGCAAGGACCTACATAAATGTGTCCCCGGGCTGTGACATTATGTCCCTGGCTAGTGGAGCCCGGTGCTGGTTTTAAAAATTCGGGGGACCCCTACATCTTTTGTCCCCCGTATTTTTGGTACCAGGCCCAGACTAAGGGGGTAATTCCAAGTTGATCGCAGCAGGAATTTTGTTAGCAGTTGGGCAAAAGCATGTGCACTGCAGGGGAGGCAGATATAACATGTGCAGAGAGAGTTAGATTTGGGTGTGGTGTGTTCAATCTGCAATCTAATTTGCAGTGTAAAAATAAAGCAGCCAGTATTTACCCTGCACAGAAACACAATAACCCACCCAAATCTAACTCTTTCTGCACATGTTATATCTGCCTCCCATGCAGTGCACATGGTTTTGCCCAACTGCTAACAAAATTCCTGCTGCGATCAACTTGGAATTACCCCCATAGAGCCCGGTGCTGGTTGTCTAAATACCCCTGTCCAATTTTTTTCCCACTATTTAAACAACCAGGACCAGATCAAAGAGCCCAAGGCTGGTTATACTTAGGAGGGGGGACCTCACGCATTTTTTTTTAACCCATTCAGACCCTTCTCCATTAAGTTAATGGAAGCCCTGGACAACAAAATTTCATTCATGTCCTCCTCCCACTCCCTTCCCAGTCCCAAACACTAAATTATTATTTTTTTCTATAAAAATGTACAATATATCACAAGTATGATGAGCGGGCATTGGCGGCATCGGACTGAGATGCAAATTAGTGGCGGAGGGCTGGGTCAGTTGATGGTGGGCGAGTTTGTAAGCCATTGGCGGTGGCAGCGGGCATCGGCTCAGAGGCAGTAGCGGGCATTGGCAGGATTCGGAGGACATTTAGGCTGTAGTGCCTCACCAGCCACTGACCTCACTGCACGCCACTGCTTCTGGGGGTGCATAGGACTACCCAAAAAAATCAGGTGTCTCAAGCAGGATCTTGGAGAGTAGGCAAGAATGATACTAATAAGATGCATATTCGGTACAAAATTGTGCGGCATAATCTTCGGTGCGATTAAAAGGGTTAATTGGCACGATTTGGGAATAGGTTAGGATGGACATCTGTAGATGACAAATCTTTTTTCCCTTTCACAGTAAGTAGGGAGATGTACTAAGCCCTGAAAGGTGATAAACTGCACGGTGATAAAGTACCAGTCAATCAGCTCCTAACCGCCAAGTTACAGGCTGGGTTTGAAAAATGGCAGTTAGGAGCTGATTGGCTAGGTGAAATGTATTACTGTTCATGGCTTAGTACATATTCCCCAAAAATGCATGCCTCTTATACAGATTTTTTTTTTTTATGTTTCTTTTTGGATTTAGTTCTGTGATATTTGTGCACATCCCTTACTTCTGCTCTTGACTCTGTTGCTCCACCAACCACTATTCACCCTCGCAAATTAACACCTCAACCCCGGCACACCAAATGCACCAGATATCTGCAAAAATGCTCACGTACTGCCGAGCGACACTGGAGGAAATCACGCTCTAAGGCAGACTTTCTCCATTTCAAACTTATGCTCTCATCCTTCAGTGCTGCCCTTTCTCTTGCTAAACAGTCATACTTCAAGAATCTCATCTCCTCCCAGTCTTCCAACCCCCGGCGCCTCTTTACCACTCTCAACTCACTCCTCTGCCCACCTCCACCTCGTCTCCCTTCCTCACTCTCTGCTCTTGACTTTGCCACTTTCACATCCCAAATTTACTCCATACGTCAGGACATCACATCACAACAGACCATCAGTAACCAGCCTTCTCCCATCCCTTACCAACCCTCCCCATCCCTCGCACCAACTCTGACATCTTTCTCCCATGCATCTGGAGAGGAAGTCATGGCCCTCATTCGTTCCTGTCCCCTCACCACCTCCGAACTTGACCCTATCCCCTCCCGCCTCCTCCGCTACCTCTCTCCTTCTGCTTGTTCCCATCTTTCCCACCTTCTCAATCTCTCCCTCTCATCAGGCACTGTCCCCTCTGCCTTTAAGCATGCACTCATCTCTCCTATTCTTAAAAAACCTACCCTTGATCCAAACACTCTCTCCAACTACCGACCCATCTCTCTCCTCCCTTTTGCCTCCAAACTCCTTGAGCGTATTGTCTACAACCGCCTTACTTCCTTTCTTTCCTCACACTCACTCCTTGACCCATTCCAGTCTGGCTTCCATCCTCTCCACTCCACTGAAACTGCCCTTACAAAAGTATGCAATGACCTCCATGCTGCTAAATCTAATGGACACTACTCTCTACTTATTATACTGGATCTCTCTGCTGCTTTTGACACTGTGGACCATCCTCTCCTACTGCAAATCCTTCACTCCAGTGAAGGATTTGCAGTAGGAGAGGATGGTCTCCTGACCGCCGGTCAGCCATACTACATCCCACCCTATAGCAGAGCCATAACTAGACATGTTGGTGTACTGTGCCAGAAAGAGAATTGGTGGAACCCCCCCCCCCCCCCCAACCCCTATTTCAAATTGGGACAGTGCGTGGCTTCATAGGGAAGGGGCGTGGAATAATATCAATTCATATTACAACTAGTGATGAGCGGATTCGGTTTTACTCGGTTTTACTCGGTTCTCAAAACGGCATCTTATTGGCTCACGGATGTCACGTGTTTTGAAAAGCCAATAAGATGCCGTTTTGAGAACCGAGTAAAACCGAGTAAAACCGAGTAAAACCGAACCTCGCTCATCACTAATTACAACCCACAATAGTCTCCATTAATCAAATTACTCCAGACAGAGCTCCCTTTTACACATTACGCCAGACAGAGCCACTATCTTTGCTTTGTATGTGCAGGTGCCATCTTCCCAAAGAAATCAACGGGAAGATGTCGCTGCCACCGGCCACAAGTGCTGGAGGGGAGTTTAGTTGACCCGGACCCCAGCCGGGTCCCTCCAGCAGCCAGGGCCCGGATAATTTATACCCCCCCCCCCCACCTCAGCGCCACTGGTGACATGTGAGGATATACAGTATGGAGATATATTGGGCTGGCAAAGTGGTAGAGTGTGAGGCTATACCGATATTGTATTTACTGGCTATGTGTGACTTGAGGCTATATGGAGGTATACTGGCTATGTTGGGACATATGAGGCTATATAGACGTATACTGGCTATGTTGGGACATATGAGGCTGTATAGAGGTACAGTATACTGGCTATGTGGTGACATGTGAGGCTATATGCAGGTATACTGGCTATGTTGGGACATATGAGGCTATATAGACGTATACTGGCTATGTTGGGACATATGAGGCTATATAAAGGTATACTGGCTATGTGGTGACATGTGAGGCTATATGCAGGTATACTGGCTATGTTGGGACATATGAGGCTATATGGAGGTATACTGGCTATGTGGTGACATGTGTGGGGCTATATGGAGGTATACTGGCTATGTTGGGACATATGAGGCTATATAGACATATACTGGCTATGTTGGGACATATGAGGCTATATAAAGGTATACTGGCTATGTGGTGACATGTGAGGCTATATGCAGGTATACTGGCTATGTTGGGACATATGAGGCTATATGGAGATATACTGGCTATGTGGTGACATGTGTGGGGCTATATGGAGGTATACTAGCTATGTTGGGACACATGAGGCTATATAGACATATACTGGCTATGTTGGGACATATGAGGCTGTATAGAGGTATACTGGCTATGTGGTGACATGTGAGGCTATATGCAGGTATACTGGCTATGTTGGGACATATGAGGCTATATAGACGTATACTGGCTATGTTGGGACATATGAGGCTATATGGAGGTATACTGGCTATGTGGTGACATGTGTGGGGCTATATGGAGGTATACTGGCTATGTTGGGACATATGAGGCTATATAGACGTATACTGGCTATGTTGGGACATATGAGGCTATATGGAGGTATACTGGCTATGTGGTGACATGTGAGGCTATATGCAGGTATACTGGCTATGTTGGGACATATGAGGCTATATGGAGGTATACTGGCTATGTGGTGACATGTGTGGGGCTATATGGAGGTATACTGGCTATGTTGGGACATATGAGGCTATATGGAGGTATACTGGCTATGTGGTGACATGTGTGGCTATATAGAGGTATACTGGCTATGTGGTGACATATGTGGCTATATAGAGGTATACTAGCTATGTGGTGACATGTCTGGCTATATGGAGATATACTGGCTATGTGGTGACATGTGTGGCTATATGGAGATATACTGGCTATAGTATGTGGTGATATGTGAAGCTATATTGAGGTATACCGGCAATGCAGATGAATGTGAGCGAATATTGAGGTACAGTATAGTGGCTACATGATGACATATCAGGCCATTTGTTAGGTATACTGTGATAGAGTGTAATGTTATACTGAGATACACTATGAGGTGGCGAGTGACGCTACTACTGTGCTACGGCCTAAGGTTCAGGTTTTCTGTATACATGGAGCCCTCTTTCCAGTTTCAGGCAGGGAACAAGCAGTCTGGGTACTAACTGCCATCATGCTGTCAAAGTCAGAAAAATATCTCTATGCACACTACCATATTTGCACCTCACACAGGTCCGTGCTGCGCATGCGTGCGCTCTCCCGTACGTGCGCATACTCACAGTCGCGGGCACCCGCAGGCGCACGGTATGCGTATTTACGGTAGAGTTTATGTAATCGTAGCGTGCGACTCAATCGTTACATATTTTCACTATATAATGTATTTTGTAGATCATGGTCCCTTTGATAGATTCTGAAAGTTTAGTTAACATAGCATGTTCCTGAACAGAGAGATCCCTCTTTGTATTGTACGAAGGGTCTAACAGGGGTCATACAGTGGTGTTTGGTACCCATCGGAAGAGTATTTAAATAGCAATATTCCGGTGTTGGTTTGGAGCGGATTAATCGCTCGTGCGAATAGTTATGGACATAAGAAGTTTATGTCCATTTACTATTATTTGTTCTTATTTAGTCATGCGGCGGGAAACTCAGTGTCCCACCCACCTGAACAGTTGGAAGCAGTCACAACCCACCTGTATGAATCAACCTATGACCTTTTGTTATAATGCGAAGCCGAATTCCTGTGTCCAATGAACAATGAGATTGTAGGGACCATTGAATTGCATTGTGTGTGGGGCATAAATAGGCAGGCCGACCATATCCAGTTCACTCTCTTCAACGGTTCTCATTGCTGATAATCGGGAGCTGGATATCGAGGCGCATGCGATCGTTTCCCCTTGTGCGTAAGTGTTTCTCCGCAACTATATTGATCTTCTTGTTATTGTGGGCCAATTTCTCTCTCTCTCTCTCTCTCCTCCTCTTTTTCTCTTATTTTTCCCTTAAATAGTAATTGTATTATATTTCCTGTGTAGTTATCTGGTTAGGTAGTCTATGTTATATTGTAGTGTATGATTTGTATTTGTATTAATTCTTTTGCAAGTATATCATTCAAAATATATACATATTAGGCGTTGGACCCTAAGCCCAGGTATCTGTGTATTTCTTATAGTGTCTAGTATTCTCAGAGCGTCGGTGACGCTCAAACAGCTTTTAAGTTAATAAGGTTACACTAGGTTGCATCTACACCCTATCTCTACACTAAGGTTTTACAGCATACTGCATTGTTTATGGTTTAGATACAAAGGTTTAACATTGTGAGCGTCACCGCCGCTGGTGATCTCCTCGTGGTCCCGAGCGTCCGCTACGCTATAGCGAATCATTACGTTAGTCAGCAGCCAATAGCGTGCCTGCCAGTGATCTCTTGGCCGTGAGCGAACGTGACGCTTGAGCGTCTCGACTACGGCTAAACGATTGTTACGCAACGTGCGTACCCTTACGGTACTTCATACGTAGATAGCGTACAGTGTTCTTAGACCTCATAAAGGGTATTATATAAGATAAATATTTAGCTTTATCAATTGGCGGCTCGCCCGTCCTTCACATATCTGCACTAGGTAATTTCAGCAGACATTATCCAGCAGCAAAGGGCGGGAGATCATATTCCTCGTAGTGCTGTTTGGATAAGCGTCTGCTTCTCTTAGTAAAGGGTGCTGAAGGAATCCGGGAACCGGAGGTAAGAACAACACGCTAGTCTCTTTTAAAACTGTTTATTTTTCTGTCTTGCGTACACACGCACACATATCTGCATTTCTTTTTTTCATTTGTGTATTTTCGTATATCACTCTCCTGTTTGCCAGTTTTATAGTTGATAAACGTGCTAAGAGAGATTTGCCGCTATTTCATAGTTTAAGAGTAAAGGTAATACAGGTCGAGTATCCCATATCCAAATATTCCGAAATACGGAATATTCCGAAATACGGACTTTTTTGAGTGATAGTGAGATAGTGAAACCTTTGTTTTTTGATGGCTTAATATACACAAACTTTGTTTAATACACAAAGTTATTAAAAATATTGTATTAAATGACCTTCAGACTGTGTGTATAAGGTGTATATGAAACATAAATGAATTGTGTGAATGTGGACACACTTTGTTTAATGCACAAAGTTATAAAAAATATTGGCTAAAATGACCTTCAGGCTGCGTGTATAAGGTGTATATGTAACATAAATGCATTCTGTGCTTAGATTTAGGTCCCATCACCATGATATCTCATTATGGTATGCAATTATTCCAAAATACGGAAAAATCCCATATCCAAAATACCTCTGGTCCCAAGCATTTTGGATAAGGGATACTCAACCTGTATAGTTAAAATATAGACAAACACAGCTGTGCCTGAGAGACAAGGCGAAGTCAGTGTGGTGCGTGGTAGATGATAAAGGATCATCTACATTGATAAACGTATAAATTGTGTTACGGTGGATCTTTGCTTTGCGTACACGTGTCTCTAACAAAGGACTGAGACTTGTGTACGCAATCCAAGGGCCGACGCACGCAGCGTATATTACGCAACGGAGCGTACGGGTACGCCCACGTAACTCAAATCACAAGTGTTAATTTTTTTTCAACGCGATAAATAGCGCAACGCGGTAAATAACGCAAGGCGATAAATCGCGCAAATCTATTTTAACATTCAAAATTTAAATTAACAGATCCTTCTCCTAATTTGTAACACATCTGGTCTAAAGAGAAATTTCTGCGCAGAAATAGAAATAGAAACAAAAGTGTATATGTGGTGAGTGAGTGTTTGTTTTTACAATTTTTGAGGTTGAACCACAAGAAAAGTCGAGTTCTCGTGAGGTACATGCGTGTAAGTGACGTACATGGTGGCTAGGGAGGCATCCCTGGTTAAAACATACAATTTGAGCATTAAAGTGTAGCAGACCAGGAGGTCATACTGTAACAGACCAGGAGGTCATAGCAGACCAGCAGGTTCAGGTACAGCAGACAAGGAAGTCCGCTATACAGTCCACAGGCACAACACCAAGAAAGGGTTGGTGCAACACCCATATAGGCCATACAAGCTCTGGCTGAAGGAATTCGCAGCCGCAATTTTCGATTCCACTGGTCGCTCCGTACATAAGATTAGTTGCTTATGTGCTGAACGATTGTACCGCACGTAATTGTGTGCATTAGTAAACCTGACCGGTACTATTTGTGTACGAAGGTCATAAACGCTATTTGTACATTCTAACGTGATTTGTGTAATTTTTTTTTATTTTAAGGGAGGTTCGCTGCTCACTCAGGAACTATCCAACAACCAATAGTTACTGGAAAGAGTAAGTGTTCTTCGGATCACCCTCACAGGTTCCAGTAAATAGAGGTTCAGGTCGCAGGGGCCCTGGGTCGAGTACGCCAGCACCATATCGGTGTGATCAGGTCGTATTGGTCGGCGTGGGCGAGTGAGTGGGGTACTCGGTAAACCGCCACCGTCAGCCTATTTTGAACATTTTGGTTTGCGTAATGGTTGGTTGAATAAAGCAACACCTTCGAACTATGGGGGCCACTTGTTCAGGTAGGGGGCGATCAACCTCGGTTCGGGTTGATTCAGTGAACCGACCAGTCGGGTCGGCAAGATACGTAATGTGTGAGAAATACGGAAGTCACACAGAAGCTTTATGTGATGAATGGGAGAGAATGACAATACATGACGGGGAGAAATTCCCAAGAGTAGGTAGCTTCAGCACAGAAGTGTTAACAAATTTAAGGAGAAGGATATGTCTCATTAAATCAGCCAAGAGACGAATCAAGCATTATGATTATTTACAGTTGTGGCAACAGGAGGGTGACATACAGAGAGGATTGGCTCAGGCGGCGGGATCTGGCTCGATCAGAAAACTGATAGCCACGGCCCCACCGCCACCATATATATCGGGAGAAAAATTGGTTGCGGAGAATTACGCATTAAGGTGTAACAAACAAACACTTAGCAACTGTGTAAATGTTAAAGATAATGTTAACCAATTAACCAATGCAAGTATTAACCCGTGCAAGTTGTACCCTGTTTTGAACTTTCCTCAGGAGTGGGATCAAGAGGATGAATAGACAACAATTTCAGCGCTCTCTCTAGCAGCCACCATAGCAGAGACCACTGTAGGCACAGCTCAACCCCCGAGATTAGTAACGAAAGCCCCTAGCGGAGGGATAGGTGAGGTCGTATCAACGGGTAAGTACGGCACCATACACTATGCTGAAACTATTTCACCACAGCCTGTAGAATCTACACAGGATGAGGTTGTTAGAGTTAATCCTGTTAAGGTAATAGTAGTTCCAAATGGGAAAACAGACACTTCAGGAGTCACTCCTGTTAGGAACATTGCCATGTACAGCCCATTTTCCCGAATGGAATTAAGGACCATAGTGTCGGAATTCCCTGACCCTAGAAAAGACTTAGTTGCCAGCCAAAAATACATCAGAGACCTAGGTAACACGTTAGAGCCCAACAATAAAGACTGGCAGATATTGCTGAGAGCATGTTTACCCTCCAATGTCGACGCAGCTCAATTTTTAGCTGACTGTGGATTAGATCAGGATGTACCTCTTACAGATGTGTACAACAAAGACAATGTAAAAAGAATAAGCTTACAGTTAAAAGAGTATTTCCCAGCCGTAGTTAAATGGAACAAAATATTCTCCATTAAACAGAAGGAGTCAGAAACAGCTGCAGAGTATTTTCACAGAGCATTATCAGAAATGGCAAAATACACAGGCATAGAGGACATTAAAACAAACATAAACCATCGAGAAGTAGCAGTATCGGTACTGATGGATGGTTTAAAAGAGTCATTGAAGACTAGGGTACAGACCACACAACCATGTTGGCGAGGTCTGTCTGTGGCTACTTTGAGAGAGGCTGCTATTGATCACGATAGGAACATCACCAGACACAGGGAACAACAAGGTGATAAATTAATGTCAGTAAGTATACAGGCCCTGACCACAAGGCAGCCTTTGTTTATATCACCAAACCCTGTGGGTAAGTCAAGTGTGGTTACTTGTTATTCTTGTCATAAACAGGGACACATGGCACGAGATTGTAGAATGAAGAATTCACGAAACTCATACCAACCCCCTAGACAACGACACGACACACGACATTGGGAGCAAGGTCCGCAGAAACGGAGTTATGAGCCACATACAGGGGAAACAAAAAGATACCCCCCGAACAGAGACTGGCAAGCCTCTGGTAGCTCCCAATTAACTCCATCACAAGTAGTTGCTGCCAGCGGGATTCAGGGAGGTCACCATACCCAATAGGGGTGTGGCCATACCTGTAATCTGCAGCCAGTGAAATTGATTGCAAGTCTTGGAGGTGAACCAGAAATTGCAATCAATGTAGCTGGTAAATCATTAAACTTTCTTGTAGACACAGGGGCGGCCAAATCAGTGATAAATTCGACAGTGGGCATGAGAACCACTGGTAAGACAATTCCAGCCATAGGGGTAACGGGAGTAGTCCAGTACTACCCTGTTAACAAACCAGCCGAGATTACAGTAGGGCCTTTACATACCAAGCATTCCTTTTTGCTGGCTGCATCGGCACCGACTAATCTCCTGGGAAGAGACGTACTGTGTAAAATGGGGTGCGTCATTTATTGTACTCCTGAAGGTGTATTCTTGGACATACCTGAGAATCACGCTCAGGAAGTGCGAGACATGTTAGACTCCCCGTCAAAATTAATGTCACATACCATTATGACAAATAGGACTCCCTCCCAAGTAGAAGAAATGACATCTCAGATACCAGAGTCACTTTGGAATAAAGATGGACAGGACACTGGATTAATGGCAAACGTAGCTCCGGTAGTTGTACAAGTAAAAGATGGTAGGATAGCTCCAAAAATCCCACAGTACCCTCTGAAGCCAGAGGTGGAGTTAGGAGTGTATCCCGTAATAGAGCGCTTGCTACAACAGGGCATTCTGGTAAGAACGTCCAGCACTGCCAATAGTCCCATCTTCCCTGTTAAAAAGAGTGGGGGGAGGGGTTACCGGCTAGTGCAGGATCTAAGGGGGATTAACAAAATAGTTGAGAGTCAGTTCCCCGTAGTGCCAAATCCAGCTGTCATCCTAATGCAAATCCCTCCCACTGCGAAATTTTTCACTGTTATTGACCTCTGCTCCGCTTTCTTTTCGGTACCTCTGCACCCTGACAGTCAATATTTGTTTGCATTTACATACAGAGGAGTCCAATACACATGGACTCGATTACCACAAGGATTCATAGATAGCCCAAGTATATTTTCTCAGGCTTTGCATGATTGTTTACAGTCTTTCCAACCAGTGAGTGGATCAGTATTAATACAGTACGTGGATGATCTACTACTGTGTTCTGATTCATTGGAAGCATCCCTGAAGGATACGAAACAGCTCCTGTTTCATCTTTCAGACACAGGACACAAGGTTTCCAAAGACAAGTTGCAATTATGCCAAACTAAGGTAAAATATTTGGGACACTGTTTAACACAAGGACTGAGACACCTGACCGCTGATAGAATTCAAGCAATTAGAGACATGACTCTGCCACAAACCCAGCAACAGATCAGAACATTTTTAGGAATGTGTGGGTATTGCCGTAACTGGATCCCAGGGTTTTCCATCCTAGCGTTACCCTTGCAGGAGATGGTCTCCTCAAACAAACCTGATCGGATTTCGCATACAGACGAGTCTGAGACAGCATTTGAGAGACTTAAACAGTGCCTAACGCAGGCACCAGCATTAGGTATGCCTGACTATGGGAAACCCTTTGAACTATACGGAACAGAAAGTGCTGGTTGCGCGGCAAGCGTACTAACCCAAAAGCACGGTGATGCCAGCAGGCCGGTAGCATATTACAGCGCTCAGCTAGATACGGTAGCGCGATCCCTCCCCACATGCTTGCGAAGCGTTGCTGCGATAGCATTGCTAGTAACAAAAAGCGAAGACGTCGTGCTAGGTCACAACCTCACAATTCATACACCACATGCAGTGTCAGCCTTGTTGAATTCTGCCCAAACCAGACACGTCTCATCAGCGCGGTTTACAAGATGGGAATTGGCACTAATGGCCCCCGTAAACATCACCATAAGGAGATGCAGTGCATTAAATCCTGCAACATATCTCCCAGGTGTGCCTGGACAGGCACAAAGGGTGGAGGATGAGAGTGGTGGGGAAGGAGAATTTAACACAAAGGAAGACACTCATGATTGTATGGAATATTTGACCCAAAATTTTACCGCAAGGCCTGACATCAGTGACAACCCACTGGAAGATGTAGAACTTACGTTCTACACGGACGGTAGTTGTCATAGACAGTCAGACTCGGGAGACTTGTGTACTGGATACGCAGTCGTAGATGACCAAGGCACCATAGAAGCGGAACCGCTAGGCCCACCTCACTCAGCCCAGGTTGCTGAACTGGTCGCCCTAACCAGAGCATGTGAATTGGCTAAGGGCAAATCAGCCAATATCTACACCGACTCTAGATACGCATTCGGGGTAGTCCATGATTTCGGAGCCCTATGGCGCCTCAGAAATTTCATGACGGCAGCTGGTACACCGGTAGCGCATGCAGCTCATATAAAAAGGCTTCTAACAGCGATACAAGAACCAGACAGAGTGGCTGTTATCAAATGTAAAGCACACACATATAGCCAAGACCCAGTATCACTTGGTAACAGCCGAGCAGACGAAGCTGCTAAATTAGCAGCTGCTACCCCCAGACAGACAGACACCACACAACTGATGGTATTTAATACCATCAACACACAGAAGTTGTGTGAGATGCAAAATTTGTGTTCCACACAGGAAAAGGCAGTCTGGAAGGCAAAGGGATATGGTCAGGAGTCCTCAGGACTCTGGACGGATGGACACGGTAAACCAGTGGCCCCCAAAGCATACCTTCCATGCTTAGCTGAGGCAGCTCACGGGCTGACTCATCTGGGCAAGGAAGGGATGTGCAAGTTGGTAAGAGCATATTGGTGTGCCCCAGGATTTTCTTCTCATGCGAGTAAAAGGGCAATGTCATGCCTTACCTGTCTGAGAAAGAACATCGGAAAGGCAATACCTACAGAACCATCTCATATCCCACCTGCCGGCGGCCCTTTCCAGGTAATACAGATTGACTTTATTCAATTACCCCCTTGTCGAAATTTGAAATATGTACTTGTTTGTATAGATGTTTTCTCAAATTGGGTCGAAGCATTTCCAGCGGCCACAAATACCGCTATGTTTACTGCTAAGAAAATTGTGCAGGAATTTGTATGTAGATATGGTATCCCTAGAATTATCGAAAGTGATAGGGGTACCCATTTTACAGGTGATGTCTTTCAAGGAATGTGTAAATTGATGGGAATTGATAGCAAGCTGCACACTCCATACCGTCCACAGGCGAGTGCGAAAGTGGAAAGAGTGAACAGCACTATTAAAAATAAACTGAGTAAAGTGATGGCAGAGACAGGATTGACATGGCCAGAAGCTTTACCCATTGTACTGTACAGCATCAGAACCACTCCCAGGTCCCCTCTTAATCTGTCTCCCTTTGAAATCTTGTTTGGTCGACAACCGCATGTTATGATTAACCCTCAGGATGATTTGAAGTGTAACAATGAAGTGACTGTAAAATACTTGATTAACATGAGTAAACAGTTGAGGAATCAAAATGATAATCTGAAGTTAGTGATTCCTGATTTACCAGATAGTAATTGTCATGACATTGAACCTGGGGATTATGTAATGATACGGAATTTTCTACGCTCAGGTTGCCTTATTGACAGATGGGAAGGACCATACCAGGTCTTATTGACTAGCACTACAGCATTGAAGGTTGCTGAGAGAGAGACTTGGGTTCATTCGTCCCACTGTAAAAAGGTTGCTGATCCAGAGAGGTCCCGTGATAAGGAACAGACGGTAGAGGTTGTATCACTGGAGTGTCTGTTCCAGGAGGATTAAGGCGGCACCTGAGCATTGAAAATCACAAGACCAAAAGCAGTTGTCGATCCCCTGTTCCCTTTTATTGTTTTTCTCCAACTTCCCATCCCCTCTCCTTCAAATTATTTTTTTCCCCCTTCTCATTCTTCTCCGTTTCCTCCTACAAGATGGACTTGCCCCAAGAGACTGTGATCCGGATTTTCCTGTTGACCATGATGTTGACCAGAGCAGTCTGTTCCGGCGAGAGTACCATGGAGGTCGAGAGATGTTCTGGAATGGGTTCTGATGACAGAGATGGAGGCGTAGTTTTCCAAGAACAACATAATCAACAAGCAAAGGCGAGTATCAGAAAACGATCCGATAGCATTGACCATAGAAGGAATTGTGAAGGATTGTTAGCTGAAGAAAACTGTATCTGTCGGCTCTGTAACAATGTCATTGAGGATGGGTGCATAAAGAAATGCCAATCCAGTTTTAATATCCATATGGACCGGCATCCATTGAGTGACTATCACTCCTTAGTGGGTAGTGTGTTAAATAAAACAGATTGTTGGGTATGCTCTCAAGTACCTCAAGGTCATAGCAAATCAGGGCTAGTACCATTTCCTTTAACGTTAGGGGAGGTACTTGAGTTAAGTGGTGGGAGACCGGTGGACAGGAGGTTTAATATCTCCAGCCCTCCTAGTTTGAAGCTCCACCAATACCATGTGGATAGGTCCCTATTATGTTTTAACATCTCCAATCCCCGAAAGCCGGGTAATTGGGAAGTGTCATGGAGTAATCAAACCATGACCTTTTCACATAGAGCAGATAGAATGCCTACAGATACAGAGCTTATACGCCACATAGCCAGTAGAGGAAAATCTTTCCGGTATAGGTATACCTTAGGAAATAGGATTACGAGAGTTGGAGAGGTATCACCAGGATACTGTGCACATATCGTACAACCTGATACGTGTACTAAGCAGATGGAAGAATTAGGGTTAGGAGATTTCACATGGAAGGTGTGTAATATGGTTATGTCCTACTCCGTCCCATATGTTCTCCCCGATGATGCATATTTCATATGCGGGAGAAAGGCGTATAAGTGGCTTGCCCCAAACTCTGAAGGATTGTGTTATATTGGAAAAGTACTGCCTGAAGTAATGACTGTATCACATGACAAAATGAAAGACATACACCGTGTTGCCCAAACTCCTTATACTCACACCCATTACGAGCACGTAGTTAAACGACACCTGATAGAAAGAACAGAGCATCCGGCCTCTGACATGATCCATGAATCCACCGGGATTCAGTTTCTAATCGCGTTAGATATCACTCGCACCGCTAGAGGAGTGTTGAATTATAAATACATATCTGCGCTCGCCAATTTGTTAGATAATATCACTGAAATGTATGATGACACGTTTAGGTATACTGGAAGGGAACTTCAAGCTTATAAAACAGAACTGGTACAGCATAGAATGGTTCTTAATTACCTCACAGCAGTGACAGGCGGATATTGTGTCACACTGGCAACACAATACGGCGTGAAATGTTGCACATATATTACGAATAGCACCGAGGACCCGGTCGAGGTCATAGACCAAAAGATGGACGATATTCTCCAACTGAAGTGGGAATTTCGCAGGAGACACAATCTCACTCTTGCTGCTGTAGGTAATGAGCTGACTGGTTGGGTGTCATGGTTGAACCCGCGAAATTGGTTCTCTGGTTTAGGAGACTGGGCTCAAGGAGTCATAATGGATGTTGGGAAGTTTCTCCTATGTATCTTAGGTGTTATCATAACGATTGGTTTGATATTTAGATGCGGTCAGGCTTTAATGAGGTGCAATCGTCGTACTAAGGTAATGAGTTTAAGGAGCGAGGAAACTGTAATTCCAATGGACTTGATTTATGACCCAAATGTAGAAACAATGATGTGATGAAAATGCGATTTCTACGGTCCGTTTCTTTCACCTGTTTTTCCGTTTCCTCCAAGGTAAAAAGACCCACTTGGACGAGGAATTTGATGAGCCGATATACAGACAACAGAGGGATTAAAGAAGAAGTTTTGACAACCTGATACACAGATTTTTGATGAACTATGCCATGGATCCCCAGTTTCCCTAGAAATTTTAAAATTACGCTAGCCCAACACTTTTGTAAATCTATGGACATTGACAGCTTTTGCTCGCACCTTATGGGCAAAAGCACAAAGAAGACTGCATTCAACAGACACCAAACAAGACCTCAATCGACGAATGTACATTTACCTGACATAGAATACCACCGCATTTACCGTAATTATGTCTTTTCTTCATTTCTACAACCCTCAGGTAATGACACACATAGTCGATAGGGAATACAGGCACAGATATCAGCAATCACATATCTCCCCCATTCATGTATCATCAACTAAAATGTGCTCCCCCATTTTGTTACAACCAAAGCCGAAAAGAGCTCGGTAAAGTTTGACAGCCCATCCACAGACCCGTACCACGGGATAAGAAGGAATTCAAATGTATACTTCGCAATACCTCGAAGCTTGATTTAAAACACGTACGGCACGATGATACATGACCCCCAAGCACGGATTCATACACACATGATTCTGCTATCTCACTAGGTCATACCCTTTTCCTACCTTCTCCTCTCCTCCCCTACCCAACCATGTAAATGTATTAATCGCTGACATATATTTTTCTCCTTTTGAAATGTTTTAGAAGGTGGCAGTTATTATTGACTGCCAAAGGGTGGACTGTCAAAGTCAGAAAAATATCTCTATGCACACTACCATATTTGCACCTCACACAGGTCCGTGCTGCGCATGCGTGCGCTCTCCCGTACGTGCGCATACTCACAGTCGCGGGCACCCGCAGGCGCACGGTATGCGTATTTACGGTAGAGTTTATGTGATCGTAGCGTGCGACTCAATCATTACATATTTTCACTATATAATGTATTTTGTAGATCATGGTCCCTTTGATAGATTCTGAAAGTTTAGTTAACATAGCATGTTCCTGAACAGAGAGATCCCTCTTTGTATTGTACGAAGGGTCTAACAGGGGTCATACAGTGGTGTTTGGTACCCATCGGAAGAGTATTTAAATAGCAATATTCCGGTGTTGGTTTGGAGCGGATTAATCACTCGTGCGAATAGTTATGGACATAAGAAGTTTATGTCCATTTACTATTATTTGTTCTTATTTAGTCATGCGGCGGGAAACTCAGTGTCCCACCCACCTGAACAGTTGGAAGCAGTCACAACCCACCTGTATGAATCAACCTATGACCTTTTGTTATAATGCGAAGCCGAATTCCTGTGTCCAATGAACAATGAGATTGTAGGGACCATTGAATTGCATTGTGTGTGGGGCATAAATAGGCAGGCCGACCATATCCAGTTCACTCTCTTCAACGGTTCTCATTGCTGATAATCGGGAGCTGGATATCGAGGCGCATGCGATCGTTTCCCCTTGTGCGTAAGTGTTTCTCCGCAACTATATTGATCTTCTTGTTATTGTGGGCCAATTTCTCTCTCTCTCTCTCTCCTCCTCTTTTTCTCTTATTTTTCCCTTAAATAGTAATTGTATTATATTTCCTGTGTAGTTATCTGGTTAGGTAGTCTATGTTATATTGTAGTGTATGATTTGTATTTGTATTAATTATTTTGCAAGTATATCATTCAAAATATATACATATTAGGCGTTGGACCCTAAGCCCAGGTATCTGTGTATTTCTTATAGTGTCTAGTATTCTCAGAGCGTCGGTGACGCTCAAACAGCTTTTAAGTTAATAAGGTTACACTAGGTTGCATCTACACCCTATCTCTACACTAAGGTTTTACAGCATACTGCATTGTTTATGGTTTAGATACAAAGGTTTAACATTGTGAGCGTCACCGCCGCTGGTGATCTCCTCGTGGTCCCGAGCGTCCGCTACGCTATAGCGAATCATTACGTTAGTGAGCAGCCAATAGCGTGCCTGCCAGTGATCTCTTGGCCGTGAGCGAACGTGACGCTTGAGCGTCTCGACTACGGCTAAACGATTGTTACGCAACGTGCGTACCCTTACGGTACTTCATACGTAGATAGCGTACAGTGTTCTTAGACCTCATAAAGGGTATTATATAAGATAAATATTTAGCTTTATCAATGCCAAAACTACCATGTCCCCTAATCTTGGGTCAGACTTTCCTCTCCTTATGTAACGAGAGAGACTCCAGGGGCGGGATGTACCAAAGCAGAAATGCTGTAAAAATCCTGTTTTCAGGGTATTTACTGTATTCTCAAAATGTATTAAAGGCGCACTGCGGGGGTTCCGATGTGGAGGGTAACGCCAGCTATATCTGGTGTTACCCTATAGAAGCCAATGGGCTACTTACTGCATTGCGCTGTGTGAGGGATCTGATTGGATCCCTCCCAGCATGTCCCGTGGCTGTCGCGTCCTTCTGCACATGTGCAGATAGACTCCCAGGTCATAAATCTGGAAGTCCAGGGAACAGAGTGCATCGAAAAGGACAGATCTTATCAGAAGAACTGTCCTTTGTGATACTAATCACATATGTTAGTCCATATGCAGTTAGTATCGAATCAGTGTGATGTGTGGCGGGATGTACACCGCAAGGTTAGTCCATCCCACCCAAGAAGAGAAAGAGATGGCGCTGCAAGAGAAGGATGTAGATACATAGGTGCTGAGAGACACCCTTTCCCGGGGTGACGAATGGGGACACAGGTCTGTACAAATTACCTTTCCAGGATGCAAGCTTGGGAAATATCAGGGGTGTCACTATGGTTGGTGACACCTGTTGTGGGTGAATACTCCATGCGCGGGGCAATAAATAGGGGCGTGACCTTGCGGGAATGAGTGCGGACTCACGGCACAACACTCGTTTTCATCAGGGGTCCCCATACCTCCCAACTTTTGTACATTATTGATCGGGACCTGCTGCACTGGAGGTTGGAGTGGGTGTTGCATGGCATCGGGTGAGTGGGTGTTGCACAGCATCTATTCAGTGGTCACCGGCTGCTTTGCGGTGACCACTGAATAGTGGTCCCCCCCCCCCCCCCCCCCCACCCGCGGAACACTGCGACCCGCGGGAGGGACTGCGGGACAGTGTCCAATTAGCGGGACTTTCCTGCTGTATTCGGGACAGTTGGGAAGTATGGGTCCCGGAGACGCTAGGCTAACCACGGACACTGCTGTGGCTGCACTGACGGCTCCTACACTCTGTTACAGGAGCCAAGGGCTGTTGTATGAATGCTCACCTCCTGGCAGGTTCTCCTCCTCTACTGCAAATGTCTCTCCCATCTCCTTAGTAGTGGGGGCTGCTGTATGAATGCTCACCTCCTGGGAGGTTCTCCTCCTCTACTGCAAATGTCTCTCCCATCTCCTTAGTAGTGGGGGCTGCTGTATGAATGCTCACCTCCTGGCAGGTTCTCCTCCTCTACTGCAAATGTCTGTCCCATCTCCTTAGTAGTGGGGGCTGCTGTATGCATGCTCACCTCCTGGCAGGTTCTCCTCCTCTACTGCAAATGTCTCTCCCATCTCCTTAGTAGTGGGGGCTGCTGTATGCATGCTCACCTCCTGGCAGGTTCTCCTTCTCTACTGCAAATGTCTGTCCCATCTCCTTAGTAGTGGGGGCTGCTGTATGAATGCTCACCTCCTGGCAGGTTCTCCTCCTCTACTGCAAATGTCTCTCCCATCTCCTTAGTAGTGGGGGCTGTTGTATGAATGCTCACCTCCTGGCAGGTTCTCCTCCTCTACTGCAAATGTCTCTCCCATCTCCTTAGTAGTGGGGGCTGCTGGACCTTAGAACTCACCTACTGTAAGTACTGAAGGTTATGTAGAGAGGTAATTGTAGTTTATACAATAGAGTGTTGAATAAGGAGCCCCACTACTCCACAATTGATGCTTGTTTATAGATAAAATCATTAATCTATAATTTACAAGAACTTTGAGGGAGAGCATTTAAAATGATTTCATAGCTAAATAGCATTTCTAGATATTTATTTATATGATATGCAGATATTATATATTAGTAATAATTAGTTAGCTATACCTGGAGTTTGAGCATAGCATATTGCATAAAAACCACTCCATTGATATTGTTTGTGATGTTTCTCCACAGGTTTGTATATTGGTGGTCATTCCGAGTTGATCGCTCGCTAGCAGTTTTTAGCAGCCGTGCAAACGCTATGTCGCCGCCCACTGGGAGTGTATTTTAGCTTAGCAGAAGTGTGAACGGTTGTATCGCAGAGCGGCTACAAAAATTTTTTGTGTAGTTTCAGAGTAGCTCGAAACCTACTCAGCGCTTGCGATCACTTCAGACTATTCAGTTACGGATTTGATGTCACAAACCCGCCCAGCCACGCCTGCGTTTTTCTTGGCACGCCTGCATTTTTCTGCACACTCCCTGAAAATGGTCAGTTGCCACCCAGAAATGCCCACTTCATGTCAATCACTCTGTGGCAGCTCAACCAGTGCGACTGAAATGCATCATTAGACCCTGTGCAAAACTACATAGTTTATTGTGCCCGTACATCGCGCGTGCACATTGCGCCGCATGCGCAGAACTGCAGTTTTTCAGCCTGATCGCAGCGCTGCGAACAAATGCAGCTAGCGATCAACTCAGAATGACCCCCAATATTGCTTGGTTACCACTTGTAAAAGCAGCCAGCCGTCTCTGTCAATAGCCATTGTGAGGAAACGAAGCAGCTTTCTGAGAGTCTGACCAATCCACAGTGAAACAGTAGAGCCGGCTCAGCGATGGTTACAGGAAAGGCTCTCTCAGAATACAGGCAGGCTATAATGGCATTCCTTGCTCTTTAACTAGGTATTTCTGGAGTTTAATAAAATAAAAAGCTTTATTGGAGTTTGGAAAAGCTGTGAATTTAAACCTAACCTAGTAAAGACGCTGAACACGTAAGAAGCATTGTGAAAGGAATTTAAAGAGTTTACAAGTCTAATTGTTATCTTGGGACACACTTAGGTAGCCTCCAACCATGTAACTGCTCCTATCCTGATAACAACAAACATTCCATTTTAAAATATGGGAATTTAAGGAACGATTCAGATTGGGTGCATCTCAGCCGCATCTACACTTGACAGCAACTGGATTGGTTCTATGGGTGTGCTGTGGTTTGTAGATGGAATTGCGGCCTATCCAGAGGTGAGCGTGGCCGGAGATCAGTTTCTTGCAGGAAGAATAGGCCTAGTGCACATACACGCTCATAGTGAAGATTACATGCACAATGTCTCACCTGAGGGTTGAGGCTGACCTGGGGAGGCCTCAGGCGTAGGGGCTGAGGTGTATGTGAACCTGGGTGGCAGTATGGGATCCCTGGAGATGCACCCGTAGCACAGACGCCCGAAGGCGTGACCAAGACGACAGCGTAGTAAAACTTAAGTTCTTTATTATGCACACAGTCCAATAATCACAATGGCAGTTAGGTGGAAGAACCAATGCTCAGCAATTGGAAGTCACAGTATAATTATAGCAGCACAGTTCCTCAGATGTGGTGGTAATAAGTATGTTTTTTGGTATGGTAAGAAATCACCATGGCACAGTCTTTGAAGACACTGAGATGGTAAGTCCATAGAAATAACAGCTAACCACTGTACTGACAAGATGAACTGGTACTGACCAGAGGATGACACATTGGTAGCTGGAGTCGATGACAGAACACCAAGGTAGGCTGAGAGCTGGTGGACTGCCAAGGATGCTGGGAAGCGATGTAGGAACACCGCTGGTGATTGGAAGTGATGTAGGAACACCGCTGACGACGTGAGACGGTGTGGAAACACTACTGGTAACTGGAGACAATGTGGAAACACCAATGGTAGCTGGAAACTATGTGAGCACACCGCTGAGAGCTGGAGACGGTGAAGGAACACTGCTGGTATCAGGAGGCAATGTGGAAACACCGCTAGAGTCAGGCAGCACCGCAGGATGGAAACAGGTGCAGGTCTCTTTAAGCGGAGCAAGGTCACAGGAGCTGGAATACCTGGAGACAGCAAGCAGGAACAACCACAGAATGTGGAGCCATCCAACAGTGGGTTAGACAACCATAGCACTGACAACAGGAAGCTTTGGTTCAGGATACTTATACCTGCTAGGAAGCAGGTATTGGCTGAGCAATCAGAGAGGATTCTGTGTACAGTGGATTGGCTGTGGAGAGTCATGTGATTTGCCCAAACATGGCTGCACCCATGTTTGCCACTGGAGGGAAAAGTCTGTTTGTAAACAGCATGTGGAAACTTGTAGCAATGGCGGAGACGGCAGAGGCTGCGGAGATCAGGAGACGCCATTCGTTAGGACAGGAGAGACATGCTGGATAGCTGGCATGTTAGCGTCGTCGAGATCGCTGAGGAGAGACTGTGGAGAGGCAGTGCAGCGTGCTGCATGCAGACAGTGCAGATGGAATCCAGGATTGGAGCGTAGGGACAGTCTCAGAAGGCACTTGGATGGTAAGTACGCGTGTTTAGTTACCTGGATCGTGACACACAGGCGGATGTATTGGATGTGTAGAGGCTGTGCGGAAGCAAATGTGCAGCCAACTCTGAATACAGGAGATGTCCTGCATTTAATTCTCAAAGGTGTGATGAAACATGACCCATCTCCTCCATAACACTCTGCACAAGCAAACAATAAACATACAGCTAGCAGCCATTGGCTAAAAGGCTATTATTGACTATATTTCCCTTTTTTCCTTCCAATATCCCTGCCTCCGGTGTCAGTGCCTCGTGTATATCAACTCCAGTGTCCCTGCCTCCAATGTCCATGCCTCGTGTATACCACGTCCAGTGTCCGTGCCTCCAATAGCCATGCCTCGTGTTTATCAACTCCAGTGTCCCTACGTCCAATTTCCATGCCTCGTGTATACCACCTCCAGTGTCCCTGCCTTCAACATCCATGCCTTGTGTATATCAAGTCCAGTGTCCCTGCCTCCAGTGTCCATGCCTCATGTATACCACCTCCAGTGTCCCTGCCTTCAACATCCATGCCTTGTGTATATCACCTCCAGTGTCCCTGCCTCCAGTGTCAATGCCTCATGTATACCACCTCCAGTGTCCCTGCCTTCAACATCCATGCCTTGTGTATATCACCTCCAGTGTCCCTGCCTCCAATGTCCATGCTTCGTGTATACCACCTCCAGTGTCCCAGCCTCCAATGTCCATGCCTTGTGTATACCACCTCCAGTGTCCCAACTTCCAATGTCCATGCCTCATGTATACCACCTCCAGTGTCCCTGCCTTCAACATCCATGCCTTGTGTATATCAACTCCAGTGTCCCTGCCTCCAATATCCATGGCTTGTGTATATCACCTCCAGTGTCCCTGCCTCCAATATCCCAGCATTGTGTATATCAACTCCAGTGTCCCTGCCTCCAATATCCCAGCATTGTGTCTATCACCTCCAGTGTCCCTGCCTCCAATATCCATGGCTTGTGTATACCTCCTCCAATGTCCCTGCCTCCAATATAAATGCCTCGTGTATACAACCTGCAGTGTCCCTGCCTCCAATATCCATGCCTTGTGTATACCACCTCCAGTGTCCCTGCCTTCAACATCCATGCCTTGTGTATATCACCTCCAGTGTCCCTGCCTCCAGTGTCCATGCCTCATGTATACCACCTCCAGTGTCCCTGCCTTCAACATCCATGCCTTGTGTATATCACCTCGTGTCCCTGCCTCCAGTGTCAATGCCTCATGTATACCACCTCCAGTGTCCCTGCCGTCAACATCCATGCCTTGTGTATATCACCTCCAGTGTCCCTGCCTCCAATGTCCATGCTTCGTGTATACCACCTCCAGTGTCCCAGCCTCCAATGTCCATGCCTTGTGTATACCACCTCCAGTGTCCCAACTTCCAATGTCCATGCCTCATGTATACCACCTCCAGTGTCCCTGCCTTCAACATCCATGCCTTGTGTATATCAACTCCAGTGTCCCTGCCTCCAATATCCATGGCTTGTGTATATCACCTCCAGTGTCCCTGCCTCCAATATCCCAGCATTGTGTATATCAACTCCAGTGTCCCTGCCTCCAATATCCCAGCATTGTGTCTATCACCTCCAGTGTCCCTGCCTCCAATATCCATGGCTTGTGTATACCTCCTCCAATGTCCCTGCCTCCAATATAAATGCCTCGTGTATACAACCTGCAGTGTCCCTGCCTCCAATATCCATGCCTCGTGTATACCACCTCCAGTGTCCCTGCCTTCAACATCCATGCCTTGTGTATATCACCTCCAGTGTCCCTGCCTCCAATGTCCATGCCTCGTGTATATCACCTCCAGTGTCCCTGCCTCCAATATCCATGCCTCGAGTCTATCACCTCCATTGTCTCTGCCTTCAACATCCATGCCTTGTATATATGAACTCCAGTGTCCCTGCCTCCAATGTCCATGCTCCGTGTATACCACCTCCAGTGTCCCAGCCTCCAATGTCCATGCCTTGTGTATATCACCTCCAGTGTCCCTGCCTCCAATGTCCATGCTTCATGTATACCACCTCCAGTGTCCCAGCCTCCAATGTCCATGCCTTGTGTATACCACCTCCAGTGTCCCAACTTCCAATGTCCATGCCTCATGTATACCACCTCCAGTGTCCCTGCCTTCAACATCCATGCCTTGTGTATATCAACTCCAGTGTCCCTGCCTCCAATATCCCAGCCTTGTGTATACCTCCTCCAATGTCCATGCCTTGTGTCTATCACCTCCAGTGTCCCTGCCTCCAATATCCATGCCTCGTGTCTATCACCTCCAGTGTCCCTGCCTGCAACATCCATGCCTTGTGTATATCACCTCCAGTGTCCCTGCCTCCAATGTCCATACCTCGTGTATACCACCTCCAGTGTCCCTGCCTCCAATATCCATGCCTCGTGTCTATCACCTCCAGTGTCCCTGCCTTCAACATCCATGCCTTGTATATATTTATTTTATTTATTACCAGTTATTTATATAGCGCACACATATTCCGCAGCGCTTTTACAGAGAATATTTGGCCATTCACATCAGTATATAATATGAACTCCGGTGTCCCTGCCTCCCATATCCCAGCCTTGTGTATACCTCCTCCAATGTCCCAGCCTCCAATGTCCATGCCTCGTGTCTATCGCCTCCAGTGTCCCTGCCTCCAATATCCATGGCTTGTGTATTCCTCCTCCAATGTCCATGCCTCGTGTCTATCACCTCCAGTGTTCCTACCTCCAGTGTCCCTGCCTGCAACATCCATGCCTTGTGTATCTCACCTCCAGTGTCTCTGCCTCCAATGTCCATGCCTCGTGTATACCACCTCCAGTGTCCCTGCCCCCAATATCCATGCCTCGTGTCTATCACCTCCAGTGTCCCTGCCTTCAACATCCATGCCTTGTATATATGAACTCCAGTGTCCCTGCCTCCAATATCCCAGCCTTGTGTATACCTCCTCCAATGTCCCAGCCTCCAATGTCCATGCCTCGTGTCTATCACCTCCAGTGTCCCTGCCTCCAGTATCCATGGCTTGTGTATACCTCCTCTAATGTCCCTTCCTCGTGTATTCCAGTCTCCAATAACCCTGCCTTGTGTATTCCAACCTCCAATATCCATGCCTTGTGTATACCACCTCCAGTGTTCCTGCCTCCATTTTCCCTGCCTCGTGTATACAACCTCCAATGTCCCTGTCTCCAATATGCATGCCTTGTGTATATCAACTCCAGTGTCCCTGCCTCCAATTTCTCTACCTCATGTATACCCGTGCCCCTGCTCCAGTCTGCAATATTTCCGAGTCCAATTTCTTTGCCTTAGGTATATGAGCTCCTCTGTCCTTAACCTCCATTATCCCTGCCCAGGTAATACCACTTTCAGACAGAAAAATCTAAAAATCCCGGGTTTTTCCCGGATTTGTCAAACTGGGAAAAACCCGGGTCACAGTTCCTAACCCCCTGTCACACAGCACATTTAACCCAGATTATTCCTGGGTCGAACCCTTTCAGACAGAACCCAGGTCAGCCCTGCAATATACTGTGTGTCATAAGAAATGGACTGTTTTTATGGCACACAGAGATGAGGTCATGAAAGTGGGTGGTGACTGCTCCCTGCATTGCATTAACCATGGCCGACGAGTTACTGCTGAGTAACCCGGAGTTCCTGAGTTCTTGCTCTTTTTGCTGTTTTACACAGCATATGAGAGCCTGATGCAGCTGCTAGCACTGTGCTACCTGGCACAGTCTTATGCCAAGAGGAGAAGGGAGCAATTTCTGGCGGAGAGGGCTAATACTCAATGCCGGTATTTGCGCAGGAGGAGAGCTCTGACTTTGGGCAGCATTATACCAATTTACCAGCGTGACAAATCGATCATTGTGGACCAGAGACTACAGGCATGTACAAGCTTTCTGGGTGACCATGGAAGATTTTCAGCCAGAGCATTGGATGGCACACTTTCTGATGTCGCATGCTACGTTTAACTACCTGCTGGAACTTCTCACTCCAGCACTCACCAGGGGAAACACAAACTAACGCAGGTCCATCGAGCCGAGACTGGCGATTGTGTTGTGGTGGTATGCAGCCCCAGGTGAATACCGCACCATCTCCTGCTTGTTTGGTGTAGGCATATCAACGGGGTGTGTGTTAGTGTGGGAAGTGGCCCAGGCATTGCTGGAAACCCTTTACCACCGCTTCATCTCCTTACCGCAAGGTGACTGGCTGGATGATACCATAAAAAGTTTCCTGCGACGTGGATATCCCCAGTGCAGTGGAGCCATAGATGGGACCCACATACCCATTATTGCCCCCATAGAAAACCCAGCGGATTACTATAACAGAAAAGGCAGGTACTCAGTGGGTATCCGGACTCCAGGTCGACAGCACAAAGGTCGACACACCTTAGGTCGACGCCAATTGGTCGACACGCCTTAGGTCGCCATGGACAAAAGGTCGACAGGAACAAGGTCGACGTGGAAAAAGGTCGACATGAGTTTTTCACGATTTTTTTCTTTTTATGATTCTTTTCATACTTAACGATCCACGTGGACTACGATTGGAACGGTAAAGTGTGCCGAGCGAAGCGGTAGCGGAGCGAAGGCACCATGCCCGAAGCATGGCGAGCGAAGCGAGCCATGCGAGGGGACGCGGTGCACTAATTGGGGTTCCCGGTCACTCTACGAAGAAAACGACACCAAAAAAACATAAAAAACTCATGTCGACCTTTTTCCATGTCGACCTTGTTCATGTCGATCTTTTGTCCATGTCGACCTAAGGTGTGTCGACCAATTGACGTCGACCTAAGGTGTGTCGACCTTTGTGCTGTCGACCCTCAGTCCCAGACCCTACTCAGTGGCGTATCTATAATGGGTGCACACGGGCCCATGGGTCCAGAGGGGGCCCACACCGCACACACTGCACCCATTTCTTCTATACTCACCTTTCCAGCGTCCATCGGTTACTGTGTATGGGCCCCCTCCTCTCCTGTAGCCGTCGCCACCACTGCTAGTGCTCTGAGCACTAGAGACTCTGGCACAGTGCCAGAGTCTACAGCACATGCGCAGGACTCCGAAAAAATGGCGCGGCAGCCATTTTTTCGGAGTCCTGCGCATGTGCTGCAGACTCTGGCACTGTGCCAGTCTCAGTGCTGAGAGCGCAAACAGCGGCGGTGATGGCTACAGGAGAGGAGGGGGCCCACACATGGAGTCTGCACATGGGATGTTGGCATGTGTAGTTCCATAACAGCTGGAGGGCCGCAAGTTTGACACCCCTGTTTCGTTTCACCATGCTATATGGAAAAGGGATGCGGTGAAGATCCTCACAGCCGGGATCCCGAAGGTGGGCATGGATAGAGGGTAGGGTTAGGCACCAAGGGGACAGATAGGATTAGGTTGTGGGAAGGGAGGGTTAGGTGATAGGGGAAGGGGGGAAGGTTAGGATACTTACCTCACCCCTGTCAGGATTTCGATGCCGGCGTTGGTATTCTGAATCTCTGCATTCATCCACTGGTATATTGTATGTATTCCATTGAATATAAATTGTAAGCTGCACTGCTGTTGGGACTGTTGCGAATGTCCTAAATATTCTCTGTACTTTCCTGAAGATTATGTGTGCGCTATAGAAAGTACCCATGAGCACATATATTCACCATCAACATACAGTATAGAGAATATTTAAAACTACCAATTCAACATACATTTACCACCTATACTATATTTTAATATTTTTTTACCTTCACAGAAATCAAAGTTTGTTGATGGGACGGAGAACCCGGTGCACCTTAGGGTGTAGTACTGGTGACCGGCGGTCTCCTGACCGCCAGTCACCTAACCGACGCCGGGATCCCGGCAGCATACCGACCGGCGGGGAGGGGCGAGTGCAGCAAGCCCCTTGCGGGCTCGCTGTGCTCGCCACGCTGCGGGCTCGGTGGCGACCTGCGGTCGCCACGGGTTCTATTCCCACTCTATGGGTGTCGTGGACACCCACGAGTGGAAATAGTCCCTGTTGGTCGGCATGCCGACCATCGGGATAGTGAGCCGTCGGGCTCACGGAGGAGGTCATGTGACTGTCGGTCAGCTGACCGGCGGTCACATGAATACTACCCGCACCTTATTGGATAGGGTATCTATCAGGCGATGGCTCATCAAGGGCTTCACGCAGCTTTTGTTGCACTCGCCCCCCCGCCGGGCATCTCAGTGTCAGGATGCCACCATCAGTATGGTGACCGCCGGTCACGCGATACACACCCCAGAAGAATACCTGGAATGTAGTGATGTAAGATGACTAGAACTCTAAGCTTGTCACATCACACAAATGACCAGAAATGTACCAATTTAACTAACGCCAAGAATTGTAAGCGCAAATCCACGTCCACACTCATGGGCTGTTTGCTGTACTGAGGCTGGAAAAACACACAGCAGCTGCAGCATGGAAGCATAACGCCGTTAGCGGAATTACACACAGAACACCTACTTTAGTGACATGTGTTTGAACGGAGAGATAAATTACAAATAACGTCACTTTCCAGTTCACAGGGCAGATGATGGAAGGGTTTGATGAGGAGAACACAGTGTTATTAGGTAAAGGTAAAAAATAAACAGTTTATTCTTAGGTAACAGAGGTTTATTTATTTGTGGGCAGGAACGCCCCAGATAGAAATGTGTATATTCAGGCTAGTGTAAACCTGTGCCCTTTGCCACACAGTGCGGGCAGCCATATTGTGGCCCAAACCAGTTTTCCTGAGAATGCTTCAGTGATATTTCCTAGTCAGTTAATACACTGCATACTGCTGATTATTAGTTCAGCTGCTTCCACTGTGTTACAGAAGGGCCACCATTACAAATGTCAGGCCTCGGTATGAAAGGGGTGTGGCGAAACATGTGTGAGGGCATGGAAACACCTCATTGGTATGTACCGGTTGCATCTGTTCATATTCAGCGATGAGCTACAGTGTGTGTTTAGAGACAGGGATTATTAATTATGTAACAACGGGGTTGACAGGGCATGTCTGAGTGGTTGAGATAGGTATCACAGTTGTTGGGTGGCTATGTGATGGACCTTTCCCTTGAAAGGTTGCTCCTCCCCATGTTACGAGCCGTGGCTTGCAATGCCCGGTCGTTGTCAGGCGACCGGGATGCTACTGAACTCCATAGCAACCAGGATGCCGGGCTTATGCGGCGGTTGGGGTTGCCAGGCAGCGGGGAAGCCGGAAGCCTCCTCAGGGAAGTTTACAGGAGGCTGGTGGACGTGCAGCAGCATGGCTGCAGAGAATTTCTAATTAGGGGAGGTTGGCTGTTCTGCGATTCCCATTAGCTCTTGCCTCCTTTATATGTTGTGTATGTCTCTCACTCCCTGCGGGTCAAAGTCTTTGGTTGCAGTAGGAGCCTTTGTCTCTCAGAATTAATCATAGCTGATGGAAACCTTACTTTGGTTTTGTTAAGACTTTCTTTCGCTGTATTCTTATGTCCACCCCTGGCTCAGCCCGTTACCAATCGTGAAGTTCGTGCTCTCATTTCTTTTTTACTTCTCTCCAGTCGCTTTTTCTATATTACATACCCCATCTGTGTACACATTCCCCTGCGTAATTTATGTACTCATATTACCAGAAGCCTTCTCTGTGATTTAAGGGGTCTGTATTTCTGTGCTCTCATTTATCCTTGTTCTCAAAGTTATATCTTTCCTTCGTACTTTTCTCTGACATGCCTGCCATTATTTTACATGCTCTTCTGACATCTCTCCGTCTCCGCAGTTGTTCTTTGCTGTCCGGAATTTGTTAAGTCTTTATCTTTGGTCTTGTCTTGTGTCTCTCACTTTACCGGCATTTTTTTGGGTCACTCTGGGTTGAGCTCATACTACCGCCATTGGCGTAAGTCCTGGCGGCAGTCCAGTATCGGTAGGCACATCTCGCCTTATGGGAAACGTGGCTATTATTGGCAAGAAGACCTGCTGGTGAGTTCTACGAGTCTCAACCTTGGTGTACAAGGGTCATTGCCCAGAAGATCTCTAGCAACCTCATCCTCCTTGGAAAGAAGATTCTACAGTCATAACATGCCATACCTTGTCAACATAAAATAATTGGAATCATAAATAAAAGCATCAGACATTAGCATTCCATTCTATAAGGTGTTGATGAGAAGAACAATGAAAAACACGTTCAGTTATCATAAACAACAAACTTTCTAGCTTTCCCTAGCCAAGGTACAAATATCTTCACCGGCAAATATTGTTGGATCTCAAGTTAAAGTCTGCAGTGCCACAGCACTGGAAATTGGGCACACAGATGTATGGGGGAATCCTGGATTGAGATAATGTCAATTGTACTCCGTTCTTTTATCCAAATAGGGTGAAATGAAGGAAGGGTAATGTCACTTGACAATGGTTTCTCAATTAACCTTGAGGGGCTTTGGATGAAGCAAACTCATACTGCATAAATCACTCAGTCCTTGTCTAAATAAATGTTCACCTTGCTCTGCATAAAACTTAGTCTTTCAACATAAATGTCTTTTTATTACTTGTAGTAAACTCAATTGTTGTTGTTGAACCCCTTTAGTGGGTTTCAGCTTATAAGATATGGTGCTGCTTACTGCGCCCTTTTACCACTGAACAGTCAATGACAAGGGTTGCGGAGTTTGGAGGGCACACTTGCCTGTGGCTTGGGCTATCAATTTCTCATATTAACCACCCCTTGTCTGCTGTTTGTTTGTGACCCTTCCCCTTTTCTAGCACCTGATATATAATTATATTCAGGAATGATTGAGCAGCTACCACTGTTTGTCTGCATGTGTGAGAAGGCATTGAATGGGAGCAGCATTTGGAAGGCATTCTGTTCCTTGTAGTGCTAATGGGAGATCCTAGGGGTGGCTCCCAGGTATGCCATACTCTCCAACATTTTACACTCAAAAACCAGTACAAATTAGGAAAGGGGCGTGACTGCGCCCCCTTTCCTATACTTTCAATGGAAATTTAGTGAGTCAAAAACCGGTGCAAAGCTCTTTTTGGCCCGTACAGAGCATAAAAAAAGGCACTGTACCGGCCAAAAAGGTACAGTTGGAAGGTATGGTATACTAGCCCTCTGTCTGGATGCGATTTAGTATGAGCCTTTATCATGTCTTACTGTAGACAAATCACATGGCCCGATGTGGGCACTGCCATTATGTAGTGTTAGGACTAGAGATGTGCACCAGACATTTTTCGGGTTTTGTGTTTTGGTTTTGGATTCGGTTCCGCGGCCGTGTTTTGGATTCGGACGCGTTTTGGCAAAACCTCCCTGAATATTTTTTGTCGGATTCGGGTGTGTTTTGGATTTGGGTGTTTTTTTAAAAAAAACAGCTTAAATCATAGAATTTGGGGGTCATTTTGATCCCATAGTATTATTAACCTCAATAACCATAATTTCCACTCATTTCCAGTCTATTCTGAACACCTCACACCTCACAATATTATTTTTAGTACAAAAATTTGCACCGAGGTCGCTGGATGACTAAGCTAAGCGACCCAAGTGGCTGGCACAAACACCTGGCCCATCTAGGAGTGGTACTGCAGTGTCAGACAGGATGGCACTTAAAAAAAATTGGCCCCAAACATCACATGGTACAAAGATAAATTAAAGAAAAAAGCGGTGCAAGATGGAATTGTCCTTGGGCCCTCCCACCCACCCTTATGTTGTATAAACAGGACATGCACACTTTAACAAACCCATCATTTCAGCGACAGGTTCTGCCACACGACTGTGGCTGAAATGACTGGTTGGTTTGGGCCCCCACCAAAAAAGAAGCAATCAATCTCTCCTTGCACAAACTGGCTCTACAGAGGCAAGATGTCCACCTCCTCCTTATCGTCCGATTCCTCACCCCTTTCACAGATTATTAATTCGCCCCCACAAGAATCCACCATCTCAGGTCCCTGTGTACTTTCTGGAGGCAACTGCTGGTGAATGTCTCCACGGATGAATTGATTATAATTCATTTTGATGAACATCATCTTCTCCACATTTTCTGGAAGTAACCTCGTACGCCGATTGCTGACAAGGTGAGCAGCTGCACTAAACACTCTTTCAGAGTACACACTGGAGGGGGGCAACTTAGGTAAAATAAAGCCAGTTTGTGCAAGGGCCTCCAAATTGCCTCTTTTTCCTGCCAGTATACGTACGGACTGTCTGACGTGCCTACTTGAATGCGGTCACTCATATAATCCTCCACCATTCTTTCAATGGTGACAGAATCATATGCAGTGACAGTAGACGACATGTCAGTAATCGTTGCCAGGTCCTTCAGTCCGGACCAGATGTCAGCACTCGCTCCAGACTGCCCTGCATCACCGCCAGTGGGTGGGCTCGGAATTCTTAGCCTTTTCCTCGCAGCCCCAGTTGCGGGAGAATGTGAAGGAGCAGCTGTTGACGGGTCACGTTCCGCTTGACTTGACAATTTTCTCACCAGCAGGTCTTTGCACCTCTGCAGACTTGTGTCTGCCGGAAAGAGAGATACAACGTAGGCTTTAAACCTAGGATCGAGCACAGTGGCCAAAATGTAGTGCTCTGATTTCAACAGATTGACCACCCGTGAATCCTGGTTAAGCGAATTAAGGGCTCCATCCACAAGTCCCACATGCCTAGCGGAATCGCTTCGTTTTAGCTCCTCCTTAAATCTCTCCAGCTTCTTCTGCAAAAGCCTGATGACGGGAATGACCTGACTCAGGCTGGCAGTGTCTGAACTGACTTCACATGTGGCAAGTTCAAAGGGTTGCAGAACCTTGCACAATGTCGAAATCATTCTCCACTGCGCTTGAGTCAGGTGCATTCCCCCTCCTTTGCCTATATCGTAGGGAGATGTATAGGCTTGAATGGCCTGTTGCTGCTCCTCCATCCTCTGAAGCATATAGAGGGTTGAATTCCACCTCGTTACCACCTCTTGCTTCAGATGATGGCGGGGCAGGTTCAGGAGTGTTTGCTGGTGCTCCAGTCTTCGGCACGCGGTGGTTGAATGCCGAAAGTGGCCCGCAATTCTTCGGGCCACCGACAGCATCTCTTGCATGCCCCTGTCGTTTTTTTTTTAAATTCTGCACCACCAAATTCAATGTACTGTATGTGCAAAACATGGGACGTGCTGGAATTTGCCCACATGTAATGCACGCACAATATTGGTGGCGTTGTCCAATGTCACAAATCCCCAGGAGAGTCCAATTGGGGTAAGCCATTCCGCGATGATGTTCCTCAGTTTCCGGAAGAGGTTGTCAGCTGTGTGCCTCTTGTGGAAAGCGGTGATACAAAGCGTAGCCTGCCTAGGAACGAGTTGGCGTTTGCGAGATGCTGCTACTGGTGCTGCCGCTGCTGTTCTTGCTGCGGGAGGCAATACATCTACCCAGTGGGCTGTCACAGTCATATAGTCCTGAGTCTGCCCTGCTCCACTTGTCCACATGTCCGTGGTTAAGTGGACATTGGGTACAACTGCATTTTTTAGGACACTGGTGACTCTTTTTCTGACGTCTGTGTACATTCTCGGTATAGCCTGCCTAGAGAAATGGAACCTAGATGGTATTTGATACCGGGGACACAGTACCTCAATCAATTCTCTAATTCCCTGTGAATTAACGGTGGATACCGGACACACGTTTAACACCACCGCAGCTGCCAAGACCTGAGTTATCCGCTTTGCAGCAGGATGACTGCTGTGATATTTCATCTTCCTCGCAAAGGACTGTTGGACAGTCAATTGCTAACTGGAAGTAATAATAATAATAATAATTTTATTTATATAGCGCTCTTTCTGCAATAGGACTCAAGGAGCTTAACAGATACATAGAATAATATAGTACAGAAAATAATGAAGTACAGAACAGATTTTCATAAAATACAGAAGCATGAAGATACTAAAGGGACAATTATGGGAATGCTTGAGTAAAAAGGAAAGTCTTGAGTCTATTTTTGAAGGATTCTATAGTTGGGGCATCTCGCACTGTGCGGGGAAGTGAGTTCCACAGAGTCGGAGCCGCATGACTAAAAGCTCGACCCCCAGATGAATTACGGGAGATTCTAGGTACTACTAAAAGTCCTTCATCTACAGATCGCAGTAATCGAGTGGGGCAGTATGGGGTCAGTAGCTGCTTCAGGTACCTTGGGCCTGGTCATGTAGTGCTTTGAAACTCAGTAAGCCAATCTTGAAGATGATTCGCCATCGTACAGGCAGCCAGTGAAGGGAGTAGAGTATTGGTGTTATGTGGCTAGAACGGGGCTGGTTGGTTAACAGCCTGGCAGCTGTGTTTTGCACCAGCTGTAAGCGGTGCAATTCTTTTGCTGGGAGACCAAGGTAGAGGGCATTACAGTAGTCTAATCGAGATGATACAAATGCATGTAGGACAGATATGGATAGTATACTTGATGACACAGAGGTAGAGCAATGGACTACTGTACCGTACTGCTATATATATACTGGTGGTCAGCAAAATTCTGCACTGTCCTCCTACTATATACTGCGCACAACTACAATGCAGCACAGATATGGATAGTATACTTGATGACACAGAGGTAGAGCAATGGACTACTGTACCGTACTGCTATATATATATATATATATATATATATATACTGGTGGTCAGCAAAATTCTGCACTGTCCTCCTACTATATACTGCGCACAACTACAATACAGCACAGATATGGATAGTATACTTGACGACACAGAGGTAGAGCAATGGACTACTGTACCGTACTGCTATATATATATATATATATATATATACTGGTGGTCAGCAAAATTCTGCACTCTCCTCCTACTATATACTGCGCACAACTACAATGCAGCACAGATATTTGACGACACTGAGGTAGAGCAATGGACTACTGTACCGTACTGCTATATATATATATATATACTGGTGGTCAGCAAAATTCTGCACTCTCCTCCTACTATATACTGCGCACAACTACAATGCAGCACAGATATGGATAGTATACTTGACGACACAGAGGTAGAGCAATGGACTACTGTACCGTACTGCTATATATATACTGGTGGTCAGCAAAATTCTGCACTGTCCTCCTACTATATACTGCGCACAACTACAATGCTTCACAGATATGGAGCGTTTTCAGGCAGAGAACATAGATATTTGCAGCACACTGAGCACAGATATTTGCAGCACACTGAGCACAGATATTTGCAGCACACTGAACACAGAAACTGAGAGAACGCAGCCACGTCCTCTCGCTATCATCTCCAATGCACGAGTGAAAATGGCGGTGACGTGCGGCTCTTTATATGCAATACGAATCTCACGAGAATACGACAGCGGGATGATGACGTTCGGGCACGTTCGTGTTAACCGAGCAAGGCGGGAAGATCCGAGGCTGCCTCGGAACCGTGTAAAATGGGTGAAGTTTGGGGGGTTCGGATCTCGAGGACTGCTGATATCGGAGAAGCCTTGATGCGGCCAGTAGATAAAAGTGTCTTTGCAAACTCATGTGACCAATTTCTCTGAAATGTTATTACCAGATAGGTTCAGGTATGGTTACAGGTAATTTTTAGTGTGCTGGTGGGATACCAGGGGGAAAAAAGCACCCCCCTCTCTGACTGACATTAAAAAGGTCAACATGGAAATGCTTGACGTGCTTTTTTTGTGTTTTTTATGTAATTTTGTATGTTTAACATTTGAAAGATAAATTTGTTGAAACATGTATCCTTGCAGGCTCGCCACGCTTCATTCTTGCTCTGCACAGGTTACTATTCCCAATCGTAAATCACGTGGAGGGTAATTGATGAAAAATTTGAAAAAAATATGTGTGTCGGCAATTGTCATGTTGACCATTTTAACCTGTTGACTTTATGTACTTGTCAACCTTAAGCACTGTTGACCTTTTACATGTTGACCTTTTGACCATGTTGAACATTTGTACCTGTCAACCTAATGCATGTCGAATATATGGGGTCGAACCTATTGACTGTAGACCTATCATCCGGATGCCAATGAGAGTAGGGGGTAAATTTACTAAGGTGGGAGTTTTTTAGAACTGGTGATGTTGCCTATAGCAACCAATCAGATTCAATCTATTATCTTCTAGAAGCAACTTGATAAATGTTAAGTAGAATCTGATTGGTTGCTATGGGCAACATCACTAGTTCTAAAAAAACTCCCACCTTAGTAAATTTACCTCTAGGTATTAACAAAGAGATAAGAGGATCCTACCAAAGTTATAACTTAGAGATGCCAACATGACTCTTTTCATGATGAGGATATTTCATTGGTTTGTATTTTCCATTTACATATTTACATATTCATCAGTTCTCCAACAGATATCAATCATACCTTTTACATCAGCTAGGTAATGCTGTGTGTGATTACCGTATATACTCGAGTATAAGCCGACTTTTTCAGCACTTTTTTTTGTGCTGAAAAAGCCACCTCGGCTTATACTCGAGTCAGTCAGTGTGACAGGCAGTGCAGTGTGAAGGAGGGACACGGAGCGCACAGCGCGCGCCTCTCCTGTGTCCCTCCTGTGTCCCTCCTGCATCTCCGGCGGCAGCGGCGGGTCTATTAAAGGAAGTACCCGTTCGTGACCTCTGATCACGAACCGGCACTTCCTTTAATAGACCCGCCGCGGCCGCCGGAGATGCAGGAGGGACACAGGAGAGGCGCGCGCTGTGCGCTCCGTGTCCCTCCTTCAGAAGACAGCGCGGGATCGATGGAGGGGTAAGTAACAGGCACTGGGGGAGCATATTTGGCACTTGGGGAGGGGGCATATCTGGCAGCATGAGGGGGCATATCTGGCAGCATGAGGGGCATATGTGGCAGCATGAGGGGCATATGTGGCAGCATGAGGGCATATCTGGCACTATGGGGCATATTTGGCAGCATGAGGGCATATCTGGCACATCTGGCACTGTGGGGCATATTTGGCAGCATGAGGGCATATCTGGCACATCTGGCACTGTGGGGCATATTTGGCAGCATGAGGGCATATCTGGCACTGTGGGGCATATTTGGCAGCATGAGGGCATATCTGGCACTGTGGGGCATATTTGGCAGCATGAGGGCATATCTGGCAGTATGAGGGCATATCTGGCACTGTGGGGGCATATCTGGCACTGAGGGAATATCTGGCACTGAGGGGCATATCTGGCAGTATGAGGGCATATCTGGCAGTATGAGGGCATATCTGGCAGTATGAGGGCATATCTGGCACTGTGGGGGCATATCTGGCACTGAGGGCTGTGTATGGCTACAGCTGCATTTCCTACCCTAGGCTTATACTCCAGTCAATAAGTTTTCCCAGGTTTTTGTGGTAGAATTAGGTGCCTCGGCTTATATTCGGGTCGACTTATACTCGAGTATATACGGTATATATTTTCCCAACTTGGCCTTGGGTCAGAGCCGGTGCACTTTTCCTCACCGCATTCGGCAAAGCCCTAGCCTACCACTCCTCCCTCCACCAACACCACATCCTGACCCAACACTCCATCATGTATCCCTACCTAATTAATACCATCTTTAAATGGCGTAAGCCACTGTAGCCTAGAGGCTACATATCGTAAAGAAAGAGGGATCTGCTGGAGCTAACACATATGCAGAGTGCTAGAGGTCCGAACCCAGAAGTAAAGGTGTTCGCATTCGTGATGGGTTCACATGTGACACATCGCCAGGACAGTCTCCTATCCGAGTCCCTGCCCATGGATGTGATTAATGGAACATTCGGTAGATGCTTAATGTTTTATTGGTACAATATGCAGTGATAAAAAAATATTATAATAATCAGGACCAATCCTTAATAATTGGTTAATACTGTATGCCACAGAGACACAAAGCCACAGAAGGGTCAGACTGGCCCACAGCTCAGAGGAAAGCATTTGTGGGCCCCACTCACTCCTCTATGGCTCAGTAATTTGGTGAAGCAGGATCACAGATGAACTTATGTACTTGACTTGTTTCTATGGAAACTACACCAATTTTTGCCCTCATTCCAATTAAGGATTAAGGGGGGGGGGGAGGGGGGCACAGGGGGTGAGTACACCCAGGCCTCCTTTTTTCAAGGGTCCCCCCAGCTGCAGTTGCTTCATCCAACCCAGCCTCCTGCCAACAGAAGCAGCAGCGCTGGTCGGGAGATCAAATGAGGAGAGGGACATTATATGTCCCCATTGTAGCACTGTGTCCTTGGCCCCCACATCCAGCCTTCCACCACTTCCTCACAGATCACACTACTGCCACAACCAGGGCAGAGGAGGAAGTGGAAAGCGGAAGCAGGAGTCGGAGGAAGGGAGGAGGTGGATCCAGTCAGGAGAGCTGCGGAGGCCCAAGCGCTGCTGCTTAGAGACCAGATGAGTGACTAGGAGAGCAGCCAGAGTGACAGAGTCATCCAGCATACTGTGCTCACTAGAGCGCGAGGTGACGATGAGCAGAAAGAGGTGAGAGGTGTACATAGACATACTGTACTTCTAATCTTTCTGTGTGATGATGAGACATGTGGGCAGGGTGAGGGCGGGGCACAGGAGGGGGCATGAGCCAGATACACAAGGTGGTGGGGGAGTGAGGCCGAGAGACACAAGGGGTGTGGTGGGGGGGCAGTGGAGGTTGAGAGATACAAGTTGGGGAATAAGGCTGAGATACATGGGGAGGGGGGATTAGGTTAAGAGACACAGGGTGGGAAATGATTGTGAGAGATAAAGGGAAGATGAGGCTGAGAGACACAGGGACGGGTAGGGGATGGGGTGAGGCTGAGGGACACGGGTGAGGGGGGTTAAATCTGAGAGACAAAAGGGATGAGGCTGATAGATGCAGGGGGGAGATAAGGCTCTGAGACAGTACCCAGGCCCTTGTCGGCTCTCGACGGCCCTGCAGGAGTGCGGGTAGGACCTGTGATGCTGCTGCCAATGGGGGTACAGGAGGTATAAGCTCAAACACAGCGGGCACAGCCAGGGGGGTAGGCTTCAGAAGAGGGGAAGTACCCCTGGCCCCCCTAAGGCTTAATCTGGCCCTGATGGTGCCTGCCCTCACCCCCTCTGGTGGCTGGCCATATTCCTTACTCTTGGGCCATTACCACTTGATTCCCTGGTGGTCCTTTCATACCCCAGTCTGACACTGAGCCACGCTAACCCTAAGATCAAGCTTCCTTCAATAGCCAACATCATCTATTGTATGTGGTTTATCATTGTAGCTATCTGAAAGTAATCTCAGCACAGAGGTAATGCTATTGTAGCTGCAATTGTCACCCCTCTTTCTGTGCCCCCATCTCTCTCTCTATCCCCACCTCTTATTACATAAAGGGACTGTTAGCCAGGCAGGTGACTCAGTAGCGTTTAGGGTTTTCCTGGGACAAGCTTCCTACGGAATGCCATAAGAGGCCTTCTGTATGTTCTGTATGCAAACAGTCAGAGCAAATCCCTAACACAAACTCCTGGCGACCTGTTTATAAACGCCATCCTGTTGACACATAGCATATTGGCAATAAGCTTTCCTAAAGAACTGCACAGCTGAAAGACAGCTCCTTTACTATCATTTAGGGAGAACATCTGTGGAAGACGTCTGCAGCGATTAACCCTTTCTTGTAGGTGAATCATTCTCTTCTCCCCTGAAATAACTAGAGAATAGCAAATCTTGATGAATAATTTCATGTTCATCAAAGGAAATGCAAATGACCCATAAACTGGATTTAATAATGCCGTGTAGAGGAGATAGCTTAGGAAACAGTAATAGGGGCCACTGCAGCAATATATCATGTTATTTCTGGAAAATATAAATGCATTTCTGGCAAGGTATCCTCTTCCAAAAGTATGATGGAACATGATTCACATCATATTGGCATTGCCGCCTGTCGATGTAATCTACATGATGTCGCAAATCACAGTGAATCGGGTCTTCTCTCTCCAAGTCCTGCAGCTAGTCTGTGTATGTGTGGTGACCCATTACGTCAGTGCAGAGTGACATCACCATGATGATTGGCAGCAATATGTACCATGACATTTTTTGTCACTGCACAAGCGCCAAAGCTGCACTGCGCACATCAGCAAATGATTAGCTGTAGCGCATGCACAAAGGAATTATTCTCAACGTGAACGACCAGGAGTCAGCATTTGGGGGAGGTAACAGGGGGATGGGTTGAAAATGCAGGTGTGTTGGAACCGTTTTCTGTGCCTTTCCGAGGGCCCGATTCAGACCTGTTCGCTGTTGTGCGAATTCGCCCAGCGGCCGATTATTGAATGACTGCGTATGCGTATGCACCGCAATGCGCACACGTGAGCCCAAACACGGACAGAATGGTGCGAAAATTTTGATTGCAAGGTGACTGACAGGAAGTGGATGTTTGTGGGTGGTAACTGCCCATTTTGTGGGAGTGTCCGGAAAAACGCTGGCGTTCCCAAGCGTTTTCAGGGCGGGTGTGTGACGTCAGCTCCGGCCCCGATCAGCCTGTTTGTATGGCACTGTAGGAGTAAGTCCTGGGCTACGCACAGACTGCACACACTGGAAAAATCATTCGATGGTGAGTGAGTTGCAAACGATTTGCAGATGTCCACTGTCTGGTAAAGTTTTCACACGGCGTACACATGCATTCGCACACTTGCACGGGGCGGGTTTTCACTCTCTCTGGGCAGAGACTATCTGATCGCAGCCCTCTGCAAATTTACGCCATTAGTCAGTCACTGCAAATTTGTTCGCAGCTGGAGAGGCCTGGGCATATTCGGAGAGCCGCTCAGTTTGAGACAGCATATGGTTTGTCAGCTGTCCGACTGATGTGCATCCAGTGTTCCTGATGTTTCCGCTTATGTACGTGAGCAGCGGATGTGAGACACCAGCAGTGTGCGACTCTATGTATAAGAAGGCAGCTATACCTTTAACATATTTTCACAATGCCCCTGTGAGCAAAATCACCGTTGTGCATGCAGCCACCTGCATCCCTGAATCAGGCCTTAAACTATACTTATTAAGTGGTTTTTTACTCCTCTCCAGGAGAAGCCCAGACAGGACAAGCTACTGGGAATGTTGGGGGGCGGGGACAGGCATCTACATCATTAGGCCCCACCCCATCACTGTAGATCCCACGACTCACGGGTCATCGAGGAAGGGGCTGGGCTAAAATGATTGTAATTCACTGCATTTTAGACCCGCTCCATCCATACGGACCCGCGGTTTTCACTATTTTCTCCCTATCCTGCCTGCTTAACTAGGAAATGGCCAGGAAGCGGGAGAGGTACCCACTCTTCCGGGGGTGCGGGGAACTACCTGCAAAATCGCGAGTCTCCCGTGACTTCCAGGAGAGTAGGTAAGTATGCCTTAAACCCTTTTCAGGAGCTTGGAGCAAAAGGTAAGGCTTAGGTAATTTGAGGAGATTCTTCCCATCATCAGACGGCTGTGGAACCCACCAGGAGTTAAAATTTGGTTATAATATACAGTAGGTCGACAATTGAAAAGTCGACAATATCTAGGTCAACCCCAAATGGTTGACATGCATATGGTTGATATGTGTAAAAGGTCAGCACAAGCAAATGTCAACATGGGAATGGTCGACACATGAAAAGGTTGACATGAGTTGACTTTTTTTGTGTGCCAATGTGTAGGTTTCAGCACATTAGTGTACTTCGCTCCGCTACTGCTGCACTCCGCGCAGGATACTATTCCCAATCATAGTCCACGTGGAGGCAAAGTATGAAAATGTTTACATAAAAAAAAAAAAAAAAAACTTGTGTCGACAATATGTTGTGTCGACCGCTGTCATGGTGACCATTTGAACCTGTTGATCTTTTGTCCATGTCAACCATATGAATGTCGGCCATATGGTGTCAACCTATTGATTGTCGACCTACAGTATCGACCGTATACTTTCAAATTTGTGGGTTCCTGAGACAGTCGATGCGCCAATGCTCAGCGCACCTGGCGAGTGCCATCCTGGCCAACCAGTGGTTATGGCCCTGCCCATCCTTATTTCTAGGTCACAGTGCCCACACACACACTGCTGCCACTATCTCTCTCTGTGTGAGCAGATATCCCTGAGTGTTCCTTGCTCTGCCCTGCTCTAGTAAAGCGCCAGCAAAGGCCGCAGCGTAACACAGAGGAGGGTATGAGGTGATGGATCATTAGGAAGACACAAACTATTTCTATTAGTCTGAGGAATCCCCCCCCCCCCCCCCCCCCCCCATTGCATTCAGGTCTGCACACCCTCAGATTAAAGAATTTCTTTCATTTCATTGAAATTATTTGTATATTGTATGTAATACAATATAGTTGTAAGTCAGTGGGGCACGGGAAGCCAGTGGGGCCCCCGCAGCTCCCCTGCACCCGGCAGGCCACTGACTGGATCTGATTACTTCTTGTTATTTGTATTCTGCCTCCGCCCCCCGCAGCCGCAGATGGGTTCCAGTATGAATGGTCGACCATGTTATGGTCGACAGTCATTAGGTCGACCACTATTGGTCGACATTGACATGGTCGACATGGACACATGGAAATGGTCGACACATGCAAGGTCGACACATGAAAATGTCGACATGAGTTTTGTAACTTTTTTGGTGTCGTTTTTTGCGTAAAGTGACGGGGAACCCCAATTAGTGTACCGCGTCCCCTCGCATGGCTCGCTTCGCTCGCCATGCTTCGGGCATGGTGCCTTCCCTTCGCTCGGCACAGATTACCGTTCCAATCGTAGTCCACGTGGATCGTAAAGTATGGAAAAGTTCCCCAAAAGAAAAAAAGGTTAAAAAACTCATGTCGACCTTTTCATGTGTCGACCTTTCATGCGTCGACCATGTCAATGTCGACCATGTCAATGTCGACCAATAGTGGTCGACCTAATGACTGTCGACCATAACATGGTCGACCATGTGAACGGATACCCCGCAGATGACCCGCACTTCCGGCCGAGCATACATAAACGTTGCAGCGGTAGCCAGCAAGCTGCTTCTCTCACCTCACACTGCCTTCCGGCTGCTCCGCGGGGGAGCTCTCTTCTTATCTGCCGACAGCCACGTGTTTCCTGCCCAGCTGGCGAGCTGCTGTGAGTAGTAGCTGCGCCTTACTGCTGTACTCCGGTACAGTGACAGTGGGCATGGGGGGGGGGATGTATGAGCTGTGCAGTGACTGTGGGCATGGGGGGATACGTATGAGCCGTGCAGTAGCGATGGGCATGGGGGTATATGTGCTGAGTGGGCAGTGGCTGTGGACATGGGGTGTGTATGTATTGGGCAGTGACTGTGGGCATTGGGGGGGTGTATGCATACCTCCCAACTGTCCCGATTTTCGCGGGACAGTCCCGTTTTTTGGGGACTGTCCCGCTGTCCCACCCGCGGGCCGCAGTGTCCCGCTGTGGGGGGGGGGGAGGGGCAGTTGGGAGGCTCTGTCACCCACTGCCCTGCTTAGCAGATCAGCGGTGAATAGACGCGCATGCGCACAGCGTCTATTCACTGGAGTCAGAGGGAGAGGGGGCATGCCAGCGGCTCACAGAGCGCTGGGCATGCCCCCTCAGTGACAAAAACGGGGCGTGGTTCACGGTTGCGGGTCCTCCGCTAAGCCACACCCTATTTTCTTATGCCACACCCATTTTTCGGGCGTGTGTCCCGCTTCTAACAAGCTAAAAGTTGGGAGGTATGGTGTATGTGCTGGGCAGTGACTGTGGGCATGGGGGGTGTATGTAGTGGGCAGTGACTGTGGGCATGGGGGGTGTATGTATCGGGCAGTGACTGAGCATGGGGGGGTGTATATGCTGGGCGTGAGTCTGTATATTGTGTAATACTGGTTAGTGACTGTGGGCATAGGGGGGTGTATGCGATGGGCATGAGGCCCGCACCCCACTCATCACCACTGTGCTCAGTGGGCAAAGTTTAAAAAATGTGAGCCCAGGTGCTGTGTTGCGGAGTCAGGGCCTCTGGGGATCTGGGCGTGGCTGTGGATGGGAGGCACTTCTGTGACATCACGTGCAGAGGAGGCTCCAGGGCTCAGAGAGTATGCGGTGCAGGGAGGGCTATGAAAGCCTTCCGCTGCGCCGCTTTCATACACATCTATGCCGGTGGCCGCGCCGCAGCAGCTTTTGTTCCACCTGCGCTGCAGCCAGTGCCGTAACTAGGCATTTTAGCGCTGTGTGCAAGAAACGACAGTGGCGCGCCCCCCCCATGTAAGATGACGGCGCGTAGGCGCGTGAAAAATTTATAGGGGCGTGGCTTCACGGGGAAGGGGCGTGGCTACAAAATAATAGCAATTCATACTACGGTGCACAGTAGTCTACATTATTCAAATTACGCTGCACAGTAGCGCCACTACACCAGGTAGAGCCCCTTTTATACATTACAGCAGACAGCGTCCCCCTTTTTACACATTACGGCAGCCAGTCCCCCTTTTTACACATTGCGGCAGCCAGGCCCCCTCTTTACACATTGCAGCAGCCAGGCCCCCTTTTTACACATTGCGGAAGCCAGGACCCCATTTTACACATTGCGGCAGCCAGGCCCCCTTTTTACACATTGCGGCAGCCAGGACCCCTTTTTACACATTGCGGCAGCCAGGACCCCTTTTTACACATTACGGCAGCCAGTCCCCCTTTTTACACATTACGGCAGCCAGTCCCCCTTTTTACACATTGCGGCAGCCAGGACCCCTTTTTACACATTGCGGCAGCCAGGCCCCCTCTTTACACATTGCGGCAGCCAGGCCCCCTTTTTACACATTGCGGCAGCCAGGACCCCATTTTACACATTGCGGCAGCCAGGACCCCCCCCATTTTACACATTGCGGCAGCCAGACCCCCTTTTTATACATATCGGCAGCCAGGACCCCTTTTTTTTTACACATTGCGGCAGACGGTGTCCCCCTGAGAGAGAGAGAGAGAGAGAGAGAAAGAGAGAGAGAAAGAAAGAGAGAGAGGGATATACTAAAGGGGGGTACTCACGGGAGAGATGTGTGCTGAGCGATCTTAACACAGACCGCTCAGCACACATCTCTCACCCCGCTCAGCACAGCGCGATGTGCTGAGCGAGGGGGAAAGCCGACGGGGGGCCGCTCACTTCACACAACGGTGAAGTGAGCGACCCGCTAGATTGAGCCTGCATGCAGCTCAATCTAGCATCGGCGATAGCGATGCGCGGGGCCGCGCATCGCTATCGCTGGAGGGCATACTCACGGCAGATCCATGCTTAAAATCTAAGCAATCTAGCAAGATTGCTTAGATTTTAAGCACGGATCTCTCCGTGTGTACCCCCCTTTACCTTCTCCCCGCTGACAGGCTCCTCGTGCTGGCATCGATCTCCCTCTCGGTGCAGGCAGTGAGATGAGAAGGAGGAGGAGGGAGGGGGAGCAGGGAGCCGCAGCAGCGCTATTTGATCGGTAGTAAGCGCCGCTGCAGCATCCCCCTCTCCTTCTGTATTGGCTGCCCGGCGCTGCTATGGATGCTGGGATGAAGGAACCGCATCCCAGCATCCATAGCAGCGCCGGGCAGCCAATACAGAAGGAGAGGGGGATGCTGCAGCGGCGCTTACTACCAATCAAATAGCGCTGCAGCGGCTCCCTGCTCCCCCTCCCTCCTCCTCCTTGAACCCGGCGCTGGTCTCTTCTCCCTCCAGCCGCGCACGGCGCACACAGAAGCGGCATGTAATGAGTCAATTTGACTCATTACATGCCGCTGGCCGTTGCGCCCTCAGGGCAACTGCGCTGTGTGCCAAGCCCACTTGGCACACACGTAGTTACAGCCCTGGCTGCAGCTAGGGAGTGGGGATTGTTGATGGCAGAGGGGGCAGGCGGACTGGCAGCAGGACATAGGATGCTGCAGTAAAAGGATTGTTTTTTCCCTATCTACAGCTCAGAGACTTGCTGCAGATGCAGTGGCATACCCTCCAGCTGTACCTTTTTGGTATGATCTGTACCAATTTTTGACTCTCCAAACTTCCATTGAAAGTATTGGAAAAGGGGCGTGGCCACGCTGCTGTACCCGTGGCCACGCCCCCTTTTTAAATTTGTATCCATTTTTCTGTGTAAATTGTTGGAGAGTATGTTGCTGCAGATGCAGTGGGACTATTTTGGGGTTTGGGGCTGGAGCTGCAGCTTCATCAGTCCCATTGTTAATCCTGGTCTGGGAAAACACAGCAACCAAAGACAGAGCCTCCCATTGGATGTAACCTGTGTGGGAGGGCGTTTCTCACCCAATCAGCTGTGGACTGGGTATGATAGACCTGCCTCTAACCCAAAGAGAGCTCCTAGCCACGACCAGCGTTAGAGACACAGGCACAGAGTCACAGATCTGGGCTATTATATAGGAGATCAAAAGTGTTTGGCAAAAGTGTTCGATATTGTGCTCAGCTGCCATCTATTGCATTATAAGCGTTTTAATAAACCACTCCCCCAGATTATGCAATAAACAGGGAGCAGGCAGAGGTTTTTTTTTTTTTTTTATACCAACAACTGACTATAGGGGTAATTCAAACGATTGCAGTTTGAAGCCCTTTGTGGAGTGCGTGCAGATCCTGGAAGGCCCAGTGAGATGCTAACAGCATCTCAGGGTCGTGGGGCTGGAGGGGGCATGCCAATGGCGTTAGAACACGTTGGCGGGGTGCAGTCCGGACAATACAGGCATGTCTGAACCGTTGTGGGGGCGGGCCACGGCAGCTGCGTGATGACACATGCAGCCGCTGCGACCCGCGATGTGGGTAGCCGCCTGGAAGGGGGCTAGTCACCGGGTGCAATGCTTTTGCACCCTTGCTGGGGGGGTTTAGGGCCTGACATGCAGGGCGGACTCCCGCATGTCTGAGAAACTGATAGTGGATGTGCTAAATTTAGCATATCTACGATCAGGTATGAATTACCCCCTATGTGTGCACAGAAAGTGGAAGGCAGATATGTTGGCAGATTAGAGCTACGCTTAATGCCAACTACTGTATTTCAGCTGTAAGTATTTAAAAAAAAATAATTTAATCATCAGTTAGGTTTTCATGTATAAAACAGTGTAAAGGGAGAGCTAGCTTCCCCTTTAATTAGTGTGCATGTGATATATTTGGACCAATAGGAAGGAATGAGGAAGTTCTGTTCGATTTTGCATTCCACTTTAGTTATGGCTAAAACCAAGTTGGAAAAAGGACCTCTGACGTCCCCATGGGGAGGAGGCCCGAACAGGATACCCAAAATGTTCGCTCGCCAAGCTTCCGGCTCAGGTTACTAAAGGGAGTAGCTGGTGGCGTGGATAGTGAAAGAACTATCCCGCCAGCCTAGCTCCTTTCCCTGACATCAGAGGTCTTTTATCCCACTTGGTTCTAGCATCTACCATTCCACTTTTCTTGGAATTTTAATGGGGATTTGAGGTTCGACTTTGGAAGGGATTTCGTAAAATTACTCAAAATCCAAACCAAGAATGAATCCACATAAATGAGGTATTTTTAAGGATTTGAGAAAATCAAAAATAATCTATTTCAATCGATTTTAAAGATTCCTAAAGATGATTCCAAAATAGAATTTTAGTAAATATACCCCCACGTGGCCGAGGCGGCTCACAATGCCCACGAAAGGTTTTACTTTTTTAGAAATGCGCAGCTTGAAGTGCACCACGGTAGCGTGATGTGGCAAAGGAAAAAAAGGACTTTTCTCCCTTATATACAGTGAGTCTCAAAGCCTCCCACGTACGATCTGTCTAATTACTGCGCTATAGTCTGCCTGTGTGATATGTCTGCAGCCAGCATCGCTCTTGCTTGTGTATTTCCCATCCTGCATTGTGCTCTCATCACTGCGCAGCGGTAAATAAACACCCTGACGTTACACAGCATCCATCCTTGGCAAGGACATTAGTGTGTGAGCGACACGATGGAACATGTCCTTCTCCCTTTGAGGACAATCCCAGGGAATCTTTGCTTTTATAGGAAGACCTACCATGAGCTTCCCCACAAAGCACAATAATCCATTTAAGGTGGTGATGAGATATGAATTTCCTAAACAATTTGTAAGTGGATTATGCCTCTCTCGGAAGGGGATCAGGGAAGACCTTAAATAAACAGCATTTATTACATCCTTCAGATGTCCTAAGCATGCTGTTTATTTTTCTGCATTTTTTCTGCTAGATGTCTACAGAATATAGAGTTTCTCAGAATGCTATCTAGTATCTACCAATATAGCTACTTACAAAATGGCAGTCATTCTGTACATATCATTGCAATTATGTACCTGAGTATCCCTCATACCCGTCCTTTCTCTTTCTACAGGCAGGCAAGCTCAGTCAGTCCATTAAATTTTCATTATTCATTACACTGAGCTTCATTTGCTAGAATGGCCCCCATGCAGCTAGGATCTCTGCTGCAGTGATGACTGGAGTGTCTTTTAGACGCTCCAGACAGGCACTCTGCTACCCCCCCCCCCCCCCACCCACCCACCCACCCACCACCACCACCACCACCACCACCACCCCTTCCGGTGCATCCTGAGGACTCTCCAGGAAATGCTGCACTTCCTGGTGCTGGTGGGCCACCCCCTTTGCAATGTCATTGCGTTGGTGGCCCGCCTCCTTTATACTGCCATTGGTCAGGGGGGGTGCGGTTGGGGCTTGGCCATAGAGCGCCATGCAGCCCCAATATGATATTGCATAGGACAGAGGGGCCAGGGCTCGCTCCTCCGGCCTTCCCCCTCGTCTGTCAATGGTTAATGTCACTTTACTACCGTAATATCATGTCAGGATAAGGCTACACTATTTTACCTATGCTACATATCAGTATGTAAGGATTTCAATGTTGAGGTTTAGTGTTCTTTTATAAACAGTCTTACTGTCACGGATTGTGTAACTGGAATTAGCAGGTGGACTGAGCCTCTGCGTCAATTCTTTTGAATCTTTAGTGAATAGAAAGGGAAACACCAACTTTAATTTATACATATATATTTAGATAGATGCAATTCCCAGAATAACCTGCTCCCTGCAGACTGGTTGTCATAGAGACAGGAATGTAAGGAATTAGGGCTCTGTCTAGAACTGAGTAAGGAGAGCAGTAGTACAGTGGGGCTTGTTGGAAATGATATGTGGGCAGGAGTTGATATTGCAGAGTTAGTGTGTTAGTTTATTGGTATATAGCAGGTACAGCCGTACTCACTGTTACATGTACATTGGTGATAGGGAACAGCTTGAGCGTAGTGGGTTTCAGCTGGTTAGTGTATATAGCAAACGGTGGTGTAAAATGCTGGTAATAATCAGGTCTCTCATAGGAGCTAAGTAGGAGGATACTGTAAGATGGCTCCTGCACATGATCAGTAGTGATCTTGGCAGAGGCGTAACTGTGGGAGGCAACAGAGTCAACTGCCGCCGGGATCCTGCTCTGAAGAGGGCACCTCTCCTCCCGTTCTGTGTGTTCATCGACACAATTCAATTAAGTTAATTGACAGCCGCTGCTATCTCTTCTGTAGCCGACTCCCCCACATAGTTAGAATTCTCATGCTTCCTATATAGGAACAAATAGCTCTATCAGTAAAGTGTTTGCTTCCAGTGCAATAGGTTGTGGGTTCTAATCCTGGGTATGGCACTTGCAAAATAGTCAGAGAAATTATCAGCATTGTGAGTGACAACTCTAACTAATAGCTTCATATAGTTAGAATCTGCAGGCTTGCTATGCAAGAACAAATAGCTCTATCAGTAAGGTGTCTGCCTTCAGTATATCAGGTCATGGGTTCTAAGACTGCTAAGAAATGTTTGATTGAAAAAAAAATGACCATTAAATGTATATACACACACACACACATATATATATATATATATATATATATATATATATTTGTCTTGCCTTCAGGCAACTGGGATGAACTTACGCCACTGGATCTTGGTGACCATCTTGGGATAGGGCATGCAGTCTCTCTGGAGGACAAGAAGACTGGAGTATGTGTAGTAGCACACTCCTCTTTCAACAGGCCATGTTCTCAGAACTAAGGACCTGATTCTGATATGGGAATAAAGTAAGTAAGAGCAAGTAACTCTGCACCTCAGTAAAACCAGAGTAGATATAAAATGTGCAGAATTAATTAGATTTGGGGTGTGTCCAAAATGAAATCCAAATTGTAGTGGAAAGATAAAGCTTTCCAGCATTTGTGGGCTGCATGCAAAAGCAGCCAGTATTTACCCTGCATGCTTAAAAAAGTATGTATTTGCAGCTCTTGCATTGCAACATGGTTTGTCCAGGTACGCAGTTACTTGTCTTTCTTTATTCCTAAATCAGAATCAAGCCCTAAGGCTAGTCTGCTGAGGGGCCTGTTGCTGCAAGAGTATCCGGATGATAGATCGACTATGTATTGGTCGACAGTCAATAGGTTGAAACAATATGATCGACATTATGTCGACAGATGAAAGGTCTACAGTGTAAATCAACAGGTTCAAAATGTCGACATCATAATGGTCGACACATTTAATGGATTTTTCCCCCTCTAACAGTGGTCACAGCCCCGGGTACTTGGGGGGATGGGCATGGCCAAATTCAGGGAGAAGTGGCCACATCACCTCAGAAGATGTTTTTTTTTATAAAAAATAGTAAGCGCAGGCGCCACAAAGCATGACTGCATACTGCACCGGGTGCACTGGCGATTGCACATTGGAACATGTGTCCCCATCAGTAGTGTTGCACATCGGGGCGGACAATGCCCCCCTTAGCAGCTGACCTGGGCCGGGTTCCCGCTGGGTCCTCCAACAAATGCAAGTAATTAGTACCCACCCCCACCCCCTTCCTCTCTACACAACTGTCTTTGCCATATTGTTGCCCCTAAAACATCCTAGGTGACATTGAGATCAAACAAGTCAGAAATAGCTGCTAAGTCCATAAGAAGAGAGTATTGACTGCATAGGAGAGGAAAGAGTTAAACATCTGGGGAGGGGTGGACCTAGCTGTGAGGAAAGTACAGCCTTCTTTAAGGGGAGGGCTTGATATATATAGGGAAGGTGAAGCCATTTTAAGTCTCTTGGTGATCTGGTTTGGTGAGTGCTGCAGTGCCAGCAAAAAACAGTTGTTTTATTTGCCTGCTGTCTCACAGATATATACTGCCTCATTATTGCTCTCCTCTCCAGTAGCCCAGGGTGTCCCTTGCTTTTGATTAAAGGTTGCCAATATGTCCTCTCGCCCCCAGCGCATGCTAAGGGCCCCGGCTCGGTTCCGTGGGTCGGACGGACGAGCGGGCCCTGAGGCGGCGGTGGGCGGTGGGGGGGACGGGGCTCCGTCCCCTAGGGCCTCATCAGATGCCCCCTCAGGTAACGATGGCGGGGCCCGGGCTGACTCGTCGCCGGGTGCCGAGTCGGACACTCCAGCCAGACGAGGGCGGCGTGGGGGACCAGGGGTCCCTGCAGGCCGCTCGAGTGTTGGCGGGCGGCGGCCGTCCCCGCCGGGAGCCGCCGAGCCCGGTTTCATGGCGGGCGCGCGCGTGCGCGCGGCGGGGGACACCAGGGCGCAGCAGAGGCAGTCTCTCCTTCCCCGCCGCGGTCGGCTGTTCGGGCCGGGCGGGAGGTGAGGAGGGTGCAGGGAGCTGGCGGTCGCCGCGCGGGGACTAGTCAGGAGCCTCGCGCGGCGGCCGGACAAGAGGAGCAGGCCGGGAGGCAGCTGGCGGGTGGACGTGGGGCGCGCGCTCGCGGTGCGCGCGCGCCCACGCTCGCTCCGGGCGCCGCTTGCCGCGCACGTGCGCGCGCAGCGGCGCCAGCTGAGCACACAGCAACCTCGTCTTCTCCCCGGATGCCGGAGTCCGGCCGGGGGAGAGGCAGGTTGAGGGGGGTGCAGCGTGTGCCTCAGGGAGGCAGCGCTGGGGGCATGTTTAGACATATAAACGAAGGGGGCACAGCAGTAGTAACAAGGGGCAGCCACCAACATCTCCTGGGTGCACCCTCCGCTGGTCAGGTGACACGCGGGGGAGCACGCGCGGGGGGGCAGCAGGTCCCTGTCACCGTCGCCGGACGCGGCGGGGCCCGCGGCAGGAGGGGTGACAGAGAATGGGTCAGCGGCCGCAGGGCCGCGGCCCGGGCAGCTGTACAAGTCAGCGGGTCCTCCCCCGGATCAGGGGATTCTTCTCCTTCCCTGGATAGGGAAGAGGAAGGATCGGAGAGGGAGAGCCTCTGGGCCGGCCGGGGGGCTCTTGCCTTCGGGTCAGAACAGGAGGGGCGGGACCCCCGGGGCGCATCGGGCGGTCAGGGGGCGCGGGCTCGCGCCCAACCAAGGACCGGTCGTCCTTTGGGCGGCGTTTCCGGGGGTCGTGCCGCATGGGATCCCCCTGGGGCCATAGCGTCGGCACTGGCCACGGTGGTGCAGGCTCTTGGGCCATTAGCTGCAGTGGCCTCCCCCAGGACAATGGCGGATTCCGGCCGAGCTGCAGGGCGCAGGGGGTCAGACAAGGTCAGGTCATCAGCGGCGCAGCGAGTGGCAAGAGCCTGCCGAGAGCTGGGGGCTGCAGCGGCGGAGCTGGAGCTAGGGCCAGACCGCGAGCGGCAGGGAGGCTCGGGCCCTGCGCATTCCACACGGGGTGCCCGGCGTGCGCCGCACGCGCGGGCCGGGCCCTCTTTTGTTTTGTCTTCCACAGAGGACCAAGGTGAAAGGGACTCGGCAGACTTCGCGGTGGACGAGGATTGGAATGAAGACGACGAACAATCTGAGTCGGAGAGGTCGACGGCATCCGGTGAGTTGGTGCAGTCTTTTTCAAATTCCACCGCGAGCTCGAGTTCGCGTAGCTCTTCGTCCTCCTCCTCATCCTCCTCTTTGGCGTCACAAGCGTCCGAAGCTGATAGCACTGCTAGGGCAAGGAAGGAGGCCGAGAAACTTGCCAAAAGAGCGGCTAAGCAACAGAAGAGGCGTAAGCGGCGCAGGCGAATTAGTGAAGAGGAGCGTAGGGCTAAGAAGAGGCGAGATCTGCCGGGGGTAGTGCGCTGTGAGTACACCGCAGTTATGCGGGGCCTGCGAGATAGCTGCCGCAAAAAGATACGTAGAGGTGACTTTGTGGATTTATTTGGTTTGACTAAGGCCATGAAGAAGGATTACAAGGCGGCGGCCGCTACGAAGGGCATGGGAGCAGAAGCTTTCAGGTCATTTGATAACTGGCTGGCCGGATTTTGGGTGTTTGCGGCGTGCTATTTGGAGGACAGGCCGGAAGAGCACATGAATATCATCCGGTACCTTCATCTCGTGCACGACATGCAGCGCACATCCTCGGGTTCGGAATGGCGGCGTTATGACCAAGAGTTTAGGGAGAAGCAGGACGGGTTACGGGTCATGGACTTTGGGTTCAAAGACGTGGAGGTCTGGCTCAAAGTGACCCGGGCATCCCAGCGGGAGGATGAGACCCAGAAACAGGTAACGGGGGGGCGCCGCGGAGGGTCGTCAGCGCAGGGGGCGGGCACGGACGGGGGATTTGCCAAGACAGGCGGATTGGCCGTTCGCACGGGCGGGCGGTCGGCCCCTCGGGGAAAATGCTTCGCTTTTAACAGCGGAGCATGTTCATTTGGCAAACAGTGCCGTTTTCGCCACTCTTGCCAGCAGTGCGGTGGAACCCACCCAGCCTCCTCGTGTTTCAAAGGGGGAAGACAGGGCAATCGGGGGAAACAACCCTACCCTAAGCAGGCCGCGAGCGGGACCGCTCAGCAAAGCACCAACGCCAGTTAAGTTGGAAACTATGGGTAAATGGTTGGGTCTTTATCCTAATAAGAGGGATGCAAAGTTTTTGTTAGACGGTTTTAAGTTCGGTTTCCGCTTGCCTGTTGCAAGCGAAGTGTTTGTGCGTGCGCACAAGAACCTTCAATCCGCCCGAGCCTTGCCGACTGTGTTACGGGAAAAAGTGGATAAGGAGGTCAGGTTGGGCAGGATGGAAGGGCCGTTTAGGTCGCCCCCGGTGGATGACTTGGTCATCTCCCCGGTGGGGGTGGTACCGAAGAAGACTCCGGGCGCCTTCCGGCTGATTCAGCATCTTTCTTACCCGCCAGGGGCATCGGTCAACGACGCAATACCACCGGCTCATTGCTCGGTGGTGTATCAGTCGTTTGACGAGGCGCTAGGGATGGTCCGCAGCTACGGGAGCGGGGCCCTCATGGCGAAGATTGATGTTGAGTCAGCTTTTAGATTGCTGCCATTGCATCCGGACTCATTTCGTTTTATGGGTTTCCGGATTGGGGCGGAGTATTTCATCGACAAATGTCTGCCGATGGGATGTTCCGTTTCATGCTCGTTTTTCGAGCGCTTTAGCACTTTTCTTCATTGGTGCGTGGAGTCTGCGTCAGGCGGTCACGGGGTGGCACATTACCTCGATGATTTCCTTTGCGCGGGGCCGGCTACCGGCACAAGATGCGGCGACTTGCTGTTTAGCATACGAGCCCTTTTTTACCACTTCGGTGTTCCGGTAGCCAGGGATAAAACGGAGGGTCCGGCCTCCTGTCTATCATTTTTGGGGATTGAAATTGACACCGTGGCAGGAGAATGTCGCCTACCCCAGGACAAAGTGTCAAAGCTCCGCAAAATTATTTGCCGTTTCAACGGCTCGCGTAAAGTCACGCTGCGGCAAGCTCAGTCCTTGCTGGGCATGCTGAACTTTGCTTGTCGGGTGATACCGATGGGCAGGGTTTTCTGCCGGAAGCTCGAAAGGGCTACAGCAGGGTGTGCCAGGCCGCATCATTTCGTTCGATTGTCCTCTGAGTTAAAAAGGGATTTGGCCGTCTGGGCTTCATTCCTTGAGGATTTCAACGGGGTGAGCATATGGCAGGAGCCAGCCGTTGACAGCGAGAGCTTGCAGCTTTTTACTGATGCTGCAGGTTCCTCTGGATTCGGCTGTTTTCTGGAGGGATCGTGGTGTGCGGCATCTTGGCCGGCGAATTGGCATAGCGAAGGTCTTACAAGGGATCTGGTGCTGCTGGAGCTTTTTCCCATTATGGTAGCGCTGGAAGTTTGGGGCGATCGGTTGGCTAACCGCAGCATAGTGTTCAGGTGCGATAATCTGGGCGTAGTGCATGCGATTAATAACCAAAGGGCGAAATCGCTGGTTGTACTACGGGTTCTTGGGCAGTTGCTTTTGACTTGCTTGCGCAGGAACCTTTGGTTCCGGGCGCAGCACGTGCCCGGGTTGGAAAACGAAATCGCAGACGCGTTGTCGCGTGGACAGTGGGAGAGATTTTGGGGTTTGGCACCTGAGGCCGAAGAACAAGGTTTTCACTGTCCCGGTTATGTTTGGCAGGTGATCGGACCGGACTGGAGGGTTTAGCGTTGCGGTCAGTCGCGCCGGCCACACTCAAGGCGTACGGACAAGCTTGGAGTGAATGGGAGGAGTTTGTCCGGGGGCGGCAGCATCAAGGTAAGAGCAGGCATCGGCTGATGCTTTCTTTTATGTGGCAGCTCTACGTTTCCGGTAGGTCACGAGCAGTGGTTTCTCGGTACTTGGCAGGCATTTCGTTTTTCTGCAAGCTGCGAGGCGTCCCTGACGTAACAAAAAGCGAAGTTCTGCGGAAGGCAATGAAAGGGTGGGCGCGAGTTGCGCCGTCGCCACCAGATAGGAGGCGGCCCATCGATGCGGCGTTGTTGCCGGCCGTAATCAAGGCGGTAGGGCGAGTTGCGTCGTCCAGGTTTGAGACGCTTTTGTTTAGTTTGGCGTTCTCAATGGCTTTCCACTGAGCCTTTCGAGTTTCTGAGTTGGTAGCGCCTTCCAAGAGAGCAGATTCGCGTATGCTGGTCGAGGACGTGGTAGTGGGTGAGAGGTCCTTGCTGTGCAGGTTACGACGCTCCAAAACGGATCAAGTGGGGAGAGGGCGCTGGGTTACAATGGTTACAGCGCTGGAGGAGAGCGTTTGCCCGGTGAGGCTGGCGATGCAATACGTGGGGGTGCGACCCGTTAAGGAGGGGTCTTGGCTGTTGCATTATGATGGGCTGCCAGTCACGAAATACCAGTTTCGATGGATGCTGAGTCGCTGTTTGGCGGGCCTGGGCCTCCCACCCGCTGCTTTCGGTACCCACTCCTTTCGCATAGGCGCAGCGACGTCGGCTGCTGCGGCGGGTTACTCCAGAACGGAAATACAGGCGGTGGGGCGATGGAAATCATCAAGTTATAGACGATATATTCGCCCCGTCACATGAGAGGTCGGTTTGCGCTTGGTGCTTTGTGTAGATTTGCAATGTATTATGTTGTCACAGTTCTGTGAATTGATGGTGTTGTGCATCTGTTGGTGTTACCCCCTTTTTTCTCCTACTCAGGGATTAGCTACTCGCCGTTGCTGGCATGAGCCGGCAGCGGGGGTCTGGAGTTATTTGCGATTTTTTGCCTGACTTGACGGACTGAATTCTAATCCATAATTCGGCTAATTTGGTCTAATCAGAGTCCCTCAGCAGGTCTTTACGTTTCATCTCCAGCTGAGTTATTACATGTGTTTCCCATTTTATACCCCCCCCCCCCTGTTTTCATTTGTTTAATTTTATTTGATCTTCCCCCTTTGTGTCTTTAATTGCACTGCTAAATTGGCAACGAAACACGGTGCAGTCGGCTAGGCCGTTACTGCTGCAATAGCGAGTCCTAAAGTTTTCTTTTTTGGCAGATCCTTCAGTATAAACAATGAATAAGCCTCTTAGTAATCAATTCTACCCCTCTTTTTCCCTTCAGGATGGTTTGAAGACAATTTGACCATTTGGGTGGTTGGCCACTCTTACATTTACTGGGCGGCCAGGTTCGTGGCTTCAGAAGGGTCTAAGGCATTGTTTGGAATACAGGGTGTCAGATGGCTTGGCTGGCGCGGAATGATGTGGGGTGAGCTGAGGAGTAGGTTAGTGAGTCAGGCCAGCAAGCATGGAGTCCCTAAAGTTTTGGTTGTCCATCTAGGTGGCAACGACTTGGGGAAGAGGACATCCTTGGAGCTGCGGTGGGCCATGATACAGGATCTGGCAAGTGTGACCGCGCAATGGACCAATTGTGTGTTGGTTTTTTCCATGATGGTGCCAAGGTTGTGTTGGAGGGGTGTGGCGGATGGTCGCCGGATTGATGAGGCCCGGAAAAAGGTGAACGGAGCGGTGGCAAAGTGGGTGCTGTCCCACGGTGGGAGGGTGGTTCGCCACCCGAGGATACGGTTCAAAGACAGCCACCTTTTCCGGAGCGATGGAGTACATCTATCCGATGAGGGGATGATGTTTTTTCTGGAGGATCTAGGTTTCGCTTTGCAGGAGTTAGGGTAGGTTTATGGTGGCGGTGCGAAAGACTGTGGGGATGAGTCTTTCGCTGTTGGCGGAAAAGAACGGCAGTTTCGTATTGTAGAGAAAACTGTAGTGTTTTACAGTTGGTTGTGGTTTAGGTGCACTCACCTCCATCGACTTATGGCCGCTTGACCACCCGTCCGGGAAGGCAGCGGCAGGGCACCCAGGAGCGGTGGGTAGTCACTGTGGGGGTTGAGTTGTCACCTATTACCGGTTTATGGTAAGTTTTTAGTAAATTTATAGGGTTGAGTTATTTAAGTTTAATTTAGATTAAGTGAGCCGTTCTTTTGGGCCGCCACCATATGCCAGCTGGAGCGGCATATTAAATTAATCTCTTTATTACAGGTTTCCTAATGGTTAGGGACAAATAAATAGCTAGCAATTTTCTGCCAAAATTCAAGTCTCAGTGTCGTTATTTCTGGTTATGATTATGAATGCTTTACTTTCAAAGAAAGGGGTCCACCAAATATCACTAAGATGTTTAGAAGAGAGTATTGACTGCATAGGAGAGGAAAGAGTTAAACATCTGGGGAGGGGTGGACCTAGCTGTGAGGAAAGTACAGCCTTCTTTAAGGGGAGGGCTTGATATATATAGGGAAGGTGAAGCCATTTTAAGTCTCTTGGTGATCTGGTTTCCCACCCTCCCGCCCTGGTAGTTGGAAATTGTGGCACGTGGTGTTTTGGCTCTAAGTTGTTGGCTGTTTTCGTTAGCTATTTACTGGCGGAAAAGAACGGCAGTTTCGTATTGTAGAGAAAACTGTAGTGTTTTACAGTTGGTTGTGGTTTAGGTGCACTCACCTCCATCGACTTATGGCCGCTTGACCACCCGTCCGGGAAGGCAGCGGCAGGGCACCCAGGAGCGGTGGGTAGTCACTGTGGGGGTTGAGTTGTCACCTATTACCGGTTTATGGTAAGTTTTTAGTAAATTTATAGGGTTGAGTTATTTAAGTTTAATTTAGATTAAGTGAGCCGTTCTTTTGGGCCGCCACCATATGCCAGCTGGAGCGGCATATTAAATTAATCTCTTTATTACAGGTTTCCTAATGGTTAGGGACAAATAAATAGCTAGCAATTTTCTGCCAAAATTCAAGTCTCAGTGTCGTTATTTCTGGTTATGATTATGAATGCTTTACTTTCAAAGAAAGGGGTCCACCAAATATCACTAAGATGTTTAGGATAAAGGTAGCCGTTAATCTAAATCACAAAACAAGCTAAGTAGTAAGTGTATGGAGAAGTGAAATATCCAACATCTCTACACGCAAGTTAGACAACGAGTAGAAGGACTGATACCTGTTTATTACCTGACGTCCTCCAACTTTCCTGCTATCCTCTATATCACAGGTTCTCAAACTCGGTCCTCAGGACCTCAAACAGTTCACGTTTTCCAGTTCTCCTCACAGAATTGCAAGCGAAATGTATCAGAATTGATAAAATGCATCAGTGCGAAATGAATACACCTGTGCACCGGCTAGATGATATGGAAAACATGAACTGTGTGATATTCTGAGAAACCGAGTTTGAGAACCACTGCTTCATATTATTGCAGCTGCTTGTACATGCCTGCTGAGAATAGTGCACAGGTTCTCACAAGCGCCCCTCAGGACCCCACACAGTGCATGTTTTGCAGGTAACCCAGCATGTGTACAGGTGTATTAATTACTCACTGACACATTGTAAAAGGTCCACAGGTGGAGCTAATTATTTCACTTGTGATTCTGTGAGGAGACCTGCAAAACATACACTGTGTTGGGGTCCAGAGGACCAAGTTCGAGAACCTGTGGAGAAGTGGATCCCTGTTGTATCACTTATTGCTCGTGTGAAGGGCAACAGTTAGAAAGGGCAGATGCATATTTAGACAGAGGCGTCACCCAGAGCAGGGGGAGGTTGTGCTGTGCGCGCTGGTAAAAAGGGTGTGTGGCATCAAAGGCAGGGGCGTGGCCTCGAGTCACTGATATGCAGGCTGTACCTGGGGACCTGTGTGTGTGCGGTACTGGCTCCTACACAGAAACTGGAGCTGGGTACTGCACGTAATATGACAGTGCAGCACCCTGCTCCTGTCACTGAAGAGGAGTCACCCCTTGGCGGGTGACACCTGGATACGGTCCGCACCCCTCGCACTCTCCTTATGGCGCCACTGTATTTAGAATTTGCTAAACATGCTGCTTATAGCGTCCCTGTTGTGCAGCTGAATTAATGCCTGATTGCTGCACTGAGCATGCTCAGGAAGTGTGCCCACGCAAACACAGGCAATGCTGAATCATATGCATTTAAGTTGCATCTTCACATGCACATTTGTTCCTGTACTTTGTGTGTGCGCAGGACCGTTCTGTGCATGCGTAAACAGGTCCGGAGACACAGGATGCAGGACGGCATCAGACTGTCAGTAACTGGCAGTCTGATGCTGTTTGGGGGGGCGTGACTGCTACCATTTGTGAAACTGGAGGTGTGTTGCCGTCATATAGGGGGAGGGAAGAAGCCAAGATCTCTGTCATTGGTCAGAGATTTCCTGGTCTCTTAAAAGGATCTGCTGCGGGTGCTTTGCGCGAAACCAAGGGTGCCGCAAGCTGCCCGATGGTATCGCAATTATCCGATGCACCAGGATGCATCTGTTTGTAACAGACGCCTCCTGCTGCATTTACATACAGAGCTATCGCTGCTGCTTCCTTGGAACTCTGGGGGTAATTCAGACCTGATCGCTGCTGAGCGTTTTTGCACAGCGGGCGATCAGCAATAGACTGCATGCATGTGCACCGCAATGCACACGCACGCCGGACAACAACAACGGACATCGCCAGTCAGCGACAGGATGGTGCGAAAATTTCATTTGCACGGACGTTCGCTAGGTGATTAACCGGAAGCGGCCGTTTGTGGGTGGTAACTGACCATTTACTGGGAGTGTCCGGAAAATTGCAGGAGTTCTCAAGTGTTTTCAGTGAGGGTGTGTGACGTCAGCTCTGGCCCCGATCAGCCTCTTCTCATCGCACTGAGACTGCACACAGTGGATTTTTGCAGCTCGGCGTATACATAGGATCGCACACTTGCACGGCGAATTTACACTCCCCCTGGGGCGGCGACTATCTGATCGCAGGACAGCAAAGTTAGCAGCCCAGCGATCAGGTCTGAATCATCCCCTCTGTCCACATCTGAATTTGCCCCAATGTGGCAGCACACACATATTTGCCCAGTACGCAGTAGCGGATCTTGCCACGGGCAAGCAGGGCTTTTGCCCGGGGCGCCGCCTTCCGGCAAGATCCGCTGCTGCTGTGGTGCCCCCCGCTGCCGCGGCCCGCTGTCCGTTGTGAAGGGAAACTAGACGCTAAGCGTCTAGTTTCCCTTCGTGGGCTGCCCGCTGTGAAGGGAAACTAGACGCTACGTATCTAATTTCCCTTCCTGTAGAGGACCTTCACTGTAATGATGTGCGGTGCGCGTTGACGTCATCGCGCACTGCACAGCAAAGGTCCTCTCCACGAAGGGACCTAGACGCTTAACGTCTAGTTTACCTTCGTGGAGAGGACCTTTGCTGTGCGGTGCGCGATGACGTCATCGCGCACCACACATCCTACAACCCCCTGTATGAAGCCACGCTCCCTAATGCCGCCCGGGGCGCCAGAAGCCCCGGAACCGGCCCTGCCAGTACGTCTTGTGAAATCCCTGGTGCCATCGTGTTTCCAGTGAGGAGTAACAAGAATCCAGAGCACGCTAAAAGCATCCAGATTGTGAAATACAGATCTTACATGAATGGGACAGATCAATGCTACAAGAAATGTAGCAGGGGCATGCAGCAGCATAATTCTTTGACAAAATAGCAAATACGCTGCACTCAAACGTGGAGAGAAAGAAAGAAAATCTCTTCCTACGTTAATGGAACAACAGCAGTTTTCATTTTATGTCTTAGTCAGACTTGGGGCAGCTTTAAGCTCCATGAAAAGATAGCAGACGCATGCCATAAAGATGTTTATGGTGGGCCATAAAGATTTCAGCCGGGACTGAGCTATCAACAAAATAAAATACATAAATAGTGCGTGCCTATTATCTGTTTATTGCACACTAACATCCAGAGACACGGCTTCCCGCTATTGGTACAGTAGATCCACGCTATAAAACAATTACCTTGGCACGTGTTCTGTTTTCCTTTCTCGGATTCAAGTAACAGTTTGAATACGTTGCTCTCGGAATGAACCGCTCAATGAATATGGGTGACAATGCAGCTTAGAGCCATTTGCTACCAGTTAAACATAACAACGCACTTCTTTACTGCTTCCAGGTTGTCTGGCATCTCAGCAGTGGCCTGAAATACAGAGGAGACATGCATAGATATGAGGCTTTAGTATATCTCATAATATCCCCATTTGGAAAACTGGGACATGTTAGACCACATCTCTAATCCACCAAGACTATACAAATAACCCCCTTGCCACATCCATTTGGTGGGAGAGTCGCACTCTGTGCCTTCTCCTATGCTGCATATACTCTGGACGTTAGGACCCAGAGTCTGCATGGAGGTGCGATCTCCAACCAGATGTGCTACTGCACATGTGCAGACTGCAGCCATCTTTACTGTGTAGAGTGACATGGAGACACATAGTACTTAGCTCCGGGGGTGAGACACCTAATACCATAGGCAAACACAGGGAAGGGGGGGGGGGGGGTTCCAATTACCTGGAAACCCCTCTCCTCATAGCCAGCGGTTATGACAACAATAGCAGCAGAATATAGTACGATTACTAGAGTTGATGCCACAACATGCAGTTTAAGGGACAGAGCAGAGCTGCGGCACATGCCCAGTGGTAGCAGCTTCTTCTACCAAGTATGCTGTGTGTGGATCTGAGCCTTCAATCAGTACACTGGACCAGAGAGCAGCTGCCAGGAAGAAGAGACAGGAGCCTTACAATGAGGTGGGAGAATGTGTGCTTAGAAAGTGCAGTTCTGTCTCCTACTGGTTCTCTAATGTTTGTGTATTTATTCATTATGGGATATTTAACCTTCTCCTGACCACTTATTTTATTTATACATAAATATGTTTGATACAGCCAATACGACAGACCATCTATAGTGTTAAATATTAATACTGTATTCAACACAGTATCCAGTGTATAAAAAGACCAATGTGTATATTAATGTCCAGGGTAGATAATAGGTTCTTCTACCACTTCCCCAAACTCCCTCACTTGCTCCAATGTCCAGCAGAGTGGGAGTTTGTGGACTGCATTTGGAAACCTCCTTCTAGAAATCCTGTGTTTACCACTGTGATACCTGCTATTGGCCCTCATTCCGAGTTGATCGCTCGCTAGCTGCTTTTAGCAGCAGTGCACACGCTAAGCCGCCGCCCTCTGGGAGTGTATCTTAGCTTAGCAGAAGTGCGAACGAAAGATTAGCAGAACTGCGCGTGAAAAATTACGTGCCGTTTCTGAGTAGCTCCAGACCTACTCCTATCTTGCGATGACTGCAGTCTGTTTAGTTCCTGGTTTGACGTCACAAACACGCCATGCGTTCAGCCAGCCACTCCCCCGTTCCTCCACCCACTCCTGCGTTTTTGCCTGGCACGCCTGCGGTTTTTAGCACACTCCCTGAAAACGCTGAGTTGCTGCCCAGAAACACCCACTTCCTGTCAATCATACTACGATCACTCGAGCGACTGAAAAATGTAGCTCGAGCTTGGGTAAAACTACAAAGTTTTGTGTGAAAGTACTTAGCGCATGCGCGCTGCATACCATGCGCATGCGCAGAATTGCCATTTTTTTCACTTGATCGCTGCGCTGCGAAAATCGGCAGCGAGCGATCAACTTGGAATGAGGGCCATTACCCTCTGTTTTATACCACTGCAGTTACCCCCTGCATTACCACTGTGTTACTGCTGATTACCAATAAACCCAGTATCCTGATGAAGGGCTCTCTGTGTGGCCTAACAGTCACTTCATATCCGCTGTACGCCTATTTTGACCACAATCCTAATAGGCTATATATCAGAATCATTTCCCTTGCAGGACCTCGGGCTGTAAACAAATCAGGACTGTTTGGAGTTATGGATATAGGTTACCGTATATACTCGAGTATAAGCCGACTTTTTCAGCGCTTTTTTTTTGTGCTGAAAAAGCCCCCTCGGCTTATACTCGAGTCAGTGCTGGCAGTGCAGTGCAGTGGGCAGGAGGGACACGGAGGGCACAGCGTGCGCCTCTCCTGTGTTCCTCCTGCGTCTCCGGCGGCAGCGGCGGATCTATTAAAGAAAGTACCCGTTCGTGAGCACTGATTGGCTCACGAACCGGCACTTTATTTAACAGACCCGCCGCGGCCGCCAGAGATGCAGGAGGGACACAGGAGAGGCGCGCGCTGTGCCCTCCGTGTCCCTCCTTCACAAGACAACGCTGGAGCGGCGGAGGGTAAGTTGTAGCAGGCACTGGGGGAGTATATTTGGCACTTGGGGGGGGGGCATATGTGGCACTGAGGGGGCATGCATATCTGGCAGTATGAGGGCATATCTGGCACTGTGGGGGCATATCTGGCACTGTGAGGGGGATATCTGGCAGTGTGAGGGCATATCTGGCACTGAGGGGGCATGCATATCTGGCAGTATGAGGGCATATCTGGCACTGTGGGGGCATATCTGGCACTGTGGGGGCATATCTGGCAGTATGAGGGCATATCTGGCACTGTGGGGGCATATCTGGCAGTGTGAGGGCTGTGTATGGCTAGAGCTCCATTTCCCACCCTAGGCTTATACTCGAGTCAATAAGTTTTCCCAGGTTTTTGTGGTAAAATTAGGTGCCTCGGCTTATATTCGGGTCGACTTATACTCGAGTATATACGGTAACTTTAAAGACATTTTTTTTTTTTTAGCTTACTCTCAGACTTGCCTTGTGCTGTTTACATTTGAGCATCTCCAGACTGCAAGCCTGGTAGAGTCTTCAGCCATCACTTCCAATGCAATAAAACCATTAAGCCGTGCAAAGCTGACACATGTAATTTAGTAACAACTGTTTATAGAGCACACACATATTACATTCATATCAGTCCCTGCCCCAGTGGAGCTTACAATCTATATTCCCTATCACATGGAATGCTCGTATTTTTAAAGTGGCAATCATTTACAAGGAAAAACCAAACAGGTTACTATTCTCAATCGTACTCCACGTGGATGGTAAAGTATGAAAACGTTGATTAATATGCTAAAAAATGAACAAAAAGCTGTGTCGACCATTTGCACCTGATGACTTTTTGTACCTGTCGTCTACAAGCACTGTCGACCTTTTACATGTCGGCCTATTGCCCATGTCGATCTACTGCATATCGACCCGTATTGGTCGACCTAATGACTGTCGACATTTAAATGGTCGACCTAGAGTCTGGATACCCATTTGTACATCCCTGAGCTGCCAACCAACCTGAAATAGGTGCATGGACTTAGCCAGGGGCGGAAGAGCGTGTCACCAGACCCTGTGCAAAACTTGGTGAGGAGTGAGGGACCAGTAATGCCATTCCACCCTCCCAATCTGACCTTGAATTGCCTGCACCTGTACTTCCTCCTGTTACCCTCTAAATTTTTCTCCAGCCCACTTTTTTACTGTTCCCAAAAATAACCAGACAGGGTAGATTATCGGAGAGAGTTTTTAGCTCCCTTAAATTCAATGACAGGAAACATAAATGACCTTTTATTTAAAAAAAATAATAATAATAATCTGAAAATATTGTCATTTCCACTATTCAGCATAATACTTGGCTGGTGAATAATTGATTATGAACTCTCCCATAATTGCAGGAAGATAGCTAATAAGCACTGTACAGTACTGTATCTCAACCGACCCCGCAGCACTGTTCTGGGGACATCTAGAGATTATAATGGGGGCCATGGGAGATAAAGCAATTAGCCATCTTCCTGATACTGTCATAATCAGGGATTCAGAATTAGGGCCGGATTAAGCTTTGGGGGTGCCCGGGGCACTTTAGACAGGGGGGCCCCGGTGGAAGGAGGGGGGTGTATATAAGAATGTGCATACCTCCCAACATGACCTATTCCAGGTGTGAAAAAATGCTCTTTACATGGACTTCCCTCTTAATATATGATTGTAGTTACCTGTGTTGAACTATTTAATTGATAAGAAAGGTGTTTCAACACAGGTGCTTGCAATCATAATTTAAGAATTTTGTCCCTCCTGTAATGGCTCATGTTGGGATGTATGGTTTGTGTATATTTAGCCCAATGGTGTATATTAGATTTATACTAATAGTTTAATAATAATAATAATAATAATAATTTTATTTATATAGCGCTCTTTCTCCAACAGGACTCAAGGCGCTTTACAGACATCAAAAACAATGCACATGATACAGAGGATTTGAGTAATACAAAAATTGACAAGCAACAGACATAAAAGAAAACCTTAAGCCCACAGAAAGCATAACGCAGGATTGGTGCAGGCATTTTGGGTAATAACTTCCAAGGGTTGTGTATTCCACCCTCACAAGGTACCAGGTGCAGCAGCCATCTTAGGCGCTCGGCGTAGGATTACCCAGGGTGGGATAGTCCACCCCTAGAAGTGATGACACAAAATGGGGGTGATTTCAGAGTCCTGCAGTTCAGAGTAGGGTTCCATCAAAACCATCAGGCCTATGTATTTTTCATCCTATCCACAAGTGTACCATATGGGGCAGCCATGTTGGGCGCACTTTGGAGGTTACACTGTGCGAGGTGAGCCATACAAGGGCCATTAATAATTCTCGGTAATGTTTATAGCTCCACCTAATTGAAAGACAACTATTTTATAAAATGTACTTATAGTGGAACAAAGACAACTTAAACAACCTTAAAGTGCACATAGAAAAATAAAATCTATCATTTATCTTGTCACATGCAAAAATAGCAGCAGCCTCTGCATTACTTACACACTGGGACAGGACTCAGAAGGACTGTGTGTGTGTGTGTGTGTGTGTGTGTGTGTGTGTGTCAATCTCTCTAGTCATTCATTAGATAAAAAAATTAAACAGGACTCAGACACCAAGGTGTGGAGAGATCTGTAAGTGAAACAGGGATCCCACCCTGTGTCACAGCTCTCTCCACCCTCCTATGGCTCCTCTGGTTGGGGACCCCGGTTAATAGTTAATCAAATCTGATACTCCTGTGTCTCTACCTGCATTACATACTGTTCTGCTCGCATTCTGACTGTCTGGTTCTGCTGTTGCATAAGAGAGAAAGCTAGTGATGTCAGTGTGCCTTGGCCAGGGGGGCCCCCTGACAGAGGGGGGCCCGGGGTACAGTATATTCTGCATCCCCCCTTATTCTGGCTATGTTCAGTATGAGATCCCGGTGGTCAGGATCCCAGCGGTCAGGAGGCCGACGCCGGAATCCCAACAGCCGGAATCCTGGCAGTGAGCGCAGTGAGTCCCCTTGTGGGCTGGCTACACTCGCCACGCTTCGGGCCCGGTGGCGAGCTTGGCTCGCCACACTATTCTATTCTCCCTTGGGTGGTGGCGTGGAACACCACCCAAAGGGGAATACCGGGCTTCTGTCGGGATTCCGGCCATTGGCATTTACACATCTGTCGAGATTCTGGCGTCGGGATCCGGAACGCCGGGATCTCGACAGGAGGTATATTGACCGCATCCTATAACTAGTTATATGTAAAATTCCCACACAAAAATCACATTTGCAGCATCTGTCGGAATTCACCAAGATTGGTTTTACTATTTTCAAACTTATTAGAGACACATAATATTAGTAATGGAAAGCTCATATAAACACATACATGCACAAACACAAAAATACATATTTATTCTATAATACTGATATTCTGGTAGTAGTTGTATCCATAGAATGTGACACATCCAAGTTCCCCAAATATATTTGTGCTATGTAGAAGTTGCTGTAACTGTTTATCCTTTACTGGGAACAATGGTCCATGTTCTTCACCCAGAAGACCCCAACGTGTTGCAATCTAGACTAATGCAGCCAAAGAATGCAGTATATGTATATATTCCAAACACCATAAATGGAAGGCAGGAAAAGCAACCTGTTTCCCACATTGATGATCTGGTCTCTGGATAACATAATCCTATAAAACCTTTGCAGCTTATTGTTATTTTGCACATTTATTTAATAAATGATGTCCTTAGGGTCTCTTATTAATCCCGGCCAATAATGCTAACACGCAATATTACATCTGTATAACTCAACTTTCTCCAGCTAGTGTCATGCATAGTATACATCCTGATGGGTACATCATTAGTTCCAGGTAATCATGCTTACAATCACATATGTAATAGTAATCGGATGGTAACATCTGCAGCATGCTCATGATACTTCCAAATCCCTGGGATGCCTGAGACCAGGGTAATAAATCTATTACTTCTTGCAGGAACTGAGCATATTATCCAACTGTAACTTGGTATCACTCAGTGAATTATTCCTTAGGCACAGTAGGCTCCACAGGGTAATGCTGAACCGTAGATTATGTACACAGTTAATGGGTGATTATTTCATATTCAATTCAGTAGTTTAAGTTGCCCATTTTAGTTGGTTCCCCACTTTTTGTGGAACATTGTATACTATTGCATTTTAAATAAATATTTTTTATCTCAAACCCAGAAAAATCATGTAAAGCTGTTTTGCTTGTATCCCATTCTGCCTAGATATATGAGGTTATTAGGGGTCTATTTACTAAGCCTTGGATGGAGACAAAGTCGACGGAAATAAAGTACCAGCCAATCAGCGCCTGTCATTTTTCAAACACAGCCTGTGACATGGCAGTTAGGAGCTGATTGGCTGGTACTTTATCTCCATCCAAGGCTTAATAACTAGACCCCTGAATCTCAAAAATGTTCTTTGTGTAACAGGGGCACACTCACACTTGGGGCCTCAGAGCAATAAGTGACTTGTGTCTCAGGAAAATTAATATTGACATTGATAATATTGGAAAATAATAAGAATTTACTTACCGATAATTCTATTTCTCATAGTCCGTAGTGGATGCTGGGAACTCCGTAAGGACCATGGGGAATAGCGGCTCCGCAGGAGACTGGGCACAAAAAGTAAAAGCTTTAGACTAGCTGGTGTGCACTGGCTCCTCCCCCTATGACCCTCCTCCAAGCCTCAGTTAAGATACTGTGCCCGGACGAGCGTACATAATAAGGAAGGATCTTGAATCCCGGGTAAGACTCATACCAGCCACACCAATCACACCGTACAACTCGTGATCTGAACCCAGTTAACAGTATGATAACCGTAGGAGCCTCTGAAAAGATGGCTTCCAACAATAAACAACCCGATTTGTTTGTAACAATAACTATATACAAGTATTGCAGACAATCCGCACTTGGGATGGGCGCCCAGCATCCACTACGGACTATGAGAAATAGAATTATCGGTAAGTAAATTCTTATTTTCTCTGACGTCCTAGTGGATGCTGGGAACTCCGTAAGGACCATGGGGATTATACCAAAGCTCCCAAACGGGCGGGAGAGTGCGGATGACTCTGCAGCACCGAATGAGAGAACTCCAGGTCCTCCTCAGCCAGGGTATCAAATTTGTAGAATTTAGCAAACGTGTTTGCCCCTGACCAAGTAGCTGCTCGGCAAAGTTGTAAAGCCGAGACCCCTCGGGCAGCCGCCCAAGATGAGCCCACCTTCCTTGTGGAATGGGCTTTTACAGATTTTGGCTGTGGCAGGCCTGCCACAGAATGTGCAAGTTGAATTGTACTACAAATCCAACGAGCAATCGTCTGCTTAGAAGCAGGAGCACCCAGCTTGTTGGGTGCATACAGTATAAACAGCGAGTCAGATTTTCTGACTCCAGCCGTCCTGGAAACATATATTTTCAGGGCCCTGACTACGTCCAGCAACTTGGAGTCCTCCAAGTCCCTAGTAGCCACAGGTACCACAATAGGTTGATTCATGTGAAACGCTGAAACCACCTTAGGGAGAAATTGAGGACGAGTCCTCAATTCCGCCCTATCCGAATGAAATATCAGGTAAGGGCTTTTATAGGATAAAGCCGCCAATTCTGATACGCGCCTGGCTGAAGCCAGGGCCAACAGCATTACCACTTTCCATGTGAGATATTTCAAATCCACTGTGGCAAGTGGTTCAACCAATGTGATTTTAGGAACCCTAAAACTACATTGAGATCCCAAGGTGCCACTGGAGGCACAAAAGGAGGCTGTATATGCAGTACCCCTTTGACAAACGTCTGAACTTCAGGCACTGAAGCCAGTTCTTTCTGGAAGAAGATCGACAGGGCCAAAATTTGAACCTTAATGGATCCTAATTTTAGGCCCATAGACAATCCTGCTTGCAGGAAATGTAGGAAACGACCCAGTTGAAATTCCTCCGTAGGGGCCTTCTTGGCCTCACACCACGCAACATATTTTCGCCAAATGCGATGATAATGTTTTGCAGTTACATCCTTCCTGGCCTTGATCAGGGTAGGGATGACTTCATCTGGAATGCCTTTTTCCTTCAGGATCCGGCGTTCAACCGCCATGCCGTCAAACGCAGCCGCGGTAATTCTTGGAACAGACAAGGTCCCTGCTGGAGCAGGTCCTTCCTTAGAGGTAGAGGCCACGGGTCCTCCGTGAGCATCTCTTGCAGCTCCGGGTACCAAGTTCTTCTTGGCCAATCCGGAGCCACGAGTATCGTTCTTACTCCTCTCCTTATGATTCTCAGTACTTTTGGTATGAGAGGAAGAGGAGGGAACACATATACCGACTGGAACACCCACGGAGTTACCAGAGCGTCCACCGCTATTGCCTGAGGGTCCCTTGACCTGGCGCAATATCTGTCCAGTTTCTTGTTGAGACGGGACGCCATCATGTCCACCTTTGGTTTTTCCCAACGGTTTACAATCACTTGGAAGACTTCTGGATGAAGTCCCCACTCCCCCGGGTGGAGGTCGTGTCTGCTGAGGAAGTCTGCTTCCCAGTTGTCCACTCCCGGAATGAACACTGCTGACAGTGCTATCACATGATTTTCTGCCCAGCGGAGAATCCTTGCAGCTTCTGCCATTGCCCTCCTGCTTCTTGTGCCGCCCTGTCTGTTTACGTGGGCGACAGCCGTGATGTTGTCCGACTGGATCAATACCGGTTGACCCTGAAGCAGAGGCCTTGCTTGACTTAGGGCATTGTAAATGGCCCTTAGCTCTAGGATATTTATGTGAAGAGACGTTTCCATGCTTGACCACAAGCCCTGGAAATTTCTTCCCTGTGTGACTGCTCCCCAGCCTCTCAGGCTGGCATCCGTGGTTACCAGCATCCAATCCTGAATGCCGAATCTGCGGCCCTCTAGAAGATGAGCCTTCTGTAACCACCACAGGAGAGATACCCTTGTCCTTGGAGATAGGGTTATCCGCTGATGCATCTGAAGATGCGATCCGGACCATTTGTCCAGCAGATCCCACTGAAAAGTTCTTGCATGGAATCTTCCGAATGGAATCGCTTCGTAAGAAGCCACCATTTTTCCCAGGACTCTCGTGCACTGATGCACTGACACTTGTCCTGGTTTTAGGAGGTTCCTGACTAGCTCGGATAACTCCCTGGCCTTCTCCTCCGGGAGAAACACCTTTTTCTGGACTGTGTCCAGAATCATCCCTAGGAACAGTAGACGTGTTGTCGGAATCAGCTGTGATTTTGGGATATTTAGAATCCACCCGTGCTGACGTAGCACTACCTGAGATAGTGCTACTCCGACCTCTAACTGTTCCCTGGACCTTGCCCTTATCAGGAGATCGTCCAAGTAAGGGATAATTAATACGCCTTTTCTTCGAAGAAGAATCATCATTTCGGCCATTACCTTGGTAAAGACCCGTGGTGCCGTGGACAATCCAAACGGCAGCGTCTGAAACTGATAATGACAGTTTTGTATCACAAACCTGAGGTACCCTTGGTGAGAAGGGTAGATTGGGACATGGAGATAAGCATCCTTGATGTCTAGAGATACCATATAGTCCCCTTCTTCCAGGTTCGCTATCACTGCTCTGAGTGACTCCATCTTGAATTTGAACCTTTTTATGTAAGTGTTCAAAGATTTTAGATTTAAAATTGGTCTCACCGAGCCGTCCGGCTTCGGTACCACAAACAGCGTGGAATAATACCCCTTTCCCTGTTGTAGGAGGGGTACCTTGATTATCACCTGCTGGGAATACTGCTTGTGAATAGCTTCCAATACTGCCTCCCTGTCGGAGGGAGACGTTGGTAGAGCAGACTTCAGGAACCGGCGAGGGGGAGACGTCTCGAATTCCAATTTGTACCCCTGTGATACTACCTGCAGGATCCAGGGGTCCACTTGCGAGTGAGCCCACTGTGCGCTGAAATTCTTGAGACGGCCCCCCCACCGTGCCCGAGTCTGCTTGCAGAGCCCCAGCGTCATGCTGAGGACTTGGCAGAAGCGGGGGAGGGCTTCTGCTCCGGGGAAGAGGCTGCATGGTGCAGTCTTTTTCCCCTTCCTCTGCCCCGGGGCAGGAACGAGCGGCCTTTTTCCCTCTTGCCCTTATAGGGACGAAAGGACTGGGTTTGAAAAGACGGTGTCTTTTTCTGCTGAGAGGTGACCTGGGGTAAAAAGGTGGATTTTCCAGCCGTTGCTGTGGCCACCAGGTCCGATAGACCGACCCCAAATAACTCCTCCCCTTTATACGGCAATACTTCCATATGTCGTTTGGAATCCGCATCACCTGACCACTGTCGCGTCTATAACGTTCTTCTGGCAGAAATGGACATCGCACTTACTCTAGATGCCAGGGTGCAAATATCCCTCTGTGCATCTCGCATATATAGTAATGCATCCTTTAAATGCTCTATAGTTAATAATATACTGTCCCTATCCAGGGTATCAATATTTTCAGTCAGGGAATCCGACCAAGCCACTCCAGCACCTGCACATCCAGGCTGAGGCGATCGCTGGTCGCAGTATAACACCGGTATGTGTGTATATACCTTTTAAGATATTTTCCAGCCTTCTATCAGCTGGTTCCTTGAGAGCGGCCGTATCAGGAGACGGTAACGCCACTTGTTTTGATAAGCGTGTGAGCGCCTTATCTACCCTAGGGGGTTTTTCCCAACGTGCCCTAACCTCTGGCGGGAAAGGGTATAGTGCCAATAATTTATTAGAAATCAGCAGTTTTTTATCGGGGGAAACCCACGCTTTATCACACACCTCATTTAATTCATCTGACTCAGGAAAAACCACTGGTAGTTTTTTCACACCCCACATAATACCCTTTTTTGTGGTACTTGTAGTGTCAGAAATGTTCAATGCCTCCTTCATTGCCGTGATCATGTAACGTGTGGCCCTACTGGACATTACGTTTGTCTCGTCACCGTCGACACTGGATTCAGTATCCGTGTCAGGGTCTGTGTCGACCATCTGAGGTAACGGGCGTTTTAACGCCCCTGACGGTGTCTGAGACGCCTGAACAGGCACTAATTGATTTGTCGGCTGTCTCATGTCGTCAACAGTTTTTTGCAAAGTGCTGACATTGTCACGTAATTCTTTAATTACTACCATCCAGTCAGGTGTCGACTCCCTAGGGGGTGACATCACTAACACAGGCAATTGCTCTGCTTCCACATAATTTTCCTCCTCATACATGTCGACACAATCGTTCCGACACCCAGCACACACACAGGGAATGCTCTGATAGAGGACAGGACCCCACTAGCCCTTTGGGGAGACAGAGGGAGAGTTTGCCAGCACACACCAGAGCGCTATATATATACAGGGATAACCTTATGTAAGTGTTACTCCCTGTTATAGCTGCTGTATTATATATTAGCTGCCAATAGTGCACCCCTCTCTGTTTTACCCTGTTTCTGTAGTGCAGGACTGCAGGGGAGAGTCAGGGAGCCGTCCTTCCAGCGGAGCTGTGAAAGAAAATGGCGCTTGTGTGCTGAGGAGAAAGGCTCCGCCCCCTTCACGGCGGCCTTTTCTCCCGCTTTTTTCAGGAAACTGGCAGGGGATAAATGCATCCATATAGCCCAGGAGCTATATGTGATGCATTTTATTTAGCCATATAAGGTTTTTATATCATTTTTATTGCGTCTCAGGGCGCTCCCCCCCAGCGCCCTGCATCCTCAGTGACCGGAGTGTGAAGTGTGCTGAGAGCAATGGCGCACAGCTGCAGTGCTGTGCGCTACCTTATTTGAAGACAGGAACGTCTTCTGCCGCCGCTTTCTCCGGACCTCTTCGCTCTTCTGGCTCTGTAAGGGGGCCGGCGGCGCGGCTCCGGGACCCATCCAGGCTGAACCTGTGATCGTCCCTCTGGAGCTAATGTCCAGTAGCCAAGAAGCCCAATCCACTCTGCAGTCAGGTGAGTTCGCTTCTTCTCCCCTTAGTCCCACGATGCAGTGAGCCTGTTGCCAGCAGGACTCACTGAAAATAAAAAACCTATTTAAACTTTTACTTCTAAGCAGCTCAGGAGAGCCACCTAGCTTGCACCCTTCTCGTTCGGGCACAAAAATCTAACTGAGGCTTGGAGGAGGGTCATAGGGGGAGGAGCCAGTGCACACCAGCTAGTCTAAAGCTTTTACTTTTTGTGCCCAGTCTCCTGCGGAGCCGCTATTCCCCATGGTCCTTACGGAGTTCCCAGCATCCACTAGGACGTCAGAGAAAAGTATCAATGGTTTTGCTAATAAGGGCAGATATCCGATGGTTCTCCATCAATGTCAATGTTTCTTGTATTTCATTTTTACCAGCCGCAGGGAGTATATCAATGGTATAACATTACATAGCTTCATTCCATCGATGGTTCCTCTTATGTTTTACATCCATGCCGACCATTGATGGAAAACACACCGATGGCTGGCCTTATTGGGAAATGGAAACATGCTGGTGATTAGAAGGCTGAATATGTCAGTTTCCTGATTTGCCATAGTAACATAGTTAATGAGGTTGAAAAGAGGAAAATGCCCATCGGGTTCAACCTGTATTCTGTACTAAGCTGTGCACATTATAATGTACCTGCTGAAGCAATGGTAGAGTACCAATTGACATATATAATTTATATCACTCCCAGATATTTAACGCCAATGTTAAATGCTATAGCCTTGGATACTTTTTTCAGTTAGAAATTTGTCCAATCCGTTTTTAAATGCAATTACAGAGTCTGCTATTATTACCTTCTCCGGCAGGGAGTTCAAAATCTTTACTGCCCTTACCGTGATCCTTTCCTACGTTGTGTACGCAATTTTCTCTCCTCTAGCCTTAGCGAGTACCCAGGTGTCCTATACAGAGTTCTTTTAATAAACAAATCCCTGCTAACTTCTTGTAATGACCCTTTACATACAGTGCCTTGCTAAAATATTCACCCCTTTGTATTTTTCATCTTTTGTTGCCTCACAACCAGGAATTAAAATGGATTGTTTGAAGGTTTGCATCATTTCATTCACAGAACATGGCTACAACTTTGAAGATGGTTTTTTTTATTTTTATTGTGAAACAAACAACAAATAGGACAAAATAACAGAAAACTTCAGCGTGCGTTACTATTCACCCCCCTAAAGTCAGTACTTTGTAGAGCCACCTTTTGCAGCAATTACAGCGTCAAGTTGCTTTGGATAAGTCTCAATGAGCTTGCCACATCTTGCCACTGGGATGCCCTTTTCTCAAGGCAAAACCAGCTCCTTCATGTTGGATGGTTTCCGCTTGTGAATAGTAATCTTCAAGTCTGACCACAGAGTCTCAATTGGATTGAGATCTGGGCTTTGACTAGGCCATTCCAACACATTTAAATGTCTCCCCTTAAACCACTCGCGTGTTGCTTTAGCAGTATGCTTTGGGTCATTGTCCTGCTGGAAGGTGAACCTCCGTCTCAAATCACAGGCAGACTGAAACAGGTTTTGCTCAAGAATATCCATGTATTTAGCACCATCCATCTTTTCCCTGGACTCAAAACAGTTTACCAGTCCCTGCTGCTGAAAAACATCCCCACACCATGATGCTGCCACCACCATGTTTCACTGTGGGGATGGTGTTCTAGGGGTGATGGGATGGCTTGAAAAGTTACATTTTAGTCTCATCTGACCAGAGCACCTTTCTCCATACATTTAGGAAGTCATCCACATGCCTTTTGGCAAACTCAAAATGTGCCTCTTATTTTGAACACTAAGTAATGGCTTTTTTCTGGCAACTTTTCCATAAAGCCCAGCTCTATGGAGTGTACGGCTTATTGTGGTCGCATGCACAGATACACCAGTCTCTGCTGAGGAACTCTGCAGCTCATTCATGGTTACTTTTGGTCTCTGTGCTGCCTCTCTGATTAATGCCCTCCTTGCACGGTCTGTGAGTTTTGGTGGCCGACACTCTCTTGGCAGGTGTGTTGTAGTAGCATGTTCTTTCCATTTGAAGATGATGGATTTGATGGTGCTCTGGGGGATCATCAAAGATTTGGATGTTTTTTTATAACCCAACCCTGACTTGTTCTTCTCAACAACTTTGTCCCTGACTTGTTTGGAGAGCTCCTTGGTCTTCATGGTGTGATGCCTCTTACTTAGTGGTGTTGCAGCCTCTGGAGCCTTTCAGAAAAGGTGTGTTTATACTAGAGATGAGCGGGTTCGGTTCGTCAAGATACGAACCCCCCCGAACTTCACCTATTTTACACGGTTCCGAGGCAGCCTCAGATCTTCCCGCTTTGCTCGGTGAACCCGAGCGTGCCCGAACGTCATCATCCCGCTGTTGGATTCTCGCGAGATTCGTATTCTATATAAGGAGCCGCGCGTCGCTGCCATTTTCACTCGTGCATTGGAGATAGCGAGAGGACGTGGCTGCGTTCTCTCAGTTTCTGTGTTCAGTGTGCTGCAAATATCTGTGCTCAGTGTGCTGCAAATATCTGTGCTCAGTGTGCTGCAAATATCTACGTTCTCTGCCTGAAAAACGCTCCATATCTGTGCTGCATTGTAGTATATAGTAGGAGGACAGTGCAGAATTTTGCTGACCACCAGTTTATATATAGCAGTACGGTACAGTAGTCCATTGCTCTACCTCTGTGTCGTCAAGTATACTATCCATCCATACCTGTTCTGCATTTTAGTTGTGCGCAGTATATAGTAGGAGGACAGTGCAGAATTTTGCTGACCACCAGTATATATATAGCAGTACAGTACAGTAGTCCATTGCTCTACCTCTGTGTCGTCAAGTATACTATCCATCCATACCTGTGCTGCATTTTAGTTGTGCGCAGTATATAGTAGGAGGACAGTGCAGAATTTTGCTGACCACCAGTGTATATATATATAGCAGTACGGTACAGTAGTCCATTGCTCTACCTCTGTGTCGTCAAGTATACTATCCATCCATACCTGTGCTGCATTGTAGTTGTGCGCAGTATATAGTAGGAGGACAGTGCAGAATTTTGCTGACCACCAGTATATATATAGCATTACGGTACAGTAGTCCATTGCTCTACCTCTGTGTCCTCAAGTATACTATCCATATCTGTGCTGCATTGTAGTTGTGCGCAGTATTATAGTAGGAGGACAGTGCAGAATTTTACTGACCACCAGTTTATATATATATAGCAGTATGGTACAGTAGGCCACTGCTCTACCTACCTCTGTGTCGTCAAGTATACTATTCATCCATACCTGTGCTGCATTTTAGTTGTGCGCAGTATATACTATAGTAGGAGGACAGTGCAGAATTTTGCTGACCACCAGTATGTATATAGCAGTACGGTACAGTAGTCCATTGCTCTACCTCTGTGTCGTTAAGTATACTATACATATCTGTGCTGCATTGTAGTTGTGCGCAGTATTATAGTAGGAGGACAGTTCAGAATTTTGCTGACCACCAGTATATATATAGCAGTACGGTACAGTAGGCCATTGCTCTACCTCTGTGTCGTCAAGTATACTATCCATCCATAGCTGTGCTGCATTGTAGTTGTGTGCAGTATATAGTAGGAGGACAGTGCAGAATTTTGCTGACCACCAGTATATATATAGCAGTACGGTACAGTAGTCCATTGCTCTACCTCTGTGTCGTCAAGTATGCTATCCATATCTGTGCTGCATTTTAGTTGTGCGCAGTATATAGTAGGAGGACAGTGCAGAATTTTGCTGACCACCAGTATATATATAGCAGTACGGTACAGTAGTCCATTGCTCTACCTCTGTGTCGTCAAGTTTACTATCCATATCTGTGCTGCATTGTAGTTGTGCGCAGTATTATAGTAGGAGGACAGTGCAGAATTTTGCTGACCACCAGTATATATATAGCAGTACTGTACAGTAGGCCATTGCTCTACCTCTGTGTCGTCAAGTATACTAGTATCCATCCATACCTGTGCTGCATTGTAGTTGTGCGCAGTATATAGTAGGAGTACAGTGCAGAATTTTGCTGACCACCAGTATATATATATATAGCAGTACGGTACAGTAGGCCATTGCTATTGATATATTACTGGCATATAATTCCACACATTAAAAAATGGAGAACAAAAATGTGGAGGGTAAAATAGGGAAAGATCAAGATCCACTTCCACCTCGTGCTGAAGCTGCTGCCACTAGTTATGGCCGAGACGATGAAATGCTATCAACATCGTCTGCCAAGGCCGATGCCCAATGTCATAGTTGAGAGCATGTAAAATCCAAAAAACAAAAGTTCAGTAAAATGACCCAAAAATCAAAATTGAAAGCGTCTGATGAGAAGCGTAAACTTGCCAATATGCCATTTACGACACGGAGTGGCAAGGAACGGCTGAGGCCCTGGCCTATGTTCATGGCTAGTGGTTCAGATTCACATGAGGATGGAAGCACTCATCCTCTCGCTAGAAAAATGAAAAGACTTAAGCTGGCAAAAGCACAGCAAAGAAATGTGCGTTCTTCGAAATCACAAATCCCCAAGGAGAGTCCAATTGTGTCGGTTGCGATGCCTGACCTTCCCAACACTGGACGGGAAGAGCTTGCGCCTTCCACCATTTGCACGCCCCCTGCAAGTGCTGGAAGGAGCACCCGCAGTCCAGTTCCTGATAGTCAAATTGAAGATGTCACTGTTGAAGTACACCAGGATGAGGATATGGGTGTTGCTGGCGCTGGGGAGGAAATTGACAAGGAGGATTCTGATGGTGAGGTGGTTTGTTTAAGTCAGGCACCCGGGGAGACACCTGTTGTCCGTGGGACGAATATGGCCATTGACATGCTCAAAATAAAAAAAAACTCAGCTCTTTGGTGTGGAATTATTTCAACACAAATGCGGACAACAGGTGTCAAGCCGTGTGTTGCCTTTGTCAAGCTGTAATAAGTAGGGGTAAGGACGTTAACCACCTCGGAACATCCTCCCTTATACGTCACCTGCAGCGCATTCATCATAAGTCAGTGACAAGTTCAAAAACTTTGGATGACAGCGGAAGCAGTCCACTGACCACAAAATCCCTTCCTCTTGTAACCAAGCTCCTGCAAACCACACCACCAACTCCCTCAGTGTCAATTTCCACCTTACACTGGAAAGCCAATAGTCCTGCAGGCCATGTCACTGGCAAGTCTGACGAGTCCTCTCCTGCCTGGGATTCCTCCGATGCATCCTTGAGTGTAACGCCTACTGCTGCTGGCGCTGCTGTTGTTGCTGCTGGGAGTCGATCGTCATTCCAGAGGGGAAGTCGGAAGACCACTTGTACTACTTCCAGTAAGCAATTGACTGTCCAACAGTCCTTTGCGAGGAAGATGAAATATCACAGCAGTCATCCTGCTGCAAAGCGGATAACTCAGGCCTTGGCAGCCTGGGCGGTGAGAAACGTGTTTCCGTTATCCACCGTTAATTCACAGGCAACTACAGACTTGATTGAGATACTGTGTCCCCGGTACCAAACACCATCTAGGTTCCATTTCTCTAGGCAGGCGATACCGAAAATGTACACAGACGTCAGAAAAAGAGTCACCAGTGTCCTAAAAAATGCAGTTGTACCCAATGTCCACTTAACCACGGACATGTGGACAAGTGGAGCAGGGCAGACTCAGGACTATATTACCCCAAATGGACTCTCCTGGGGATTTGTGACATTGGACAATGCCAGCAATATTGTGCGTGCATTACATCTGGGCAAATTCCAGCACGTCCCATGTTTTGCACATACATTGAATTTGGTGGTGCAGAATTATTTAAAAAACGACAGGGGCATGCAAGAGATGCTGTCGGTGGCCCGAAGAATTGCGGGCCACTTTCGGCATTCAGCCACCGCGTGCCGAAGACTGGAGCACCACCAAACACTCCTGAACCTGCCCTGCCATCATCTGAAGCAAGAGGTGGTAACGAGGTGGAATTCAACCCTCTATATGCTTCAGAGGATGGAGGAGCAGCAAAAGGCCATTCAAGCCTATACAGCTGCCCACGATATAGGCAAAGGAGGGGGAATGCACCTGACTCAAGCGCAGTGGAGAATGATTTCAACGTTGTGCAAGGTTCTGCAACCCTTTGAACTTGCCACACGTGAAGTCAGTTCAGACACTGCCAGCCTGAGTCAGGTAATTCCCCTCATCAGGCTTTTGCAGAAGAAGCTGGAGACATTGAAGGAGGAGCTAAAACAGAGCGATTCCGCTAGGCATGTGGGACTTGTGGATGGAGCCCTTAATTCGCTTAACCAGGATTCACGGGTGGTCAATCTGTTGAAATCAGAGCACTACATTTTGGCCACCGTGCTCGATCCTAGATTTAAAACCTACGTTGTATCTCTCTTTCCGGCAGACACAAGTCTGCAGAGGTTCAAAGACCTGCTGGTGAGAAAATTGTCAAGTCAAGCGGAACGTGACCCGTCAACAGCTCCTCCTCCACATTCTCCCGCAACTGGGGGTGCGAGGAAAAGGCTAAGAATTCCGAGCCCACCCGCTGGCGGTGATGCAGGGCAGTCTGGATCGAGTGCTGACATCTGGTACGGACTGAAGGCTCTGCCAACGATTACTGACATGTCGTCTATTGTCACTGCATATGATTCTGTCACCATTGAAAGAATGGTGGAGGATTATATGAGTGACCGCTTCCAAGTAGGCACGTCAGACAGTCCGTACGTATACTGGCAGGAAAAAGAGGCAATTTGGAGGCCCTTGCACAAACTGGCTTTATTCTACCTAAGTTGCCCTCCCTCCAGTGTGTACTCCGAAAGAGTGTTTAGTGCCGCCGCTCACCTTGTCAGCAATCGGCGTACGAGGTTACATCCAGAAAATGTGGAGAAGATGATGTTCATTAAAATGAATTATAATCAATTCCTCCGTGGAGACATTCACCAGCAATTGCCTCCAGAAAGTACACAGGGATCTGAGATGGTGGATTCCAGTGGGGACGAATTAATAATCTGTGAGGAGGGGGATGTACACAGTTAAAGGGGTGAGGAATCGGAGGATGATGATGAGGTGGACATCTTGCCTCTGTAGAGCCAGTTTGTGCAAGGAGAGATTGATTGCTTCTTTTTTGGTGGGGGCCCAAACCAACCAGTCATTTCAGTCACAGTCGTGTGGCAGACCCTGTCGCTGAAATGATGGGTTCGTTAAAGTGTGCATGTCCTGTTTATACAACATGTGGGTGGGAGGGCCCAAGGACAATTCCATCTTGCACCTCTTTTTTCTTTCATTTTTCTTTGCATCATGTGCTGTTTGGGGACAATTTTTTTGAAGTGCCATCCTGCCTGACACTGCAGTGCCACTCCTAGATGGGCCAGGTGTTTGTGTCGGCCACTTGTGTCGCTTAGCTTAGTCACACAGCGACCTTGGTGCGCCTCTTTTTTTCTTTGCATCATGTGCTGTTTTGGGACTATTTTTTTGAAGTGCCATCCTGCCTGACACTGCAGTGCCACTCCTAGATGGGCCAGGTGTTTGTGTCGGCCACTTGTGTCGCTTAGCTTAGCCATCCAGCGACCTTGGTGCACCTCTTTTTTTCTTTGCATCATGTGCTGTTTGGGGACTATTTTTTTGAAGTGCCATCCTGTCTGACACTGCAGTGCCACTCCTAGATGGGCCAGGTGTTTGTGTCGGCCACTTGGGTCGCTTAGCTTAGCCATCCAGCGACCTTGGTGCACCTCTTTTTTTCTTTGCATCATGTGCTGTTTGGGGACTATTTTTTTGAAGTGCCAGCCTGTCTGACACTGCAGTGCCACTCCTAGATGGGCCAGGTGTCTGTGTCGGCCACTTGGGTCGCTTAGCTTAGCCATCCAGCGACCTCGGTGCAAATTTTAGGACTAAAAATAATAATTGTGAGGTGTTCAGAATAGACTGAAAATGAGTGGAAATTAAGGTTATTGAGGTTAATAATACTATGGGATCAAAATGACCCCCAAATTCTATGATTTAAGCTGTTTTTGAGGGTTTTTTGTAAAATAACACCCGAATCCAAAACACACCCGAATCCGACAAAAAAATTTCAGGGAGGTTTTGCCAAAACGCGTCCGAATCCAAAACACGGCCGCGGAACCGAATCCAAAACCAAAACACAAAACCCGAAAAATTTCCGGTGCACATCACTAGTGAATACTTTAGCAAGGCACTGTATTTGAAGATATTAATAATGTCTCCTCTTAGACGCCTCTTTTCTAGTGTATTTATATTTAACCTAGTAAGCCTTTTCTCGTACTCCAGTGTCTCTACCCCTTTAATCAATTTAGTAGCTCACCTTTGAACTCTTTCGAGTTCCCCGATATCTTTTTTATAATCTGCTGCCCAAAATTGAACACAATATTCCAGGTGTGGATGTACCAATGATTTGTACAGCGGCAGAATTACATCCTCGTCCCTTGTCTCAATACCCCATTTTATCCACACAAGCACCTTACTTGCATTCTTTGCTGCATTTTTACATTGTGTACTGTTATTAAGCCTATTATCTATGAGGACCCCCAAATCTTTTTCCACTACTGTTACCCCTGTCTTTTCCCTATTTAATGTGTAGGATTCAAGTTTGTTTTTTATCCCAAAATACATACATTTGCATTTTTCTATATTGAACCTCAAACTCCATTTAGATGCCCAGGTTTCAAGTTTAAATAAGTAATTCTGTAGAGACTCCACATCGATTTCCGAATTAATTACCTTACACAGTTTAGTATCATCTGCAAAGATTGACATTGTGCTTTCCAGGCCTATTGCTAGATCATTAATAAATATATTGAACTTTATCGGACCGAGTACGGACCCTTGTGGTATTCCACTGACTACTGGTGCCCAGCTGGAGAACATCCCATTGACCACTACTCATTGTACCCTGTTATCCAGCCAATTACTTATCCATGTACAAATAGTATTTTGTAGGCCAAGTTCCCTTAATTTGCTGATCAGTCTCCTGTGAGGCACTGTATCGAAGGCTTTTGCAAAATCTAAATAGACCACATCCACTGCTTTTCCCTGGTCAAGATTATTGCTCACTTCCTCATAGAAGCTAATTAAGTTAGTTTGGCATGATCTGTCCCTCACAAACCCATGCTGACTCTTGCAAATAATCTTAGCAGTCTGCAGATGCTCTTCTATGCTATCTCTCAAAATTCCTTCCAATTTTTAACCACTATAGAGGTTAAACTAACTGGTCTAAAGTTACCAGGATGACTTTTAGTTTCCTTTTTAAATATTGGCACTACCTCAGCTATACGCCAATCCTTTGGTATCATGCCTGATCTAATTGAACTATAGTAAATAAAGTATAGGGGTCTTGCTAGCTGTGACTTAAGCTCCTTAATAACCCTCGGGTGAAAACCATCTGGGCCTGGTGATTTATTCATCTTTATGTTGCTTAATCTCTCCAGGACTACTTCCTTGCTTAAACATGCATCTAGCCAAGAGTCATTACCTTCACTGTCATTATGCGCTACTATCACCGGATCCTCCCTGGTTAATGCTGAAAAAAAATTGTTCAGTATTTCCGCTTTTATTTTGTCATCATTTATCAAGGCTCCCAGTTCATTTTTTAATGGGCCTACATTCTCCTTTTTTAACCTTTTACTGTTTATGTATTTATAAAACTTTTTAGGAATAGTTTTACTCTCTATAGTGATTTGCTTTTCGTTTACAATTTTAGCTGCTCTTATTACTTTTTTGCAACTTTGTTGCATTCCTTGTAGTACCGAATGACTCTTCACCTCCATTAGATTTAAATGCTGTGAAAGCACGCCTCTTTTTAGCCATTTCTTCTTTAACCTCCTTATTAAGCCACATTGGTTTGAGTTTAGTACTCCTGCGTTTACTGCCCATGGGAATGAATTTGTGAATATTGCTATCGAGCAACCCTTTTAAAGCATCCCACATTTCCATTGTGTCTTTACCATGAAACAAGACTTCCCAGTCAATGTCGTTTAGTTCCTGTCTCAGCATATTGAAGTAAGCTTTTCTAAAGTTTAATGTTTTGGTTGATCCCTTATAGCTGTATTTTTTGAAACTGATGTCGAATGTGATCAGATAGTGATCACTGCTTCCCAAGGTCTCCCCAACTTTAGTGTTTGATATAATGTCCACATTATTTGTAATAACAAGGTCCAGAATAGTTTTACCTCTAGTTGGGTCCTCGACTAATTGAGACAAGTATTGATCCTTTAATGTTTTTAAGAATCTGCTGCTCCTAGTTTTTACACATGAATCATTACTCAAATTTATATCAGGATAGGTAAAATCCCCTAACACTAGGATGTCCCCCATTCCCGCAGCTTTTTCAATTTGCTGTAAGAGTTGTTCCTCCTCATGTATGCTAATATCCGGTTGCTTGTATTTTTTGCTTCAATTCCCCCACTTGTGATCTCAACCCATAGCAACTCCACATTATCTCCAGTCCTCTTGTAAATAACATCTTTTTAAGCGTGGTTTTAGAGATGGTTTAACATAGAGACATACCCCTCCTCCTCATTTGGTAGCCCTATCCCTCCTGAAAAGAGAATATCCCTCCAAATTTGCAACCCAGTCGTGAGAGTCGTCCCATCATGTTTCTGTAATACCTATAATATCATACTGAGACTGTGACACAAGCTATTCCAATACCCCCATTTTATCTGATAGGCTTCTTACATTTTAGCTTATTACTTCCCTTGCCTTTTTTGTTTTAATGGTATCCAATCATTATTTGCAAGTGCCTTTCTAGAATTACTCTTACTGACTGTTGTTCTTCTCCCTCCCTTTCCACCCTCATCATAGTTATTACAGCCTTCCTTACTACTATCTCTGTTTGACCTATTTAGTATTTCTAACCCCCCCTCCCCAAAGTAAGTATTTTCCCTTGTGGACATCATTTTCTATATGTCGTACTGATGAACCATAATTGTCATTAGGTAATAATTTGGGAATACCTTGGGCAATACCTGTGTCAGTAAATCCTGTGTCAATACCTATGTAAATACCCTTGCCGGCTGATCTTTCCACCCCCCCTTCTTCACTCCCATTATGTTCACTACCCCCATCCTTACTGTTCTGTTTGACCCGTGCTTCGAGATAAACCCTCCACCCAGGCTCCTAGTTTAAAAGCTCCAGTAACTCATGTCTTTAGATGCATTTTTGTTGTTTGCATGTTAACTTGCAGACAGGTTTAAAAGGTACAGTATAGTATCACCTCTCCCAGGAGTTTCCCACATTCTGATGCATGTTTAAATGTTTACATTCAGATCTTCAGACCACCAGCTGCTGCAGACTGTTCCACCTATAGAGAGTGCACAGCACAGCATTAAGCATTATGCAGACTCTGGGTTCCAGGGGTGGCAGTGCAGTCTTAATTTCAAATAGGGCAGCCTCACCAACTGTCATTCCAAACTGACTCACTGGCAGTTGGACTGTGCTGCAGCCCCACCTCTGGAGCTGCCGATGCTGGGGTCTATTTACTAAGTCTTGGATGGAAAATACAGTTGACGGAGATAAAGGACCTAATCCAGGTTGGATCGCAGTGTGCAATCCATCTGTAAATTCTGAGAAAAAAATGCGGGTGCATGCGCAACGCCCGTTCTGCACGTGCACCCACATTTTCTGCGGAGGGGGCTGCAGAAAACGTGATTGCCTCTGCCTGTCAATCAGGCAGAGTCGGTCGTGGAGCGGGCAATGCTCTGTTTCCAGGGAGGAGATGGAGCGCTGCGGGGGGCAATGCGGTGCGAAGCGGGGGGGGGGGGGGGGGAAGCGGCCAAATGGGGGGGTGTTGGGGGCATGATTATGGCGGCTGCATGATGTCAGGAAGATGGCGGTGGGCCTCCTGCGGGCGCAACTAAACTGCGCCGGCAGGAGGCTTCCTTAGTTTCTGCTAACAAGCAGAAATTGCGATGCGTTCGCAATTTCTGCTTGTTCAACGGGGGAAGGGGGTGCGGGGCTCCAGTCAGCATGCTGGGCGGTCTTGCCCAGCAATGGGCGGCCCCCAGCATGCGATCCAAAGGATAGCAATTTCTGCTGATTAGCAGAATTTACAATCCTTACTGAATTAGGCCCAAAGTACCAGCCAGTCAGCTACTAACTACTGTACCATGTCACAGACTAGGTTTGAAAAATGACAGGAGGTGATTGGCTGGTACTTTAACTCCGTCCACTTTATCTCCACCCAAGGCTTAGTAAATAGACTGTTACCTGTCTAATCAGGTGCTGAATGGGCTTCTTTATTCACTTTACAGCATTCAGTAGTGACGTCTATACTGGCCCTCAGCAGCCGGAGGAGAGAGGTCTACACAGTTAGTGCCTCAGCTCAGTGCAGAATAACAGATAATAGTGAGACCCCTGAGGAAATGAACAGTATCTAGGTTAGAGTAGATGTCTGTGTGACGTTTGATGAACATACCAGTGTAACAAGGTCATCGCATTACTACTCTGTATTGTTGGGGGCCTTGCTCTCTATATTGGGCCTGATTCCATTAGACTTCCATTCGCTGCTTAGGAAGTGTAGCAGAGTTGTGAGACTCAGAATCAAGCGACGCTGCCCCTGATCACATGCTGCAAAGCCTTAAGCTGGGTGCACACCATCCAACACTGCGGCCCAGCAACGCGCACCAATGTAATGATACATCTCATCCACCTTCACACTAAATGATCCACTGTACATGCTGCATGTAACAACACTGCATCAGCCATGGGGTTGTGTCATTCGACTGCAGCGAATCCAATAGGACAATTCAATAAACGACAGCTGGAATCGACGAATCAGGGGTAATCACTAAATTATGTGTACAATATATTGTTCCGATCCCTGTCGGAATGATATATCACACGATATACTGTATCTTATAGTGTGTACCACCTGGAGGCAGCGGAGTCAGCTGCTGCCAGGCTCCTGCCCTACAGGGGGCACCTCGCCTCCGTTGTCTCCAGTTCTGTGACGGCAGCAATGAGTCAAACTGACTCATTCCTGTAAGCCCACCAGCCGCGGGCTGTGATGAGGCCCCTCCAGCGCTCATCCACAGGAAAGCACTGCACGTGTGCGCGGCTGCAGTGGCTGTTGGGAGAGGAGCATCTGCTGCCACTGTTGCAGCTGCTGCAGGGGTGGGGGAGGGGGGGGGGGGCACGTGCAAGGCACTGTTGTGAATAGGACAGCCGGCACTGTTACCACGCTCGCACCGGACTCCCTATTTGCGCTAGCGCTCTGCCTCCGGTAATTGGGGAAAGCGGAGCCATCTTCCAGTAGTGCAGAGGAGGTGTAGAAGGGGCACCAGGAGAAGATTAGGAACGAGGTGTCTGTGTTCTGGACACTAATCCTCAGTACAGTGCCCATAAAAAAAGGTATGCTCCTCTTCTCCCTCCGTGAGTACACTGCCATATTCTAATAAATATATTGTGATTCACAGTGATATATATATATATATATATATATATATATACTGTATATACAGTATGTATAGATATACTGTATATTTGTACCCAGTATATATATATATATATATATATACATACACACACTAGTCACCAATGATCCCCATTCTGCCCCATCCTGTCGTACACTCTGGTCTGACCCACCCCCCCTCCTCCGCATTCTGACCTCCATTGCTCTGTCTGCACCCACACCTTTGCTACGTCATTCTGCCCCCTCCCCTCAGCTCCCATAATTTCTTGTTCTCCCACAGTACAAGTCACATAATATGCCCTACATCACTTTCAGCTACAGGCCCATATGGACCTTAAGTTGGCTCTGATCTGCTGTGCCTCCAGGGATGTATCATCAGCCCAAGGTTAAAAATGCGGTCAAATCTCCAAAAATGCCATTTTCTGAGGTTTGGCCGCTTACCACATATGCAACGAGCATAGATTCCAGGACTTGGATGCAGGGGTCAACACCATCTTTAGATATAAAAGTATAAAGTATAAAAGTCTATGGGCTTCTATCACATTTCCCCACTGAGAAGGATCTAATTGAATCCCTCCCAGCACCCCCTAGTGGGGTGCGTCAGCCCACACATGCACAGATATATATATATATATACACAGACACACACACACACACACACACACACACACACACACACACACACACACACATACATTTGTCTATATATAGGGGTGGGCACCAATATTTATCTTGCCTCTGGTCGTCTAGGACAAATTTACGCCACTGTTGTGTACCCAGCTTTAAGCATGTTGTGCTGTGAACATTCTGATCAGCTAGTTGGCTACAAGTTGTTAGGAAGGCCCCACCCACTTCCAGCTGGGAAAATGCAGACAGGTATGAGTGGCGACTGATAACAAAATTCGCCATGACCTTGCATAAACACATCGTACAAATATACAGTAATAAAAACGGACCCATGTGACAAATCTTCCGTCCTAAATCTGGTTCCAGACCGTATAAGGTTAAGGATCATTGCTATAAACAATTTGGGACGAATGCACTGTAGAAAGCCTTTAGAAATATATATATATATATATATATATATATATATATATATATATATATATATATATATGTAGGTGTTTCTTTAATATCCCCAAAGCTTCAGCCAATTGCACAGGCTGCATGATTTGTAACCAGTTAACATAACCTTATAGCGTGAGCACGTTATTTTTTGTTTTGTCTTAATCCCAACACCCCAAATGTTTTCTTTTAATTAAGTGGAATGTCACGCTTACTAGACGCACCTGGGTTGCCTCACCAACTGAACCCCTCCTTTTAAATCTGTGTACTTTCTATGACTTAATTTCTTTCCTAACAATAGACGCAATGGCAGATGATAAAATACAAAAGCTTAGGACATTGTATACAAAACCGTCTCGTTTTGGCTGCAGCGCTCTTGTGGGAACAGCTAATCTCAAGGAAACAAAGGCAGTATCGAAGGCAGGAATGCCAAGTCAATAACTGGAGTATCAAGCTCTACAGTTACTATTAGCGGCGTTATTTGTTTTTGTTTTGTCATTTTCAGCTTTATAGACTCATCTGATTAGGCTCTGCGCTTATTCAGGCCACTTTTCCTGCTTGCTGCGGTGAAATCACAATGGTGGTAATAACACAACAAAAAGAAGCCAAGCATTAAATAATGGCAAGTAATCAACAACAAGGAGTAAAGCCCGGGCTTGCACGTCAGGCATTGTGATGCAGTCAGTACATTGCTTCGTTACATTCTTAAAAGTTTAATTACTCAGCAGCAAACATTATTAGGTTCAAAGGGAACTTTCATGAGTGTTAAGAGAAATTTCCGTGACTTCTTGTGTGGCCTGGAGAGAAAAGAGATGTATTCAAGACACAGACATTGAAGGTCTTGACCTGCTCCTGACGTGTACTGTGACCCCTGTTTCCCAATGGGGAATGGCTGTTTATGGCAAATCTCACACTATATGATCGCATTGATTCTTACTGGAAAATAACATATAGTATATGTGCTTTATGGCGATTATTTTTACTTGAAGTGGCTGCAATGGGGCATGTGTACAATGAGTATTTCAATGGAGTGGCTTTTTTTTTTTATGGTTTCTTATGTAAGAGAAGCGCACAACCACATTGCAGACTAAGAGGAGACAGAAATGTGAGGGGATATTGATACAGCAGTCAACATCGGCCCTGACCAATTTAGTGCCATAGACAAGATTTTATGGATGTCGTGGAGGGATCAGTACGAAATCCCGCTGGACGGGATCCCGGCGGTCGGAATCCCGACACAGGAATCCCGACACAGGAATCCCGACACCAGAATCCCGACCAGCCCAATCACGACATGGGGTGAGCGCAATGCAGACCCTTGCGGGTTTGCTGCGCTCGCCATGCTGAGGGCACGGTGCCTCTCTACGCTCGGCACACTAATTTATTCTCCTTCTATGAGTGTCGTGGACACCCACGGAGGGAGAATATGTTGGGATTGTGCCGGTCGGTATTCCGGCATCGGTATTCCGACCGCCGGGATTCCGTCCGGCGGAATGTTGACCGCCGTGGACACCCACAAGTGGGAATAGCCCCTGTTAGGTGGGATTCCGGCTATCAGCATTGTCAGCGGTTGGGATCCCGGTGCTGGTATCAGGGCCGGTAACAAAAATCTCAGGGCCAGGTACACTTCTGCCTCTGGGGCCCCCCTGCAACCCCCTCCGTCCCCCTTGAACTTGTACCCAGTAAAGATGTTTTTTTATATATATATATATATATATATATATATATATATATATATAGATGTCAATTAAATAAACTAAATATACCTGTCGTCAGCTTGCAGCCTGCCAGGTCATCTCCTTCTGCAGCGGGGGGCAGAGAATAATGCAGCAGAGACGGCGCGGGCACAGTGCCGGCAGCGTCATTCATTAATACACCATCTGGTGACTCAAGCAACGGGGATGCCGGGGGAAGGGGGGGGGGTTTGCTGGGGTAGAAGGGGTCGCAGGGAGAGAGGAGGCTGCCGGGGGTGTTTTTTTGTTGTTGCCTGTATGGCATGCCTGGTGGGCGTTCCGGCGCAGCATTATACGTCGGCAGCGCAGGACCCGGCCAAGTGACAAGGTAGCACAGGAAGGGGGGGGGGGGGGGTAACGGAGCAGAATGTTCATTGTCTTTTTTTGTAATTTAATTGGCAGGGGGAGCAGATTTTGAGATATGTACCTCAGTAAGCTCTGGTGCACGTTTTTTGTGCCCCTCTGCCTCAGGGTCCCTCAGAAACACGGGGCCCAGTATAACTGTCCCCTTTAACCCCCCCTGTCCTGGGCCTGGTCGGTATCCTGACAGCCGGGATCCCCGACTGCCAGCATCTCAACTTCATGCCGTCTCTCCAGCGCACACTAATATCTATCTCACACAATGGGGGTAATTCCGAGTTGATCGCAGCAGCAAATTTGTTAGCAGTTGGGCAAAACCATTTGCACTGCAGGTGTGGCAGATATAACATGTGCAGAGAGAGTTAGATTTGGGTGTGGTGTGTTTAAACTGAAATCTAAATTGCAGTGTAAAAATAAAGCAGCCAGTATTTACCCTGCACAGAAACAAAATAACCCACCCAAATCTAACTCTCTCTGCAAATGTTATATCTGCCCCCCCCTGCAGTGCACATGGTTTTACCCAACTGCTAACAAATTTGATGCTGCGATCAACTCGGAATTACCCCCAATATGAATTAATCCCTGCAGCCTTTGTCCCCAGTCCACACAAGTGTCTCTCCAGCATCCATACTTACCTTATTTGGTGTCTTCTGGCTGCCCGCCGCTGTCTTCTGTCTGCTCTGCCAATCTCAGTGGTGATGCGTTTTGTCATTATGTCACGTATGCTGCGCTGCAATGAACAAGAAAACTTTATTGCACCTGCCAGTGCAATAAATCTACAGCGCTGCCATAAATCTACAGCCTAAAATTGTTCTTTAAAATTTAGGTGTCAAGCCTTCCCAGATGCCCCTAGGCTTTTCACTATGTCCGCCCACCTAAAATTTTATACGCAGCCTGATAAAATAGTGCCGGCAAGAATACGTAATCTCATGTTGTCTTTGTTTGCAAGTTAAAGTGTCTATCCCATGAAAACTGTGTTCTGTTTTTAACAAAAACCACTGCTGTGGGGAAATTTGGTAATTACCATTTCCTTGGTTTTATTTATTATGCAGCGCAGTTTCCACAGTTACTACCTTGGCAACCACAGTCACATAATGTAGTGAGCTGAGAGGATTTGGAATGCTCATTATATCTCAGTCTGCACTGTAAAGTCCTCCACCTCCTTCTCCCCCTCCAGACTACACTTTGGAAGGGAATAAAGCATCATATGCCTACCCTTCCTCCTGGGTGCCTGGGTGTGATATGACACGGCTAGATGCATCATCGCTTGGAAAGTGATAAAATGGAGAGTGGAAAAGTAGCAGCCAATCAGCTCCTAACTGCCATGTCACAGGCTGTGTTTGAAAAATGGCAGTTAGGAGCTGATTGGCTGGTACTTTTTCACTCTATTTTATCACTTTACAAACGATGATGCATCTAGCCCACATTGTATGTGTGAAGCAGTATTGTTGGAAGGCCAATGAGCAGCCATAACTAACATAGCTGCTTCATATTGGTCCTACATCCCACCTCACCCTCTTGCAGCAATTACAACAAAATGTTGACCACTTTTTATGGTAGTGCAGTTTTACTTCATATCATCTAAGTCATGCATTCCCAACCATGGTCCTTAAGGCACACCACAGTGCAGGTTTTAGTGATATCCAGGCTTCAGCACAGATGGTTAAATCAAAATAACTGAGGTACTAATTAAGTCATCTGTGTTCAAGCCGGGATATTACTAAAACCAGGACTGTCAGTGTGCCTTGAGGACCGAGGTTGGGAAACACTGATCTATACCTTATCACAATTCAACTTCACAGCTTCACAACTTCACAATACGTTATCTATTCTCCTTTTCAAAATGTACCAGTAGGGGTTAACAATTTTGTTTATAGAACTTCAACATTGTAACCACAATTCATAAAAATGATCAATAGCCTTTGTTACAGTAATACCCCTTTTCCACTTACGAGCACGGGTCGCAGCCGGGAGCCTGACACGGGAGCTGCCCCCTGCTGCGACCCGTGCTCGGCCCCTTTCCCATCAGCAGTCACAACCCGGCATATGCCGGGTTTGTGACGCTTCTAGTGACGCGGCAGGGGCGGCGCAGGGAGATCACATGATCTCCCAGCGCCGCCCTTCCATACAGTGTAAATGGGAGCCGTGTCGCATCGACACGGCTCCCGTTTACACTACAACCCTACCCGGATCAGTCCCGTGTCCTACCCAGGTAAATAGCCGGGTAGGATTCACGGGTCACTTGATCCGGGTTTACCCTTTTCCACTTGCAAAAAACACGGGTAAATGCGCGCCCCTGTGCATTTACCCGTGTTTTTTGAGCTAGTGGAAAAGGGGTATAACTGACATTTTCCACTGCAATGAGCAGCACTGTACAGGTACAGTAAATGACAACACTTGTATATCTGTCCACCAAAAGGCTGCAGAAAATTCACTTACACTAATTGACAATGGGCCTAATTCAGACCTGATCGTAGCAGCAAATTTGTTAGCAGTTGGGCAAAACCATGTGCACTGCAGGGGGGGGGGGGGGGGGCAGATATAACATGTGCAGAGAGAGTTAGATTTGGGTGGGTTATTTTGTATCTGTGCAGGGTAAAATACTGGCTGCTTTATTTATACACTGCAATTTAGATTTCAGTTTGAACACACCCCACCCAAATCTAAAGGGCCCCATACACTAGATCGATAATGCCCAATTTCATCCAATTTCGAGGAATTTGGGCCGATATATCGGGTGAAATCGGGCATTTTGAATGTGTTTCCGATTCGATGCGCGTTCCTGTGAGGGTCGGATCGGCTCCCCTAGATCGTTAGTGCTGCACTCGTGATATGTCGGTTCCCGCAGGCATGGCTGGGATCGCATAAGATATATCGCATGCAGTGGCAAACGCAGGATTTGTATGGGGGGGGGGGGTTTCCAGAACTGGGTGGAGCCAATCACGAGGGTGGGGACTGAGGTGACCCAGTATATGCTGGGTCCGTAAAACTAGTGTGTTAGTGAGTGTATGTATGTATGTATGTATATATATATATATATATATATATACTGTATACATGCAATTGTTCAGAACAAGTTTTCTTCAGAACAGGCACGGCACTCCAGGACTTAGCAATGAAAAAAATACTTTATATCAACACATGAAAACAATGTGTATACATCACCAAGCACGAGCAATATTTGCCAGACTATATATACTGTGTATATATATATATATAGACACAGGTTGAGTATCCCTTATCTGAAATCCCCCATTTTTGGGTCCCCTACTGAGAAAATAACATATATATATATATATATATATATATATATGTATTATATAGTTATATAATATAATATATATGTATATGTGTCATTTTCTCAGTAGGGGAACCAAAAATGTGGGATACTCAACCTGTATACATATCTACATATATATATATATATATATATATATACACAGACACATACATATATATATAGCATATTAAACATGCATATATATTTATATATATACACACACATACAGTACACGTATATATATATATATATCATGTGTGTGTGTGTTTATATGTACAGTATGTATATACATGTGTATATTTGTATGCACATGGATATATATGTACTATAATTAAAATAAAGTAAACTTTTATTAAGCACTTACAAGTGCCACCAGGAAGACAGCAGGCTGCAGAGGATGCTAGACAGCCATTAATAATACTCATGCAGCAAAAAAAAAAAAAAAAAAAAATTTTAGTGGAGGGGGTTTCTGGGTACTCGGAAACCCCCCCTGGGTGCGCCACTGGCATGCAAAATTTACCAAAACGTATGGAATCGTATGGAAGCACTCCCGGGAAGCTCCTGGGAGAGTTCAAGGGAAACCGCCTCCGATTTCAGCCTCAGACATATCGTTGTAGTGTATGGGGCCCTTAACTCTCTCTGCATATGTTATATCTGCCCAATGTACCTTACTATAAAATGAGATAATAATAATGTGGAGTTTCCCTTTAAATTACATACAGGGATTGAGAGGACGGACAACACAATTCAGCACTGCATGCAAGTCTATGGCATTTACCCTTGCAATGAGAGTTTATACTAATTGTGGATCTTCACGCATATCTTGAGTTTTATGCATCACCACTCCCCTCCAATCCACTTGCTTGGTTAATTACAGTAGCTGAAAAAAATTGTGAAAAACTCATGTCGTCCTTTTTCCACGTCGACCTAGTACATGTCAACCTAATGAGCACGTCGACCTAATGCATGTCGACCAAACGTGGTCGTCGAACCCAATGAATATCGACCTAATGACCACCATCCCTTCAATGTACTGTATCCTTGGATCTGGTCAGCCTATTGCTGACTGGCCAGTACAATTCTTGCCCCACATAAGTGTAAAGAACATTTTCTATCCCTCCTTACTGTTGAATTTCACAGGTCCCGCGAGTCATGAACCAGAGGAAGATGCATGAGACTTTTACCGCAGGAGGCAACACAACTGCACCAGCCCCTATATAAATGCTCAACACCTATTGGGTGAATTGTACACTATTTTCGGCCAGCGATAGTTTTGTTGCTGTACACTTATCTGGAGTTCTGATTTACATGCTCCTCTATATGAAATGAATGTAAGCTTGAGGCTGGCGTTTTGATGGCCAAGCGTAGGGTCACACTTCGTAAGCCATGCCTAAACAAACGACAAACAAGAGCTTCTGGAACGCAATGTGTTACTATGTTTTTCTCACCGCCACAGCCAACATAAAGAGAGGCTTGTGATTGTGGCTCCTAGTAACTTCAAAGCATAAAGAACAGTCTGTCTCAATGAAATTTATAGCATGTTAGCTGTGGTTGAATTCGGTGAGGACCCTGACCTGTAGCTAAGGTAGCTCGCTGAGGCTGTATCTCACAAAATCTCCGAACAAACAGCGATTACAGCTAAGAAAATTCCAGATTTACATATGAAACCATAAATATATTTTTTTAATGGTTACCAAGGGATAAAATTAAGTTTCACTAGGTGATGAATCTATGGACACAGCATACACTTTGTATTCAGCGTGTGTTTTTAAAAAGTATATTATTTGTTCTACACGTACATAGCTTCATATACAGTTATAATACAATGATGGCAAACTGGGCAGTTTTACAGCATACGCCAGTGGTTCCCCTGGCATACGCACATAGAGCCCTGATTCATGTTTGTAAGTAAAGAAAAAACTTTGTGTCTGGAACATACCGTGTTGTCATGCAAGGGGAACAAAAACATTTATATTTTTTCTGTGCACTGTAAATACTGGCTGCTTTTGCATATATCCCACAAATGTTGGACATCTTTATTTTTACACTACAATTAAGATTTCAGTTTGAATACACCCCACCCAAATCTAACTCTCTCTGCACATGTTACATCTGCCCCACCTGCAGTGAAGCATGGTTTTGTCTAGTTACTTGCTTTTTGGCTTTACTTACAAACATGAATCTGACTCATAGCATGTGGGTAATCAGGCTGGACGTGTCTTGGTTTTGGAAAAACCACCCTCCAGTGTTTTCGTTCGGATCCAGTTTTTAGTTTGGGTAAACAATTTTTAAAAAATATCGATAATCATTGAAAAAAAATCGCTAAAGACAGCTAAAGTCCTATAATTTTTGCAAGCCAAAATCCAAAATTCGGATTTAAAATCCAAATTCTGAAACGTAGGAAAGATCCGAACCGTGACTCGGTTTGAATCAGGGACAGACCCAGTTATGGGAACACAGCTGTAATAATTATCATCCATAGATTACATAGAGGGAGATGAGTGTTGGGTAACTCAGAGGCTGAAGAGGGGGGCGGTAGGCTTCTGTGAGGAGATGTGTTTTTAGAGCACATTTAAAAGCTGGGTGAGAGTCTCAGACAGCACGGGAGGAGGTTCTAGACTTAGATTGGAGTAGCAAACATACACGGACGCAGGGTGGGTTTCCGAGTTCCTAGAAACCCCCTTCCTGCACGCTGATCCATCTTCTCAGCTGACGATTTTTGTTAACCTATGTTTAATCATAGTCGCAGAGAGACTGTGCGGCTGCTGGCAGCTGCCTTCACTGACTGAGGATGGAGGCAGGCTGGCTGAGTGTAGGGGGAGCTAGCTGCAGTGCAGAGGAAGCTGCTGCTCCTCCCAGGCAGACATCCCATGTTACAGAGATGGCCGGCCAGGTGAGGCAGGAAACTTCTGCAGTGTACTGCAGCTGAGCACGGGTATACCCATTTCACATCTCCAATGCCGGATACCACCAGGGAAGGACCCGTTTCCAATTCCAGCATTGAACCCTAACAGCAGGCTTCCTGGGTCGGGTTGCCATAGCAGTGGGGGAGGAGCCGGCAGCAGGATGGGTGGGGGCGGAGGCAGCGCTGAGAGATCACCTCATCTCCGCACCGCCTCTCCCAATGTAGTGAACAGGTTCCGGGTTGCATCGACCCGGCAACCTATTCACACTGCCACTGACCTGGTATTCAACCCGGGAATAACCCTTCTTATAACCTGAGTTGAATCATGGGCCCCTTTCACATCGCACAGTGACCCGTGATGTCCCAGCAATATGCCGGGTATACCAGGTTATTTTTGCGATGTGAAAGGGGTCGTATACTGTATGTTTTATGTGCAGGGGATCTTAGTTGGCTGAGGGAGGCACCCACTGTCCTGTTGTTTGGAAGGGGGGTGGGGAGTGTTTTATGTGTTTATATGCTATGTGTGTATGTATCCTATGTGTGTATGTGCTGTGTGTATGTATCCTATGTGTGCGTATGTGCTGTGTGTATATATCCAGTGTGTGTGTATGTGCTGTGTGTAAGTATCCTATGTGTGTGTATATGCTGTGTGTATGTATCCTATGTGTGTGTTTATGCTGTGTGTATGTATCCTATGTGTGTGTTTATTAGAGATGAGCGCCGGAAATTTTTCGGGTTTTGTGTTTTGGTTTTGGGTTCGGTTCCGCGGCCGTGTTTTGGGTTCGACCGCGTTTTGGCAAAACCTAACCGAATTTTTTTTGTCGGATTCGGGTGTGTTTTGGATTCGGGTGTTTTTTTCCAAAAAACCTAAAAAACAGCTTAAATCATAGAATTTGGGGGTCATTTTGATCCCAAAGTATTATTAACCTCAAAAACCATCATTTCCACTCATTTTCAGTCTATTCTGAATACCTCACACCTCACAATATTATTTTTAGTCCTAAAATTTGCACCGAGGTCGCTGGATGACTAAGCTAAGCGACCCTAGTGGCCGACACAAACACCTGGCCCATCTAGAAGTGGCACTGCAGTGTCACGCAGGATGTCCCTTCCAAAAAACCCTCCCCAAACAGCACATGACGCAAAGAAAAAAAGAGGCGCAATGAGGTAGCTGTGTGAGTAAGATAAGCGACCCTAGTGGCCGACACAAACACCGGGCCCATCTAGGAGTGGCACTGCAGTGTCACGCAGGATGTCCCTTCCAAAAAACCCTCCCCAAACAGCACATGACGCAAAGAAAAAAAGAGGCGCAATGAGGTAGCTGTGTGAGTAAGATAAGCGACCCTAGTGGCCGACACAAACACCGGGCCCATCTAGGAGTGGCACTGCAGTGTCACGCAGGATGTCCCTTCCAAAAAACCCTCCCCAAACAGCACATGACGCAAAGAAAAAAAGAGGCGCAATGAGGTAGCTGTGTGAGTAAGATAAGCGACCCTAGTGGCCGACACAAACACCGGGCCCATCTAGGAGTGGCACTGCAGTGTCACGCAGGATGTCCCTTCCAAAAAACCCTCCCCAAACAGCACATGACGCAAAGAAAAAAAGAGGCGCAATGAGGTAGCTGTGTGAGTAAGATAAGCGACCCTAGTGGCCGACACAAACACCGGGCCCATCTAGGAGTGGCACTGCAGTGTCACGCAGGATGGCCCTTCCAAAAAACCCTCCCCAAACAGCACATGACGCAAAGAAAAAAAGAGGCGCAATGAGGTAGCTGTGTGAGTAAGATAAGCGACCCTAGTGGCCGACACAAACACCGGGCCCATCTAGGAGTGGCACTGCAGTGTCACGCAGGATGGCCCTTCCAAAAAACCCTCCCCAAACAGCACATGACGCAAAGAAAAAAAGAGGCGCAATGAGGTAGCTGTGTGAGTAAGATAAGTGACCCTAGTGGCCGACACAAACACCGGGCCCATCTAGGAGTGTCACTGCAGTGTCACGCAGGATGTCCCTTCCAAAAAACCCTCCCCAAACAGCACATGACGCAAAGAAAAAAAGAGGCGCAATGAGGTAGCTGTGTGAGTAAGATAAGCGACCCTAGTGGCCGACACAAACACCGGGCCCATCTAGGAGTGGCACTGCAGTGTCAAGCAGGATGGCCCTTCCAAAAAACCCTCCCCAAACAGCACATGACGCAAAGAAAAAAAGAGGCGCAATGAGGTAGCTGTGTGAGTAAGATAAGCGACCCTAGTGGCCGACACAAACACCGGGCCCATCTAGGAGTGGCACTGCAGTGTCACGCAGGATGGCCCTTCCAAAAAACCCTCCCCAAACAGCACATGACGCAAAGAAAAATTAAAGAAAAAAGAGGTGCAAGATGGAATTGTCCTTGGGCCCTCCCACCCACCCTTATGTTGTATAAACAGGACATGCACACTTTAACCAACCCATCATTTCAGTGACAGGGTCTGCCACACGACTGTGACTGATATGACGGGTTGGTTTGGACCCCCACCAAAAAAGAAGCAATTAATCTCTCCTTGCACAAACTGGCTCTACAGAGGCAAGATGTCCACCTCATCATCATCCTCCGATATATCACCGTGTACATCCCCCTCCTCACAGATTATCAATTCGTCCCCACTGGAATCCACCATCTCAGCTCCCTGTGTACTTTGTGGAGGCAATTGCTGCTGGTCAATGTCTCCGCGGAGGAATTGATTATAATTCATTTTAATGAACATCATCTTCTCCACATTTTCTGGATGTAACCTCGTACGCCGATTGCTGACAAGGTGAGCGGCGGCACTAAACACTCTTTCGGAGTACACACTTGTGGGAGGGCAACTTAGGTAGAATAAAGCCAGTTTGTGCAAGGGCCTCCAAATTGCCTCTTTTTCCTGCCAGTATAAGTACGGACTGTGTGACGTGCCTACTTGGATGCGGTCACTCATATAATCCTCCACCATTCTTTCAATGTTGAGAGAATCATATGCAGTGACAATAGACGACATGTCCGTAATCGTTGTCAGGTCCTTCAGTCCGGACCAGATGTCAGCATCAGCAATCGCTCCAGACTGCCCTGCATCACCGCCAGCGGGTGGGCTCGGAATTCTGAGCCTTTTCCTCGCACCCCCAGTTGCGGGAGAATGTGAAGGAGGAGATGTTGACAGGTCGCGTTCCGCTTGACTTGACAATTTTCTCACCAGCAGGTCTTTCAACCCCAGCAGACTTGTGTCTGCCGGAAAGAGAGATCCAAGGTAGGCTTTAAATCTAGGATCGAGCACGGTGGCCAAAATGTAGTGCTCTGATTTCAACAGATTGACCACCCGTGAATCCTTGTTAAGCGAATTAAGGGCTCCATCCACAAGTCCCACATGCCTAGCGGAATCGCTCCGTGTTAGCTCCTCCTTCAATGTCTCCAGCTTCTTCTGCAAAAGCCTGATGAGGGGAATGACCTGACTCAGGCTGGCAGTGTCTGAACTGACTTCACGTGTGGCAAGTTCAAAGGGCATCAGAACCTTGCACAACGTTGAAATCATTCTCCACTGCGCTTGAGACAGGTGCATTCCACCTCCTATATCGTGCTCAATTGTATAGGCTTGAATGGCCTTTTGCTGCTCCTCCAACCTCTGAAGCATATAGAGGGTTGAATTCCACCTCGTTACCACTTCTTGCTTCAGATGATGGCAGGGCAGGTTCAGTAGTTTTTGGTGGTGCTCCAGTCTTCTGTACGTGGTGCCTGTACGCCGAAAGTGTCCCGCAATTCTTCTGGCCACCGACAGCATCTCTTGCACGCCCCTGTCGTTTTTTAAAAAATTCTGCGCCACCAAATTCAAGGTATGTGCAAAACATGGGACGTGCTGGAATTTGCCCATATTTAATGCACACACAATATTGCTGCCGTTGTCCGAAGCCACAAATCCACAGGAGAGTCCAATTGGGGTAAGCCATTCCGCGATGATCTTCCTCAGTTGCCGTAAGAGGTTTTCAGCTGTGTGCGTATTCTGGAAACCGGTGATACAAAGCGTAGCCTGCCTAGGAAAGAGTTGGCGTTTGCGAGATGCTGCTACTGGTGCCGCCGCTGCTGTTCTTGCGGCGGGAGTCCATACATCAACCCAGTGGGCTGTCACAGTCATATAGTCCTGACCCTGCCCTGCTCCACTTGTCCACATGTCCGTGGTTAAGTGGACATTGGGTACAACTGCATTTTTTAGGACACTGGTGAGTCTTTTTCTGACGTCCGTGTACATTCTCGGTATCGCCTGCCTAGAGAAGTGGAACCTAGATGGTATTTGGTAACGGGGGCACACTGCCTCAATAAATTGTCTAGTTCCCTGTGAACTAACGGCGGATACCGGACGCACGTCTAACACCAACATAGTTGTCAAGGCCTCAGTTATCCGCTTTGCAGCAGGATGACTGCTGTGATATTTCATCTTCCTCGCAAAGGACTGTTGGACAGTCAATTGCTTACTGGAAGTAGTACAAGTGGGCTTACGACTTCCCCTCTGGGATGACGATCGACTCCCAGCAGCAACAACAGCAGCGCCAGCAGCAGTAGGCATTACACTCAAGGATGCATCGGAGGAATCCCAGGCAGGAGAGGACTCGTCAGAATTGCCAGTGACATGGCCTGCAGGACTATTGGCATTCCTGGGGAAGGAGGAAATTGACACTGAGGGAGTTGGTGGGGTGGTTTGCGTGAGCTTGGTTACAAGAGGAAGGGATTTACTGGTCAGTGGACTGCTTCCGCTGTCACCCAAAGTTTTTGAACTTGTCACTGACTTATTATGAATGCGCTGCAGGTGACGTATAAGGGAGGATGTTACGAGGTGGTTAACGTCCTTACCCCTACTTATTACAGCTTGACAAAGGCAACACACGGCTTGACAAATGTTGTCCGCATTTCTGGTGAAATACTTCCACACCGAAGAGCTGATTTTTTTTGTATTTTGACCAGGCATGTCAATGGCCCTATTCCTCCCACGGACAACAGGTGTCTCCCCGGGTGCCTGACTTAAACAAACCACCTCACCATCAGAATCCTCCTGGTCAATTTCCTCCCCAGCGCCAGCAACACCCATATCCTCCTCATCCTGGTGTACTTCAACACTGACATCTTCAATCTGACTATCAGGAACTGGACTGCGGGTGCTCCTTCCAGCACTTGCAGGGGGCGTGCAAATGGTGGAAGGCGCATGCTCTTCACGTCCAGTGTTGGGAAGGTCAGGCATCGCAACCGACACAATTGGACTCTCCTTGTGGATTTGGGATTTCGAAGAACGCACAGTTCTTTGCGGTGCTTTTGCCAGCTTGAGTCTTTTCAGTTTTCTAGCGAGAGGCTGAGTGCTTCCATCCTCATGTGAAGCTGAACCACTAGCCATGAACATAGGCCAGGGCCTCAGCCGTTCCTTGCCACTCCGTGTGGTAAATGGCATATTGGCAAGTTTACGCTTCTCCTCCGACAATTTTATTTTAGGTTTTGGAGTCCTTTTTTTACTGATATTTGGTGTTTTGGATTTGACATGCTCTGTACTATGACATTGGGCATCGGCCTTGGCAGACGACGTTGCTGGCATTTCATCGTCTCGGCCATGACTAGTGGCAGCAGCTTCAGCACGAGGTGGAAGTGGATCTTGATCTTTCCCTAATTTTGGAACCTCAACATTTTTGTTCTCCATATTTTAATAGGCACAACTAAAAGGCACCTCAGGTAAACAATGGAGATGGATGGATACTAGTATACTTATGGATGGACTGCCGAGTGCCGACACAGAGGTAGCTACAGCCGTGGACTACCGTACTGTACTGTGTCTACTGCTAATATAGACTGGATGATAATGAGATGTAGTATGTATAAAGAAGAAAGAAAAAAAAAAACACTGGTAGGTGGTATACAATTATGGATGGACTGCCGAGTGCCGACACAGAAGTAGCTACAGCCGTGGACTACCGTACTGTGTCTGCTGCTAATATAGACTGGTTGATAATGAGATGTAGTATGTATAAAGAAGAAAGAAAAAAAAAACCACGGGTAGGTGGTATACAATTATGGATGGACTGCCGAGTGCCGACACAGAGGTAGCTACAGCCGTGGACTACCGTACTGTGTCTGCTGCTAATATAGACTGGATGATAATGAGATGTAGTATGTAATGTATAAAGAAGAAAGAAAAAAAAAACCACGGGTAGGTGGTATACAATTATGGATGGACTGCCGAGTGCCGACACAGAGGTAGCTACAGCCGTGGACTACCGTACTGTACTGTGTCTGCTGCTAATATAGACTGGATGATAATGAGATGTAGTATGTATAAAGAAGAAAGAAAAAAAAAACACGGGTAGGTGGTATACAATTATGGATGGACTGCCGAGTGCCGACACAGAGGTAGCTACAGCCATGGACTACCGTACTGTACTGTGTCTGCTGCTAATATAGACTGGATGATAATGAGATGTAGTATGTATAAAGAAGAAAGAAAAAAAAACCCACGGGTAGGTGGTATACAATTATGGATGGACTGCCGAGTGCCGACACAGAGGTAGCTACAGCCGTGGACTACCGTACTGTGTCTGCTGCTAATATAGACTGGATGATAATGAGATGTAGTATGTAATGTATAAAGAAGAAAGAAAAAAAAAACCACGGGTAGGTGGTATACAATTATGGATGGACTGCCGAGTGCCAACACAGAGGTAGCTACAGCCGTGGACTACCGTACTGTGTCTGCTGCTAATATAGACTGGATGATAATGAGATGTAGTATGTATAAAGAAGAAAGAAAAAAAAAACCACGGGTAGGTGGTATACAATTATGGATGGACTGCCGAGTGCCGACACAGAGGTAGCTACAGCCGTGGACTACCGTACTGTACTGTGTCTGCTGCTAATATAGACTGGATGATAATGAGATGTAGTATGTATAAAGAAGAAAGAAAAAAAAAAACACGTGTAGGTGGTATACAATTATGGATGGACTGCCGAGTGCCGACACAGAGGTAGCTACAGCCGTGAACTACCGTACTGTGTCTGCTGCTAGTATAGACTGGATGATAAATAATGATATAAAAAATATATATATATCACTACTGCAGCCGGACAGGTATATATTATATAATGACGGACCTGCTGGACACTGTCTGTCAGCAGAATGAGTTTTTTAATTTTTATAGAATAAAAAAACACCACACAAGTCACACGACGAGTGTACTTTTTCAGGCAGACAATCACAATATACTATACTGGTGGTCAGTGTGGTCAGGTCACTGGTCACAGTGGTCAGTGGTCAGTCACACTGGCAGTGGCACTCTGGCAGCAAAAGTGTGCACTGTTTAATATGTACTCCTGGCTCCTGCTATAACCTATAACTGCTCCCCAGTCTCCCCCACAATTAAGCTGTGTGAGCACAGTCAGATATTATACATAGATGATGCAGCACACTGGGCTGAGCACAGATATAGTATGTGAGTGTGACTGAGTCACTGTGTATCGTTTTTTTCAGGCAGAGAACAAGAACAGAACGGATTATTAAATAATAATAAATTATAAAACTGCACTGGTGGTCAGGTCACTGGTCATCAGTCACTAGTATAACTCCTCCTAAGCTCCAGTAAGTAAATGAAGTGTCTCACTCTCACTCTCCTATCTATTTTAATTTCTAAACGGAGAGGACGCCAGCCACGTCCTCTCCCTATCAATCTCAATGCACGTGTGAAAATGGCCGCGACGCGCGGCTCCTTATATAGAATCCGAGTCTCGCGATAGAATCCGAGCCTCGCGAGAATCCGACAGCGTGATGATGACGTTCGGGCGCGCTCGGGTTAACCGAGCAAGGCGGGAAGATCCGAGTCGCTTGGACCCGTGTAAAAAAACATGAAGTTCGGGCGGGTTCGGATTCAGAGAAACCGAACCCGCTCATCTCTAGTGTTTATGCTGTGTTTATGTATCCTAAGTGTGTATATGCTGTGTGTATGTATCCTATGTGTGTATGTGCTGTGTGTATGTATCCTATGTGTGTATATGCTGTGTGTATGCATGCTATGTGTGTGTATATGCATGCTATGTGTGTATATGCTGTATGTATGCATCCCATGTGTGTGTGTATATGCATGCTATGTATGTGTATATGCTGTGTGTATGAATCCCATCTGTGTGTATATGCTATGTGTGTGTGTATATGCTGTCTGTATGCATGCTATGTGTGTGTATATGCTGTGTGTATGGTGTATGTATGCTGTGTGTATATATGCATGTATGCTGTGTGTGTGTGCACGCGCGCATGTATGTTGTGTGTGTGTATATGTATGTATGTATGTATATATATATGTATGCATGCTCTGTGTGTGTGTGTCTGCAGTGTGTATGTTTGATTTGTATATTTATGTATATATGTTTTTGTAAGTATTCCATGTATGTATGTATGTATGTATGTATGTATGCTGTGTGTGTGTGTATGTATGTATGTATGCGTGCGTGTGTATGTATGTACATGTACAGAAGTGTGTATATATATATATATATATATATATATATACACACAACATGCATACATGAACAGAAACCCCCCCAAGAAAATCCTGCGTTTGCCCCAAGCATAGGTGAAGGGCTGTGAGAGGAGCTGATTGGGTGGAAGAGAGGCGACTGTCTTTGGTAGAATGATGTAGGTGGGAGGGAGTGTGAAAGGGAATGAGGCCGGAGGTGTAGGTAGGGGGAGGAGTTGTGGAGGGCTGTAAGAGATGACAGTTTGACTCTGAGTGGCATAAGGAGCCAGAGGAGCAATGGGCAGAAGGGGGTACAGACATGGAGGAGTGAGAGAGGAAAATAAGGCTGGCGATAGAGCTAAGGATAGACTCTAGGGGAACGGGGCATGAGCTAGGCCGGTGAGGAGAAGATTACAGTAAACAAGGTCATTTAGTGAATACATGAAAAATATCTACAGCGGATTTCCACTATCCATCTGGGAACTAGTGCATATTCCAGGCTTGGGTGACAAAGTGAGCCGTCCTCCTACCCTTCCCCGCCTATACAATTCACAGTGCAGACATGTACTTTTTCTATGTACTGTATGGTGTTTTTTTTTTCTAATTTCAAAAAAGTGATTGAAATTTAGAGATGAGCGCCTGAAATTTTTCGGGTTTTGTGTTTTGGTTTTGGGTTCGGTTCCGCGGCCGTGTTTTGGGTTCGAACGCGTTTTGGCAAAACCTCACCGAATTTTTTTTGTCGGATTCGGGTGTGTTTTGGATTCGGGTGTTTTTTTCAAAAAACACTAAAAAACAGCTTAAATCATAGAATTTGGGGGTCATTTTGATCCCAAAGTATTATTAACCTCAAAAACCATAATTTACACTCATTTTCAGTCTATTCTGAATACCTCACACCTCACAATATTATTTTTAGTCCTAAAATTTGCACCGAGGTCGCTGTGTGAGTAAGATAAGCGACCCTAGTGGCCGACACAAACACCGGGCCCATCTAAGAGTGGCACTGCAGTGTCACGCAGGATGTCCCTTCCAAAAAACCCTCCCCAAACAGCACATGACGCAAAGAAAAAAAGAGGCGCAATGAGGTAGCTGTGTGAGTAAGATTAGCGACCCTAGTGGCCGACACAAACACCGGGCCCATCTAGGAGTGGCACTGCAGTGTCACGCAGGATGGCCCTTCCAAAAAACCCTCCCCAAACAGCACATGACGCAAAGAAAAAAAGAGGCGCAATGAGGTAGCTGTGTGAGTAAGCTTAGCGACCCTAGTGGCCGACACAAACACCGGGCCCATCTAGGAGTGGCACTGCAGTGTCACGCAGGATGTCCCTTCCAAAAAACCCTCCCCAAACAGCACATGACGCAAAGAAAAAAAGAGGCGCAATGAGGTAGCTGTGTGAGTAAGATTAGCGACCCTAGTGGCCGACACAAACACCGGGCCCATCTAGGAGTGGCACTGCAGTGTCACGCAGGGTGTCCCTTCCAAAAAAACCTCCCCAAACAGCACATGACGCAAAGAAAAAAAGATGCGCAATGAGGTAGCTGTGTGACGACTAAGCTAAGCGACCCTAGTGGCCGACACAAACACCTGGCCCATCTAGGAGTGGCACTGCAGTGTCACGCAGGATGTCCCTTCCAAAAAACCCTCCCCAAACAGCACATGACGCAAAGAAAAAAAGAGGCGCAATGAGGTAGCTGACTGTGTGAGTAAGATTAGCGACCCTAGTGGCCGACACAAACACCGGGCCCATCTAGGAGTGGCACTGCAGTGTCACGCAGGATGTCCCTTCCAAAAAACCCTCCCCAATCAGCACATGATGCAAAGAAAAAGAAAAGAAAAAAGAGGTGCAAGATGGAATTGTCCTTGGGCCCTCCCACCCACCCTTATGTTGTATAAACAAAACAGGACATGCACACTTTAACCAACCCATCATTTCAGTGACAGGGTCTGCCACACGACTGTGACTGATATGACGGGTTGGTTTGGACCCCCCCCAAAAAAGAAGCAATTAATCTCTCCTTGCACAAACTGGCTCTACAGAGGCAAGATGTCCACCTCATCTTCACCCTCCGATATATCACCGTGTACATCCCCCTCCTCACAGATTATCAATTCGTCCCCACTGGAATCAGCTCCCTGTGTACTTTGTGGAGGCAATTGCTGCTGGTCAATGTCTCCGCGGAGGAATTGATTATAATTCATTTTAATGAACATCATCTTCTCCACATTTTCTGGATGTAACCTCGTACGCCGATTGCTGACAAGGTGAGCGGCGGCACTAAACACTCTTTCGGAGTACACACTTGTGGGAGGGCAACTTAGGTAGAATAAAGCCAGTTTGTGCAAGGGCCTCCAAATTGCCTCTTTTTCCTGCCAGTATAAGTACGGACTGTGTGACGTGCCTACTTGGATGCGGTCACTCATATAATCCTCCACCATTCTATCAATGTTGAGAGAATCATATGCAGTGACAGTAGACGACATGTCCGTAATCGTTGTCAGGTCCTTCAGTCCGGACCAGATGTCAGCATCAGCAGTCGCTCCAGACTGCCCTGCATCACCGCCAGCGGGTGGGCTCGGAATTCTGAGCCTTTTCCTCGCACCCCCAGTTGCGGGAGAATGTGAAGGAGGAGATGTTGACAGGTCGCGTTCCGCTTGACTTGACAATTTTGTCACCAGCAGGTCTTTCAACCTCAGCAGACTTGTGTCTGCCGGAAAGAGAGATCCAAGGTAGGCTTTAAATCTAGGATCGAGCACGGTGGCCAAAATGTAGTGCTCTGATTTCAACAGATTGACCACCCGTGAATCCTTGTTAAGCGAATTAAGGGCTGCATCCACAAGTCCCACATGCCTAGCGGAATCGCTCCCTTTTAGCTCCTTCTTCAATGCCTCCAGCTTCTTCTGCAAAAGCCTGATGAGGGGAATGACCTGACTCAGGCTGGCAGTGTCTGAACTGACTTCACGTGTGGCAAGTTCAAAGGGCATCAGAACCTTGCACAACGTTGAAATCATTCTCCACTGCACTTGAGACAGGTGCATTCCACCTCCTATATCGTGCTCAATTGTATAGGCTTGAATGGCCTTTTGCTGCTCCTCCAACCTCTGAAGCATATAGAGGGTTGAATTCCACCTCGTTACCACTTCTTGCTTCAGATGATGGCAGGGCAGGTTCAGTAGTTTTTGGTGGTGCTCCAGTCTTCTGTACGTGGTGCCTGTACGCCGAAAGTGTCCCGCAATTCTTCTGGCCACCGACAGCATCTCTTGCACGCCCCTGTCGTTTTTTAAAAAATTCTGCACCACCAAATTCAAGGTATGTGCAAAACATGGGACGTGCTGGAATTTGCCCATATTTAATGCACACACAATATTGCTGGCGTTGTCCGATGCCACAAATCCACAGGAGAGTCCAATTGGGGTAAGCCATTCCGCGATGATCTTCCTCAGTTGCCGTAAGAGGTTTTCAGCTGTGTGCGTATTCTGGAAAGCGGTGATACAAAGCGTAGCCTGCCTAGGAAAGAGTTGGCGTTTGCGAGATGCTGCTACTGGTGCCGCCGCTGCTGTTCTTGCGGCGGGAGTCCATACATCTACCCAGTGGGCTGTCACAGTCATATAGTCCTGACCCTGCCCTGCTCCACTTGTCCACATGTCCGTGGTTAAGTGGACATTGGGTACAACTGCATTTTTTAGGACACTGGTGAGTCTTTTTCTGACGTCCGTGTACATTCTCGGTATCGCCTGCCTAGAGAAGTGGAACCTAGATGGTATTTGGTAATGGGGGCACACTGCCTCAATAAATTGTCTAGTTCCCTGTGAACTAACGGCGGATACCGGATGCACGTCTAACACCAACATAGTTGTCAAGGCCTCAGTTATCCGCTTTGCAGTAGGATGACTGCTGTGATATTTCATCTTCCTCGCAAAGGACTGTTGAACAGTCAATTGCTTACTGGAAGTAGTACAAGTGGGCTTACGACTTCCCCTCTGGGATGACCATCGACTCCCAGCGGCAACAACAGCAGCGCCAGCAGCAGTAGGCGTTACACGCAAGGATGCATCGGAGGAATCCCAGGCAGGAGAGGACTCGTCAGAATTGCCAGTGACATGGCCTGCAGGACTATTGGCATTCCTGGGGAAGGAGGAAATTGACACTGAGGTAGTTGGTGGGGTGGTTTGCGTGAGCTTGGTTACAAGAGGAAGGGATTTACTGGTCAGTGGACTGCTTCCGCTGTCACCCAAAGTTTTTGAACTTGTCACTGACTTATTATGAATGCGCTGCAGGTGACGTATAAGGGAGGATGTTCCGAGGTGGTTAACGTCCTTACCCCTACTTATTACAGCTTGACAAAGGGAACACACGGCTTGACACCTGTTGTCCGCATTTCTGGTGAAATACCTCCACACCGAAGAGCTGATTTTTTTGGTATTTTCACCTGGCATGTCAACGGCCATATTCCTCCCACGGACAACAGGTGTCTCCCCGGGTGCCTGACTTAAACAAACCACCTCACCATCAGAATCCTCCTGGTCAATTTCCTCCCCAGCGCCAGCAACACCCATATCCTCCTCATCCTGGTGTACTTCAACACTGACATCTTCAATCTGACTATCAGGAACTGGACTGCGGGTGCTCCTTCCAGCACTTGCAGGGGGCGTGCAAATGGTGGAAGGCGCATGCTCTTCACGTCCAGTGTTGGGAAGGTCAGGCATCGCAACCGACACAATTGGACTCTCCTTGTGGATTTGGGATTTCGAAGAATGCACAGTTCTTTGCTGTGCTGCTTTTGCCAGCTTGAGTCTTTTCATTTTTCTAGCGAGAGGCTGAGTGCTTCCATCCTCATGTGAAGCTGAACCACTAGCCATGAACATAGGCCAGGGCCTCAGCCGTTCCTTGCCACTCCGTGTGGTAAATGGCATATTGGCAAGTTTACGCTTCTCCTCCGACAATTTTATTTTAGGTTTTGGAGTCCTTTTTTTTCTGATATTTGGTGTTTTGGATTTGACATGCTCTGTACTATGACATTGGGCATCGGCCTTGGCAGACGACGTTGCTGGCATTTCATCGTCTCGGCCATGACTAGTGGCAGCAGCTTCAGCACGAGGTGGAAGTGGATCTTGATCTTTCCCTAATTTTGGAACCTCAACATTTTTGTTCTCCATATTTTAATAGGCACAACTAAAAGGCACCTCAGGTAAACAATGGAGATGGATACTAGTATACAATTATGGACTGCCTGCCGACTGCAGACACAGAGGTAGCCACAGCCGTGAACTACCGTACTGTACTGTGTCTGCAGCTAATATAGACTGGTTGATAAAGAGAAGATGTCTATGTAACTATGTATGTATAAAGAAGACTGAAAAAAATCCACGGTTAGGTGGTATACAATTATGGACGGACTGCCTGCCGAGTGCCGACACAGAGGTAGCCACAGCCGTGAACTACCGTACTGTACTGTGTCTGCAGCTAATATAGACTGGTTGATAAAGAGAAGATGTCTATGTAACTATGTATGTATAAAGAAGAATGAAAAAAAACCACGGTTAGGTGGTATACAATTATGGACGGACTGCCTGCCGAGTGCAGACACAGAGGTAGCCACAGCCGTGAACTACCGTACTGTACTGTGTCTGCAGCTAATATAGACTGGTTGATAAAGAGAAGATGTCTATGTAACTATGTATGTATAAAGAAGAATGAAAAAAATCCACGGTTAGGTGGTATTACAATTATGGACGGACTGCCTGCCGAGTGCAGAGACACAGAGGTAGCCACAGCCGTGAACTACCGTACTGTGTCTGCTGCGACTGGATGATAAATGATATAAAAAATATATATATATCACTACTGCAGCCGGACAGGTATATATTATATATTATATAATGACGGACCTGCTGGACACTGTCTGTCAGCAGAATGAGTTTTATTTTTATAGAATAAAAAAAAAAAAACACACAAGTGAAGTCACACGACGAGTGTTTAACTTTTTCAGGCAATCACAATATAAGTATACTACTAACTATACTGGTGGTCAGTGTGGTCAGGTCACTGGTCAGTCACACTGGCAGTGGCACTCCTGCAGCAAAAGTGTGCACTGTTTAATTTTAATATAATATGTACTCCTGGCTCCTGCTATAACCTATAACTGGCACTGCAGTAGTGCTCCCCAGTCTCCCCCACAATTATAAGCTGTGTGAGCTGAGCAGTCAGACAGATATATAATATATATAGATGATGCAGCACACTGGCCTGAGCCTGAGCAGTGCACACAGATATGGTATGTGACTGACTGAGTCACTGTGTGTATCGCTTTTTTCAGGCAGAGAACGGATATATTAAATAAACTGCACTGTGTGTCTGGTGGTCACTCACTATATAATATATTATGTACTCCTGGCTCCTGCTATAACCTATAACTGGCACTGCAGTAGTGCTCCCCAGTCTCCCCCACAATTATAAGCTGTGTGAGCTGAGCAGTCAGACAGATATATATAATATTATATATAGATAATAGATGATGCAGCACACTGGCCTGAGCCTGAGCAGTGCACACAGATATGGTATGTGACTGACTGAGTCACTGTGTGTATCGCTTTTTTCAGGCAGAGAACGGATATATTAAATAAACTGCACTGTGTGTCTGGTGGTCACTCACTATATAATATATTATGTACTCCTGGCTCCTGCTATAACCTATAACTGGCACTGCAGTAGTGCTCCCCAGTCTCCCCCACAATTATAAGCTGTGTGAGCTGAGCAGTCAGACAGATATATATAATATTATATATAGATAATAGATGATGGAGCACACTGGCCTGAGCCTGAGCAGTGCACACAGATATGGTATGTGACTGACTGAGTCACTGTGTGTATCGCTTTTTTCAGGCAGAGAACGGATATATTAAATAAACTGCACTGTGTGTCTGGTGGTCACTCACTATATAATATATTATGTACTCCTGGCTCCTGCTATAACCTATAACTGGCACTGCAGTAGTGCTCCCCAGTCTCCCCCACAATTATAAGCTGTGTGAGCTGAGCAGTCAGACAGATATATATAATATTATATATAGATAATAGATGATGCAGCACACTGGCCTGAGCCTGAGCAGTGCACACAGATATGGTATGTGACTGAGTCACTGTGTGCTGTGTATCGCTTTTTTCAGGCAGAGAACGGATTATAAAGTAAACTACACTGTCCTCACTAGTAAACTCTCTCCACTCAGTCTCTACACTTCTACAGTAACAGTACTCCTCCTAGTCAGCTCCAGTAAATCTCTCTCAGTCTCTTATAATCTAAATGGAGAGGACGCCAGCCACGTCCTCTCCCTATCAATCTCAATGCACGTGTGAAAATGGCGGCGACGCGCGGCTCCTTATATAGAATCTGAGTCTCGCGATAGAATCCGAGCCTCGCGAGAATCCGACAGCGTCATGATGACGTTCGGGCGCGCTCGGGTTAACCGAGCAAGGCGGGAAGATCCGAGTCGCTCGGACCCGTGAAAAAAAACATGAAGTTCTGGCGGGTTCGGATTCAGAGAAACCGAACCCGCTCATCTCTATTGAAATTGAGGAGTTTTGTCTTTAGTACATTATGCAAATTACAAGTCACCATAAAACATAGCAGATTGGATGAAAATTTACCTTTGACAGTTCCCCAGGTATGAATACACTGACATGTCTTCCAGGTTATGCAACAGCCCAGCAGTTGTCCAAGGATTTAGGGGGAGGTCTACTAAGCAGTGATAAAAGTGGAGAAGTGTGCCAATGGAGAAGCTACCCATGGCAACCAATCAGCTGCTCTATATAATTTTACAGTATGCAAATTATAAATGGAACTTCAGTGCTGATTGGTTGCCATAGGCAACTTCTTCACTGGCTCACTTCTCCTCCCTTATCATTGCTTAGTACATCTCCCCCTTATTCACAACGACAGAACTCCCTTAGCTGCTGTTACACTGCTGCGGAAGCATGTATGGACCTTCTGGTGAATGCAGTTGTTGCTGAAAGTTTGTTCATGCTGGCCACTCAGCTTTCCCTGACCCTCGACCTTGACTAGTGACCTTGACCATTCTGCTTTCTGAAACCATGACCTTGGCTTATGACTTCAATTATCCTTCTCCAGCCTCTGACCCCGGCTAGCATGTGAGATCATTCTGCTGTCTGAGTCTACTTCCTATATCTCCAGACACTTCCCAGGCCTGTTACTTTAGTCCCTACCTGTGCCTGTCGGGCCTCACTCCTGTCTGATATGAGCAGCATTTCTGGCCATCATACTACTGAGTTGTATTTATATGGTATAAATGGATGGATGTTCTCTGGTAAGCTACTCGGTGGGCTCTGATAGGCTAAGTAATGGCAATACATTAAAACATGTAGCTGAAGCAGTAGGTAGGTAGGTAGGTAGGTAGGAAAGGAAACGTCCATCTGTTGCATTATCCAGAGCCATAGCAGGCAAATAAGGCTCAAGGAATCTGGATAATGCCAATACTCATGCCTCCCAGTGCATGACGTCACAAGACAGTGCAGTTGATCAAAAAGATTGATCCAATGAACATGCCCTGCACCTTTCTACTTAGTGGAATGCCTCTCCAGCCACTCCACAAGCTGCAAAAAGGTACCGACTTGGAAGCGACCCTGCTACCCCCCCCCCATCCCCCTCCCGTCCCCCTGATTTGGACGCTAACTGCATGCAATGCCAATATGCACAAAGCTGGCCGATGTTTGATATATCGCACATGCTTCTGAATTGCACTGCGCATGCATCCTGATGGTTGTGACACAAAGGCGCATGATTATTTTGTACCGCCGCCAGTGGGCATCTCACTTTGAATAAAAAACAGATAAAGGCACACCCACTGTTTCACATAGACACACCCACTTTGTAAGATGTTATGGCACGCGCACACATATTTGTACATTTATGTTACTTTTAGATAGTGATGTGCACCGGAAATTTTTCGCGTTTTGTATTTTGGTTTTGGGTTCGGTTCCGCGGCCGTGTTCTGGATTCGGACGCGTTTTGGCAAAACCTCACCGAAAAATTTTTGTCGGATTCGGGTGTTTTTTTCAAAAAACCCTAAAAAACAGCTTAAATCATAGAATTTGGGGGTCATTTTGATCCCATAGTATTATTAACCTCAATAACCATAATTTACACTCATTTCCAGTATATTCTGAACACCTCACAATATTATTTTTAGTCCTAAAATTTGCACCGAGGTCGCTGGATGGCTAAGCTAAGCGACACAAGTGGCCGACACAAACACCTGGCCCATCTAGGAGTGGCACTGCAGTGTCAGGCAGGATGGCCCTTCAAAAAAATACTCCCCAAACAGCACATGATGCAAAGAAAAAAAGAGGTGCACCAAGGTCGCTGGATGGCTAAGCTAAGCGACCCAAGTGGCCGACACAAACACCTGGCCCATCTAGGAGTGGCACTGCAGTGTCAGACAGGATGGCACTTCAAAAAATAGTCCCCAAACAGCACATGATGCAAAGAAAAAAAGAGGCGCACCAAGGTCGCTGGATGGCTAAGCTAAGCGACACAAGTGGCCGACACAAACACCTGGCCCATCTAGGAGTGGCACTGCAGTGTCAGGCAGGATGGCACTTCAAAAAAATAGTCCCAAAACAGCACATGATGCAAAGAAAAAAAGAGGCGCACCAAGGTCGCTGTGTGACTAAGCTAAGCGACACAAGTGGCCGACACAAACACCTGGCCCATCTAGGAGTGGCACTGCAGTGTCAGGCAGGATGGCATGGCACTTCAAAAAAATTGTCCCCAAACAGCACATGATGCAAAGAAAAAAAGAGGCGTACCAAGGTCGCTGTGTGACTAAGCTAAGCGACACAAGTGGCCGACACAAACACCTGGCCCATATAGGAGTGGCACTGCAGTGTCAGGCAGGATGGCACTTCAAAAAAATTGTCCCCAAACAGCACATGATGCAAAGAAAAATGAAAGAAAAAAGAGGTGCAAGATGGAATTGTCCTTGGGCCCTCCCACCCACCCTTATGTTGTATAAACAGGACATGCACACTTTAACGAACCCATCATTTCAGTGACAGGGTCTGCCACACGACTGTGACTGAAATGACTGGTTGGTTTGGGCCCCCACCAAAAAAAGAAGCAATCAATCTCTCCTTGCACAAACTGGCTCTACAGAGGCAAGATGTCCACCTCATCATCATCCTCCGATTCCTCACCCCTTTCACTGTGTACATCCCCCTCCTCACAGATTATTAATTCGTCCCCACTGTAATCCACCACCTCAGGTCCCCGTGTACTTTCTGGAGGCAATTGCTGCTAGTGAATGTCTCCACGGAGGAATTGATTATAATTAATTTTAATGAACATCATCTTCTCCACATTTTCTGGAAGTAACCTCGTACGCCGATTGCTGACAAGGTGAGCGGCTGCACTAAACACTCTTTCGAAGTACACACTGGAGGGAGGGCAACTTAGGTAGAATAAAGCCAGTTTCTGCAAGGGCCTCCAAATTGCCTCTTTTTCCTGCCAGTATACGTACGGACTGTCTGACGTGCCTACTTGGATGCGGTCACTCATATAATCCTCCACCATTCTTTCAATGGTGAGAGAATCATATGCAGTGACAGTAGACGACATGTCAGTAATCGTTGGCAGGTCCTTCAGTCCGGACCAGATGTCAGCACTCGCTCCAGACTGCCCTGCATCACCGCCAGCGGGTGGGCTCGGAATTCTTAGCCTTTTCCTCGCACCCCAGTTGCGGGAGAATGTGAAGGAGGAGATGGTGACGGGTCACGTTCCGCTTGACTTGACAATTTTCTCACCAGCAGGTCTTTGAACCTCTGCGGACTTGTGTCTGCCGGAAAGAGAAATACAATGTAGGTTTTAAATCTAGGATCGAGCACGGTGGCCAAAATGTAGTGCTCTGATTTCAACAGATTGACCACCCGTGAATCCTGGTTAAGCGAATGAAGGGCTCCATCCACAAGTCCCACATGCCTAGTGGAATCCCTCTGTTTTAGCTCCTCCTTCAATGTCTCCAGCTTCTTCTACAAAAGCCTGATGAGGGGAATGACCTGACTCAGGCTGGCAGTGTCTGAACTGACTTCACGTGTGGCAAGTTCAAAGGGTTGCAGAACCTTGCACAACGTTGAAATCATTCTCCACTGCGCTTGAGTCAGGTGCATTCCACCTCCTTTGCCTATATCGTGGCCAGATGTATAGGCTTGAATGGCCTTTTGCTGCTCCTCCATCCTCTGAAGCATATAGAGGGTTGAATTCCACCTCGTTACCACCTCTTGCTTCAGATGATGGCAGGGCAGGTTCAGGAATGTTTGGTGGTGCTCCAGTCTTCTGTACGCGGTGCCTGAATGCCGAAAGTGGCCCGCAATTCTTCGGGCCACCGACAGTATCTCTTGCACGCCCCTGTCATTTTTTAAATAATTCTGCACCACCAAATTCAAGGTATGTGCAAAACATGGGACGTGATGGAATTTGCCCAGATGTAATGCACGCACAATATTGCTGGCGTTGTCCGATGTCACAAATCCCCAGGAGAGTCCAATTGGGGTAAGCCATTCTGCGATGATCTTCCTCAGTTGCCGTAAGAGGTTTTCAGCTCTGTGCCTATTCTGGAAAGCGGTGATACAAAGCGTAGCCTGCCTAGGACCGAGTTGGCGTTTGCGAGATGCTGCTACTGGTGCCGCCGCTGCTGTTCTTGCTGCGGGAGGCAATACATCTACCCAGTGGGCTGTCACAGTCATATAGTCCTGAGTCTGCCCTGCTCCACTTGTCCACATGTCCGTGGTTAAGTGGACATTGGGTACAACTGCATTTTTTAGGACACTGGTGAGTCTTTTTCTGAGGTCTGTGTACATTTTCGGTATCGCCTGCCCAGAGAAATGGAACCTAGATGGTATTTGGTACCGGGGACACAGTACCTCAATCAAGTCTCTAGTTGGCTCTGAATTAACGATGGATACCGGAACCACGTTTCTCACCGCCCAGGCTGCCAAGGCCTCAGTTATCCGCTTTGCAGCAGGATGACTGCTGTGATATTTCATCTTCCTCGCAAAGGACTGTTGGACAGTCAATTGCTTACTGGAAGTAGTACAAGTGGTCTTCCGACTTCCCCTCTGGGATGACCATCGACTCCCAGCAGCAACAACAGCAGCGCCAGCAGCAGTAGGCGTTACACTCAAGGATGTATCGGAGGAATCCCAGGCAGGAGAGGACTCGTCAGACTTGACAGTGACATGGCCTGCAGGACTATTGGCTTTCCTGGGTAAGGAGGAAATTGACACTGAGGTAGTTGGTGGTGTGGTTTGCAGGAGCTTGGTTACAAGAGGAAGGGATTTAGTGGTCAGTGGACTGCTTCCGCTGTCACCCAAAGTTTTTGAACTTGTCACTGACTTATGATGAATGCGCTGCAGGTGACGTATAAGGGAGGATGTTCCGAGGTGGTTAACGTCCTTACCCCTACTTATTACAGCTTGACAAAGGCAACACACGGCTTGACACCTGTTGTCCGCATTTGTGTTGAAATAATTCCACACCGAAGAGCTGATTTTTTTTGTATTTTGACCAGGCATGTCAAGGGCCATATTCCTCCCACGGACAACAGGTGTCTCCCCGGGTGCCTGACTTAAACAAACCACCTCACCATCAGAATCCTCCTTGTCAATTTCCTCCCCAGCGCCAGCAACACCCATATCCTCATCCTGGTGTACTTCAACAGTGACATCTTCAATTTGACTATCAGGAACTGGACTGCGGGTGCTCCTTCCAGCACTTGCAGGGGGCGTGCAAATGGTGGAAGGCGCAAGCTCTTCCCGTCCAGTGTTGGGAAGGTCAGGCATCGCAACCGACACAATTGGACTCTCCTTGGGGATTTGTGATTTTGAAGAACGCACAGTTCTTTGCTGTGCTTTTGCCAGCTTAAGTCTTTTCTTTTTTCTAGCGAGAGGATGAGTGCTTCCATCCTCATTTGAAGCTGAACCACTAGCCATGAACATAGGCCAGGGCCTCAGCCGTTCCTTGCCACTCCGTGTCGTAAATGGCATATTGGCAAGTTTACGCTTCTCCTCAGACGCTTTTAATTTTGATTTTTGGGTCATTTTACTGAACTTTTGTGTTTTGGATTTTACATGCTCTCTACTATGACATTGGGCATCGGCCTTGGCAGACGACGTTGATGGCATTTCATCGTCTCGGCCATGACTAGTGGCAGCAGCTTCAGCACGAGGTGGAAGTGGATCTTGATCTTTCCCTTTAACCTCCACATTTTTGTTCTCCATTTTTTAATGTGTGGAATTATATGCCAGTATCAATAGCAATGGCCTACTACTATATTTACTGCGCAAAACTAAAATGCACCACAGGTATAGAATGTAGATGGATAGTATACTTAATGGATGACGAGTGACGACACAGAGGTAGGTACACAGCAGTGGCCTACCGTACTGCTATATATAGTATACTGGTGGACACTGTCAGCAAACTGCAAAACTGTCTAAAATGCACCACAGGTATACAATGTAGATGGATAGTATACTTAATGGATGACGAGTGACGACACAGAGGTAGGTACACAGCAGTGGCCTACCGTACTGCTATATATAGTATACTGGTGGACACTGTCAGCAAACTGCAAAACTGTCTAAAATGCACCACAGGTATACAATGTAGATGGATAGTATACTTAATGGATGACGAGTGACGACACAGAGGTAGATACACAGCAGTGGCCTACCATACTGCTATATATAGTATACTGGTGGACACTGTCAGCAAACTGCAAAACTATCTAAAATGCACCACAGGTATAGAATGTAGATGGATAGTATACTTAATGGATGACGAGTGACGACACAGAGGTAGGTACAGCAGTGGCCTACCGTACTGCTATATATAGTATACTGGTGGACACTGTCAGCAAACTGCTAAACTAGTCTAAAATGCACCACAGGTATACAATGCAGATGGATAGTATACTTAATGGATGACGAGTGACGACACAGAGGTAGGTACAGCAGTGCACTCTGCACTGTACTACTCCTATATAATATTAATTATACTGGTGGTCCCCAGTCCCCACAATAAAGCAGCACACTGTGAGCACAGATATGGAGTGTTTTTCAGGCAGACAACGTATACTGGTGGTCGCTGTCAGCAAAACTCTGCACTGTACTCCTGCTATAGCTGCTCCCCAGTCCCCACAATTAAGCAGTGTGAGCACTCAGCACAGATATATCATGCAGCACACTGAGCACAGATATGGTATGGAGCGTTTTTTTCAGGCAGAGAACGGATAAAAACTGGTGGTCACTTATCAGCAAAACTCTGCACTGTACTCCTCCTAACAGCTGCTCCCCAATCCTCCCCACAAATAAGAAATAAAGTAAACCAATCAACTTCTACAATAAACGGAGAGGACGCCAGCCACGTCCTCTCCCTATCATCTCCAATGTACGAGTGAAAATGGCGGCGACGCACGGCTGCTTATATAGAATCCGAATCTCGCGAGAATCCGACAGCGGGATGATGACGTTCGGGCGCGCTCGGGTTAGCCGAGCAAGGCGGGAAGGTTTTAACCTGCCTCGGACCCGTGTGAAAAAGGTGAAGTTCGGGGGGGTTCGGTTTCGGAGAAACTGAACCCGCTCATCACTACTTTTAGATAAGGAAAATATATTTTAATTATTTAAAAAATTTATAATAATAATAATAATAATAATAATAATAATAATAATATTTATACAGCTCTTTTCTCCTAATAGGACTTAAAGTGCTTGATAATTGTCTTTACAGCTCAAAATACAAAACACGCTTAACAGTAGATATTAGCGGAGAAGAGAGTTCCATAGAATCGGAGCCACAAAGTTGAAAGCTCGACTCCCAGATGAATTCAGGGAGACTCTAGGTACTGTTAATAGTCCTTCATCTACAGATCGTAGTAATGGAATAGGACAGTAAGGATTCAGAAGCTGCATCAAGTACCTTGGGCCCTGGTCATGTAGGGCTTTGAAAGTGAGTAAGCCAATTTTGAAAACGATTCGCCATTTTACAGGCAACCAGTGAAGGGAGTAGAGATTGGGTGTTATGTGGCGGGAATGGTGCTGGTTGGTTAATAGTCTGGCAGCTGCATTTTGTACCATCTGCAAGCGCTTCATTTGCTGGGAGACCAAGGTAGAGGGCATTGCAGTAGTCTAGGCGTGACGATACAAATGCATGTATGATTTCAGGCAGATCTTCTGAGGGAATTAAGTGCTTGATTCTGGCTATGTTCCTCAGATGAAAGAATGAGATTTGATTGTGGCTGACACCTGATGTTTAAGTGTCAGGCCACTATCCAGCACAAAAACAAGATTCCTCACATGTTCAGTGTTTTGTAGTTCTGAACCCCCGTAGGTCCTGTCAGTTGGCTATGCTGCAGTCTTGTCTTGTGACCTATCATCAGGACTTCTGTTTTATCAGGATTCAGTCTCAGCCAACTGGCACTCATCCACTCCTGGAGCTCCGCTAGACAGCCATTTAGGGTTGTTATTGGGTTATCAGTACCTGGAGCAAAGGACAGGTACAGTTGTGTATCATCTGCATAGCAGTGGTAGACCAGGCCATGATGTCTGACTATTTCACCCAGTGGTAGAATGTATATTGCAAAAAGCATGGGAGATAGTATAGAACCCTGCTGGATACCACAAGTCAATGGCACTGGTGGCAAAGAGTATACTCCAGATGAAACTCTCTGTGACCTGCCAACAGGAAATTATTTGAACCAGCTAAGGACTGCGCCATCCAGACAACAGAAATTCTTCAGGCATTTAATTAGAATCCCATGGTCCACAGTGTCAAATGCTGCAGAGAGATCCAGAAGAATTAAGATTGAACAGTCACCTCTGTCTCTTGCCATGAGTAGATCATTAAGCACATATACATACATATACACAGGGCTGTTTCAGTGCTATGTCTTCTCCTGAATCCTGATTGGAATGGATCATAAACCTCATGGGTTGACAGGCTGGTTTCTAGTTGAGTTGCAACCACTTTCTCAATAACCTTTCCTAGAAAAGGAAGGTTTGATATTGGCCTATAGTTGGTTATGCAGTCAGGGACTAAATTAGATTTTTTAAGAAGTGATCTAACTATTGCTTCTTTTAGTGGTTCAGGAAAAATACCTGTCTGCAAAGAGCATTGAACTATTTTTGCAAATACGGGCCGATTATTTCCATACACCCTAATAGAAGCTCGGTTGAGGCAGGGTCCAGACCACAGGTGGGGGGACGGAACGTTCGGGTAATTTCAGCAATGTTTTGTACATCCACTTGGTCAAAGCTGTTCCATGAACACAGCTGGCTTTCATTGGCAGGCTTGCTAGACTGGTACTCTTTTGGTGTCACTGTAGGGATTCCAGCCCGGATGGTGGATACTTTATATGCAAAGAATTTTGCTAACTCATTGGTGCTATTTTCCTGTAGATATGGCACATGCGCAGAAGATTCGGGCACAGTACAAGAGTCTTCCCCAAGCGGAATTTGCACACAAGCCCCCTCACCTGCATGTTATAGTGAAATTAGTGCTACAAACATTGGGGTATCTACAATGGGTGCAGGGTACAGTATGTGATGCACCCGGGGTGAGCCCACATAACACACCCTGCACTCATATAATTATACTTACATCGCCAGAGACCCACTGCGTCCGGCACTGCAGAAATAAAACAGGGCAGTACGGATGGTGTAGTGTTTAGCATTACTGCCTCACAGCACTGAGGTCATGGGTTCGATTCCCCCCATGGCCCAACTGTGTGGAGTTTGTGTATTCTCCCCGTACTTGCGTGGGTTTCCTCCGGGTACTCCGGTGTCCTCCCACAATCCAAAAATATACTGGTAGGTTAATTGGCTCCCAACAAAATTAACCCTAGTGTGAATGTGTGTTTGTACATGTGGTAGGGAATATAGATTGTAAGCTCCACTGGGGCAGCCAGGGACTGATGTGAATGGCCAAATATTCTCTGTAAGGCGCTGCGGAATATGTGCGCGCTATATAAATAACTGGTAATAAATAATAATAAATAAATAAAACACTGGTATAATGGCGCAACAGGAATTTTCCAGGTTATTTGCACATGTGCAGTAGATATGGTCCCAGTAACAAGGCACAGGCGCCATGTTCTGACAGACCAGCGCAAAGCCAGAGTCTACAGCACTGCGGCCGCTGCCTGCGCACGGGCCCCCTCCTCTCCTAATCCGCCCCTGGCTATAAGATGTTATCATGTGAAGGACATCAGAGTACCAGGGATATAAGAAAGCAGCACAGGAACATGGAATATTTGCCCACCCTCCTGGAAGCTGCAGGAGACTCATGATTTTTGGGAAGGGTAGGTGGTTCTCCCGCATCTCGCCCGCACCTTGCCGATTCCTACTGAAGCGGGCAGGGTGAAGATAAAGACACTGAAAGCACAGCTGCGGGGTGGAGGGGGTGGAATTAAAAGTCACATCATTTAGCCACGCCCCCTACCCGCGGACCCGCAAGTCTCGGGCATTTCTATGCTCCATGTTCTCTTCTCCTGGAGAGGAGCCAAAAAAAGTAGGTAACTATGGAGCATGGGTCTCTCTACAGATGGTTATATCACTTATCATGCAGGCTGGAAGCATAGAGAGTAGCAGTGATGCAGGGAGTTTGATCGCTGGCAGTCCAGGGGGTATATTTACTAAAATTCGTATTTTTCCGAATGAGGTTAAAGTTCAAACATGAATGACATCGAAAGTGTAAAATTGCAACTTTTTGAATTTATTACGACTAATTTACTAAGCTGTCGTATTCTGCATTTTCGTATTTTCCGATGTCGATGTCATTCATATTTTTTGGCAGTGTTTTACGGGAGTGAATTGTAAAACACTGCCGACATTAACACAATGAATCTCGGCCGGATCTGTGAGATCCGTGCTGGGCTTCATTGTACACCTTTCGTAAAAAAAAATGCATTGTTAAAAATCCAAACAAAAAATCGTGGGGTCGCCCCCCTAAACAAAACCAGCCTCGGGCTCTTTGAGCCGGTCCTGGTTGAAAAAATATGGGGGAAAAAATGACAGGGGTTCCCCCATATTTAATCAACCAGCACCGGGCTCTGCGCCTGGTCCTGGTTCCAAAAATACGGGGGACAAAAAGCGTAGGGGTCCCCCGTATTTTTGAAACCAGCACCGGGCTCCACTAGCCAGGTACATAATGCCACAGCCGGGGGACACTTTTATATTGGTCCCTGCGGCCCTGGCATTACATACCCAACTAGTCACCCCTGGCCGGGGTACCCTGGAGGAGTGGGAACCCCTTAAATCAAGGGGTCCCCCCCCCCCTCCAGCCACCCAAAGGCCAGGGGTGAAGCCCGAGGCTGTCCCCCCCATCCAAGGGCCCGAGGCTGGTTTTGCTTAGGAGGGGGGACCCCACGCATTTTTTTCCAGCAAATTTAACACTTTTCCACCCCTTCCCACTGATAAACATGCACGGATCTCATGGATCCGTGCATGCCTATTAGAACACAGTAAAAAAAAGCAGGTCTGTTTTATTTTAGCATTTTTTTACGATTTGTATTGTTTCACGGCAGTGTTTGGCTATTGCCGGCAGTGTTTGTGAATTACACTTTTTAGTAAATTACCGAGTTCTACCAAATAACAGGCATATTTGACCGATGGTGTATTCATTCGTAATTTTTTTCTTTGAGTTCCAAAAAAATATGAATGCCCTCATCACTGCCGTGATTTGAGTTTAGTAAATTCCCGAGATGACACTTTGAAGAAAAAACACCATCTCGGTCAAAATCGGGAGCTTAGTAAATTTCCCCCCATGCCTGCGAATAGTTACATTCACAATATGAATATATAAACATTAATAATAAGCAGTCTTTACTGTTATGAAAAAAAACATTTGCCATTACTGTATGTGGGTTGCAAAATGAGTGGGGGAGTGAGCAGTAATTATTTGCAATTTTTGGATTCCATTAAATTATACCCAATATACTTATCAAGTAATTCCACAAACTCGTGTTTATCTGTTTTTCGCTAGAAACAATAGTGAACTAATCTGTATATTGGCCCTCATTCCGAGTTGATCGGTCGCAAGGCGAATTTAGCAGAGTTACACACTCTAAGCCGCCGCCTACTGGGAGTGAATCTTAGCTTCTTAAAATTGCGACCGATGTATTCGCAATATTGCGATTACTAACTACTTAGCAGTTTCAGAGTAGCTTCAGACTTACTCTGCCTGTGCGATCAGTTCAGTGCTTGTCGTTCCTGGTTGACGTCACAAACACACCCAGCGTTCGCCCAGGCACTCCCACCGTTTCTCCGGCCACTCCTGCGTTTTTTCCGGAAACGGTAGCGTTTTCAGCCACACGCCCCTGAAACGCCGTGTTTCCGCCCAGTAACACCCATTTCCTGTCAATCACATTACGATCGCCGGAGCGATGAAAAAGCCGTGAGTAAAATTACTTTCTACATAGCAAAGTTACTTGGCGCAGTCGCAGTGCGAACATTGCGCATGCGTACTAAGCGGATTTTCATTGCGATGCGATGAAAAATACCGAGCGAACAACTCGGAATGAGGGCCATTATTTTAATATCCCGTTGATACTTACATATTTGACATTACGTTACATCCACTGTACATCTGTAACTGTTTCAAACATTGTTCAAGAATACAGTGGCCTTTTTAAAAAATCCATATTTTTGCATTACTAGCAACAGCCAACACTCAGCCTTGTGTGTGTATTAATGGCTGACATGTGTCCCTTGTTGGTTGCCCTGTGCGTTACCATTCCAAATACACTCTGTCTGTGTAATGTACATACATAATGATCTCTGACCTCCTTGTCATCACTGACACTCATATCAATACAGGAATATGACACTGATGGGACCATTTGCCAGGGCTAATTCATACAAACAGATGGGATGTAGAGTAAACACAGTGACGCCACAAAGTGCGGGTGCATGGAAGCTGGGTCTATTTAAAGCTCTCATTGAAACCACTTTTTTTACATTTACCTATAAAATATCTACTTTCAGCAAGGAGGAATAATTAGATACTTTCATAGGTCACTGGGCAATTAATGCTACGGTGCTTGCAAAATAAGAGAAAAAATAGAATAACTTTCTCTTTGTGGTCTAAACTTTATGTGCAATAACCATTTTGTATCCCATGCTTTACATACACTCAGGCTCGGACTGGCCCATAGGGGTACAGGGGAAACCCCCAATGGGCCCCACTGCCTGGGGGACCACCCTCTCCTCTGGAATCCTTCAAATTGTACACTTGAATCATACATTATGCATATGTCACATTATACTGCACAAGACTATGGTGTACTATTTTCTACAGTGCATTATTGTTATTAATCCGGTACATTATCATGCATGGACTAGCAGTATTTACTATATATTATCAAGGGGCCCATACCATGGACTAATGGTTAGCCAAGCCTCTAAGAATGGGACCCTACCACTTCATTTCCCCCGTGGGCCCTTTATGCCCCAGTCCGACACTGCATACACTACCTTGAATTGTTTAATAATATATACAGTAGCTATCACCCTTATGGTATAATACTTTTGCATAGATGTGCAAACCCATATTAGGTAGCATATTATTGCTTGTGTCTTCTTATGTATAAAATATTGTGTGTCTACTTTATTGTTTTAAAAATTGTGTTCGTAAAATAATTTTTAACCTTAAGAGATTTAGGGGCCTATTTATCACCATCCAGGATGCGGATGACAGGTGATAAAATCGCCCAGACTCGCACTGCGATAAATGATTACATCATCGCAGGGATGTATCAATTATCGCATGCAGGAACAGAACTTGCGGCCAAGCTCTGCCCCTGCGTTGCCTCTTCGCAGCATCATCGGGGTATTTTTCATAAAAAATACCCCGATGTCCTACTGCGCATGCGCCGTCCCCTCCGACATTTCTGCTACCGTCGCCGCCCAGTCGACCCCTCCGTTGCGACTACCCCTGCGCACCGCGGACCCCACACAGCAGGATAATATACTCACCTGTCCAGGGAGCCGTTCCGTGCTGCTTCAGGAGGCTGCCGGGTGCCGAGTCCTTCTCCTGCGCTGTGACCCCCGGTGCTGTAAAGTGTGCGGCCATTTTGCAGCATCACTTTACTGCACCAGGGTCACATTGCAGTACATGGGGGACCCGACGCCCGGCAGAGTATATTATCCTGTGGGGGGGTCCGCGTTGCACAGGGTAGTCATGACGGGGGGATGGGGATCAACCGGGCAGCTGCTGTAGCGGCAGGGGTGGGGTGATGCTGTGAAGAGGCATTGCAGGGACAGAGCTTGACCGCAAGCTCTGTCCCTGCATGTGATAATTGATACATCCATGCGATGTAATCAGTTATCACAGTGCGAGTTTGGGCGATTTTATCACATCTTGGATGCGGTTGGTGATAAACTGGCCCCTTAGGGTATCTATTTATAAAGCTGTGGAGAGAGATAAATTACCAGCCAATCAGCTCCTAACTGCCATGTACAGGCTATGGGGTAGATGTATTAAGTAACCTGTAGAAGGCATAAGGAAGAGATAAAGCAGTGTTAAGTAGTGATGAGCGGGTTCGGTTTCTCGGAAACCGAACCCCCCGAACTTCAGCCTTTTTACACGGGTCCGAGGCAGACTCGGATCTTCCCGCCTTGCTCGGTTACCCCGAGCGCGCCCGAACGTCATCATCCCGCTGTCGGATTCTCGCGAGGCTCGGATTCTATCGCGAGACTCGGATTCTATATAAGGAGCCGCGCGTCGCCGCCATTTTCACACGTGCATTGAGATTGATAGGGAGAGGACGTGGCTGGCGTCCTCCGTTTAGACTAGAGTACTAGAGACACTTGATTTACTAATTTTGGGGAGCATATTAGGAGTACTACTTGCTGATAGTGTGACCAGTGACCACCAGTTTAATTAATCCGTTCTCTGCCTGAAAAAAAACGATACACAGTGTGACACAGTCACATATCATATCTGTGCTCAGCCTCAGTGTGCTGCATCATATGTAATACTGTATATCTGACTGTGCTGAGTGCTCACTGCTCACACAGCTTAATTGTGGGGGAGACTGGGGAGCAGTTATAGCAGGAGTACATATTTTAAGTACAGTGCACACTTTTGCTGCCAGAGTGCCACTGCCAGTGTGACTGACCAGTGACCACTGACCACCAGTATATTGTGATTGTCTGCTGACCACCAGTATATTGTGATTGTCTGCCTGAAAAAGTTAAACACTCGTCGTGTGGTGTTTTTATAAACGCATTCTGCTGACAGTGTCCAGCAGGTCCGTCATTATATAATATATACCTGTCAGGCTGCAGTAGTGATATATATATATTTTATATCTCATTATCATCCAGTCTATATTAGCAGCAGACGCAGTACGGTAGTCCACGGCTGTAGCTACCTCTGTGTCGGCAGTCGCTCGTCCATCCATAATTGTATACCACCTACCCGTGGTGTTTTTTTTTTCTATCTTCTTGATACTAGTAGCTTACTTTAGGAGTCTGCAGTGCTGAGCTGACAGTGTCCAGCAGGTCCGTCATTATATAATATATACCTGTCCGGCTGCAGTAGTGATATATATATATATATTTTTTATATCATTATCATCCAGTCTATATTAGCAGCAGACGCAGTACGGTAGTCCACGGCTGTAGCTACCTCTGTGTCGGCAGTCGCTCGTCCATCCATAATTGTATACCACCTACCCGTGGTGTTTTTTTTTTCCCTATCTTCTTGATACTAGTAGCTTACTTTAGGAGTCTGCAGTGCTGAGCTGACAGTGTCCAGCAGGTCCGTCATTATATAATATATACCTGTCCGGCTGCAGTAGTGATATATATATATTTTTTATCTCATTATCATCCAGTCTATATTAGCAGCAGACGCAGTACGGTAGTCCACGGCTGTAGCTACCTCTGTGTCGGCAGTCGCTCGTCCATCCATAATTGTATACCACCTACCCGTGGTGGTTTTTTTTTTCTATCTTCTTGATACTAGTAGCTTACTTTAGGAGTCTGCAGTGCTGAGCTGACAGTGTCCAGCAGGTCCGTCATTATATAATATATACCTGTCCGGCTGCAGTAGTGATATATATATATTTTATATCTCATTATCATCCAGTCTATATTAGCAGCAGACGCAGTACGGTAGTCCACGGCTGTAGCTACCTCTGTGTCGGCAGTCGCTCGTCCATCCATAATTGTATACCACCTACCCGTGGTGTTTTTTTTTTTCTATCTTCTTGATACTAGTAGCTTACTTTAGGAGTCTGCAGTGCTGAGCTGACAGTGTCCAGCAGGTCCGTCATTATATAATATATACCTGTCCGGCTGCAGTAGTGATATATATATATTTTTTATCTCATTATCATCCAGTCTATATTAGCAGCAGACGCAGTACGGTAGTCCACGGCTGTAGCTACCTCTGTGTCGGCAGTCGCTCGTCCATCCATAATTGTATACCACCTACCCGTGGTGTTTTTTTTTTCTATCTTCTTGATACTAGTAGCTTACTTTAGGAGTCTGCAGTGCTGAGCTGACAGTGTCCAGCAGGTCCGTCATTATATAATATATACCTGTTCGGCTGCAGTAGTGATATATATATATTTTATATCTCATTATCATCCAGTCTATATTAGCAGCAGACGCAGTACGGTAGTCCACGGCTGTAGCTACCTCTGTGTCGGCAGTCGCTCGTCCATCCATAATTGTATACCACCTACCCGTGGTGTTTTTTTTTTCTATCTTCTTGATACTAGTAGCTTACTTTAGGAGTCTGCAGTGCTGAGCTGACAGTGTCCAGCAGGTCCGTCATTATATAATATATACCTGTCCGGCTGCAGTAGTGATATATATATATTTTATATCTCATTATCATCCAGTCTATATTAGCAGCAGACGCAGTACGGTAGTCCACGGCTGTAGCTACCTCTGTGTCGGCAGTCGCTCGTCCATCTATAATTGTATACCACCTACCCGTGGTGTTTTTTTTTTCTATCTTCTTGATACTAGTAGCTTACTTTAGGAGTCTGCAGTGCTGAGCTGACAGTGTCCAGCAGGTCCGTCATTATATAATATATACCTGTCCGGCTGCAGTAGTGATATATATATATTTTTTATCTCATTATCATCCAGTCTATATTAGCAGCAGACGCAGTACGGTAGTCCACGGCTGTAGCTACCTCTGTGTCGGCAGTCGCTCGTCATCCATAAGTATACTAGTATCCATCCATCTCCATTGTTTACCTGAGGTGCCTTTTAGTTGTGCCTATTAAAATATGGAGAACAAAAATGTTGAGGTTCCAAAAATAGGGAAAGATCAAGATCCACTTCCACCTCGTGCTGAAGCTGCTGCCACTAGTCATGGCCGAGACGATGAAATGCCATCAACGTCGTCTGCCAAGGCCGATGCCCAATGTCATAGTACAGAGCATGTAAAATCCAAAACACCAAATATCAGTAAAAAAAGGACTCAAAAATCTAAAATAAAATTGTCGGAGGAGAAGCGTAAACTTGCCAATATGCCATTTACCACACGGAGTGGCAAGGAACGGCTGAGGCCCTGGCCTATGTTCATGGCTAGTGGTTCAGCTTCACATGAGGATGGAAGCACTCAGCCTCTCGCTAGAAAAATGAAAAGACTCAAGCTGGCAAAAGCACAGCAAAGAACTGTGCGTTCTTCGAAATCCCAAATCCACAAGGAGAGTCCAATTGTGTCGGTTGCGATGCCTGACCTTCCCAACACTGGACGTGAAGAGCATGCGCCTTCCACCATTTGCACGCCCCCTGCAAGTGCTGGAAGGAGCACCCGCAGTCCAGTTCCTGATAGTCAGATTGAAGATGTCAGTGTTGAAGTACACCAGGATGAGGAGGATATGGGTGTTGCTGGCGCTGGGGAGGAAATTGACAAGGAGGATTCTGATGGTGAGGTGGTTTGTTTAAGTCAGGCACCCGGGGAGACACCTGTTGTCCGTGGGAGGAATATGGCCGTTGACATGCCTGGTGAAAATACCAAAAAAATCAGCTCTTCGGTGTGGAAGTATTTCAACAGAAATGCGGACAACATTTGTCAAGCCGTGTGTTGCCTTTGTCAAGCTGTAATAAGTAGGGGTAAGGACGTTAACCACCTCGGAACATCCTCCCTTATACGTCACCTGCAGCGCATTCATCATAAGTCAGTGACAAGTTCAAAAACTTTGGGCGACAGCGGAAGCAGTCCACTGACCAGTAAATCCCTTCCTCTTGTAACCAAGCTCACGCAAACCACCCCACCAACTCCCTCAGTGTCAATTTCCTCCTTCCCCAGGAATGCCAATAGTCCTGCAGGCCATGTCACTGGCAATTCTGACGAGTCCTCTCCTGCCTGGGATTCCTCCGATGCATCCTTGAGTGTAACGCCTACTGCTGCTGGCGCTGCTGTTGTTGCTGCTGGGAGTCGATGGTCATCCCAGAGGGGAAGTCGTACTCGTAAGACCACTTTTACTACTTCCACCAAGCAATTGACTGTCCAACAGTCCTTTGCGAGGAAGATGAAATATCACAGCAGTCATCCTGCTGCAAAGCGGATAACTGAGGCCTTGGCATCCTGGGCGGTGAGAAACGTGGTTCCGGTATCCATCATTACTGCAGAGGCGACTAGAGACTTGTTGGAGGTACTGTGTCCCCGGTACCAAATACCATCTAGGTTCCATTTTTCTAGGCAGGCGATACCGAAAATGTACACAGACCTCAGAAAAAGACTCACCAGTGTCCTAAAAAATGCAGTTGTACCCAATGTCCACTTAACCACGGACATGTGGACAAGTGGAGCAGGGCAGGCTCAGGACTATATGACTGTGACAGCCCACTGGGTAGATGTATGGACTCCCGCCGCAAGAACAGCAGCGGCGGCACCAGTAGCAGCATCTCGCAAACGCCAACTCTTTCCTAGGCAGGCTACGCTTTGTATCACCGCTTTCCAGAATACGCACATAGCTAAAAACCTCTTACGGCAACTGAGGAAGATCATCGCAGAATGGCTTACCCCAATTGGACTCTCCTGTGGATTTGTGGCATCGGACAACGCCAGCAATATTGTGTGTGCATTAAATATGGGCAAATTCCAGCACGTCCCATGTTTTGCACATACCTTGAATTTGGTGGTGCAGAATTATTTAAAAAACGAGAGGGGCGTGCAAGAGATGCTGTCGGTGGCCAGAAGAATTGCGGGACACTTTCGGCGTACAAGCACCACGTACAGAAGACTGGAGCACCACCAAAAACGCCTGAACCTGCCCTGCCATCATCTGAAGCAAGAAGTGGTAACGAGGTGGAATTCAACCCTCTATATGCTTCAGAGGTTGGAGGAGCAGCAAAAGGCCATTCAAGCCTATACAACTGACCACGATATAGGAGGTGGAATGCACCTGTCTCAAGCGCAGTGGAGAATTATTTCAACGTTGTGCAAGGTTCTGCAACCTTTTGAACTTGCCACACGTGAAGTCAGTTCAGACACTGCCAGCCTGAGTCAGGTCATTCCCCTCATCAGGCTTTTGCAGAAGAAGCTGGAGACATTGAAGTAGGAGCTAACACAGAGCGATTCCGCTAGGCATGTGGGACTTGTGGATGGAGCCCTTAATTCGCTTAACAAGGATTCACGGGTGGTCAATCTGTTGAAATCAGAGCACTACATTTTGGCCACAGTGCTCGATCCTAGATTTAAAACCTACCTTGGATCTCTCTTTCCGGCAGACACAAGTCTGCTGGGGTTCAAAGAACTGCTGGTGACAAAATTGTCAAGTCAAGCGGAACGCGACCTGTCAACATCTCCTCCTTCACATTCTCCCGCAACTGGGGGTGCGAGGAAAAGGCTCAGAATTCCGAGCCCACCCGCTGGCGGTGATGCAGGGCAGTCTGGAGCGACTGCTGATGCAGGGCAGTCTGGAGCGGCTGCTGATGCTGACATCTGGTCCGGACTGAAGGACCTGACAACGATTACGGACATGTCGTCTACTGTCACTGCATATGATTCTCTCCCCATTGAAAGAATGGTGGAGGATTATATGAGTGACCGCATCCAAGTAGGCACGTCAGACAGTCCGTACTTATACTGGCAGGAAAAAGAGGCAATTTGGAGGCCCTTGCACAAACTAGCTTTATTCTACCTAAGTTGCCCTCCCACAAGTGTGTACTTCGAAAGAGTGTTTAGTGCCGCCGCTCACCTTGTCAGCAATCGGCGTACGAGGTTACATCCAGAAAATGTGGAGAAGATGATGTTCATTAAAATGAATTATAATCAATTCCTCCGTGGAGACATTGACCAGCAGCAATTGCCTCCACAAAGTACACAGGGAGCTGAGATGGTGGATTCCAGTGGGGACGAATTGATAATCTGTGAGGAGGGGGATGTACACGGTGATATATCGGAGGATGATGATGAGGTGGACATCTTGCCTCTGTAGAGCCAGTTTGTGCAAGGAGAGATTAATTGCTTCTTTTTTGGTGGGGGTCCAAACCAACCCGTCATTTCAGTCACAGTCGTGTGGCAGACCCTGTCACTGAAATGATGGGTTGGTTAAAGTGTGCATGTCCTGTTTATACAACATAAGGGTGGGTGGGAGGGCCCAAGGACAATTCCATCTTGCACCTCTTTTTTCTTTCATTTTTCTTTGCGTCATGTGCTGTTTGGGCAGTATTTTTTTGAAGGGCCAGCCTGCGTGACACTGCAGTGCCACTCCTAGATGGGCCAGGTGTTTGTGTCGGCCACTAGGGCCGCTTATCTTACTCACACAGCTACCTCATTGCGCCTCTTTTTTTCTTTGCGTCATGTGCTGTTTGGGGAGTGTTTTTTGGAAGGGCCATCCTGCGTGACACTGCAGTGCCACTCCTAGATGGGCCAGGTGTTTGTGTCGGCCACTAGGGTCGCTTAGCTTACTCACACAGCTACCTCATTGCGCCTCTTTTTTTCTTTGCGTCATGTGCTGTTTGGGGAGTGTTTTTTGGAAGGGCCATCCTGCGTGACACTGCAGTGCCACTCCTAGATGGGCCAGGTGTTTGTGTCGGCCACTAGGGTCGCTTAGCTTACTCACACAGCTACCTCATTGCGCCTCTTTTTTTCTTTGCGTCATGTGCTGTTTGGGGAGTGTTTTTTGGAAGGGCCATCCTGCGTGACACTGCAGTGCCACTCCTAGATGGGCCAGGTGTTTGTGTCGGCCACTAGGGTCGCTTAGCTTACTCACACAGCTACCTCATTGCGCCTCTTTTTTTCTTTGCGTCATGTGCTGTTTGGGGAGTGTTTTTTGGAAGGGCCATCCTGCGTGACACTGCAGTGCCACTCCTAGATGGGCCCGGTGTTTGTGTCGGCCACTAGGGTCGCTTAGCTTACTCACACAGCTACCTCATTGCGCCTCTTTTTTTCTTTGCGTCATGTGCTGTTTGGGGAGTGTTTTTTGGAAGGGCCATCCTGCGTGAGACTGCAGTGCCACTCCTAGATGGGCCAGGTGTTTGTGTCGGCCACTAGGGTCGCTTAGCTTACTCACACAGCTACCTCATTGCGCCTCTTTTTTTCTTTGCGTCATGTGCTGTTTGGGGAGTGTTTTTTGGAAGGGCCATCCTGCGTGACACTGCAGTGCCGCTCCTAGATGGGCCAGGTGTTTGTGTCGGCCACTAGGGTCGCTTAGCTTACTCACACAGCTACCTCATTGCGCCTCTTTTTTTCTTTGCGTCATGTGCTGTTTGGGGAGTGTTTTTTGGAAGGGCCATCCTGCGTGACACTGCAGTGCCACTCCTAGATGGGCCAGGTGTTTGTGTCGGCCACTAGGGTCGCTTATCTTACTCACACAGCTACCTCATTGCGCCTCTTTTTTTCTTTGCGTCATGTGCTGTTTGGGGAGTGTTTTTTGGAAGGGCCATCCTGCGTGACACTGCAGTGCCACTCCTAGATGGGCCAGGTGTTCGTGTCGGCCACTAGGGTCGCTTAGCTTACTCACACAGCTACCTCATTGCGCCTCTTTTTTTCTTTGCGTCATGTGCTGTTTGGGGAGTGTTTTTTGGAAGGGCCATCCTGCGTGACACTGCAGTGCCACTCCTAGATGGGCCAGGTGTTTGTGTCGGCCACTAGGGTCGCTTAGCTTACTCACACAGCTACCTCATTGCGCCTCTTTTTTTCTTTGCGTCATGTGCTGTTTGGGGAGTGTTTTTTGGAAGGGCCATCCTGCGTGACACTGCAGTGCCACTCCTAGATGGGCCAGGTGTTTGTGTCGGCCACTAGGGTCGCTTAGCTTAGTCATCCAGCGACCTCGGTGCAAATTTTAGGACTAAAAATAATATTGTGAGGTGTGAGGTGTTCAGAATAGACTGAAAATGAGTGGAAATTATGGTCTTTGAGGTTAATAATACTTTGGGATCAAAATGACCCCCAAATTCTATGATTTAAGCTGTTTTTTAGTGTTTTTTGAAAAAAACACCCGAATCCAAAACACAACCGAATCCGACAAAAAAAATTCGGTGAGGTTTTGCCAAAACGCGGTCGAACCCAAAACACGGCCGCGGAACCGAACCCAAAACCAAAACACAAAACCCGAAAAATTTCAAGTGCACATCTCTAGTTCGAACCCAAAACACGGCCGCGGAACCGAACCCAAAACCAAAACCCAAAACCCGAAAAATTTCCGGCGCTCATCACTAGTGTTAAGTGCAAGGTGATAATGCATCAGCCAATCAGCTCCTAACTGTTAATTTACATATGGGAGCTGATTGGCTGGTGTGTTTATCACCTTGCATTTATCACTGGTTTATCACTCCCTTCCTTATGCCTTCTCCAGGTTAATACATCTGCCTCTATGTTTGAAAATATGACAGTTAAGAGCTGGTTGATAATACATAGATTTTTTGGGGTCTACGTATTAAGGGGTAAATCTATTATAGCGGCACGGATCGTGCCGCTATAACACTTCCTGTTTCGCCTCATTACTGAGGTGAAGCAGGAAGGGACATTGACAAGATGTACTAACATTTTGTCTGCCGAAGCCCTTTCGGTGATGTCCCCTGAGCACACAGCACATCAGCTCAGAGCTGACGCGCTGTGTCTTCCTGTTTTGGCTGTCCCCTCTGCGCGGGATCTCGCTACTCAAGCGATATCCCCTGTGCACTCCGGAGCCGGCACCCACCACAGGCAGGGACAGCTCTGTCCCTGCTGTGGTCTATGGGCATCGCCACCTGTCGAAATGGACAGCTGCAGGTGTTGGAACCGTCAGTGATGCTGACCATTCATACATTGCCCGCGCATATTGGACTGCTATCTTTTAGATAGCAGCACTGATACGGACAGTGGCACTCTCCGCAGCCATCATACATGGGGTATAGCGCACATAACGCTTCTCCCCCATAGTGCCCATTCTTACATTTACCCCTTTGAGAGATAAAGTGGACGGAGATAAAGTACCAGCCAACCAGCTCTTAACTGTCATTTTTCAAAAACAGCCTGTAACATGGCAGGTGGGAACTGATTGGCTGGTACTTTATCTCAGTCAACTTTATCTTTCTCCAAGACTTAGGGGAACATTTACTAAGCAGTGATAAGAGCAGAGAAGTGAGCCAGTGGAGAAGTTGCCCATGGCAACCAATCAGCACTGAAGTAACATCTATAATTTGCATACTATAGAATGATACAGAGCTGCTGATTGGTTGATGGGGCCACTTCTCCACTGGCTCAGTTCTCCTCTCTTATCACTGCTTAGTAAATGTCCCCCTTAGTAACTAGATTGTGCATCCATTCTTTTGCTTATTTTTATTTTTGATGGGCATGTATATATCTTCTTTTTAAGGAAGTTACACTCAGTATTACTATAGAGCTCCACATACAGCTGATCAAAATGATGGACAATCTGGAACTAGCGAGGTTCAAGAGTAGTCCAAAATCTTGGAATACAGCAACAGCTGCAAGCTGAGTGTTGCATCTAAGCTATACTGGAGGAAAAATAGGTGGCGCTGTGTCTCAAGCAATCAGTGTGTAGTCTGGTTGGTGTACAAGTGTCCTCTCTTATACCATCATCATTTTGATTAGCTATGGCCATCGGTGGGTTAACCATCCATGGTGACCATAGATGGTTAACGTCTATGGTTTTTAGCTGTTGGCAAGGGAAACATTGATTGTTTCACCCACCGATGATCATCCCTGGTTTTCTATTTTCTGTTCTCCAGGCTAATCAGAACCTGGGAGCAGGGCTTCCTGGATGTCAGGAGCAGAGCTATGGTGGATGTCCCAACACCTTGTAAAAAAAAAAAAAAAACATAGTGCAGTTCCATACCATTGATGGCGGGAAACCATCTGGTTTCCACCATCGATGGTAAAACTATTCACCATCGTGCATAGACCATTGTTTTTAAATCATTGATGGGTGATGACAGGGCTGTCTATTCACATGGGTTCAATGCAGTGGCGTAACTACCGTGGGTGCAGGAGGTACAGCTGCTATGGGGCCCCAGCTGTTTCCAGGGCCCATTGCTACCCCTGCACCCAGTCACGGGCTGCCTCCATCCTCCGCTGATAGCTCCCCCCTGCAGCCACATGGAGGGTTTGGCAGGTGGGGTGGGGGGGCCCTACCTGGCAGGCTTCAAGCACCAGCAGCAGTGCTGCGATTCGCTGTAATTTAGTGGGCAGGGCTTAATGCACTGAAGTGCCCGCCCCCATCAGTGACCTCTGCGAGTCTGCTGTAGCAGGTAATATGTCTCCTGCTTACTCCCCCTCTCTCTCTCTAACCTCCCAGCTCTCTCCCTGACACTCTCTCGCTATACTCTCTCTCTCTCTCTCTCTCTCTCTGACACTGTCTCTCTCTTTCCTTCTCTCACACTGGCTCTCTCTCTCTATGGCACTGTCCCTCTCTCATGCCCTTACACTATCTCTCTCCCTGGCATTGTCAATATCCCTCCCTCTCTTTCTCCTTGACACTGGCCATCTCTCTCTCTCTGGCACTCTCTCTTTCCCCTTGACACTTTGTCTACCCCACTCTCTCTTCCTAACACTCTCTCTCTCTCTCTCTCTCTCTCTCTCTTCCTCCCTGACACTGTCTGTCTCTCTCTATGATACTGTCTCTCTCCCTGGCGCTGTCTCTCCCTCCCTTTCTCTCTGCCTAGCACTGTCTCTGTCTCCCTCCCTGTGTGTGTGTGTGTGTGTGTGTGTGTGTCTCTCTCTCTGTCTCTCTCTCTCTCTTCCTGACTCTTTCGCCGGGACACCTTCTCTCTCTCTATCTCGCTCTCTCGCTCTCCCTTCCTGTCTGTCTATTTCTGACACTCTCTCTACCTCCCCTTCTTTCAATATCCCTCCCTCCCTGACACTCTCTCTCCTTCTGACACCCTCTCTCTCCTTGATGCCCTCTCTCTCTCTCTTTTCCCTTCTCACCCCTTTTTCTCTCTCTCTCCCTGACCCTCTCTCTCCCTCTCTTTCTTGCTCCTCTCTTTCTCACTCTCCCCCTGACACCCTCGTTGTCTCTCTCTCTCTTGCTTCCTAAGGACATTGTAGTGACAATGGCATGGTTTTTTTTTTTTTCAAGATTTTGCTATGGGGTCCTCAATGTTCTAGTTACATGCCTAGCTCAATGGGCAGTTGCCTAAGGACCCCAGCAGTAATATGGCCCAAGGCTGATAGCTGAGGGTCCCCTTTTTCCAGGGGAACCAGATTTTTGAAAATCGGCCCTGGAGAACCGGAGATATCTGACTTAAAAGCACTGGTCCCCATCTGAGCCCGTTAATTGCTCTTCCCAGCTAGATACTGTATCTTGGGTTCTGTCTGGCTTAGAGTTTTCTGATAGTATTCTCCAAAAGCTGGGACACTCACCGTTCAGTCAACACTGGCAGCTTGTCTCAACTATGCCCAGAACCAAAGATATCAGCCTTCAAGCCCCACACGTCAGGTATGCATTTTTTTATTTTCGGCAGTGCATTGCTCTGGCACCTGAAGTCTGATCCCCATGTCCCCAGTACCTCCTGAAAGGTGGGACTGACTAGTTTTTTTATCCCAGTAAAAGCTAATAAATCTAGTCCCAGGAACTGGAGATATCTGCAGACAAGCAAGCTGCCCTCGCACCAGAAAATGATGAATAGTAAACCCACTCCACTATACACATACATCCCTCCCTTGTGTATTGAACACCCCCTACCACCCTGGAAGTTTTGTACCAGGGCCCCTTCATTCAGCCCAATGCCCCCTTTTACATTTTTTCTCCATCTCCCACCATCTGGGCAGTAAAGGAGTAATTAACAGAAATTACTACTCCAGGTCCTACATGCTGAGTGGAATATAGAACACCCCCTACCGTCCGCGGGATGGGACATCAAAGCTGCCACTGGAGGATGGGTAGGGGCAGTGGCGTAACTACTGCCCCCGCAGCCCTCGCGGTGGCTTGGGGGCGAGGGGCTGCGGAGGCGCCACTGATTTAGTGCAGACTGACATGCGGACGAGCGTCCGCATGTCAGTCTGCGGTCTCGTTTCCTCCCTGCTGTTAGGAGGGACACGGAGGGCACAGTGCGCGCCTCTCCTGTGTCCCTCCTGGGTCTCCGGCGGCCGCGGGTCTCATAAAGGAAGTGCCGTTCGTGAGCACTTCCTTTATTACAATGACCCGAGGCCGCCGGAGACACAGGAGGGACACAGGAGAGGCGCGCACTGTGCCCTCCGTGTCCCTCCTAACAGCAGGGGAGCGGGGGGAGCAGCGGCGGCGGCGGCGGAGGAAGCGGGAGGGGAGGTGGGGGTGGGGGACACGCACTGAGGGGGCATATCTGGCACTGGGGACATTTATGGCACTGGGGGAATATCTGCCACTGGGGACATTTATGGCACTGGGGGAATATCTGGCACTGGGGACATTTATGGCACTGGGGGAATATCTGGCACTGGGGACATTTATGGCACTGGGGGAATATCTGGCACTGGGGACATTTATGGCACTGGGGGAATATCTGGCACTGGGGACATTTATGGCACTGGGGGGAATATCTGGCACTGGGGGCATATTTGGCAGGGAGGGGGGGGGAGAATATCTGGCACTGGGGACATTTATGGCACTGGGGGAATATCTGGCACTGGGGACATTTATGGCACTGGGGGGAATATCTGGCACTGGGGGCATATTTGGCAGGGAGGGGGGGGGGGAGAATATCTGGCACTGGGGACATTTATGGCACTGGGGACATATGTGGCACGGGGGGGGGATATCTGGCACTGGGGCATATGTGGCACTGGGGGGGGCAATATGTGGCACTGGGGGGGGAATATCTGGCACGGGGCATATGTGGCACTGGGGGGGAATATCTGGCACTGGGGCATATGTGGCACTGGGGGCATATGTGGCACTGTGGGGGAATATCTGGCACTGGGGGCATATGTGGCACTGGGGAGGTATATGTGTACCTGGCACATGGGGGGGGGGCTATATTTGGTACTGGGGGCATGTGAGTACCTGGCACCGTGGGGGAATATCTGGCACTGGGGACATATGTGGCACTGGGAGCACAGCCCTAGCAACAAGGACTACCTCCTAGCAACGAGCATGACACCCAGTGCATGAAACCCCTGGCAACGAGCATGACACCCAGTGCATGAAACCCCTGGCAACGAGCATGACACCCAGTGCATGAAACCCCTGGCAACGAGCATGACACCCTGAGCATGAAAACCCCTGGCACCGTGCATGGAACCAAGAGCATGAAACCCCTGGCAACGAGCATGACACCCAGTGCATGAAACCCCTGACAACGAGCAGGTAATTGAAAAGTAATTAGAAGCCTTACTGTAGGACTTAATGTGTAATGGGCATTACGGTGTGTGGCATAATGTATCACGGACATTGCGGTGTGTGTCATAATGTGTCACAGGCATTACGGTGTATGGTATACTATATCGCGGGCATTGTGATATGTGGTATAATGTCTCAGGGTCATTGCAGTGTGTGGCATAATGTATCACGGACATTGCGGTGTGTGTCATAATGTGTCAGGCATTACGGTGTGTGGTATACTATATCACGGGCATTGTGGTATGTGGTATAATGTCTCAGGGTCATTGCAGTGTGGCATAATATATAACGGGCATTGCGGTGTGTGGCATAGGGTATAACGGGCATTGCTATATGTGTCACAGGCATTACGGTGTATGGTATACTATATCACGGGCATTGTGGTATAATGTCTCAAGGTCATTGCAGTGTGTGGCATAATGTGTCACAGGCATTGTATGTGCAATAATGTATCGGGCATTGCAGTGTGTGGTATAATGTATCACGGACATTGCAGTGTGTGTCATAATGTGTCACAGACATTGTATGTGCTATAATGTATCAGGGGCAGTGCAGTGTGTAGCATAATGTATAAGAGGCATTGCGATTCCTGTCATAATGTGTCGCAGGCATTACGGTGTGTGGCATAATGTGTCGGGGGCATTATGGTGTGTGCATACTGTGTCATGTGCATTATTGTGTGTGGCATAATGTCTAAGGGCCATTGCAGTATGTGGCATAATGTATACTGGGCATTACTATAAGGAGGAAAAATTACAAATAATGTAAGGGGCATGAATCAGGATTATTTTTCTTTCCTGTGGTGGCCAACGTCTGGGCGTGCAGGTTGCAAAACTGTGGTATAAGGTAGTCCTTTCCTGCAATGTCACGCCCATTCCAACAAAGCCACGCCCATTCCAACGAAGCCACGCCCCTTTTTTTGCTGCGCGCACCTTCGGCGCGCGCATATTTACCCCTTTATTGCTCCCAATTATGGGGGATGGGGGGGGGGGGGGGCGCCGAAGAATTTTTTGGCTTGGGGGAGATAAATTTCTAGTTACGCCACTGGGTAGGGGGCGGGGCCCAAGTGCATTGCTATGTCCAGGGGCCTACACAGCTGTTAAGACAGCCCTGACTATTGATTCTCCATGTTATGTTAGAAAGTTTACATGTACTGGTTAGAGTAAGGTTTATGTAACAATTTCCCCGCATACACAGGAGCATATTCTAAAACACAAAACACGGACGTTTGCAAGGCATGCAAAACTTATTTTACGTACAACATATGCTGAAAACTTACGGCCATATAAATAGTTTTGTTGGAACCGCCTTTGCCCTGGTAAGATATAAAGAAGTTTATTCAGAACAATTTAAATCCTGATTGTCCTAATTCCTGCTGCTTACCATATGTCCATGTTCAAGGTTCAAGTTTACCAAAATAAAATAGTTTTATTCTATAATGTGACTGATAAGGACAGTAAGTACAATTCAAGTTTACTGCAAGCTATAAAAGAAATCTTTATCTTTTGCACAGGAAGCAAATAATGAGACAGGTCGCAGCTGCTGTCTGTCAGTTCTTGCCTGATCATTTACATTGTGTTACTGTGTTTATATATACTTTAAAACATAGGCCCTCATTCCGTTGATCGCTCGCTAGCTGCTTTTACCAGCTGCGCACACGCTAGGCCGCCGCCCTCTGGGAGTGTATCTTAGCTTACCAGAATTGCGAACGAAAGATTAGCAGTTCTGCTATCAAATAATTCCATGCAGTTTCTGAGTAGCTCCAGACCTACAGTACTCCTAGATTGCGATCACCTCAGTCAGTTTAGTTCCTGGTTTGACGTCGCAAACACGCCCTGCGTTCGGCCAGCCACTCCCCCGTTTCTCCAGACACTCCTGCGTTTTAGCCTGACACGCCTGCGTTTTTAAGCACACTCCCGGAAAACGGTCAGTTACCTCCCAGAAACACCCACTTCCTGTCAATCACTCACCGATCAGCAGAGCGACTGAAAAGCGTTGCTCGGACCTGTGTAAAATAGCATAGTTTTGTGTGAAAATACTTAGCGCGTGCGCCCTGCGGCCCATACGCATGCGCAGAATCGCCCATTTTTAGCCTTATCGCTATTCTGCTAAAAACAGCAGCAAGCGAACAACTCGGAATGACCACCATAGTTGCCTACCCTCCCTCATTCTGGAGGAGACTCCCTGAAATAGTAGCAATCTACCTCACACCCTGAATGGTCCCTCAATCTCCCTGAAAAAAATAGGATTTTAATACCTACCGGTAAATCCTTTTCTCTTAGTCCGTAGAGGATGCTGGGGATGCTTCAAGAACCAATGGGGTATAGACGGGATCCGCAGGAGACATGGGCACACTTTAAGACTTTGAATGGGTGTGAACTGGCTCCTCCCCCCTTATGCCCCTCCTTCAGACTCCAGTTTAAGTAACTGTGCCCAGGGAGACGGACATTTCGAGGAAATAATTTATTGATAAACCACGGTGAGCGTTTTACCAGCCCACACCACCAATATGCTGCAGAACGTGGCATTCAATAGAAAACCAGCCGACGGCATGAATAATATGCAGCACTACGCTGACAAAAGGCGTAACACAACCTGTGTGTGTAAACACAATTAATAACAGCATAACGCATGTCATGGCATGAATATCGTCAGTAACAGGCTGACATAAACGCAACACACCATGTGTGTAAACATACCCAATAACTGCAGATACAGTACGCACTGGGACGGGCGCCCAGCATCCTCTACGGACTAAGAGAAAAGGATTTACCGGTAGGTATTAAAATCCTATTTTCTCATACGTCCTAGAGGATGCTAGGGATGCTTCAAGAACCATGGGGTTTAAACCAAAGCTCTAGAATGGGCGGGAGAGTGCGGATGACTCTGCAGCCCCGATTGACCAAACAAGAGGTCCTCCTCAGCCAGGATATCAAACCTGTAAAACTTTGCAAAGGTGTTTGATCCCGACCAAGTAGCAGCTCAGCAAAGCCGTAATGCCGAGACCTTTCGGCAGCCGCCCAGGATGAGCCCACCTTTCTGGTAGAATGGGGCTTCACCGATTTCGGTAACGGCAATCCAGCCGTAGAATGAGCCTGCTGAATCGTATTACAGACCCAGCGTGCAATAGTCTGCTTGGAAGCAGGATCCCCAATCTTGTTGGGAGCCCACAGGACAAACAGAGCCTCTGTTTTTGTAATTTGAGCCGTTCTGGCGACTTAGATTTTCAAAGCTCTGACCACATCGAGAGACTTTGATTCCGCCAAGGCGTCAGTAGCCACTGGCACCACAATAGGCTGGTTTACGTGAAACGATAAAACCACTTTTGGCAGAAATTGCTGACGAGTTCTCAACTCCGCTCTATCAGCATGGAAGATTAAATAGGGACTTTGGTGAGACAAAGCCGCCAATTCAGATACCCGCCTTGCGGATGCCAAGGCCAACAACATGAGTACTTTCCAAGTAAGGAATTTTAACTCAACCTTACGTAAAGGTTCAAACTAATGAGATTGCAGGAACTACAACACCACATTAAGATCCCATGGTGCCACTGTGGGCACAAAGGGAGGTTGGATGTGCAGTACGCCTTTCACGAAGGTCTGAACTTCTGGAAGGGAGGCCAATTCTCTCTGAAAGAAAATTGATAAGGCCGAAATTTGTACTTTAATGGAGCCTACCTCTAGGCCCGCATCCACACCTGACCTGTTTGCAATAAATGGAGCAAACGCCCCAGCTGAAAGTCCTCCGTAGGAGCCTTCATGGATTCACACCAAGACACATATTTTCTCCAAATATGGTGGCAATGCTTTGCCGTTACTTCTTTTCTAGCCTGAAGAAGTGTGGAAATGACTTCACTGGGAATACCCTTTTGGGCTAGGATTTGGCGTTCAACCACCATGCCATCAAACGCAGCCGCGGTAAGTCTTGATACACGCACGGCCCTTGCTGTAACAGGTCCTCTCGTAGAGGAAGAGGCCAGGGATCTTCTATGAGTAATTCTTGAAGATCTGGATACCAAGCCCTCCTTGGCCAGACCGGAACAATGAGGATTGCCTGAACCTATGGCCCTCATTCCGAGTTGTTCGCTCGGCAATTTTCTTCGCATCGCAGCGATTTTCCGCTAATTGTGCATGCGCAATGTTCGCACTGCGACTGCGCCAAGTAAATTTGCTAAGAAGTTTGGTATTTTACTCACTGCATTACGAGGTTTTTTCTTCGTTCTGGAGATCAGAGTGTGATTGACAGGAAGTGGGTGTTTCTGGGCGGAAACTGGCCGTTTTATGGGAGTGTGTGAAAAAACGCTACCGTTTCTGGGAAAAACGCGGGAGTGGCTGGAGAAACGGAGGAGTGTCTGGGCGAACGCTGTGTGTGTTTGTGACGTCAAACCAGGAACGACAAGCACTGAACTGATCGCACTGGAAGAGTAAGTCTCGAGCTACTCAGAAACTGCACAGAGAAGTCTTTTCGCAATATTGCGAACCTTTCGTTCGCAATTTTGATAAGCTAAGATTCACTCCCAGTAGGCGGCGGCTTAGCGTGTGCAAAGCTGCTAAAAGCAGCTTGCGAGCGAACAACTCGGAATGACCACCTTTGTTCTTCTTATGATCTTTATCACCTTCGGAGTGAGTGGAAGTGGAGGTAACACATAGACCGACTGAAACACCCACGGTGTCACCAGGGCGTCCACCGCTATCGCTTGAGGGTCCCTCGACCTGGAACAATATCTCTGAAGGTTTTTGTTGAGGCGAGACGCCAGCATGTTTATTTGAGGAATTCCCCAATGACTTGTCACTTCTGCAAAGACCTCTTGATGAAGACCCCACTCTCCTGGATGGAGATCGTGTGTGCTGAGGAAGTCTGCTTCCCAGTTGTCTACACCCGGAATGAAGACCACTGACAGAGCGCTTACATGTCTTCCCGCCCTGCGGAAACTTTTGTGGCTTCTGCCCTTCATTCCGCCCTGGCGGTTTACGCACGCCACTGCTGTTAAGTTGTCCGGCTGACTTAAGACTGCAGATCGCAAAGAAGGTGTTCCGCTTGCAGAAGGCCGTTGTAAATAGCCCTCAATTCCCAAATGTTTATTGCAGACAAGCTTCCTGGCTTGACCATCTTCCCCGGAAACTCTTCGCCCTGAAAGACTGCTTTCCAGCCTCGGAGACTTGCATCCATGGACACCAGGATCCAATCCTGGATCCCGAACCTTCGTCCCTCTAGGAGGTGAGAACTGTGCAGCCACCACAGGAGAGAGATCCTGGTCCTGGAATATAGGATTATTTTCCGGTGCATGTGCAGGTGAGACCCGGACCACATGTCCAACTGGTCCCGCTAAAACCACTCTAGCATTTAACCTGCCCACTGAATGGCCTCGTAGGCCGCAACCATCTTCTTCATCAACGGAACGTATTGATGGAATTGACACCGTTGCAGATCCGATCCGATTCTTGATCCTCAGAGCTTTTTCCACTGGAAGAAACAAACTCTCAACAGTTCTGTATCTAACATTATTCCCAACTCCGACAACCGCTTCGTTGGGATCAACAGTGATTCTGGCAAGTTCAGGAGCCAACCACTTTGTTGAAGAACTGTCAGGGAGAAAACAACGTTTTGCAACACTTGTTTCTTTACCTCGCTGTACTCAGGAGAGCGTCCCAGTACAGAATAAAAATGACTCTTACTATTGAAGGAAAACCATCATACCGCCATCCCTCCGGTGAATTGGCAACGACAATCCTGAATAGCAAACCCAGGTAAGCCTAATGCGGAAGAAACCATTCTTAGACCCTCATTTTCTTTTTACAGATAGGATATCCCTGCCCTGAGAGATTCCATCTTGTAGTTCAACTTCTTAAGTAGAATTTTTTTTGGGATTGTTCTGACCGAGTCGTCTGGCCTCAGAAGCACGAAAAAGCTTGAATAACAGCTTTTTTTTTTTTTTGTGTGACCGGGACAGCAGGACAATGACCTGATCCTGACCCAACTCCTGTATGGTGTCGCATACTACCTCCCCGTCCAGAGGAGAAACGGGAAGGTCTATTTGAAAAATCAGTGAGGGGAATCGTCTGGAAACTCCAGTATGTCCCCCTAGGGACTCTATTCTTAAACTCACTGGTCCATGTCCGTTCCAGGACTGACTGAAGAGTATTAGACGTGGTCCCACCGGTGTGGGCTCACGCAAGATAGACCCAGCGACATGCTGTGGATGTGGTAGAAACAGAGGATGATTTCTGCTTCTGCGAACCTGAAAAGGCTGCTGACCTCTTACCTTTTCACCTTCCTCTACCTGCAAAGAAAGGGAAAACCGTATCCATTTGGTCGAAATGACTGCATCCTACAATAATGCGTCACCAACCGATGTGAGGGAACGTAGGTCAAGAAGGTAGACTTACCAGTGGTATCTGCCGAGATCAATATAACAGAGCCATCCCCAAACCAGGGGGTATATTTACAAAGATTCGTGTTTTTGCCGTTTTGAAGGGTGTTTGATCTCGAATGGTATCGGGTGCATTTTACTGCAACTTTTTGAATCCTGATACGGTCATTCACTAAGCTGCCAATTTTTCCCAATTCGTATTTTCCGATGTCGATGTGATTCGTAATGTCAGGCAGTGTTTTACGGGAGTGATGAGTAAAACACTGACAAAACACAAGGAATCCCGGCCGAATCTGTGAGATCCGTGCAGGGCTTCATTGTGTACCTTAAAAAGGTGTTTAAAGTGTTTTAAAATCTGAAAAAAATTGCGTGGGGTCCCCCCTCCTAAGCATAACCAGCCTCGGGCTCTTTGAGCCGGTCCTGGTTGAAAAAATATGGGGAAAAAAATGACAGGGGTTCCCCCATATTTGATCAACCAGCACCGGGCTCTGCGCCTGGTCCTGGTTCCAAAAATACGGGGAATAAAAAGCGTAGGGATCCCCCGTATTTTTAAAACCAGCACCGGGCTCCACTAGCCAGGTACATAATGCCACAGCCGGGGGACACTTTTATAGTGGTCCCTGCGGCCCTGGCATTACATACCCAACTAGTCATAGTCACCCCTGGCCGGGGTACCCTGGAGGAGTGGGAACCCCTTAAATCAAGGGGTCCCCCCCTCCAGCCACCCAAGAGCCAGGGGTGAAGCCCGAGGCTGTCCCCCCCATCCAAGGGCGGCGGATGGGGGGCTGATAGCCAAGTGTAAAAAATGTGAATATTGTTTTTAGTAGCAGTACTACAAGTCCCAGCAAGCCTCCCCCGCAAGCTGATATTTGGAGAACCACAAGTACCAGCATGCGGTGGAAAACCTGGGCCGCTGGTACCTGTAGTACTACTACTAAAAAAATACCCAAAAAAAAACAGGACACACACACCGTGAAAGTATAAGTTTATTACATACATGCACACCTCCATACATACATACTTACCTATGTTCCCACGAGGCTCGGTCCTCTTTTCCCTGTAGAATCCTTGGGGGACCTGTGAAAAAAATTATACTCACATAATCCAGTGTAGATTCTGTCCTTTGTATAATCCATGTACTTGGCAAAACAAAAAAACGGAAACCCGACCACGCACTGAAAGGGGTCCCATGTTTACACATGGGACCCCTTTCCCCGACTGCCAGGACCCCCCCTGACTCCTGTCAAAGAGGGTCCCTTCAGCCAATCAGGGAGTGCCACGTCGTGGCACTCTCCTGATTGGCTGTGTGCTCCTGTAGTGTCTGTGAGGCAGCACACAGCAGAGATACAATGTAGCGCCTATGCGCTCCATTGTATCCAATGGTGGGAACTTTGCGGTCAGCGGTGAGGTTACTTTCGGTCAACCGCTGACCGCAAAGTTCCCACCATTTGATACAATGGAGCGCATAGGTGCTACATTGTATCTCTGCCGTGTGCTGCCTCGTGTGAACATAGGTAAGTATGTATGTATTAAGGTGTGCATGTATGTAATAAACTTATACTTTCACGGTGTGTGTGTTCTGTTTTTTTGGGGGTATTTTTTTAGTAGTAGTACTACAGGTACGAGCGGCCCAGGTTTTCCACCGCATGCTGGTACTTGTGGTTCTCCAAGTACCAGCTTGCAGGGGGAGGCTTGCTGGGACTTGTAGTACTGCTACTAAAAACAATATTCACATTTTTTACACTTGGCTATCAGCCCCCCATCCGCCGCCCTTGGATGGGGGGGACAGCCTCGGGCTTCACCCCTGGCTCTTGGGTGGCTGGAGGGGGGACCCCTTGATTTAAGAGGTTCCCACTCCTCCAGGGTACCCCAGCCAGGGGTGACTAGTTGGGTATGTAATGCCAGGGCCGCAGGGACCACTATAAAAGTGTCCCCCGGCTGTGGCATTATGTACCTGGCTAGTGGAGCCCGGTGCTGGTTTTAAAAATACGGGGGACCCCTACGCTTTTTGTCCCCCGTATTTTTGGAACCAGGACCAGGCGCAGAGCCCGGTGCTGGTTGATCAAATATGGGGGAACCCCTGTCATTTTTTTCCCCATACTTTTTTCAACCAGGACCGGCTCAAAGAGCCCGAGGCTGGTTGTGCTTAGGAGGGGGGACCCCACGCAATTTTTTTTTCACTTTTGACACTAAACACACCCTTTCCCATAGATAACCATGCACAGATCTCACTGATCCATGTATGGTTATCCAAACTCGACTGGAAAAAGCAGGTCTATTTTTTTTTTCCTGCTTTTTTTAATGATTCGAAAAAAAATAGACCCGCACTTGAGCACTCAGAGACTAACACCCAAATACGAATGAATAGTGAATACCCGTATTGTATGAAATAACAGCCGCGTTTGACCGATGGTCTATTCATTCGTATTTCAGAACTTTGCCAATCAAACCATTACAAATAGACCAGACACTGCCGAGTTTTCTGCTTAGTGAATTCCCGGATTGGGACTTAGAAAAAAAAACACAAATCGGCAAAACTCTGATTTTTAGTAAATACTGGCCCAGGTTTCACCTTCATAGGGAAGATACTCCAGTACTTCTCAGAGTCAGTCTCAGCATTCCATTGGTGAATCCACAACGTCTTCCTAGGCGAGACCGCCATGGAAGTGGCCCACGAACCCAAGAGTCCTATATCCCTTGTAGTCGCACGGCAGTATGCTGCAATGATATAGACATGACTCAACTTCAGGAGTACCCTGCATACAACTACTCCCCCATGCGCATGTAATGCTAGTATAATCAACGTACATGTGGACACATAATTATAGTATTACATATCTTCCTGCATACGATCCTTTGTGACAAAGCCCTGTGCAGAACAGGGGTGACTCTTACTTTATTCTATCCATGAGAAGGAATAACTTTTACCTCAGCATTCATTATAAATATTTATATATACACATAAATATACCTTCAAATGCACCTATACACACATATATTCATATATATATATATATATATATATATATATCTAATACGTATACATATATCCTTTTGTCAGGAACAGCAGGGTCCCTAGTGACGTTAATACGTTCCAATGTGTATGAACAGGTACTGAATGCCGATTTTGTGGATCTGATCATGAAACATTATGGTCGACATAAGAAACACTATTCGAGTCGATCTCAGGGAGTAGTAACTGGGCAAAATTATTTTTTTGCGATCCCGAGGGGCCTGAGAGAAATCAATTCTATGAATAGGACTCCCTCCATAAATATTATCACATCTGTGATCGATCCACAGACCTATGTAACTTTGGGATCCGGTCTGAAGATCGACAGTGTCTAGGTCGACAATGTTTAGGTCGACCACTATAGGTCGACAGTCACTAGGTCGACATGGATGGAAGGTCGACAGGGTTTCTAGGTCGACATGTGCTAGGTCGACCAGTCTAAAGGTCGACATGAGTTTTTCACATTTTTTTGGGGGGGATTTTTTCATACTTAACGATCCACGTGGACTACGATTGGAACGGTAAAGTGTGGCGAGCGAAGCGGTAGCGGAGCGAAGGCACCATGCCCGAAGCATGGCGAGCGAAGCGAGCCATGCGAAGGGACGTGGTGCACTAATTTGGGATCCCGGTCACTCTATGAAGAAATCGACACAAAAAAAAAATTTCCTCATGTCGACCTTTAGACCTGTCGACCTAGCACATATCGACCTAGAAACCCTGTCGACCTTCCATCCATGTCGACCTAGTGACTGTCGACCTATAGTGGTCGACCTAAACATTGTCAACCTAGATACTGTCGATAAAACGAACCACACCCTGTAACTTTACCATACCTACATATACATATAGGTATAGCTCTTTCTGATATGCATCACATTAACATGTCAATTTTCACCCAGTCAGATATTGTTGGTGCCGACAGGGTCACCCCCCACGTCTGTGTCTCCCATATAGTTTTCTCTTGGGAAAAGTATACCTCTACTGACATGTTGACATTGATTAACATGTACCAAGTACTATTAGGAGTCAACAGCGCCGACATAGTCATTCCCTTTGTGGCAGAGCACTCAGCCTCAGATATGCCGACACCCGTGTACCAAACACCCACCGACATTACACTGGCTATAAGGGATAGACCCCAGTACATTCTGTCATGGAAACACATAAGGAGTTTATCAGCTCATATACACCGCGTTCATGATATAGTGCTTTTATTTTTAACTAATATTGCACCAAACAACTGTGGCCCCCTCGTTTTTCACTCTGATCTATACAGTAGTGTTTTGGAAGGACCAGCGTCTCTGTGAGGAGAAAATGGCGCTGCTTAGAGCTGTAAGGGCTAAGCCACGCCCCTTATTGGTGCGCTTCAGTCCTGCTTATTATTACATTTTTATACTGGCGGGGGCTGTAATTAGTGCCTAGGCACTTTTTACACTTCTGCCAGTCGCTATTTGAGGATTTATGCTGCCCAGGGCGCCCCCCCCCCCCGCACCCTGCACCCTTCAGTGCCGTTCTGTATGTGGGAGCATGGTGCGCAGCGCGGCCGCTGCGTGGTACCTCAACAGCCGTCTTCTGTCGTCACTGAAGTCTTCTGATCTTCTTTTACTCACCCGTCTTCTTTCTTCTGGCTCAGCAAGGGGGGTGACGGCGCAGCTTCGGGAACGAGCAGCTAGGCGTACCAAGTGATCGGACCCTCTGGAGCTAATGGTGTCCAGTAGCCTAAGAAGCAGAGCCTTTGAACTCACAGAAGTAGGTCTGCTTCTCTCCCCCCAGTCCCACGATGCAGGGAGCCTGTTGCCAGCAGGTCTCCCTGAAAATAATAAACCTAACATAAAGTCTTTTCAGAGAAACTCAGTAGAGCTCCCTTGTGTGTGACCAGTCTCACTGGGCACAGAATCTAAACTGGAGTCTGGAGGAGGGGCATAGAGGAAGGAGCCAGTTCACACCCATTCAAAGTCTTAAAGTGTGCCCATGTCGCCTGCGGATCCCATCTTTACCCCCATTGGTTCTTGAAGCTTCCCCAGCATCCTCTAGGACGTATGAGAAAAAGAAATCATAGATACATACATTTAAATGGTATCATCATTGCCATTCCCCTGTATTGGTTATAAGGCATAATGATCCCTATGGCTACATACATTTTAAAGGTTTCTTGTGGCCACTTACAGTATACGGAACCTCTTGTAAAACACAATACACAAACAAATCCTGCAAAATATAACTGTCTTTTCTTCAACAAGTAGATCTTACTAACTTTGGGGCTCATTCACATTTGGATGTAAGTCATTGTTATGACACACCTCTCAGATGTAGCACTACACGTCCGCGCTGATAGGTGTTACTTTCACATCTCCCTGAAATGCTTTTTCAAAAGTAGGCAAGTGTGCTTTAAAATTGCAAATGAAGGTGATGATGCGATCTGTGCTGAATAATGTCATCGTAGCCAAGACCCCCCCACCCCACCCCACCCCCCACTGTGCGATGCCTGTAATTGTATAGCAGGGGGCGTGGCCATGATGACATCATAATGAAAACTACAGATAAAGGATGGTTTGAGATAAAGTGGACGGAGATAAACCAGTTAACCAGCTCCTAACTGTCATTTTTTAAACACAGCCTGTAACATGGCAGTTAGGAGCTGATTGGCTGGTACTTTTTCTCCATCCACTTTTTCTCCATCCAATGCTTCGTAAATAGACCCCATAGAGATTCATCTGTTCTTTAATCACACATATTTTTTAAATATGCCTCATATGAGCGTTAACTTTTTCTGAAGTTTGTGAATTGATAACAGCCACAATGTTCCGCCATACCCATCTATGTGCTAGATTTCAAGATACATGAAACGCAAAATACAGATGCAGAAATCTAGGTGTAATGCTTTCATTGCCCATTGAGACTTGTATAAATGGTGAACCTTGATGTGATAAGCAGGCTGCTCTTATAATAATAATAATTATCTCCTATATAATAGCCCAGATCTGTGACTTTGTGATTCATTTGCTAACGCTGGGCGGAGTCACAACACTGGGCGGAGTTAGTCAAATGAGTCACAGATCTGGCCAAATCTACAGGAGACTAGGAGCAGAAACAGATAGTATGGGCATGGCACAGGCAGGGGTGCATACCTCCCAGCTTTCTGCAGGAGCTTTCTTCAGACAGAAGGAGGGACATACACTTGGCGAAAAGGGGGCGTGGCTTCACGGGAGGGTCCCCGTTTTCGTCAGTGAGGGGGCAGGCGCAGCGCTCTGTGAGCTGCTGGCATGCCCCCAGGGGCTGATTATGAGTCCGGGGGGCCCAGGGCACTTGAGACAGGGGAGCCCTATCTCATTGCTGTGCCTGCTGTTGGGTTGGGGGCGTGGCCTAATCGCGGGACGCGCAGCCACGCCCCCCTTATGCAAATTCCGATTTTCATTTTTATTTTTTTAATGGGATTTTGGCCCCTCAGCTAGGGCTAAATCCAGAGGAGGTGGTCGCTCCCCCCTACACACCCGCACAGGCAGAAGAAAGCAGGGAGACTGCTGCCTCCCTGTAACACCACAGACCTGCCAACACGCAGCAGCGTGTGCTGACTGTAGCACAATGCTGCCGTTGTTGCTGGCAGGACGGGGGAGCTTCTGAGCTGGGACAGAGCTACTCGAGCCAGGGGGCCCCCTAAAACTGTGGGGCCAACGGTACGTACCCCCTGCCCCCCCCCCCTTAATCCGGCTCTGCTGCTGGAACCCCCCCTTAATCCATACCCCCTGATGCCCCCTCTCCCTCTGTCTCCACTATTCACCGCTGCTTTGCTAAGCAGAACAGCGAGTACAGGAGCTTTCCAACTGCCCCCCCCCCCCACCACGGGACACTGTGACCCGCGGGTGGGACAGCGGGACAGACCCCAAAAAATGGGACTGTCCCGCGAAAATCGGGACATTTGGGAGGTATGGGGGTGTGTGAGGGGTATGTCATACAGACAGACGGGCACCGGCTCACTGTGTGCTTGACCCCCCACATCGGCATACTCAGCAGGGTCTCTCTGGCGCGGAGGCGCGTCACTTTCTGGCACACTCCACGCTTCTTAGCTGCAGTTTTGTGGGGCACCTGCCGCTGTGCAGGTTCCGTACTGCCTCTGTTATCTCCTGCCCCGGCAACCCCACCGCTAGCTGCAGCGCTGCCACCCGCAGTGAGGTGCGCCCAGCTCATTCACACACTTTAGCTGGCGGGTAGCGCTGCAGAAATCCGATCTGCTTGCAGGCTCCGACCCACTCCTCCCTCCAGCCGCAGCGTCTCCTGGGAGCTAACCAGTCACTCCCAGTCTCCCCTTACCACAGTGCCCGGCAGCCGCGAGGTCCGCGCCACGTGCATGCTATGACCCCCTCCTCCCTCCAGCCGCATCATCTCCTGGGGGCTAACCAGTCATTTCCAGTCTCACCTTACCACAGTGCCCGGCAGCTGCGCGAGGTCTGCGGTGTGTGACTGAGGAGGGGGGGAGGGATGCGGACGGGCAGAGGAAGCAGGACTCCAGCCTGAGAGAGTCAGCCATGCCAAGTCTCCAGCCGCAGCAGATCCCAACAGGTTGGAGTGGAACAGCAGCAGCCAGCAGCAGTGACTCCGGTAAGACACATCTGTCTGTCACCACTGTTTTGTCCCTAATACCAATCTCTCCCGTGCCCTGTGTTCTGTCATGTCCCTGTCACCCTTATCCTGGCCCTTTCACCCTTATCCTGGCCCTTTCACCCTTATCCTGGCCCTGTCACCCTTATGCTGGCCCTGTTACCCCTAACCTGGCCCTGTCACCCCTGTGCTTGCCCTGTCAACCCTATACTGGCCCCGTCACCCCTGTCCTGGTCCTGCCGCCCCTACCCTGGCCCTGTCACCCCTATCCTGTCCCTGTCATTTCTGTCCTGGCCCCGTCGCCCCTGTCCTGGCCCCGTCACCCCTGTCCTGGCACCGTCACCCCTGTCCTGGCCCCGTCAACCCTGTTCTGACCCTGTCACCCCTGTCCTGGCCCTGTTACTGCATACCCTCCAACTACCTTTTATGGCATGTACAGTACCCGCAGCGCCTCCAGACCTCTCCCCAATGCACCACACCTCCGCACCTTCCCCTCCACCACATGCGGCACTCCACCCCTCCCCCACATGCTGTGCCTCCAGACCCCCTACACCACCCGCGGCTCTCACTCCTCCACCCCTTCACCACCCACAGCACCTCCAGGCCCCCTCCACCATTCACCCCCCTTATATGTCTCCCCCCACACCTGCCCCCCTCCACCCGCAGCATCTGCAGACACCCTCCTCCATCCGCGGTCCCCCCCTCACCCACCCCTCCCCTACCAATGGCACCCCCGCACCTGCCCTTCCACCACCTGCAGCACCTCCGGACCTCCTTTCCCATCCGCCGCACCACCCGTACCTGCCCCTACCCTACCCATGGTGCCTGCGGTCCCCTACCCCACCCCCGGCACTCTCGTCCCTTCCCATCCCACAGCACCTCCGGAACCCTTCACCCATCCACAACATCCCCACACCTGCCTATCTCCCACCCGTGGCACCCCTGCCCCTCCCCCACCTGCAGTGCCTCCGGACCCCTCCCCCATCTGCATCCCCCACTCCTCTGCCCCTCCCCCACCCGCAGCACCTCCCGAACCTTCCGCATCCGGGCCCCACCCGCACTTCTGCCAGCCCTCCACCCGCAGCATCTACAGACACCATCCGCAGTCCCCCCGGCACCCGCTACATTCTGTACATCGTGCCCTGCAGGTGCTGTTCATGCCGTCGCAAGGGGCTGCGCCTCCTTCACCATCGCACGCCCTTTCATTGTGCAATATTTAACCACTAACAAAGGAATGCAGGTAATACTCCATATAATACAAATATTAAACCCCAGAAAGGCATGCAAGGGTTAAGGGGGCGTAGCCCCTTGCGACGGTGTGAAGAGCGCCCGTAGGGCGCGATGAAGCACCTAGTTATTATTATTTGTTGTTGTTTTGTTACAATGTGCCGCAGTACTGTGGTCAGTCTGCTGTTATAACCTGCAGGTGTCGCTGTTGGCACTTTTGCGCATACACAGGGTGTGTTTTGGGACTAAGAGCTTTCCACTGATAGCAACAAGCTATAGGTGGGAGTTAGCACCAGATCTAATACCTATAATCAAAATAATGGTGGCTTTTATAGTGAGAACAAATTACAGTGTACAATTATGGGGGTCATTCCGAGTTGTTCGCTCGTTGCCGATTTTCGCAACGGAGCGATTAAGGCAAAAATGCGCATGCGCATGGTTCGCAGTGCGCATGCGGTTAGTATTTTAACACAAAACTTAGTAGATTTACTCGCCCGAACGAAGAATTTTCATCGTTGAAGTGATCGTGGTGTGATTGACAGGAAGTGGGTGTTTCTGGGCGGAAACTGGCCGTTTTCTGGGAGTGTGCGGAAAAACGCAGCCGTGCCAGGGAAAAACGCGGGAGTGTCTGGAGAAACGGGGGAGTGGCTGGCCGAACGCTGGGCGTGTGTGACGTCAAACCAGGAACGAAACTGACTGAACTGATCGCTATTTGTGAGTAAGTCTCGAGCTACTCAAACTGCTAAGAAATTTATTTTCGCAATTCTGCTAATCTTTCATTCGCAATTCTGCTAAACTAAGATACACTCCCAGAGGGCGGCGGCTTAGCGTGTGCAATGCTGCTAAAAGCAGCTAGCGAGCGAACAACTCGGAATCACCCCCTATGTTGTCACGTTTTCTTTTGATTGTAAAATGCAGAATGATATTGGTGCCCATCAAAATCTGGGAATCAGACCATTAATTCTTTCAATTACGGGAGGATGCTGCCAAAGGGATCACTGAGTGCCAATAGCCATGATGTTCTCTTCTTCAAATGTAGTGATTGGGTGCTGGGATAGCATGTCTGGCCCAGTAGTGTATCTTGCTACGGGCAACTGGGATTTTTGCTCGGAGCGCCGCCTTCTGGAGGGCGCCAGCGCCATCCAGAGGGCGAGGCGCCATGGCAAGATCCGCTACTGTTTGTCAGTGCCCCCTGGTGCTGTGACGGAAACTAGACGGGTAGACGCTACCCGTCTAGTTTCCCTTCGTGTAGAAGACCTTTGCTGTCCCATAGATCCGAGGAGCGGCGCGGCGGAGGTCAGCAGCGGTCGGGAATCAGGAGCGGGGATAGTAAGTATTAATTTCTCTAACATCCAAGAGGATGTTGGGGACTCCGTAAGGACCATGGGATAGACGGGCTTCGCAGGAGACATGGGCACTTTAAGAAAGAACTTTAGGTATGGGTGTGCACTGGCTCCTCCCTCTATGCCCCTCCTCCAGACCTCAGTTTACTACTGTGCCCAGTACAGGGAGCTCTCCTGAGTTTCCTGAAAAGAAAGTATATTTGTTAGGTTTTTTATTTTCAGGGAGCCTGCTGGCAACAGACTCCCTGCATCGAGGGACTGAGGGGAGAGAAACAGACCTACTTTAATGTTAGGCTCCGTTTCTGTCAAAGAGACATTGGTCTACTGGGTTCTAGAGTCAACGCTATGTCGATTTCTGCTAGACGAGTCCTATGGACCCGGCAATGGACAGGTGATGCCGACTCAAAGAGGCATATGGAGGTTTTACCTTACAGGGGTAAGGAATTGTTTGGGGAAGGTCTCTCGGACCTGGTCTCCACAGCTACAGCTGGTAAATCAAATTTTTTGCCTTATATTCCCTCACAACCTAAGAAAGCGCCGCATTATCAAATGCAGTCCTTTCGGTCACAGAGAAACAAGAGAGTACGAGGTGCGTCCTTTCTTGCCAGAGGTAAGGGCAGAGGAAAAAAAGCCGCACAACACAGCTAGTTCCCAGGAACAGAAGTCCTCCCCGGCCTCTACAAAATCCACCGCATGACGCTGGGGCTCCGCTAAGGGAGTCCGCCCCAGTGGGGGCACGTCTTCGAATTTTCAGCCACATCTGGGTTCACTCACAGGTGGATCCCTAGGCAATAGAAATTGTTTCTCAGGGTTACAAGCTGGAATTCGAAGAGGTGCCTCCTCGCCGGTTTTTCAAATCGGCCCTACCGGCTTCTCCCCCAGAAAGGGAGATAGTGTTAATTAAATGCAATTCACAAATTGTATCTTCAGCAGGTGGTGGTCAAGGTTCCCCTACTTCAACAAGGGAGGGGATATTACTCAACCCTGTTTGTAGTCCCGAAACGAGACGGTTCGGTCAGACCCATTTTAAATTTAAAATCCCTGAACCTATACTTGAAAAGCTTCAAGTTCAAAATGGAATCGCTCAGAGCGGTTATCGCCAGCCTGGAAGGGGGGGATTTTATGGTATCTCTGGACATAAAGGATGCTTACCTTCATGTTCCCATATATCCACCTCATCAGGTGTACCTGAGATTTGCGGTACAGGATTGTCATTACCAATTTCAGACGTTGCCGTTTGGGCTTTCCACAGCCCCAAGGATTTTCACCAAGGTAATGGCGGAAATGATGGTGCTCCTGCACAAGCAGGGTGTCACAATTATCCCGTACTTGGACGATCTCCTCATAGAAGCGAGATCAAGAGAGCAGTTACTGAACAGCGTGTCACTTTCACTGAAGGTGTTACAGCAACACGGCTGGATTCTCAATATCCCGAAGTCGCAGTTGGTTCCTACGACTCGTCTGACCTTCTTGGGCATGATTCTGGATATGGACCAGAAAAGGGTTTATCTTCCGATAGAAAAGGCTCAGGAACTCATGACTCTGGTCAGGAACCTATTGAAGCCAAAACAGGTGTCAGTGCATCACTGCACTCGAGTCCTGGGAAAGATGGTGGCATCTTACGAGGCCATTCCCTTCGGCAGGTTCCATGCGAGGACCTTCCAATGGGACCTACTGGACAAGTGGTCCGGGTCACATCTACAAATTCATCAGATGATCACCCTGTCCCCCAGGGCCAGGGTATCTCTCCTGTGGTGGCTGCAGAGTGCTCACCTTCTAGAGAGCCGCAGGTTCGGCATTCAGGACTGGGTTCTGGTGACCACGGACGCGAGCCTCCGAGGTTGGGGAGCCGTCACACAGGAAAGAAACTTCCAAGGTCTTTGATCAAGTCAAGAGACTTGTCTTCACATCAACGTCCTGGAGCTGAGGGCCATATACAACGCCCTTCGTCAAGCGGAGACCTTGCTTCGCGACCTACCAGTTCTGATCCAGTCAGACAACATCACCGCAGTGGCTCATGTAAACCGCCAAGGCAGCACAAGGAGCAGAGTAGCAATGGCGGAAGCCACCAGGATTCTTCGCTGGGCGGAAAATCATGTAAGCGCACTGTCAGCAGTGTTCATTCCGGGAGTGGACAACTGGGAAGCAGACTTCCTCAGCAGGCACGACCTGCATCCAGGAGAGTGGGGACTTCATCAGGAAGTCTTCGCACAGATTGCAAGTCAGTGGGGACTGCCCCAGATAGACATGATGGCGTCCCGCCTCAACAAAAAGCTGCAGAGGTATTGCGCCAGGTCAAGAGACCCTCAGGTGGTAGCTGTGGACGCCCTAGTGACACCGTGGGTGTTCCAGTTGGTCTATGTGTTTCCTCCTCTTCCTCTCATCCCCAGGGTGTTGAGAATAATAAGAAAAAGAGGAGTGGAGACAATTCTCATTGTCCCAGATTGGCCACGAAGGGCCTGGTATCCGGATTTGCAGGAAATGCTCACAGAAGATCCGTGGCCCCTTCCTCTCAGGGAGGACCTGTTGCAACAGGGGCCCTGTCTGTTCCAAGACTTACCGCGGCTGCGTTTGACGGCATTGCGGTTGAACGCCGGATCCTAGCGGAAAAGGGCATTCCGGATGAGGTCATTCTTACTCTGATAAAGGCTAGGAAGGACGTGACAGCTAAACATTATCACCGTATATGGCGAAAGTATGTTTCTTGGTGTGAGGCCAGGAATGCTCCTACGGAAGAATTCCATCTGGGCCGTTTCCTTCACTTCCTACAAACTGGAGTGAATTTGGCCTAAAATTAGGCTCCATTAAGGTTCAGATTTCGTCCCTATCCATTTTCTTTCTGAAGGAATTAGCTTCTCTCCCAGAAGTACAGACTTTTGTGAAGGGAGTGCTGCATATTCAGCCTCCTTTTGTACCTCCGGTGGCGCCTTCGGACCTTAACGTGGTGTTGAGTTTCCTTAAGTCGCACTGGTTTGAACCACTTAAAACGGTGGAGTTAAAATATCTCACTTGGAAGGTGGTCATGTTGTTAGCCTTGGCTTTGGCTAGGCGAGTGTCGGAATTGGCGGCTTTGTCCCATAAAGGCCCCTATCTGGTTTTCCATATGGATAGAGCGGAATTGCGTACCCGTCCTCAATTCTTGCCTAAGGTGGTGTCATCTTTTCATATGAACCAACCTATTGTGGTGCCTGTGGCTACGTGAGACTTGGAGGATTCCGAGTCCCTTGATGTGGTCAGGGCTTTGAAAATTTACGTGGCCAGAAAGGGTCAGAAAAACAGAAGCACTGTTTGTCCTGTATGCGGCCAACAAGGTTGGCGCTCCTGCTTCAAAGCAGACTATTGCTCGCTGGATCTGTAACACGATTCAGTAGGCTCATTCTACGGCTGGATTACCGGTACCAAAATCGGTCAAGGCCCATTCCACTAGGAAGGTGGGCTCTTCTTGGGCGGCTGCCCGAGGGGTCTCGGCACTACAGCTGTGCCGAGCTGCTACTTGGTCGGGTTCAAACACCTTTGCAAAATTCTATAAGTTTGATACCCTGGCTGAGGAGGACCTCCTGTTTGCTCAATCGGTGCTGCAGAGTCATCCGCACTCTCCCGCCCGTTTGGGAGCTTTGGTATAATCCCCATGGTCCTTACGGAGTCCCCAGCATCCTCTAGGACGTTAGAGAAAATAAGATTTTAAACCTACCGGTAAATCTTTTTCTCGTAGTCCGTAGAAGATGCTGGGCGCCCGTCCCAAGTGCGGACTACTTCTGCAAGACTTGTATATAGTTTTGCTTACATAAGGGTTATGTTATAGTTTTCATCGGTCTCGGACTGATGTTATGTTGTTTTCATACTGTTAACTGGTTAGTATATCACAAGGTATACGGTGTGAATGGTGTGGGCTGGTATGAATCTTGCCCTTGGATTAACAAAGATCCTTTCCTCGTACTGTCCGTCTCCTCTGGGCACAGTTTCTCTAACTGAGGTCTGGAGGAGGGGCATAGAGGGAGGAGCCAGTGTACACCCATACCTAAAGTTCTTTCTTAAAGTGCCCATGTCTCCTGCGGAGCCCGTCTATCCCATGGTCCTTACGGAGTCCCCAGCATCCTCTACGGACTACAAGAAAAAGATTTACCGGTAGGTATAAAAAGGTAGGTATAAAATCTTTGTTTTGGGGTTTTTTGTATTTTTTTTTTAAGCGGCGCTAATGGGGGCACAACTCTCCAGGGGGCACAAATGGGGGCACAACTCTACAGGGGGCACAACTCTACAGGGGGCACAAATGGGGGCACAACTCTACAGGGGGCACAAATGTTGGCACAACTCTACAGGGGGCGTAACTGACCACGCCCTTGTATGAAGCCACGCCCCTATTTTTGCCCAGGGCGCCACAAGGGCTAGAACCGGCCCTGGTCTGGCCCCTGGTTGCAGGACAACGCTGAAATTATGGTGGAGTCCACATAGAGGCAGGAGACCACTGTTCAGCATACTGAAGCCGGAATAACAGCAGCGGAATGCCGGCGGAGGTACGAACACAACAAGCCCTTTACAGGCTTGCTGCGGTTGCCACTGCGGTCACCACAGGTTCTATTCCCACTCTATGGGTGTTGTGTAGGGGGGAGTTAATGTAACCGGCGGTCTACTGACCACTACTATCTGCTTTCCAGTCCCTCATGTGAAAGTGTGAAGGCGCCGTCTTATAAGTGCCACAGCTGCATAAAGTACAACAAGCGGGTCTCTATCAGAAACATACTTCCTGGTAACCTAGGTAGAACCATATGGTGGGCATGCCTAATTTAATGCATCAGCCAACTGCACAAGCTGAATACCGGAGTCTTCAGGCAGCGATGGTACCGCCCTCTTAACTTGCAACCTAGTTACGGCCAAACCTATGTGAATGGCGCGATCATGCAGTAGCTATCTAGGGGCTTCTCATTGGCCTTCCCACTCAGTCACTCTTCCACCCCAAAAAAGTCTAATGTTGTCAAATAAAATGACAGCAAACTCTTGGAAGGACCTGGCTCACCGGCCACGTTGCACCGAAGGAATCGACCTTTTCTGTGTACCTTTCGTCCCATCTTAGGTTGTATCTGAGCATTTGGTCCATTCAGCAATCAGCGATACCTGTTATAAGAGATGGCATTGATACTCAGACACACACACACACACACACACACACACACACACACACACACACACACACACACACACACACGTGGTAACTCAGACTGAGCCTCACATTTTATATAACGCTTCATAATAATAATTATTTTGTCTTTTTTTTTTTACTATTTGGGTGAAGGCTGTGCTGGAAAAGTTAATAGACAGGAGATATTTATGGCTGTAATCTTTTTCAAGGATGTTATCTTTTTACGCAACATTACTACATTAGCATAGGTCCTGAGAACGTCACTAACAGTGAGAAAGTAAAAATGAGTTCTGCTGAAAGTTCCCTTGTCAGACTGAAGTGGGAAACTATATATCTAGTGTTCTCTTATCTCAGTCTAAGCACATTGCAAGTGCTATTTGCACATTGCAGGCTGATGCTTTTCTAACATTATCTGGAGTGGAATTAGTCAGGGAAAGGTCAATAATCTCATCACTGAGAGCACAATATAATGTTGTTTTTCAGGTCTTTAGAATGTATGCAAACATAGGCAAACACACTGTACATTTATAGGACTTATAGTGCTGCGTTTATATGGCCATTTAGATTTCTCATTGAAGTGTTGTGTTTCCTTTTACAGGAAAGCACAATGGAGACCTTGTTTCAATAATACACCCTATTTGACGAAGAAAAAAAATGGTTGATTTCCTTACAAATTATTATAAAGGAGGACGACTATAAAGGAGAGACACTGTTAGAATATGGTAGTGTTTAGTTACCCTTCGTGGAGAGGACCTTTCCCATAAGCCCCTGGGTTCATGTCACAAACTATTTGGTATAGTAACCTGTGGCGAGCAAAGCGGAACGGAGCGAGTCACCGAGCCCAAAGCGCGGTGAGCGTCCAATGGTGCATAGATAAAACAAAATAACCTCAAACTAACGGAGAATGGATAAAATATTTAGGTGCTGTAAGGGCAGAAGTTATCTACTGCTCTCTCGTGCTGTCACGTCCTGGTCCTGATCACGAAGGGAACATAGACACAACCGTTAGAATATACTATAACATTGATGGCTGTTGTCTTTCTTTTCTTTTTTTTTCTTTTTTATTACGTGTCTTTTCATTTTCAGTCTTAGGGGTAAATTTACTAGCTCGTCAATTTGCAAAGCTGACGATTATTGCCAGTTTTGACTGTTGGATTTAAAACGGCAACCCTAATAATTGCTAGACCAGGATTGTTTAGCAATTATTTTTGTTATCGCTTTCCGCTTTAAATCCAGCCAGGTCTGCACAGCGGTAGGGGCGGAGCGGAGGCATGGCGCATTACTGGGGGCGGCCCGGTTGTGACAATGTAGAGGAGCCAGTAAGGGGGTGTGGAGGCCGCAATTGCATCATGGTGGCCACACCTCCACTATACAATGCCAAGATTACTGGCAGTGTACTGAGGGGGGGGGGGAGGGGGAGTATGGCTGCAATCAAATCACGTTATCGGCTGCCCAGATTGCCTACTTCACTCAGTAAGTTGATTGGCTGGGTGGCAGGGACTTGGTTACTCTTCCGGGAGTCCGAGACCGCCACCTGATTTTCGGGAGCCTTCCAGGAGAATAGGCAAGTATGCACTGTAGACTCTATACTGTATACTGCCACTTGTCTAGGGATAAACCAGAGGGGGGAGAAACAATGATTTAGCAGTAAGTTGCAATGAAGATTAGTTTTGAGGACAGTGGTGCAAACACATTAGCATGACGGAGCTATTTACTTGCATAGGTGCAAACTTGTACCAACTAGCACATGGAAAGCAATCCACAATTTGCTTTGATTGATCATGTTCAGGGTAGAACATGCTGACTGCTAATACTGACAGTTGTGGCTAGTTGCATTGTGAAAATTGTCACGTATGTTAATATTAAATAACGTACTGTAGATGTTGGAGATAGTTGGCTGTACAGTATGTGGATGGCATCATTGCTATCCACTTGTCAAACAGCAAGTGTTTGTTATATAGGGAGTGCCTCTACAGCCATTGTGCAGTATGGCTACAGACAGTTAAGACACACTTTTGCAGTTCTCCATAGTGTCCATAGTGCTGTGGTGATTTGTACACAGTCCACTCTACACATATAATCCAGAATGGTCACCTGGTGTCCTGCAAACATCACTTGCTGAGATGGGGTAAATATGGGTTGTTCCAGATAGGAGTAGACACTAATGTATACAATAGTACTGATTTTCCAGATCTGCTGTATTTGATATAACATACATTTCCATATCCCCCTGAGACACTGATCACTACTCATCCTAGCTGAGGTATGGATAGAGGACCATTTCGCTCTTTGGCCATTGAAACACCCATTATGGAGCACATCACCATATTCAGTATCTGTTCCTCAACTCTTGGGGAATTCTTGTTCTCTGCTCTGGTCAAACGGGTGTGGTTCATAGGATCGACCCCACTTAGGTCGACAGTGTCTCGGTCGACCACTATTGGTCGACAGTAACTAAGTTGACACCCAAAATAGGTCGACGCAAGCATTAGGACGACATGTGCAAGGTCAACATGACAAAAGGTCGACATGACGAGGTTTTTACATTATTTTTGTGTTGTTTTCTTCGTAGAGTGACCGGGAACCCCAATTAGTGCAATATGTCCCCTCACATGGCTTGCTTCGCTCGCCATGGTTACCGTTCCCAATTGTAGTCCACGTGGATCCTAAATTGTGAAAAAGTTCAAAAAACGAAAATAAATTAGAAAAACCCATGTTGACCTTTTGTCATGTCGACCTAGAACATATATATATATATATATATATATAAAGAGCAAAAATTACAGCACTCAAAACCATAGTACAGAATGAATAGATGGTGCAAGGCAGTAAAATAACATAAAGGCACTCGCTTTTCCAGCTCATTGGAAGAAGCAAAACAAGCCAGCACTCACGGTTTAGATGAGAAAACGAAGAAGATTTATTCCATATCAAGGCGACAAGTGTACATACAGGCTATGACATGACAAATGACATGATTTTAGTTATGTTTAGCAATTTTATTAAAAAATCCAGATCAATCACCAAAACCAAAACATGTGGGGGTGGTTATGCCAAAACCAGAAAACAAAAACAAAATGGAGAGGGCGATTTTGTCAAAACCAAAACACATGGGTCCGTACCAGGGGAGAATTTAGGGGTCAGACCGGCCTTAGGCGCATTATTTGTTGCTCCCCATCACATCATTGCCACCTTCATTTCAGGTCCAGTCCAAATGCCTCCAGACTGCCAAAGGATATTCAACCTCACCCCACTACCACCTCCTGGAACAAATTTTCTGCCCACTGCCCCACCCCCGTCAGTTACAAAATAAAATGATAAAAATTTTATTTTGTAACTGATGTAAATTTAAAATCATAATGACAAACAAAAGAATAACCTGGACTCATCAACCTGGTGTTGCACCCCCAAGCAAGTGCCGCTTCTAGGCACGTGCCGCACGTTCTTAGTGGGAAATCCGCCACTGGTCTGTACTCTAATATAGATATATATAAAGCTGAGCAGTGATAAAAAATGATGTTAAGACATTGGCATGCAATGACAGTTGGTGGAGACTATGACCCCTCCCACCAGTGTCAGTGATGTCCTTCTAGATAGTCCCTGCATAACACACCTACAGTCTACAAACATCTTTATTTTTTCCCATACTTACTCATCACATAGTGCCTCATGATGAAACTGCAAACAATCCTGATAATCACCCAATAACAACCTCACATAATCCGTGTGATGTTAGTGTATCAGAATGCTTAATATTTGTAGACACTCCCTTACTAATATGTGTAAGCCTGAATCTTCAGTGATGGTCCCTGGGACCAGGGGGATGCTGGGAAGTGGGTGGTCCAGTGTGCAGTGTGCCTGGAGTTGGTGATGGAATAAAACAGCACAGCTGTGAACTCACATGTCTCTGTGTCCTTATGACTGGATTTACAAACATATGAACAAAACATGGTGTCAGAAGAAGTTTAACTTGGACTGCTAGTGCTCTCAGAGTGTGAAAGAATCCTGCAGCAGTTTGTAAGGCTGTGATACTCAGTGTCTGCATAAGCCTGCCGTGTGCTCCTCTCTTCAAACAGTGAGTAACCATGGATAAACTGGCTCCTCCAACCGGCATGCTGATGTCTGGTAACTTGTCTGAAAACTGGAAAAGATTTAAGCAAAGGTTTAATATATATATTGCTGCAGGTGGAGCTGATACAGAGGCTGACAAAACTAAGGCATCCATTTTCCTCCATGTGATAGGAGAGGATGTGCTGGACATTTATAATAGTTTTCAGTTTGCTGAGGGGCAGAATATGGTGCTATCTTCTATAATGCAAAAGTTTGAAGATTACTTTGTGCCAAGGAAAAATGTGACATATGAAAGATATAAGTTTTTCACATGTGATCAGAAGTCTGTAGATGGATTTGATCAGTATGTTACAGAGCTGCAGTCACTCAGTAAAACCTGTGAGTTTGGTGATTTAAAGGATTCACTGATTAGAGATCGTATTGTCTGTGGAATACCTGATAATGGACTCAGAGACTGCTGTGAGAGCAAGACCTAACACTAGACAAGGCAGTGACTATGTGTAGAGCTGCAGAAATAACTAGATTTCAAGCCAAAAAGTTACACAAGGAAGTTGATGGTGCTGTCCATGTAGTGCAGAAAACAGAGCCAAGCAAACCTCCATTCTCAAGAATGAAGCAATCTAAGCCACAGTCTAATAAGGAAATGTGTAGTAGATGTGGAAATGCTCACAATCCTAAAATGTGCCCGGCTTATGGTAAAACCTGCATGAAATGTGGTAGATTTAATCACTTTGCCAAATGCTGTAAAATGAAAAGTGAAACAACCAATGTGCATGCTGTTAAACAAACAGAGGAATTCTTTGTGGATTGCATTGAACTTTGCAGTGCAGATAAGAAAGAATGGATTGTCCCTTTAACTGTGAATGAGATTGTCATTCCCTTTAAGCTTGATACTAGCGCGCAGGTGAATTTAATATCGTTTCAAGACTATAAGACTTTTAGAGTAAACCTAAAATTCATCCAGCCAAAGTGAAAGTTACAGGGTACACTGGGGAGGAAATTCCTGTGAAAGGTACATGCTTAGTGACACTGAAATATAAGGGACAACAGTTTAAAACATCTCTACTGATTGTGGATAAAAATGTGCAACCGATTCTAGGATTAAGTTCCTGTGAGAAACTGAGCATGCTAGAGAAAGTTTTTATGGTGACATCACAAGTAGAAGATGACTGCAAATCAATGTTTACAGAATACAGAGACTTGTTTGAAGGTCTAGGTTGTTTGCCTGGAGAGCATAAAATAAATATAGACACGCAAGTTTCTTCAGTGATACACCCCTGTAGAAAAGTGCTGTTTGCGCTGAGAGAAAATCTGAAACAAGAGTTAAATCGCATGGAAGCTTTGGGTGTGATACAGAAAGTTGATGAGCCTACTGAATGGGTAAGCTCCTTAGTAATTGTTGAAAAGAAAAATTGACAACTCAGAATATGTCTAGACCCCAGAGATTTAAACAAAGCTATTAAACGAGAACATTTCAAACTACCAACCAGAGATGAAATCATGTCGCAATTTGCGGGAGCAAAATGGTTCAGTAAATTGGACGCATCTTCAGGATTCTGGCAAATGAAGCTAGATGAGGCCAGCTCAAAGCTTTGTACATTTAATACACCAGGAGGTCGATACAGATTTCTTTGACTACCATATGGAATATTGTCTGCTCCAGAAGTATATCACAAAAAGATACACATGATTTTTGAACATATTCCAGGTGTTGAAACAATGATGGATGACATTATTGTCTGGGGATCTACAAAGGAAGAACATGATTCTAGATTGAGACAAGTAATAGAACTTGTCAAGAAAGTGAATCTAAAGCTAAACAAGGACAAATGTGAATTTGGCGTGAATACACTTACATTTATGGGCGACGTGGTCTCAGATCAAGGTGTAAAACCAGACCCAAGGAAAATATCAGCCATCGTGAACATGGAACGTCCTAACAACAAAGACGACGTCAGAAGATTCCTAGGAATGATTACTTACTTAGGAAAGTTTATTTCTCAACTCTCTGAACGAACAGCCTCTCTTAGATGGTTGTTGGACAAAGATAACGAGTGGATGTGGTCACATGAACAAGAAAAAAGTTGGCAAAACTTGAAACAGATCATTACAGAGCAATCAGTGCTAAAATTCTCTGATCCTGCGAAAAGAATAAGAATTTCAGCAGATGCTTCGCAATTTGGCCTAGGCTCAGTGCTGTTACAAGAACATGAGGATACATGGCAACCAGTAATCTATGCATCAAGAGCACTGACAAGTGCTGAAACAAAGTATGCTCAGATAGAAAAAGAACTTCTAGTGATCACATATGCATGTGAGCGATTTCATCAGTTTGTGTATGGTCAAACATTTACAGTGGAAACTGACCACAAGCAATTGGTAGCTATCATGACTAAATCATTACATGACTGTCCCATGAGAATTCAACAAATGCTTATCAGACTACAGAAATATGATGTACACTTGCTGTACTGTCCCGGCAAATACATGTACATTGCTGATATACTTTCTCGTGCTGTGGACAAAAGTGAAGGTTCCAAAAGTCTGATGGATGAAGAGATAGAAGCCTATGTTAATTTGATCGTAGCTTCTCTACCAGTGTCTCTTGCAAGACAAGAACAGATTAGGAAAGAAACTGAGACAGATGACACAATGAAAGTGTTGAAAGATATCATTCTGAAAGGTTGGCCAGCAGAAAAACATGCGTGCCCGTTGTCTATTCATGATTATTGGATGTACCGCAGTGACCTTACAGTTGTCGATGGTATTATTTACAAAGGCAATAGGTTTGTCATATCTGCACGACTAAGAAAAACTATGCTGTGCAAGATACATGAAGGTCACTTAGGAGAAGAAAAATGTAAGCGAAGAGTGCATGAAGTTATGTATTGGCCAAAAATGAACCAAGATATAGCACAGACTACAGCTACATGTGAATTATGTCTTACATATAGACCGAAACAGCAAGTCGAGCCACTGAGTCCTCACGCAGTGCCAGAGAGACCGTACCAGAAAGTTGGCGCAGATTTGTTTGATTGTAATGAAAAAACGTACATTGTCATGACTGATTATTACTCTAACTACCCTGAGGTGAAGACACTACATACAACTACTAGTAAAGCCATAATCAATTGCATGAAGTCAGTGTTATGCACACCAGTGCCTGCAGGAAAGTACTGGTGTTTGAACTGTTATGCAAAACAGATGGACTCACAGACAAACTGGGGGATATGACATAATGTACACAGAAGGTGATAGGGTAACAAAATACACACAAAGTGAACAGAGAAGCCCAGAGGCTAAGGAACTGGGTATCTCCCTTGTATTAGAACTGCTCAGATGGAAAAGCAAGATGTTGTGTTTTAATACGTAGAGAACCCGAAATGCTGTTGCTAAGGGCAACAGCAAAACCCTTTAGGGTTACCAACGGGTGTGGCAGTAAACTCCTTGGTCAGAGATGGAATGATAGACACAAGGAGAATCTCCACAATCCTAATTCTCACTTGCAGTGCACAGGTTTTAGCTTACTGCCACTAAACTGACCCCTGACACCTAGCACAGTGAGACAGGATTAGACAGGCAAGTCTTAGAATACAGCCGCAAACTTGCTAAGTTCACAGGGTAGTAACAGAACCCCAGCAAGCTAAACGACTGACTCCAGTCTTACTGCTAGGTCTGGATTGGCAGAGTGTAATACCAAATCCCCAGGCCTATTTGCAGTAAGCAACAAACAAATACAAAGCTACACAGTACTGGCTAACTTTCATGAACTGACTAACCAACAAAGATTCAGCAGCATCTGCTTACCCTGAAAAGAGGCCTTATAAAGCAGGTGCTGTCCACGCCCCACTCAGACCTCACAGACTGTGAGCACAAAAACCAGCACCGGATCCCCTGCCGTGCACAGAGCCTATAACCACTGCACAGCAAAAGACCCGAACCGGAGTATCAGCTGCGCTCAGGTTACTCCACTAGCACTTGTCTCCCGGTTGCCATGACGACGTGGCAGCACAGGGCAGGAGACCCTAACAGTACCCCCCCTCTGACGAGGGGTCAAAGAACCCCTACCACCGGGTTTATCGGGGAACTGCGAGAAGAAAGAGCGTATCAGTCTGGGGGCATGAAGATCACAACTGCGCACCCACGACCGCTCCTCCGGGCCATACCCCTTCCAGTGCACCAAAAATGACAGCCGACCCCGAACCACCTTGGAGTCAAGAATCCTTTCAACAACAAACTCCCTCTGGCCACGTATCAGAAGAGGGGAAGGTCTTCCACTGGAAGAAGGATTACTAATCGCCCGTTTTAAAAGGGAACAATGGAATGTTTTATTGATACCCAAAGAACGGGGCAGATCTAACTGAAATGCCACCGGATTGATAACCCTGGTGATCTTATAAGGGCCGATGAACCGGGGCCCTAACTTATGAGATGGCTGTCTCAACTTCAAATTCTTGGTAGACAACCAGACGAAGTCTCCTAATTTGAAGCTGCAGGGTCTTTTCCGCTTATCAAAAACCCTTTTGGTCACTAATGACACAGACACAAGGGCTTTCTTCACTTTCCGCCAAATACCTCTAAGGACCGAAACCACAGAGGAACCACCAGGCGTGGAGTCCAGGGGGTCAAAAGAATTGGCCTTAGGATGATGCCCATACACACAAAGGAAGGGAGAGATCCCTGTAGCAGAGTGAGCCGCGTTGTTATAGGCAAACTCCGCCATGGACAGATGAGCAACCCAGTCAGTCTGACACTTGGAGACATAACACCTGAGGAACTGCTCCAAGGACTGGTTCACCCTTTCAGTCTGCCCATTAGACTGCGGATGGTAGCCTGACGACAAGCTGACAGAAATCTGGAGATCGGAACAAAATGCCCTCCAGAATTTGGCCACAAACTGGGATCCGCGGTCAGAGACCACATCAAGTGGCAACCCGTGGAGACGCACAACATGCAGCATAAATAATTCAGACAGGCGTCTGGCTGATGGCAGCCCAACCAGTGGAACGAAGTGCGCCATCTTCGAAAACCTGTCAACGACAACCCAGATGGCTGTCATCCCAGAGGATTTGGGCAAGTCCACCACAAAATCCATAGAAATGTGGGTCCATGGCTTAGATGGGATAGAGAGTGGATGTAATGGGCCAACAGGAACCCCTCTAGGAGTCTTATTTCGGGCACAGATGTCACATGCCCGAACCCACTGATCCACATCCTTAGCCACCGAGGGCCACCACACCGCCCTAGATAGCAACTCCCGAGTTCTGGCAATACCCGGGTGACCTGCCGACTTCTTGGCATGGAATTCCAGGAACACTCGCTGTCTTAACCTAGGAGGCACAAACAAAAGACCTACCGGAAGGTCTGGAGGAGCCTGCTCCTGTGCTCTAAGGACTAATGATAAGAGGTCCTGGGTAATGCCCACTTTAATACATGATGGGGAAACAATGGGCAACGGCTCCTCGGTGGTCTCCTGGATTGGAGCAAAACTCCGCGAGAGCGCATCAGCCTTGATGTTTTTTGACCCAGGGCGATATGTTATCAAAAAATTAAAGCGAGCAAAAAACAAAGCCCATCGTGCCTGCCTGGCATTGAGACGCTTCGCTGACTCTAAATATGCCAGATTCTTATGGTCAGTGAGAATTGAGACCACAAACTTAGCCCCCTCAAGCCAGAGTCTCCACTCCTCGAGTGCATCCTTAATAGCCAACAATTCCCGGTTACCCACGTCATAATTCATCTCGGCAGGCGAAAATTTCCGGGAAAAGTAAGCACAGGGATGAAGGCGATTATCAGACACTCCCATCTGAGAAAGCACTGCCCCAATACCCATCTCAGAGGCATCCACCTCCACCACAAAAGGACGCTCTGGATCTGGGTGTCGCAGCACCTTGGCCGAAACAAATGCCCTTTTGAGACGGGCAAAAGCCGCTTTAGCCTCACAAGACCAGTGAGCAACATCCGCCCCTTTCTTAGTGAGTGCCACCAAGGGCGCCACTATAGACGAAAATCCAGCGATAAATCGTCTATAAAAATTTGCAAAGCCCAGGAAACGCTGAAGCGCCTTCAAACTAGTGGGCTGCACCCAATCCAGGACTGCCTGTACCTTGGAACCCTCCATTTGGAAACCTTCTGGGGAGATAATATATCCTAGAAATGCGATTTGCTGAACTTCAAATTCGCACTTCTCCAGCTTCGCCCCAAGCCGGTGGTCTCTGAGTTTCTGGAGGACTAAGCGTACATGCTTCCGATGTTCCTCCAGGGAATGGGAGAAGATTAGGATGTCATCTAAGTATACAACTAAGAATCTATCCAAATATTCCCTGAGCACATCATTCATGAAATCCTGGAAGACTGCCGGGGCATTACAGAGCCCAAAAGGCATCACCAAATATTCATAATGCCCTGAGTGGGTATTAAAGGCAGTCTTCCATTCATCCCCCTCTCTTATTCGGATTAGATTGTACGCACCGCGTAGGTCAATCTTAGAAAAAATGGTGGCAGTACGAAGCTGGTCAAACAAGACCGAAATGAGAGGCAGTGGGTATGAGTTTTTAATCGTGATACGGTTCAATTCCCTGAAGTCGATGCAGGGTCGCAACGAACCGTCCTTTTTACCCACGAAGAAGAACCCCGACCCAACTGGAGACTGTGAAGGTCTGATAAATCCCTTAGCCAAGTTCTCCTGAATGTACTCTGCCATAGCCTGAGTCTCAGGACGTGACAGGGAGTACAACCTGCTCTTGGGAAGCTTAGCATTTGGCAACAAATCAATGGCACAGTCATAGGGGCGATGGGGAGGTAGTACCTCTGCAACTTTTTTGGAGAACACGTCCGCAAAATCTGCATAACACCCTGGCAATCCTGGCAAACTTAGCTGCGAGAGCCTGACTGGAAGGCTCAAGCAACTCCTGAAACAATCAGTACCCCAACTAAGAATCTCCCCAGAGACCCAGTCAAATTGAGGATTGTGGGCCCTTAACCAGGGTAACCCCAACACCAATGGGGCAAAAGTACAAACAGTCACATAAAAGGACAATTTTTCAGAGTGTGTGGCTCCAATAAACAAAGAAATCTGGCTAGTGCAAGAGGTAATTTTACCTTGGGATAATGGTTCCCCGTTTAACCCACAAATCTCAATTTCCGATGCCAAGGGTACTAAGGGAACAGAGTGTTTCAGGGCGAATTGGCGGTCCATAAAAACCCCGTCGGCCCCACTGTCCACAAAGGCCTCAGTCTTGACAGTTTGACCGAGGATCTTCAAGGTCACCGGAATGATAAAAGTCTTCTTGGGAAATTCTGACTTCTGGCCTGACAGGATATTTCCCATCACCCTCAGGCCCTGAAGTTTTCCGGCTTTTCTGGGCATGATACTACCACATGACCTTTATTCCCACAGTACAAACACAACCCCTGCTGTCTCCTCCGCGTCTTCTCACGCGAGGAGAGGCGGGTAGCCCCAATCTGCATAGGCTCCTCAGAAAATTCCTCAGAGTCTGAGGTTCCCTTGGGAAGGAAGGAAATCTCAGTCTCCCTTTCAAGCCTACGCTCTCTCAGCCGTCTATCCACCCGGATGGATAACTGCATGAGCTGATCCAAGTTATCAGGCAAGGGATATTGTACCAGTTGGTCCTTTATCTGGTTAGAAAGACCTCTTCGGTACTGGTGTCTCAGGGCTGGGTCATTCCACTGGGTATCATGGGCCAACCTCCGAAACTCCGTACAGTAAACCTCAACTGGCCTTCGCCCTTGCTTAAGGATCGAAATCTGAGCCTCGGCTGAGGCCGTCTTGTCAGGGTCATCATACAACATGCCCAGTGCCGTAAAAAAAGCATCAACACTTTTAAGCGACGGACAGTCAGGCTGCAACCCATATGCCCAGACCTGTGGGTCTCCTTGTAGCAAGGAAATCACTATGCCCACCCGCTGAATCTCCGACCCAGAAGACTGAGGCCTAAGCCGGAAGTATAGCTTGCAGCTCTCCTTGAAACAAAAGAACTGCGAGCGATCTCCAGAAAAACGATCCGGGAGATTTACTTTCGGCTCCTTAACCCCTGCAGGTGCTGCTGCTGCGGGAGCTCCGCCAGCAGCCTGGGAGGTGTGCATTTTAATGGACAAATCATTAAATTGTCGAGTCAGGACCTGCACCTGATCGACCACCTGTTGCAACGTATTTTGAGGGGTATGCTCCATATTCCCACAAAATTTCAACAGGAGTATTAGGCTGCTGAATATGTTATGCACACCAGTGCCTGCAGGAAAGTACTGGTGTTTGAACTGTTATGCAAAACAGATGGACTCACAGACAAACTGGGGGATATGACATAATGTACACAGAAGGTGATAGGGTAACAAAATACACACAAAGTGAACAGAGAAGCCCAGAGGCTAAGGAACTGGGTATCTCCCTTGTATTAGAACTGCTCAGATGGAAAAGCAAGATGTTGTGTTTTAATACGTAGAGAACCCGAAATGCTGTTGCTAAGGGCAACAGCAAAACCCTAAAGGGTTACCAACGGGTGTGGCAGTAAACTCCTTGGTCAGAGATGGAATGATAGACACAAGGAGAATCTCCACAATCCTAATTCTCACTTGCAGTGCACAGGTTTTAGCTTACTGCCACTAAACTGACCCCTGACACCTAGCACAGTGAGACAGGATTAGACAGGCAAGTCTTAGAATACAGCCGCAAACTTGCTAAGTTCACAGGGTAGTAACAGAACCCCAGCAAGCTAAACGACTGACTCCAGTCTTACTGCTAGGTCTGGATTGGCAGAGTGTAATACCAAATCCCCAGGCCTATTTGCAGTAAGCAACAAACAAATACAAAGCTACACAGTACTGGCTAACTTTCATGAACTGACTAACCAACAAAGATTCAGCAGCATCTGCTTACCCTGAAAAGAGGCCTTATAAAGCAGGTGCTGTCCACGCCCCACTCAGACCTCACAGACTGTGAGCACAAAAACCAGCACCGGATCCCCTGCCGTGCACAGAGCCTATAACCACTGCACAGCAAAAGACCCGAACCGGAGTATCAGCTGCGCTCAGGTTACTCCACTAGCACTTGTCTCCCGGTTGCCATGACGACGTGGCAGCACAGGGCAGGAGACCCTAACAGTACCCCCCCTCTGACGAGGGGTCAAAGAACCCCTACCACCGGGTTTATCGGGGAACTGCGAGAAGAAAGAGCGTATCAGTCTGGGGGCATGAAGATCACAACTGCGCACCCACGACCGCTCCTCCGGGCCATACCCCTTCCAGTGCACCAAAAATGACAGCCGACCCCGAACCACCTTGGAGTCAAGAATCCTTTCAACAACAAACTCCCTCTGGCCACGTATCAGAAGAGGGGAAGGTCTTCCACTGGAAGAAGGATTACTAATCGCCCGTTTTAAAAGGGAACAATGGAATGTTTTATTGATACCCAAAGAACGGGGCAGATCTAACTGAAATGCCACCGGATTGATAACCCTGGTGATCTTATAAGGGCCGATGAACCGGGGCCCTAACTTATGAGATGGCTGTCTCAACTTCAAATTCTTGGTAGACAACCAGACGAAGTCTCCTAATTTGAAGCTGCAGGGTCTTTTCCGCTTATCAAAAACCCTTTTGGTCACTAATGACACAGACACAAGGGCTTTCTTCACTTTCCGCCAAATACCTCTAAGGACCGAAACCACAGAGGAACCACCAGGCGTGGAGTCCAGGGGGTCAAAAGAATTGGCCTTAGGATGATGCCCATACACACAAAGGAAGGGAGAGATCCCTGTAGCAGAGTGAGCCGCGTTGTTATAGGCAAACTCCGCCATGGACAGATGAGCAACCCAGTCAGTCTGACACTTGGAGACATAACACCTGAGGAACTGCTCCAAGGACTGGTTCACCCTTTCAGTCTGCCCATTAGACTGCGGATGGTAGCCTGACGACAAGCTGACAGAAATCTGGAGATCGGAACAAAATGCCCTCCAGAATTTGGCCACAAACTGGGATCCGCGGTCAGAGACCACATCAAGTGGCAACCCGTGGAGACGCACAACATGCAGCATAAATAATTCAGACAGGCGTCTGGCTGATGGCAGCCCAACCAGTGGAACGAAGTGCGCCATCTTCGAAAACCTGTCAACGACAACCCAGATGGCTGTCATCCCAGAGGATTTGGGCAAGTCCACCACAAAATCCATAGAAATGTGGGTCCATGGCTTAGATGGGATAGAGAGTGGATGTAATGGGCCAACAGGAACCCCTCTAGGAGTCTTATTTCGGGCACAGATGTCACATGCCCGAACCCACTGATCCACATCCTTAGCCACCGAGGGCCACCACACCGCCCTAGATAGCAACTCCCGAGTTCTGGCAATACCCGGGTGACCTGCCGACTTCTTGGCATGGAATTCCAGGAACACTCGCTGTCTTAACCTAGGAGGCACAAACAAAAGACCTACCGGAAGGTCTGGAGGAGCCTGCTCCTGTGCTCTAAGGACTAATGATAAGAGGTCCTGGGTAATGCCCACTTTAATACATGATGGGGAAACAATGGGCAACGGCTCCTCGGTGGTCTCCTGGATTGGAGCAAAACCCCGCGAGAGCGCATCAGCCTTGATGTTTTTTGACCCAGGGCGATATGTTATCAAAAAATTAAAGCGAGCAAAAAACAAAGCCCATCGTGCCTGCCTGGCATTGAGACGCTTCGCTGACTCTAAATATGCCAGATTCTTATGGTCAGTGAGAATTGAGACCACAAACTTAGCCCCCTCAAGCCAGTGTCTCCACTCCTCGAGTGCATCCTTAATAGCCAACAATTCCCGGTTACCCACGTCATAATTCATCTCGGCAGGCGAAAATTTCCGGGAAAAGTAAGCACAGGGATGAAGGCGATTATCAGACACTCCCATCTGAGAAAGCACTGCCCCAATACCCATCTCAGAGGCATCCACCTCCACCACAAAAGGACGCTCTGGATCTGGGTGTCGCAGCACCTTGGCCGAAACAAATGCCCTTTTGAGACGGGCAAAAGCCGCTTTAGCCTCACAAGACCAGTGAGCAACATCCGCCCCTTTCTTAGTGAGTGCCACCAAGGGCGCCACTATAGACGAAAATCCAGCGATAAATCGTCTATAAAAATTTGCAAAGCCCAGGAAACGCTGAAGCGCCTTCAAACTAGTGGGCTGCACCCAATCCAGGACTGCCTGTACCTTGGAACCCTCCATTTGGAAACCTTCTGGGGAGATAATATATCCTAGAAATGCGATTTGCTGAACTTCAAATTCGCACTTCTCCAGCTTCGCCCCAAGCCGGTGGTCTCTGAGTTTCTGGAGGACTAAGCGTACATGCTTCCGATGTTCCTCCAGGGAATGGGAGAAGATTAGGATGTCATCTAAGTATACAACTAAGAATCTATCCAAATATTCCCTGAGCACATCATTCATGAAATCCTGGAAGACTGCCGGGGCATTACAGAGCCCAAAAGGCATCACCAAATATTCATAATGCCCTGAGTGGGTATTAAAGGCAGTCTTCCATTCATCCCCCTCTCTTATTCGGATTAGATTGTACGCACCGCGTAGGTCAATCTTAGAAAAAATGGTGGCAGTACGAAGCTGGTCAAACAAGACCGAAATGAGAGGCAGTGGGTATGAGTTTTTAATCGTGATACGGTTCAATTCCCTGAAGTCGATGCAGGGTCGCAACGAACCGTCCTTTTTACCCACGAAGAAGAACCCCGACCCAACTGGAGACTGTGAAGGTCTGATAAATCCCTTAGCCAAGTTCTCCTGAATGTACTCTGCCATAGCCTGAGTCTCAGGACGTGACAGGGAGTACAACCTGCTCTTGGGAAGCTTAGCATTTGGCAACAAATCAATGGCACAGTCATAGGGGCGATGGGGAGGTAGTACCTCTGCAACTTTTTTGGAGAACACGTCCGCAAAATCTGCATAACACCCTGGCAATCCTGGCAAACTTAGCTGCGAGAGCCTGACTGGAAGGCTCAAGCAACTCCTGAAACAATCAGTACCCCAACTAAGAATCTCCCCAGAGACCCAGTCAAATTGAGGATTGTGGGCCCTTAACCAGGGTAACCCCAACACCAATGGGGCAAAAGTACAAACAGTCACATAAAAGGACAATTTTTCAGAGTGTGTGGCTCCAATAAACAAAGAAATCTGGCTAGTGCAAGAGGTAATTTTACCTTGGGATAATGGTTCCCCGTTTAACCCACAAATCTCAATTTCCGATGCCAAGGGTACTAAGGGAACAGAGTGTTTCAGGGCGAATTGGCGGTCCATAAAAACCCCGTCGGCCCCACTGTCCACAAAGGCCTCAGTCTTGACAGTTTGACCGAGGATCTTCAAGGTCACCGGAATGATAAAAGTCTTCTTGGGAAATTCTGACTTCTGGCCTGACAGGATATTTCCCATCACCCTCAGGCCCTGAAGTTTTCTGGCTTTTCTGGGCATGATACTACCACATGACCTTTATTCCCACAGTACAAACACAACCCCTGCTGTCTCCTCCGCGTCTTCTCACGCGAGGAGAGGCGGGTAGCCCCAATCTGCATAGGCTCCTCAGAAAATTCCTCAGAGTCTGAGGTTCCCTTGGGAAGGAAGGAAATCTCAGTCTCCCTTTCAAGCCTACGCTCTCTCAGCCGTCTATCCACCCGGATGGATAACTGCATGAGCTGATCCAAGTTATCAGGCAAGGGATATTGTACCAGTTGGTCCTTTATCTGGTTAGAAAGACCTCTTCGGTACTGGTGTCTCAGGGCTGGGTCATTCCACTGGGTATCATGGGCCAACCTCCGAAACTCCGTACAGTAAACCTCAACTGGCCTTCGCCCTTGCTTAAGGATCGAAATCTGAGCCTCGGCTGAGGCCGTCTTGTCAGGGTCATCATACAACATGCCCAGTGCCGTAAAAAAAGCATCAACACTTTTAAGCGACGGACAGTCAGGCTGCAACCCATATGCCCAGACCTGTGGGTCTCCTTGTAGCAAGGAAATCACTATGCCCACCCGCTGAATCTCCGACCCAGAAGACTGAGGCCTAAGCCGGAAGTATAGCTTGCAGCTCTCCTTGAAACAAAAGAACTGCGAGCGATCTCCAGAAAAACGATCCGGGAGATTTACTTTCGGCTCCTTAACCCCTGCAGGTGCTGCTGCTGCGGGAGCTCCGCCAGCAGCCTGGGAGGTGTGCATTTTAATGGACAAATCATTAAATTGTCGAGTCAGGACCTGCACCTGATCGACCACCTGTTGCAACGTATTTTGAGGGGTATGCTCCATATTCCCACAAAATTTCAACAGGAGTATTAGGCTGCTGAATATGTTATGCACACCAGTGCCTGCAGGAAAGTACTGGTGTTTGAACTGTTATGCAAAACAGATGGACTCACAGACAAACTGGGGGATATGACATAATGTACACAGAAGGTGATAGGGTAACAAAATACACACAAAGTGAACAGAGAAGCCCAGAGGCTAAGGAACTGGGTATCTCCCTTGTATTAGAACTGCTCAGATGGAAAAGCAAGATGTTGTGTTTTAATACGTAGAGAACCCGAAATGCTGTTGCTAAGGGCAACAGCAAAACCCTAAAGGGTTACCAACGGGTGTGGCAGTAAACTCCTTGGTCAGAGATGGAATGATAGACACAAGGAGAATCTCCACAATCCTAATTCTCACTTGCAGTGCACAGGTTTTAGCTTACTGCCACTAAACTGACCCCTGACACCTAGCACAGTGAGACAGGATTAGACAGGCAAGTCTTAGAATACAGCCGCAAACTTGCTAAGTTCACAGGGTAGTAACAGAACCCCAGCAAGCTAAACGACTGACTCCAGTCTTACTGCTAGGTCTGGATTGGCAGAGTGTAATACCAAATCCCCAGGCCTATTTGCAGTAAGCAACAAACAAATACAAAGCTACACAGTACTGGCTAACTTTCATGAACTGACTAACCAACAAAGATTCAGCAGCATCTGCTTACCCTGAAAAGAGGCCTTATAAAGCAGGTGCTGTCCACGCCCCACTCAGACCTCACAGACTGTGAGCACAAAAACCAGCACCGGATCCCCTGCCGTGCACAGAGCCTATAACCACTGCACAGCAAAAGACCCGAACCGGAGTATCAGCTGCGCTCAGGTTACTCCACTAGCACTTGTCTCCCGGTTGCCATGACGACGTGGCAGCACAGGGCAGGAGACCCTAACAGTCAGTCTTTGCAAGGCATCATGTTCCTATGGAAGTGTTCACTGACAATGGTCCTCAGTTTTCCAGTGCGGAATTTAGACAATTTGCTAATGAGTGGGAATTTGTCCATACTACGTCAAGTCCCCACTATCCACGCTGAAATGGGTTGGTGGAAAGTTCAGTAAAAACTGTAAAGAGTCTCATGAAAAAAGCTCAAGAAGGTAAAGAAGATTTCTACAAAAGTCTTTTAATCTAACGCAGTACACCTTTACAGAATGGAATTTCTCCTGCACAAATGCTGATGGGAAGGAGGATTAGAGCAAATCTCTTGATACATGATGAACTGCTTAATACACATAACTCAGCATTGGTCAGACTGAGTAAGGAGCGTCAACAGGCGAAACAGAAACTGTTCCATGACAGGCGAGCAAAAAGCTTATCTGATCTAAAATCGGGTGACCAAGTCCGTCTCAGAGATCACGAGAAAGGTATTTGGGTGCAGAAAGGTATTGTGCAAGCACAAGTAGCACCAAGATCTTATACTATACGTATAGAGCGTGGAACGGAAGTAAGAAGAAATCGGGTGGGTTTAAGATCTCAACCTAACCATAATGAAGACAACATGACTGAAGAATACCCTTCATCTGACATGTATGATGATCCTGATAATGGTGAACAAACCACAATTCTAGAAAGGTCCAACATGGTCGATGAAACACAGACTGTGTATGAAAGACCCAAAAGGGAAATACGCAGATCTGAGAGACTCATTGTAATGTGTTAGATGATGTTCTTAATATGACATTGTTAATTGTTGCATTGAAGCGTACAGGGCTTATCTTTAAAGAAAAGAGTATGTGATGTAAGTGTATTAGAATGCTTAATATTTGTAGACACTCCCTTACTAATATGTGTAAGCCTGAATCTTCAGTGATGGTCCTAGGGACCAGGGGGATGATGGGAAGTGGGTGGTCCAGTGTGCAGTGTGCCTGGAGTTGGTGATGGAATAAAACAGCACAGCAGTGAATTCACATGTCTCTGTGTCCTTATGACTGGATTTACAAACATATGAACAAAACAATCCGCAACCAAAAATATACAGCAGTATAGAAAAAGGCACACAGGGACTCACCGGCCATATAAAGAAAGGAAAAAAAAAACCAAAACACTCTCTGGAGGGGCAAAGGTGAGTACATCCCGAAAAATGTAAAATAGTAAAGACGAAATGAAAACAGATAATGCTTCGGATGATTTATATAAAATAAATAAAGTGCTGATATGAGAAATAAAGGTCTATTAATGAAGCCGTGAAAAGAGTGGAGAATTGAGCCAGTGGAGATGTGGCCCATGGCAACCAATCAGCTGCCCTGTTTAATTTTATATTATGCAAATGATAAATATTGCATCAATGCTGATTAGTTGCCATGGGCAACTTCTCCACTGGCTCACTTCTCCACAGAGACAGAGATGGAGTAAGTGTAGAGGGGAGGGGGGGTTCTGAAGAAAGAGAGGAGGAAAGTGAGAGAGGAGGAGAGAGAAAAAAAACCAGGTCATACCAGGGACACAATCTAGTACAACATATAGACAAGTCCTTTACTTTGGCAGTAGTCCCTGACTCTACTCGTTCCTTTTAGACTTGTCAATGCTCTTAGAGAACTTTGACTCTGACTAGGTGGCAGGTGAGCAGCCCTATTATATTGGAAAAAAGGTCAAATATTTATTAAGCTTTATCAAGTATCTTCTTCTCTCAGACATGGGAGCGTCTTCTGTTCTGTTCAGCAAAGCAAAGTACCGGTATATGCAAAATTATATTGTTATTAAAATGGGAAATCCCACAGTTTACTGTAATTTAAATATGAATATATGTTATTACAAGGCTGAACAGACTGTGATCGAGAGAATGTGGATTTTCTTTTCATAAGGCTGATATTCTGCGCATCAGTTTTCCCATTGTGAAGGCCACGTGACTCCTATTCACGTTGCAGGTGGTGAACTCCTGAAGCAAACAAGGAGACGTTACATGGAATCCTGACACGTCTGTGACCTCGCTCGTCTTGGCCAGCCACTAAAAAAAAAAAAAACTCTCTAAAGTGTAAGTAAATAATCCAAATGAAGAATATTTGGCATGTGTGGAGTTTGTCCTTTCAAGGTTAATTTTGTGAAGGGTTTTGAAGGTTCTAAAGCCCAGAGTGTCTGGCTGTGCATGTCATTGATGTGTGTTGGATTCTCATTCCAGTAATAGCTTATATGATTGCTGTGCCTTTTAATAAAAGTTAATTTATCATGGGAAAATTAGAATTCTAGTGGAACGTGTGAGCATACTGTAGAAGCTACACCGTGCTTTTACGACTCGTCAGTTCAGCAAATGTCAATCAAAAGATGAAAGGAAAACCCTAATTTTAAGTATCTGTAGCCAATATGGATACCCAAGTGGGTCCTAAAGCTGTCCATGCAGGTCCTAGCAAAGCTGGATCTCCATCAGATACAGGTCAAGATTTATCAAGCCTATTTGAGAGTGTAAAATTGCACGGTGATAAAGTACCAACCAATCAGCTCCTAACTGTCATTTTTCAAACACGGGCCCAAATGTATTAAGCCTTAGGGGCCTATTTATCACCATCCGCATCCAGGATGCGGATGACAGGTGATAAAATCGCCCAAACTCGCACTGCGATAATTGATTACATCGCAGGGATGTATCAATTATCGCATGCAGGAACAGAGCTTGCGGTCAAGCTCTGTCCCTGCGATGCCTCTTCGCAGCATCATCGGAGTATTCTTCATAAAAAATACCCCGATGTCCTGCTGCGCATGCGCCGCCCCCACCAACATGCCCCCCCCAGAAGATCAATATACTCACCTGTCCAGGGAGCCGGTCCGCGCTGCTTCAAGAGGCTGCCGGGTGCCGGGTCTTTTTCCTGCGCTGTGACCCTCGGTGCTGTAAAGTGCGCTGCCGTTTTGCAGCGTCACTTTACAGCACCGGGATCACAGCGCAGCATATGGGGGACCCGGCGCCCGGCAGCGCTCACCGGAGCAGCGGACACCGTCTCCCTGGACAGGTGAGTATGGGGTTTTTTTTTTTTACTTGTTTTTTTTTACATTGTGATCAGCTTGTGTGTCCATCGGACACACATAGCTCATCTGTCTGCCAGGTACCCGCTCAACTTTCTCTGCCAGGGGCAGAGAAAGCTGGGCAAAAGGGTGCACATCACAGTGCTGTCCTGTGAACTCGCCAGCCTAAGATGGTGAGATTATCACAGGGCACACTGCGGTATTTTTTCAAATTTTTTTTTTTAGTAAATTTGCCCACATCACATTTCCCATTATAAGTATGGGGAATGCGATGTGGGTTACTAAAAAAAAGTGAAAAAAGGGTTTGGAGCAGTTTTTCATGAAAACTGCCCCAAATGCCCTTTAATAGATTCAGGTGATACTAAAATAATGTGAAAAGAGTGTGAAAACAGAAAACACCCTTTTTCACATTATTTTAGTAAAAATGTTAATAAATAGACCCTTTGAAAAGTGACAGATAGGAGCTGGTTGGCTGGTTATTTATCACTCCTTATGCGTTTCAACTTTATCTCTTGTTAAGGCTTAATACATTTGGGCCACAGCCTGTAAAATAGCAGTTAGAGGCCGACTGGCTGGGATGCATTCGATATCCTGGCGCTCAGCATACCGGCCCTGGGATGCCGGCCGCCAGGATACTGAAAACTATTCTCCCTCTTGGGATGCTCACGACACCCCTGGAGGGAGAATAAATAGTGCCCGCAGCGTGGCGAGCGCAGCGTGCTCACAAGGGGCTCTTTGGCACTCGCCCCGCTGCCGGCATTCTGGCGGTCGGGATCCTGACAGCCGGTATATTGATACCAACTCTGATTGGCTGGTACTTTATCAGAGTGCAAATTATCACTGTCCAAGGCTTGTTAAAACTGGGCCACAGACATAACCCAAGTAGCCTAAAATCCCTGGTCAAGGGGTGCGGACCCCAGACTGTGAACCCGGGTTGGTACCTTTCAGACGTAAGCGAGTCCCGGGTTGTTTGGCCAAGCACCTGACAAAATCCCATGATTTTCGATATGTCTGAAAAGGGCTTAAGACAGGCATGTCCAAACTGCGGCCCTCCAGCTGTTGTGAAACTACATATCTCAGCATGCCCTGACACAGTTTTGCTGTCAGAGAATGCTAAAGCTGTGTCATGGCATGCTGTGATGTGTAGTTTCTCAACAGCTGGAGGGCCGCAGTTTGGACATGCCTGGCTTAAGAGAATCAAAAATATTTCAGGGCTTGGTTGCGGTAAAATCATTCCCTCTGAGGTAATGCTGGTGCCAGGTGCAAGTCATGCTGTTACAATGTTGCAGAAATGCTTCTCTCCTACAGTATGTAATGTCCCCTACACACTGCGCGATTGCCGGGCGAGATCGACCCGGCGGTGGTGGGGTGACAGGGGAGTGAAGTTTCTTCACTCCCCCTGTCATTCGGCTCCATAGCACTGCATGCATATACTGTATGGACGATATTGTCCATATTGGCTTGCAGGTATGAACGAGCCGGCACCAGCGATGAATGAGCGTGAGGCCGCGCATCGTTCATCGTTGGTGCCTACACACTGAAAGATATGAACGATACTTCATTAATGAACAAAATCGTTCATACCTTTCTTTCACTGGTATCTTTCAGTGTGTAGGGCCCATTAGTGTTAAGCAGTTCACAGAAAAACGTGTGAGGGAGTGTTGGAATCCTGCTTTATAGTATACAAAACTCACTCAAAAGCCTAAGCTGTTTTTTATTTTTGTTTTACAGTTTTATTGTCTATTTTTCCTTTAAAAAAAGCCCACATGAATCTTAGGGTTTCCCGGAGTATGGTCAATGGGATTGTGGCTGGATTGGGGCTCAGAAACTCAAAAGACATCAAACGAGCAGGGCTGTACATAGCAGGGCTTATATGCCCTGTGCCAACATTGCCCCTCCAAGTACGTGACACCATGATGTCACATCGAGGGGACGGGCCCACCAGAACTAGGAAGAACATCATCTTATATATGCTCTGGGCAGCTCTGCAAGGACACTTTGAGCGTCAATACAGGCTGCCGTTCCATGGTGAGGTCACCGCTCACACTCCTTTAGTTATGTTACTGCTCTGAACCACCATTGAAACACTTCACCGTCCCACCGCTGCTTAGTCATTTTATGCATGTGAGTCATAGCCAGCTATATGTTGATATGATGAGACTATGTTGTCAATTCAATTAGAAGCGAGTTGGCTTGTGTGAGATGTTTTCACAATGAAAAAGCTTTGCAAAATGCATTTGCTATTCAAGACTTGCATTTTCCAAGCAAATTTACATTTTTATGTGCACACTTCCCTGAGCAGGTGAAAAAGTAGGGAAAATATTTTAGAGTGAAAATGTCGGGGGACAGTGCAGAAAATGTGCACCGCTGACATACAGTAACCACACAGCACTAATCATTCCCCTTTCTAAAAGGCGTAGCCACCAATACCATAAAATACTAAGAAACTGCATGCCCTTAAATTGTGACTGGTTTGCAAATGACCCCTATAGAGTTCTCTAATTTTAGCATGTTATATTAGCGTATATTAAAATCCTGGCGACTCTTTCTAATAAAAAATACAATCACAATTTCCTAACTGAAATAGGATCCACCGGGAAAATAAGAAGCAAATAAAAATGACGCCTATATACTGTAGATGAGACACAGATACACTGTGATATATGACTGTACACGTAATACATCTGAACTGTGGGTGAATCGACTGCCTAATTTGGAGGGAGACCCAGGGTAAATGTAGAATTTAAGAACATAGATTCCAATCTACGAGCTGTTAAAATAAAAATGCACAGACATAACTCTCCGTCATCAAGCCATATAAAAAGACATCATGGATCAGTAAAAGTCTTCCAGAGATTAACAGCTGAAGTCGTTTGAATCGTTTTAGCTTTGACATATGAACTTCTGAACCAGAGGAGCACATTTTATATAGTTTTATTATGGGGGTAGTGGCAAATGAGAATCCAATTTATTATTTGATTAAATAGTATTTAACCTCTTATAACATTCTAAGAGAGCAGGGATTTGCAACATGGTCATTAGACAATCCACTGGCACTTTTTATTACCATAATGTCAGATGTAATAGCGTGATTTACATTTTTATCACAGCGATGGTGCCAGACTGTTATGTACAAGTGTATAAACGTCACTAGCTCTGTTCTGTGAATGCGCTGTAATACAATATCAAATATTACTATTCATACAGCAGGCAAGTTATGCAAAGGAATAGGGTGCTAGTTGTTGTATTTGGGATTTTTATTCTCATAAACTAACCCTCCATTGAGTTACATTTATAGAGCATAGAGCTGTATAAGTAAATATGGGCAGCATGGTAGCACAGTGGTTATCACTGTTGCCTCACAGTTCTGGGGTCATAGGTTTGATTCTGATCAGTGCCCTGTGTGGAGCTTGAATGTCCTTCCCGTGTTTGCGTGCATTTCCTCCCACTGTTCCAACTTATTCGGTAGGATGACTAGCCTATGCCAAAACAATGGACCCATAGTTTGCATGTGATAGGAAATTTAGGGGTCTATTTACTTAGAGATGAGCGGATTAGCCTTGGTTGGAGATAAAGTCGCTGGAGATAAAGTACCAGCCAATCGTGCTCTTCCTAACTGCTATGCCACAGGCTGGGTTTGAAAAATGACAGGAGCCGATTGGCTGGTACTTTATCACCAGCGACTTTATCTCCACCCAAGGCTTAGTAAATATACCCATTAGGGCCTTATTCAGTTCTGTTTGGTGGTGGTGTGTTCAAACTGAAAGTGTAAACTGCAGTGTAAAAATAAAGCAGCCAGTATTTACCCTGCACAGAAACAATATAACCCACCCAAATCTAACTCTCTCTGCACATGTTACATCTGCCCCACCTGCAGTGATACATGGTTTTAGTGTGTTTTTTCGGTTTGCTAACAAACCTGAATAACCCCCTTAGGACATAAGCTACTGTATGCTGGGACACGGGCTGATGTGAATGATTAAATATTCGGAGGCTCATTCAGGTGCGGTCACAAAGCGGCTATTGTATGCACATCGGTCACTACTTCCCAAATGACTGGTAACTGGGGCCATCTCCTGTTGAAATCAATGGGGGATCTTTGACTCAGCCAATAAGCGCTTCCCTCATTAACTTCAGTGGTGGAAACTGCTAGGTTATTAGCGGTCATAGCTAGCGGTTCCCACCATTGAAGTTAATGCAGGAAGTGCTATTAGCTGAGAGAGCCGTGGGTTTGCTCTCTCTGCCAATCAACGCTCCCCCACTCTGAAATGGTCACTATGCTAAGTGTGCTTGTTCCCATTTGCGGGCACACTTGTTGCGATTACTTTGCCGTAATACATGCGTATTGTAGTGAAGACAAGACCTACATCTGTACTGTAGGTACATCGATAGAAGAGCAGGAGCAGCAATCCAGTACTAGTGCTGCGGCTGCTGACAGTCATGATAGTACTTCAACGTCTACTAAAGGTTTTCCACAGAACACAAAGTTTAAGAAAGGACACCTGAAATCTATACCATAATTTTAGGAGTCAGACCGCTTTTATATGTATGCACACTGAGGTACAGCATACTGGAGTGCAGTGAACAGAATAGTACAAACAAATTATACAACAATATATTTTTTTATTCTTATTTTTAACTTGCAGCTCGGCTCACACTGTGTGGAGTCAGACCACTTTTATATGTACATGAAAATTAAGAAAGGGCACCTAAAATCTAAACCATATTTCCAGGACCACTTTTCTACGTACGTGAAGTGACCAAAGCACACTGAGGTACAGCATACTGGGGTGCAGTGCACAGGAACAGTACAAATTATACAACAATATATTTCTGTATTCTTTTTTTCAACTCGCAGCCCAGCTCACACTGCGTGTCACAAGGCTTGTATATGTACTGTATGTGAGCAAACACACTGGGGTCCTGCACACACAGGTTGTTATTTTTTTAAATTAATTTTTGTTTTCAATTTTTTTTTTACTTTTTGTGCAACTGACAATACAGTCACATTGTTTATATGTGAATGCAGTGAGTGAGGTATAACCTGCAGAGTCAGTGCAGCACCACTGTGTGACAGAATTAGACTAAGGTGACTGTACACAGCACTTGTAGATGGACACAGCGCAGCCACTTAATGGACACAGCACAGCCACTTGTGAATAGACATAGCGCAGCCACTTGTAGATAGACACAGCACAGCCATTTGTGGATCGACACAGCAGAACACAGCGCAGCACACAGCAGCACGACTGGAGTGAAATAGAGTCACTGCCGCAGGGTCCTTATAAAGAATCCAAATTTCCGACCTCGGGAGGATGACATTTTACCTAAATTTTGCCCAGATTGACTCGGGCACCAGAAGTTCGGGGCGGCTCGGATTCAAGGTAATCCGAACCACTCATCTCTAATAAATTGCCGAATAAGTGGTACTTTTGATAAAAATGGCAATACAGCATTTCCCTGGCAGCAGTGTGTTTAAGACTAACACAGAGAAAGAGAAATTTACAAAAATCTGAGACCATTTGATATTGAAATCTGAGTTGAATCTTCTCTGAAGTTTTGGACTAAGTGTTTTTTTTCTTAGCAACAAATTCTCTGGTTTATAATCACAACACAATTTTGAAATTTGTCAAATTAGTTTCTCCCTGATCTAAAGTTTGTCTTAATTGAATTTGCCATTTCTGTGAATCCCGGGGAGCCGGGTGTTGAGTAAATACAGCCAGATGGCCTTTCTCTTCTTCCCCCATGCTTTTTAAATATAAATAGCTATAGAGACCACAAAGCCTTAGCTGACCACAATGACACTGAGAAAGCCTTCGGGTCAGGGAGAGAAGCCTGAGTACGGGCATCTGGTCACTTCATCTGTCAGCGTTTGGTGCTCATCAGTCTTCACTATTCAGTGAGGACCCTTAAAACAAGATGTGAGGATCGCAGCGTGCTAAGTCGCTGACACTCGAGCTGAAATTCCCAGTCTGAGCACGCAGCCTACAGCGAAAATCAGGTGCCCGCAGAAGACAATCAGCTCGGTTCACATGCAACTCAGACGTGTTTTGATGGCTAAATTCCAGATTTCACAGCTATTTAAATGTGCTCTTGTATAGCCGATCCTTGTCTTAGAACACAGCACAACTTAATTCATTTCCCTCTCTCTTTATATAAACACCCTTTTAACCCCTCCCTTCACTTTCTTGATTTCCATCACTAGGGAGACAGGAATGCATGCAGGAAACGTGCAGCCCCTTCCTGGGGGGGCCTTGAACCTGTGTCCCCTGTCCTAAGTCCCTATTATCCTGGCTGTGCTAGCTGCAGCTCTTCTTTATGATGGACTTACTCAATTGGAATTTAAATGCTTCGCCATTGTCTCCAAAGAGAATGGGAAAATGGTGCATTTTCTAGCAAATTACATGGACTCCAGCGGAAAAAATAAATGGATATAATATGAATACATCGCCGATCAATGCGTGCATTATTTTTCTTTTCTAACCCGGTGTAACAAATGTAGGAATCTCTAGCCTGTTGTTGTTTTCTAGAAGACGCTATGCAAGCCATCCCAAAATCTGTTTTGAATTGGCTTTGTTATTTATGTTGAGGAACTAAAAATGGCCACCTCCTTTTACATCCATGTACTGTACCTTGGGCCTAATTCAGACTGGATCGCTGCAGCGGCAGCGATCGCAGTCTGAACCCTTTTGTGGAATGCGCCTTTTGTGGAGTGCGCACCCCAGGAGCCCTGTGAGATGCTAAAAGCATCTCAGGGCTGCGATCACCTCTTCCTGATTGACAGGCATAGGCGGTCACGGGGCGGGAGGGGGCGTGCCAACGGCGCTAGAATGTTGTTGGTGGGGCACGTTGCGGCCAACGAAGGCATATCCGGACAATTGGGGGGGCCGTGACAGCTGCTTGACGTCACACGCAGCCGATGCGACCCGTGACGCGTTGGGTAGTGGCCTGCCAATGTGATGCTTTTGCACCTGTGTGTGTGTGGGGGGGTGGGGTTGGGGGGTAAGGCCTGACATGCGGGGCATACTATCCCTGTGCTGGGCGCCCCCCCCCCCATGTCAGAGTAAGTGATCGTAGATGTGCTAAATTTAATTACCCCCCCTTGTCAGGCTCCATGCACGGTTCAAAGTCCCCAGTACACGCATTACTTACAAACATACAAAAAAACCAACCTGTGGCATTGTGCAGCAGGGGGCGTGGCCATAGTGTACTTGGCCACAAATTCCGTCATCCTTCCCCTGGACTGCCCACTTTACTGTGGCAGTGAGCGGCATCTGGGATGTTGGTTTACAGTACTCTCCTAGGAGTCCAGGTGAAGTGCCAAAAATTCTGGGACAGTAGGCAAGAATGTATACCTGTCTCTTATTGCACTCTAAAACACAAGTTTCATATTGAATCAATGGGGGTCATTCCGAGTTGTTCGCTCGTTGCCGATTTTCGCTACGGAGCGATTAAGGCAAAAATGTGCATGCGCTTGGTTCGCAGTGCGCATGCGGTTAGAATTTTAACTCAAAACTTAGTAGATTTACTCACGTCCGAACGAAGATTTTTCATAGTTGAAGTGATCGGAGTGTGATTGACAGGAAGTGGGTGTTTCTGGGCGGAAACTGACCGTTTTCTGGGAGTGTGCGGAAAAACGCAGGCGTTTCAGGGGAAAATGCGTGAGTGTCTGGAGAAACGGGGGAGTGGCTGGGCGAACGCTGGGCGTGTGTGTGACGTCAAACCAGGAACGAAACTGACTGAACTGATCGCTATTTGTGAGTAGGTCTGGAGCTACTCAGAAACTGCTAAGATATTTCTGTTCGCTATTCTGCGAACCTTTCGTTCGCTATTCTGCTAAGCTAAGATACACTCCCAGAGGGCGGCGGCTTAGCATGTGCAATGTTCCTTCAGTCTCTCTACCACATGCTGTATATAGAGATGTGTTCCGAATTACACTTGCTCATGTCTGAAGCATGGTGCCACAGTGGTTAGTTTTGCGGCATCACAGTGCTGAGGTCATGGGTTTAAGCTAGGGATGGTCATTGGCAGGTCTACCATCAATAATCTCCATTGACAGTGCTATTACTGATTTGCATCAACGGCAGGAAACCATTGATGATTTACACCATCAACGGCTATCAGTACAGCAGCTGGAGGCGAGTCTCGGCATGTGGTGGACCAATTTGGGAAGGGGGCTGGGCTTTGCAGGTCATGACAGGGGTGAAGCTAAGCGCTGTGTCCCGGGTGCATCTGTACCATTGATAGAGGATAGCCTTCTGATCTCCAACATTGATGACAAAACCATTGACAATCAGTGGCAAACCAGCAATGATCGATGGCCATCCCTAGTTAAAAAATTCAACAGGGGCTCTATCCTAATTTGACTACTGCCAAATTTCAGTAAGGTCTCTGAACATCTCAGAAGAGAAGACACCGCCTCCCAGATCCCGTTCACAAAACTGGGGCTTGAATTTTCTCCACCCACAAAGTATATAATGCACCATGCTCCCCCACAATTCTCTCCTGGACAGCCACTCCAACAAGCCCACTAAGACTGAAAATAACAAAAATACAGTAAAATACATACAAGGCCAAAGGTCTGATGCAAGTTTTTGAATTGATGATGATAATGACGTTTGCATGGGATGTAGCTGTACTGTATATTAGATTTAAAGTTGCCTGTGTCTTAAAACATGCCCTCATCAAATTTCATCCTCAAAAACAGAGGCATTTCTGTGTGTATACAAAAAAAAAATCTTTTTACATTTTGCTGTATACTGTACGTTCACACTCAAGTTTTGATGATTGCTAAATTAAAGACATTTCTATATATTTTTTACTATTTTCTAAATACAGTAGGTGAATAGAAATTATTTTAACATCTTAATTGAACTGCAAACATTACTGTGTTTCTCCTGTTGCATTTCGCTATTCAGGTTCTAGGTCCGTCTATAAAAAATATAAACAGTCAGTTTTCTCTTGAACATGGTTGAATGGACAATTGATCCTAATTGATGATTGGTTGTTACTCTTAAATATCCCAAAGTCTGTTTCAGTTGATTGCTTAAGGCACGAATGCTATAGGCAGTGACGGCTCCCGAGGTGAAGCTGCAGCACATGCCAAAATTCATACAGAGGAGTCACACCTACTGCCAGTGAGTCCTGGCCAGCGATGTTTGGCAGCGTTCCAATTTTGAACTGTGCTGCAGCCAGGGGTGTATCTAGAGGTCCGAGTGCCCCTGGCAAAGAAAGGGGCTGCGCCCCCCCCCCCCCATATTTTCAGAATAATTACAGCTGTACAAGCTCTCTCTCTCTCTGCCACAGACCAGCAATAGTGGTTGATATATGCTGCCTTCAGGCAGAGCTAATGCAGCAAATGTCTGGTAATGGTAGATCCAAGTGGGCTAGGACCTCTGATGTCACAACCGTATGACCCGTGACCTGCCTCCTCATGAGGGGGCGGATTCAGTGCACCGGGGTCACGGTTAGGTTTAGGCTGCAGGAGGGAGACCAGGGTAGGCTGTGGGAGAGGACGGTTAGGGTTAGGCTGCAGGGGAGGGGGGTGTTAGGGTTATGCTGCCGGGAGGGGGGGGGGTTACGTTTAGGGAGGGTCATTCAGATGGGGTCGCAAAGTGGTATTGTATACAAATTGGTTGATATTTTTGTACTGCGCATGCGTATGAGCCGCAGTGATTATATTGCAATGGTGTTCCCACTGAGGGATAAGTCACAAAGAAAGTGACAGGTAGACAGCATTTTGGGGTGGTAACTGGGAGTAGTCGGGTAAATGCAGGCATGTCATGGCCGTTCAGAGTCAGACAGCGTTTTCTCAGGTTAAGTTTAGGCTGAGGGGGGTATGTTAGGTTTAGGCTGCGGGGAGGGGGCATTACGTTTAGGCACTCACAGGGAGGGTTTGGGTTAGACTCCGTGGGGTGTGTGTGTGTGGGGGGGGATAGGTTTAGGCTGCAGCAAGGGGGGGGGGGGGGGGGGGTTAGGTTTAGGCAACACCGGGGATCAGGATCAGACAGGAGTTGGAAAGTCTGCAACATATAATAATAATAATAATAATAATAATAATTCATTTCTACAGCTCTTTTCATAGATAGATAGATAGATAGATAGATAGATAGATAGATAGATAGATAGATAGATAGATAGATAGATAGATATAAAAGGGCACTGAAACGTTGATAAATGGTGTCTTGAGTATTTTTTCTTGTTGAGTGCCGCACCGATGGAAAGAGATATATATATATATATATATATATATATATATATAAACAGGTTGAGTATCCCTTATCCAAAATGCTTGGGACCAGAAGTAGTTTGGATATCGGATTTTTCCGTATATTGGAATAATTGCATACCATAATGAGATATCATGGTGATGGGACCTAAGTCTAAGCACAGATTGCATTTATGTATCATATACACCTTATACACACAGCCTGAAGGTCATTTTAGCCAATATTTCTAATAACTTTGTGCATTAAACAAAGTTTGGGTACTTTGAGCAATCAGAAAACAGAGGTTTCACTATCTCACTCTCACTCCAAAAATTCTGTATTTTATACTATATATATATATATATATGTTTTCAATGTCTTTAATATTAATATTCATAATTTTATAATATTACCCCCTCAAACATAGATGCTAACAGCCGCTTCCTGGTTATGCTGCTGAGCCGTGGCCACCTGTCGCTGTCATCCTAGGAGGAGTGCCCATGTTTGTGCATAGTAATGCCTGGCACAGGGGAGAGAGCAGGAGATAATGCGCCCTGCGTGACGTCATTGCATATAACGGGTGGCCGGGAGCAGGAGCCTGGAACCATGATTGTCCCTTTCAGTAATCCAGACCGGGTGTCGCCGCAGGGGGGACATTAATTGGACACATATGCTGCTGGATGGGCAGTGGGCTCTGACGCACATCTATAATCCCACTTCCTACTGATCCTACTCAGTGCAGACTGCTGCCTCCTGACCACACGATATCACAAAGAGGGGCAGGGCTGGCAGCTTCAGGAAGTGCAGCACTGTCGGAGCATACAAGGGCCCCATACACTACAACGATAGGTCTGAGGCTGAAGTCGGATGTAATTTCCCTTGAACTCCCCCGGGACCTTCCCGGGAGTGATTCCATACAATTTGGTATTTTTGCATAAGATATATCGCATGCGATTGATGAAGCCGCTATACATCGCATGTGATATATCGTACAGCATACAATTGTACCATGAGATATATCTGATGGGCTGGATAGAGGGCTACGGGTGCTGGGAGTGTCCTGAGAATGCCAGCCAAACTTCCCTGTGATACATCCCATGCGATATATCGCATGCACAAAAAACACACTTATTTCATCCGATTCCATCCAATTCCGATATATCATTAGTGCAGCACCAACGACCTAGGGGATCCTATCTGACAGCCACGGGAATGCGCATCAGATTGGATACGATCTAAAACACTTACGATTGTACACAATTTCATACAATATATCAGACGGATATATCGGAATTGTATGAAATCGTGTAAAATCGTACTAGTGTATGGGGCCCTAGGACGCTCCGGGCAGCTGCACAGACTGCAGCAATGATAGTGCTAGTCAAAAGAAAGGGTCATTCTACCCCCTGGCAGCGGGTGGCACCCCCACCCCTGTGTCTCTGCAACACATACACCTAATAACACAACACCTCTAGCAAGATCGCACAAAGCTTACCACTATAATAACACTGCACCTCTATAACTACAACACATGCATCTAATAACACCGCACCTCTAGGAGGGGATGCGGTTATGTTACTGGCAGTCCAGATCCCGATGCAGGAAACCCAACTGCTTAGCATGCCGACGCAGGATACCAACGAACAGGGACTATTCCCACTCGTGGGTGTCCACGACACCCATAAAGTGGGAATAGATCCTGTGGCGAGTGCATCCAGCCACCGTGCCCACAGTGCTCAGCAAGGCGCTCCATTGCGTTTGCCACCCTGTAAGCATTCCGGCAGCAGGGATCACGGCTCCGGTATGCTGAGCGCCGGGTTCCCTACCGCCGGTTACGCCTACCTAACCTTATAGGAGTACCACACATATACAAAACACACTCACATAAACACATACTGGCAAATGTCTGAATCATTTATAGATTTAAATCAGAACAGCACTGTATAACACACATTAAGCAAATATCACATTTTATTAGAGATGAGCAGGTTCGGTTCCTCGAGATCCGAACCCCCCCCCCGAACTTCACCCATTTTACACGATTCCGAGGCAGCCTCGGATCTTCCCGCCTTGCTCGGTTAACCCGAACGAGGCTGAACGTCATCATCCCACTGTCTCGCATGATTCGTATTCTATATAAAGAGCCGTGCGTCGCCGCCATTTTCACTCGTGCATTGGAGATTGAATGGAGAGGACGTGGCTGCGTTCTCTCCCTGAAAAGCTCCGTAATCTGTGCTCAGTGTGCTGCAAATATCTGTGCTCAGTGTGCTTTATTGTGGGGACTGGGGACCACCAGTATTATATAGTAGGAGGACAGTGCAGAGTTTTGCTGACCAGTGACCACCAGTATTATACGTTCTCTGCCTGAAAAACGCTCCATATCTGTGCTCAGTGTGCTGCAAATATCTGTGCTCAGTGTGCTGCAAATATCTGTGCTCAGTGTGCTGCAAATACCTGTGCTCAGTGTGCTGCAAATATCTGTGCTCAGTGTGCTTAAAATATCTACGTTCTCTGCCTGAAAACGCTCCATATCTGTGCTCAGTGTGCTGCAAATATCTGTGCTCAGTGTGCTTTATTGTGGGGACTGGGGACCACCAGTATATCATTAATTATACTTATAGTAGTACAGTACAGTAGGCCATTGCTGTATCTTGCAGCTCTGTGTCACTGCAAGTATCCATTCCATATCTGTGCTGCATTTTTGTGAGCAGTATATAGTATTACAGTGCAGCATTTTGGTGACCCAACAGTATATAGTTGTGTACGGTAGGCCATTGCTGTGTCTTGCAGCTCTGTGTCACTGCAAGTATCCATTCCATATCTGTGCAGCATTTTTGTGAGCAGTTTATATAGTATTACAGTGCAGCATGTTGGTGACTCAACAGTATATAGTTGTGTACACTGTACAGTAGGCCATTGCTGTATCTTGCAGCTCTGTGTCACTGCAAGTATCCATTCCATATCTGTGCTTCATTTTTGTGAGCAGTATATAGTATTACAGTGCAGGATTTTGGTGACCCAACAGTATATAGTTGTGTACAGTAGGCCATTGCTGTATCTTGCAGCTCTGTGTCACTGCAAGTATCCATTCCATATCTGTGCTGCATTTTTGTGAGCAGTATATAGTATTACAGTGCAGCATTTTGGTGACCCAACAGTATATAGTTGTGTATAGTAGGCCATTGCTGTATCTTGCAGCTCTGTGTCACTGCAAGTATCCATTCCATATCTGTGCAGCATTTTTGTGAGCAGTATATATATAGTATTACAGTGCAGCATGTTGGTGACTCAACAGTATATAGTTGTGTACAGTAGGCCATTGCTGTATCTTGCAGCTCTGTGTCACTGCAAGTATCCATTCCATATCTGTGCTTCATTTTTGTGAGCAGTATATAGTATTACAGTGCAGGATTTTGGTGACCCAACAGTATATAGTTGTGTACAGTAGGCCATTGCTGTATCTTGCATCTCTGTGTCACTGCAAGTATCCATTCCATATCTGTGCTGCATTTTTGTGAGCAGTATATAGTATTACAGTGCAGCATTTTGGTGACCCAACAGTATATAGTTGTGTACAGTAGGCCATTGCTGTATCTTGCAGCTCTGTGTCACTGCAAGTATCCATTCCATATCTGTGCAGCATTTTTGTGAGCAGTATATATAGTATTACAGTGCAGCATTTTGGTGACCCAACAGTATATAGTTGAGTACAGTAGGCCATTTCTGTATCTTGCAGCTGTGTGTCACTGCAAGTATCCATTCCATATCTGTGCAGCATTTTTGTGAGCAGTATATATAGTATTACAGTGCAGCATTTTGGTGACCCAACAGTATATAGTTGTGTACAGTAGGCCATTGCTGTATTTTGTAGAGATGAGCGGGTTCGGTTTCTTTGAATCCGAACCCGCACGAACTTCACTTTTTTTTTCACGGGTCCGAGCGACTCGGATCTTCCCGCCTTGCTCGGTTAACCCGAGCGCGCCCGAACGTCATCATGACGCTGTCGGATTCTCGCGAGGCTCGGATTCTATCGCGAGACTCGGATTCTATATAAGGAGCCGCGCGTCGCCGCCATTTTCACACGTGCATTGAGATTGATAGGGAGAGGACGTGGCTGGCGTCCTCTCCATTTAGATTAGATTTAGAAGAGAGAGAGAGAGAGATTGCTGTGATACTGTAGATTAGAAGAGAGTGCAGAGTGCAGACAGAGTTTAGTGACTGACGACCACAGTGACCAGTGACCACCAGAGACAGTGCAGTTGTTTGTTTTATTTAATATATCCGTTCTCTGCCTGAAAAAAACGATACACAGTCACACAGTGACTCAGTCTGTGTGCACTGCTCAGCCCAGTGTGCTGCACATCAATGTATTGTATATAAAGCTTATAATTGTGGGGGAGACTGGGGAGCACTGCAGGTTGTTATAGCAGGAGCCAGGAGTACATGATAAATAATATTATATTAAAATTAAACAGTGCACACTTTTGCTGCAGGAGTGCCACTGCCAGTGTGACTAGTGGTGACCAGTGCCTGACCACCAGTATATTAGTAGTATTGTATACTATCTCTTTATCAACCAGTCTATATTAGCAGCAGACACAGTACAGTGCGGTAGTTCACGGCTGTGGCTACCTCTGTGTCGGCACTCGGCAGGCAGTCCGTCCATCCATAATTGTATTATAATATATACCACCTAACCGTGGTTTTTTTTTCGTTCTTTATACCGTCGTCATACTAGTTGTTACGAGTATACTACTATCTCTTTATCAACCAGTGTACAGTGCGGTAGTTCACGGCTGTGGCTACCTCTGTGTCGGAACTCGGCAGGCAGTCCGTCCATCCATAATTGTATTATAATATATACCACCTAACCGTGGTTTTTTTTTCGTTCTTTATACCGTCGTCATACTAGTTGTTAGTAGTATACTACTATCTCTTTATCAACCAGTGTACAGTGCGGTAGTTCACGGCTGTGGCTACCTCTGTGTCGGCATTTGGCAGGCAGTCCGTCCAACCATAATTGTATTATATACCACCTAACCGTGGTTTTTTTTTCATTCTTTATACCGTCGTCATACTAGTTGTTACGAGTATACTACTATCTCTTTATCAACCAGTGTACAGTGCGGTAGTTCACGGCTGTGGCTACCTCTGTGTCGGCACTCGGCAGGCAGTCCGTCCAACCATAATTGTATTATATACCACCTAACCGTGGGTTTTTTTTCATTCTTTATACCGTCGTCATACTAGTTGTTACGAGTATACTACTATCTCTTTATCAACCAGTGTACAGTGCGGTAGTTCACGGCTGTGGCTACCTCTGTGTCGGCACTCGGCAGCCCGTCCATAATTGTATATACCAGTGACCTAACCGTGGTTTTTTTTTCTTTCTTTATACATACATACTAGTTACGAGTATACTATCTCTTTATCAACCAGTCTATATATTAGCAGCAGACACAGTACAGTGCGGTAGTTCACGGCTGTGGCTACCTCTGTGTCGGCACTCGGCAGCCCGTCCATAATTGTATATACCACCTAACCGTGGTTTTTTTTTCTTTCTTTATACATACATACTAGTTACGAGTATACTATCTCTTTATCAACCAGTCTATATATTAGCAGCAGACACAGTACAGTGCGGTAGTTCACGGCTGTGGCTACCTCTGTGTCGGCACTCCGCAGCCCGTCCATAATTGTATATACCAGTGACCTAACCGTGGTTTTTTTTTCTTTCTTTATACATACATACTAGTTACGAGTATACTATCTCTTTATCAACCAGTCTATATATTAGCAGCAGACACAGTACAGTGCGGTAGTTCACGGCTGTGGCTAGCTACCTCTGTGTCGGCACTCGGCAGCCCGTCCATAATTGTATATACCAGTGACCTAACCGTGTTTTTTTTTTCTTTCTTTATACATACATACTAGTTACGAGTATACTATCTCTTTATCAACCAGTCTATATATTAGCAGCAGACACAGTACAGTGCGGTAGTTCACGGCTGTGGCTACCTCTGTGTCGGCACTCGGCAGCCCGTCCATAATTGTATATACCAGTGACCTAACCGTGGTTTTTTTTTCTTTCTTTATACATACATACTAGTTACGAGTATACTATCTCTTTATCAACCAGTCTATATATTAGCAGCAGACACAGTACAGTGCGGTAGTTCACGGCTGTGGCTACCTCTGTGTCGGCACTCGGCAGCCCGTCCATAATTGTATATACCACCTAACCGTGGTTTTTTTTTCTTTCTTTATACATACATACTAGTTACGAGTATACTATCTCTTTATCAACCAGTCTATATATTAGCAGCAGACACAGTACAGTGCGGTAGTTCACGGCTGTGGCTACCTCTGTGTCGGCACTCGGCAGCCCGTCCATAATTGTATATACCAGTGACCTAACCGTGGTTTTTTTTTCTTTCTTTATACATACATACTAGTTACGAGTATACTATCTCTTTATCAACCAGTCTATATATTAGCAGCAGACACAGTACAGTGCGGTAGTTCACGGCTGTGGCTACCTCTGTGTCGGCACTCGGCAGCCCGTCCATAATTGTATATACCACCTAACCGTGGTTTTTTTTTCTTTCTTTATACATACATACTAGTTACGAGTATACTATCTCTTTATCAACCAGTCTATATATTAGCAGCAGACACAGTACAGTGCGGTAGTTCACGGCTGTGGCTACCTCTGTGTCGGCACTCGGCAGCCCGTCCATAATTGTATATACCAGTGACCTAACCGTGGTTTTTTTTTCTTTCTTTATACATACATACTAGTTACGAGTATACTATCTCTTTATCAACCAGTCTATATATTAGCAGCAGACACAGTACAGTGCGGTAGTTCACGGCTGTGGCTACCTCTGTGTCGGCACTCGGCAGCCCGTCCATAATTGTATACTAGTATCCAATCCATCCATCTGCATTGTTTACCTGAGGTGCCTTTTAGTTGTGCCTATTAAAATATGGAGAACAAAAATGTTGAGGTTCCAAAATTAGGGAAAGATCAAGATCCACTTCCACCTCGTGCTGAAGCTGCTGCCACTAGTCATGGCCGAGACGATGAAATGCCAGCAACGTCGTCTGCCAAGGCCGATGCCCAATGGCATAGTACAGAGCATGTCAAAACCAAAACACCAAATATCAGTAAAAAAAGGACTCCAAAACCTAAAATAAAATTGTCGGAGGAGAAGCGTAAACTTGCCAATATGCCATTTACCACACGGAGTGGCAAGGAACGGCTGAGGCCCTGGCCTATGTTCATGGCTAGTGGTTCAGCTTCACATGAGGATGGAAGCACTCAGCCTCTCGCTAGAAAACTGAAAAGACTCAAGCTGGCAAAAGCACCGCAAAGAACTGTGCGTTCTTTGAAATCCCAAATCCACAAGGAGAGTCCAATTGTGTCGGTTGCGATGCCTGACCTTCCCAACACTGGACGTGAAGAGCATGCGCCTTCCACCATTTGCACGCCCCCTGCAAGTGCTGGAAGGAGCACCCGCAGTCCAGTTCCTGATAGTCAGATTGAAGATGTCAGTGTTGAAGTACACCAGGATGAGGAGGATATGGGTGTTGCTGGCGCTGGGGAGGAAATTGACCAGGAGGATTCTGATGGTGAGGTGGTTTGTTTAAGTCAGGCACCCGGGGAGACACCTGTTGTCCGTGGGAGGAATATGGCCGTTGACATGCCAGGTGAAAATACCAAAAAAATCAGCTCTTCGGTGTGGAGGTATTTCACCAGAAATGCGGACAACAGGTGTCAAGCCGTGTGTTCCCTTTGTCAAGCTGTAATAAGTAGGGGTAAGGACGTTAACCACCTTGGAACATCCTCCCTAATACGTCACCTGCAGCGCATTCATAATAAGTCAGTGACAAGTTCAAAAACTTTGGGTGACAGCGGAAGCAGTCCACTGACCAGTAAATCCCTTCCTCTTGTAACCAAGCTCACGCAAACCACCCCACCAACTCCCTCAGTGTCAATTTCCTCCTTCCCCAGGAATGCCAATAGTCCTGCAGGCCATGTCACTGGCAAGTCTGACGAGTCCTCTCCTGCCTGGGATTCCTCCGATGCATCCTTGCGTGTAACGCCTACTGCTGCTGGCGCTGCTGTTGTTGCCGCTGGGAGTCGATGGTCATCCCAGAGGGGAAGTCGTAAGCCCACTTGTACTACTTCCAGTAAGCAATTGACTGTTCAACAGTCCTTTGCGAGGAAGATGAAATATCACAGCAGTCATCCTACTGCAAAGCGGATAACTGAGTCCTTGACAACTATGTTGGTGTTAGACGTGCGTCCGGTATCCGCCGTTAGTTCACAGGGAACTAGACAATTTATTGAGGCAGTGTGCCCCCGTTACCAAATACCATCTAGGTTCCACTTCTCTAGGCAGGCGATACCGAGAATGTACACGGACGTCAGAAAAAGACTCACCAGTCTCCTAAAAAATGCAGTTGTACCCAATGTCCACTTAACCACGGACATGTGGACAAGTGGAGCAGGGCAGGGTCAGGACTATATGACTGTGACAGCCCACTGGGTAGATGTATGGACTCCCGCCGCAAGAACTGCAGCGGCGGCACCAGTAGCAGCATCTCGCAAACGCCAACTCTTTCCTAGGCAGGCTACGCTTTGTATCACCGCTTTCCAGAATACGCACACAGCTGAAAACCTCTTACGGCAACTGAGGAAGATCATCGCGGAATGGCTTACCCCAATTGGACTCTCCTGTGGATTTGTGGCATCGGACAACGCCAGCAATATTGTGTGTGCATTAAATATGGGCAAATTCCAGCACGTCCCATGTTTTGCACATACCTTGAATTTGGTGGTGCAGAATTTTTTTAAAAACGACAGGGGCGTGCAAGAGATGCTGTCGGTGGCCAGAAAAATTGCGGGACACTTTCGGCGTACAGGCACCACGTACAGAAGACTGGAGCACCACCAAAAACTACTGAACCTGCCCTGCCATCATCTGAAGCAAGAAGTGGTAACGAGGTGGAATTCAACCCTCTATATGCTTCAGAGGTTGGAGGAGCAGCAAAAGGCCATTCAAGCCTATACAATTGAGCACGATATAGGAGATGGAATGCACCTGTCTCAAGTGCAGTGGAGAATGATTTCAACGTTGTGCAAGGTTCTGATGCCCTTTGAACTTGCCACACGTGAAGTCAGTTCAGACACTGCCAGCCTGAGTCAGGTCATTCCCCTCATCAGGCTTTTGCAGAAGAAGCTGGAGGCATTGAAGAAGGAGCTAAAAGGGAGCGATTCCGCTAGGCATGTGGGACTTGTGGATGCAGCCCTTAATTCGCTTAACAAGGATTCACGGGTGGTCAATCTGTTGAAATCAGAGCACTACATTTTGGCCACCGTGCTCGATCCTAGATTTAAAGCCTACCTTGGATCTCTCTTTCCGGCAGACACAGGTCTGCTGGGGTTGAAAGACCTGCTGGTGACAAAATTGTCAAGTCAAGCGGAACGCGACCTGTCAACATCTCCTCCTTCACATTCTCCCGCAACTGGGGGTGCGAGGAAAAGGCTCAGAATTCCGAGCCCACCCGCTGGCGGTGATGCAGGGCAGTCTGGAGCGACTGCTGATGCTGACATCTGGTCCGGACTGAAGGACCTGACAACGATTACGGACATGTCGTCTACTGTCACTGCATATGATTCTCTCAACATTGATAGAATGGTGGAGGATTATATGAGTGACCGCATCCAAGTAGGCACGTCACACAGTCCGTACTTATACTGGCAGGAAAAAGAGGCAATTTGGAGGCCCTTGCACAAACTGGCTTTATTCTACCTAAGTTGCCCTCCCACAAGTGTGTACTCCGAAAGAGTGTTTAGTGCCGCCGCTCACCTTGTCAGCAATCGGCGTACGAGGTTACATCCAGAAAATGTGGAGAAGATGATGTTCATTAAAATGAATTATAATCAATTCCTCCGCGGAGACATTGACCAGCAGCAATTGCCTCCACAAAGTACACAGGGAGCTGAGATGGTGGATTCCAGTGGGGACGAATTGATAATCTGTGAGGAGGGGGATGTACACGGTGATATATCGGAGGGTGAAGATGAGGTGGACATCTTGCCTCTGTAGAGCCAGTTTGTGCAAGGAGAGATTAATTGCTTCTTTTTTGGGGGGGGTCCAAACCAACCCGTCATATCAGTCACAGTCGTGTGGCAGACCCTGTCACTGAAATGATGGGTTGGTTAAAGTGTGCATGTCCTGTTTTGTTTATACAACATAAGGGTGGGTGGGAGGGCCCAAGGATAATTCCATCTTGCACCTCTTTTTTCTTTTCTTTTTCTTTGCATCATGTGCTGATTGGGGAGGGTTTTTTGGAAGGGACATCCTGCGTGACACTGCAGTGCCACTCCTAAATGGGCCCGGTGTTTGTGTCGGCCACTAGGGTCGCTAATCTTACTCACACAGTCAGCTACCTCATTGCGCCTCTTTTTTTCTTTGCGTCATGTGCTGTTTGGGGAGGGTTTTTTGGAAGGGACATCCTGCGTGACACTGCAGTGCCACTCCTAGATGGGCCCGGTGTTTGTGTCGGCCACTAGGGTCGCTAATCTTACTCACACAGCTACCTCATTGCGCCTCTTTTTTTCTTTGCGTCATGTGCTGTTTGGGGAGGGTTTTTTGGAAGGGACATCCTGCGTGACACTGCAGTTCCACTCCTAGATGGGCCCGGTGTTTGTGTCGGCCACTAGGGTCGCTAATCTTACTCACACAGCTACCTCATTGCGCCTCTTTTTTTCTTTGCGTCATGTGCTGTTTGGGGAGGGTTTTTTGGAAGGGACATCCTGCGTGACACTGCAGTGCCACTCCTAGATGGGCCCGGTGTTTGTGTCGGCCACTAGGGACGCTAATCTTACTCACACAGTCAGCTACCTCATTGCGCCTCTTTTTTTCTTTGCGTCATGTGCTGTTTGGGGAGGGTTTTTTGGAAGGGCCATCCTGCGTGACACTGCAGTGCCACTCCTAGATGGGCCCGGTGTTTGTGTCGGCCACTAGGGTCGCTAATCTTACTCACACAGTCAGCTACCTCATTGCGCCTCTTTTTTTCTTTGCGTCATGTGCTGTTTGGGGAGGGTTTTTTGGAAGGGCCATCCTGCGTGACACTGCAGTGCCACTCCTAGATGGGCCCGGTGTTTGTGTCGGCCACTAGGGTCGCTAATCTTACTCACACAGCTACCTCATTGCGCCTCTTTTTTTCTTTGCGTCATGTGCTGTTTGGGGAGGGTTTTTTGGAAGGGACATCCTGCGTGACACTGCAGTGCCACTCCTAGATGGGCCCGGTGTTTGTGTCGGCCACTAGGGTCGCTTATCTTACTCACACAGCGACCTCGGTGCAAATTTTAGGACTAAAAATAATATTGTGAGGTGTGAGGTATTCAGAATAGACTGAAAATGAGTGTAAATTATGGTTTTTGAGGTTAATAATACTTTGGGATCAAAATGACCCCCAAATTCTATGATTTAAGCTGTTTTTTAGTGTTTTTGGAAAAAAACACCCGAATCCAAAACACACCCGAATCCGACAAAAATAATTCGGTGAGGTTTTGCCAAAACGCGTTCGAACCCAAAACACGGCCGCGGAACCGAACCCAAAACCAAAACACAAAACCCGAAAAATTTCAGGCGCTCATCTCTAGTATTTTGCAGCTCTGCGTCACTGCAAGTATCCATCCATTCTATTTTCTTCCAGTGATTTGGACCAATAATACCATTGATTAGAACGAATAATTCCATTGATTTTGTCATTTTCTTCCAGTGATTTGGACCAATAATACCATTGATTAGAACAAATAATTCCAGTGATTTTGTCATTTTCTTCCAGTGATTTGGACCAATAATACCATTGATTAGAACGAATAATTCCTGTGATATAGAGGTGTTTGTGTCGCTTAGCTTAGCCGTCCAGCGACCACAGTGCACCTCTTTTTCTCTTTTCTTTGCATCATGTGCTGTTTGGGGCCAATTTTTTGAAGTGCCATCCTGTCTGACACTGCAGTGCCACTCCTAGATGGGCCAGGTGTTTGTGCCGCCCTCTTGGGTCGCTTTGCTTAGCCATCCAGCGACCTCGGTTAAATTTTAGGACTAAAAATAGTGGTGTGAGGTGTTCAGAATAGACTGGAAATGAGTGGAAATTGTGATTATTGAGGTTAATAATACTATAGGATCAAAATGACAAATTCTATGATTTAAGCTGTTTTTGAGGAAGTTTTCTAAAAAAAACACATCCGAATCCAAAACACACCCGAATCCGACAAAAAAATTTCAGGGAGGTTTTGCCAAAACGCGTCCGAATCCAAAACACGGCCTCGGAACCGAATCCAAAACCAAAACACAAAACCCGAAAAATTTCTGGTGCACATCTCTACATTTTATACAGTAGCTGCAAGAAGACACAAGAGAGAGAAACGATATCAGTATAGATTAGAAGCAGTGACCTACTGTATGTATACTTCATCCCCTCCACAGTCTTCATCACTACCTGCCCCCACATGTCTGTTTGGGACCACGCAGCCCTAGTCTTTAGGTCAACCACACTTAGGTCGACATGCATTAGGTCACATGGTCTATAGGTCGACACGGTCACTAGGTTGACATGGAAAAAGGTCGACATGAGTTTTTCAGTTTTTTTTCATTTATAGAACTTTTTCATACATTACGATTCACGTGGACTGCAGTTGGGAACGGTAACCTTGCCCGATGTGAGGGGACACGGTGCACTAATTGGGGTTCCCGGTCACTTTAAGAAGAAAATGACACCAATTTTTTTTTAAACTCATGTCGACCTTTTTCCATGTCGTCCTTGTTCATGTCGACCTAATGACCGTGTCTACCTACAGTATTTGAGGTTTTGACCTAGTCACCGTCGACCAATAGTGGTTGCCATAATGACTGTCGACCTAAGTGTGGTCGACCCTATGATCCACACACCTATATTATATATATCATGCAGAAGGAGGCACTCAATTCAATAATTAAAGGAGCAGGTAAAGTGCTCCTTTAATTATTGAATTGAGTGCCTCCTTCTGCATAATATATTGGTCAGCTGGACACCTAGGAGGGCACCGGAGCTGCAAATTTTGTAATTGGGAGTGCTGCCTGCACAGCTACACTATATATATATATATATATATATATATATATATATATATAGTAATATAGAGTTATTAGTGATGTGCACCGGAAATTTTTCGGGTTTTGTGTTTTGGTTTTGTGTTCGGTTCCGCGGCCGTGTTTTGGATTCGGACGCGTTTTGGCAAAACCTCACCGAAAATTTTTTGTCGGATTCGGGTGTGTTTTGGATTCGGGTGTTTAAAAAAAAAACAACTAAAAAACAGCTTAAATCATAGAATTTGGGGGTCATTTTGATCCCATAGTATTATTAACCTCAATAACCATAATTTCCACTCATTTCCAGTCTATTCTGAACACCTCACACCTCACAATATTATTTTTAGTCCTAAAATTTGCACCGAGGTCGCTGGATGGCTAAGCTAAGCGACACAAGTGGCCGACACAAACACCTGGCCCATCTAGGAGTGGCACTGCAGTGTCAGGCAGGATGGCACTTAAAAAAATACTCCCCAAACAGCACATGACGCAAAGAAAAAAAGAGGCGCAATGAGGTAGCTGTGTGACTAAGCTAAGCGACCCAAGTGGCCGACACAAACACCTGGCCCATCTAGGAGTGGCACTGCAGTGTCAGACAGGATGGCACTTGAAAAAAATACTCCCCAAACAGCACATGATGCAAAGAAAAAAAGAGGCGCACCAAGGTCGCTGTGTGACTAAGCTAAGTGACACAAGTGGCCGACACAAACACCTGGCCCATCTAGGAGTGGCACTGCAGTGTCACGCAGGATGGCCCTTCAAAAAAATACTCCCCAAACAGCACATGATGCAAAGAAAAAAAGAGGCGCAATGAGGTAGCTGTGTGACTAAGCTAAGCGACCCTAGTGGCCGACACAAACACCTGGCCCATCTAGGAGTGGCACTGCAGTGTCACGCAGGATGGCCCTTCAAAAAAATACTCTCCAAACAGCACATGACGCAAAGAAAAAAAGAGGCGCAATGAGGTAGCTGTGTGACTAAAATAAGCGACCCAAGTGGCCGACACAAACACCTGGCCCATCTAGGAGTGGCACTGCAGTGTCAGACAGGATGGCACTTCAAAACAATTGTCCCCAAACAGCACATGATGCAAAGAAAAATGAAAGAAAAAAGAGGTGCAAGATGGAATTGTCCTTGGGCCCTCCCACCCACCCTTATGTTGTATAAACAGGACATGCACACTTTAACGAACCCATCATTTCAGCGACAGGGTCTGCCACATGACTGTGACTGAAATGACTGGTTGGTTTGGGCCCCCACCAAAAAAGAAGCAATCAATCTCTCCTTGCACAAACTGGCTCTACAGAGGCAAGATGTCCACCTCATCATCATCGTCCGATTCATCACCCCTTTCACTGTGTACATCCCCCTCCTCACAGATTATTAATTCATCCCCACTGAAATCCACCATCTCAGGTCCCCGTGTACTTTCTGGAGGCAATTGCTGCTGGTGAATGTCTCCACGGAGGAATTGATTATAATTCATTTTAATGAACATCATCTTCTCCACATTTTCTGGAAGTAACCTCGTACGCCGATTGCTGACAAGGTGAGCAGCGGCACTAAACACTCTTTCGGAGTACACACTGGAGGGAGGGCAACTTAGGTAGAATAAAGCCAGTTTCTGCAAGGGCCTCCAAATTGCCTCTTTTTCCTGCCAGTATATGTACGGACTGTCTGACATGCCTACTTGGATGCGGTCACTCATATAATCCTCCACCATTCTTTCAATGGTGAGAGAATCATATGCAGTGACAGTAGACGACATGTCAGTAATCGTTGGCAGGTCCTTCCGTCCGGACCAGATGTCAGCACTCGCTCCAGACTGCCCTGCATCACCGCCAGCGGGTGGGCTCGGAATTCTTAGCCTTTTCCTCGCACCCCCAGTTGCGGGAGAATGTGAAGGAGGAGCTGTTGACGGGTCACGTTCCGCTTGACTTGACAATTTTCTCACCAGCAGGTCTTTGAACCCCTGCAGACTTGTGTCTGCCGGAAAGAGAGATACAACGTAGGTTTTAAATCTAGGATCGAGCACGGTGGCCAAAATGTAGTGCTCTGATTTCAACAGATTGACCACCCGTGAATCCTGGTTAAGCGAATTAAGGGCTCCATCCACAAGTCCCACATGCCTAGCGGAATCGCTCTGTTTTAGCTCCTCCTTCAATGTCTCCAGCTTCTTCTGCAAAAGCCTGATGAGGGGAATGACCTGACTCAGGCTGGCAGTGTCTGAACTGACTTCACGTGTGGCAAGTTCAAAGGGTTGCAGAACCTTGCACAACGTTGAAATCATTCTCCACTGCGCTTGAGACAGGTGCATTCCACCTCCTTTGCCTATATCGTGGCCAGATGTATAGGCTTGAATGGCCTTTTGCTGCTCCTCCATCCTCTGAAGCATATAGAGGGTTGAATTCCACCTCGTTACCACCTCCTGCTTCAGATGATGGCAGGGCAGGTTCAGGTGTGTTTGGTGGTGCTCCAGTCTTTTGTATGCGGTGCCTGAATGCCGAAAGTGGCCCGCAATTCTTCGGGCCACCGACAGCATCTCTTGCACGCCCCTGTCATTTTTTAAAATAATTCTGCACCACCAAATTCAAGGTATGTGCAAAACATGGGACGTGCTGGAATTTGCCCAGATGTAATGCACGCACAATATTGGTGGCGTTGTCCGATGTCACAAATCCCCAGGAGAGTCCAATTGGGGTAAGCCATTCTGCGATGATCTTCCTCAGTTGCCGTAAGAGGTTTTCAGCTGTGTGCGTATTCTGGAAAGCAGTGATACAAAGCGTAGCCTGCCTAGGAACGAGTTGGCGTTTGCGAGATGCTGCTACTGGTGCCGCCGCTGCTGTTCTTGCAGCGGGAGGCAATACATCTACCCAGTGGGCTGTCACAGTCATATAGTCCTGAGTCTGCCCTGCTCCACTTGTCCACATGTCCGTGGTTAAGTGGACATTGGGTGCAACTGCATTTTTTAGGACACTGGTGACTCTTTTTCTGAGGTCTGTGTACATTTTCGGTATCGCCTGCCTAGAGAAATGGAACCTAGATGGTATTTGGTACCGGGGACACAGTACCTCAATCAAGTCTATAGTTGGCTCTGAAGTAACGATGGATACCGGAACCACGTTTCTCACCGCCCAGGCTTCCAAGGCCTAAGTTATCCGCTTTGCAGCAGGATGACTGCTGTGATATTTCATCTTCCTCGCAAAGGACTGTTGGACAGTCAATTGCTTACTGGAAGTAGTACAAGTGGTCTTCCGACTTCCCCTCTGGGATGCCGATCGACTCCCAGCAGCAACAACAGCAGCGCCAGCAGCAGTAGGCGTTACACTCAAGGATGCATCGGAGGAATCCCAGGCAGGAGAGGACTCGTCAGACTTGCCAGTGACATGGCCTGCAGGACTATTGGCTTTCCTGGGTAAGGAGGAAATTGACACTGAGGGAGTTGGTGGTGTGGTTTGCGGGAGCTGTCGCCCAAAGTTTTTGAACTTGTCACTGACTTATGATGAATGCGCTGCAGGTGACGTATAAGTGAGGATGTTCCGAGGTGGTTAACGTCCTTACCCCTACTTATTACAGCTTGACAAAGGCAACACACGGCTTGACACCTGTTGTCCGCATTTGTGTTGAAATAATTCCACACCGAAGAGCTGATTTTTTTTGTATTTTGACCAGGCATGTCAATGGCCATATTCGTCCCACGGACAACAGGTGTCTCCCCGGGTGCCTGACTTAAACAAACCACCTCACCATCAGAATCCTCCTTGTCAATTTCCTCCCCAGCGCCAGCAACACCCATATCCTCATCCTGGTGTACTTCAACACTGACATCTTCAATTTGACTATCAGGAACTGGACTGCGGGTGCTCCTTCCAGCACTTGCAGGGGGCGTGCAAATGGTGGAAGGCGCAAGCTCTTCCCGTCCAGTGTTGGGAAGGTCAGGCATCGCAACCGACACAATTGGACTCTCCTTGGGGATTTGTGATTTCGAAGAACGCACAGTTCTTTGCTGTGCTTTTGCCAGCATAAGTCTTTTCTTTTTTCTAGCGAGAGGATGAGTGCTTCCATCCTCATGTGAAGCTGAACCACTAGCCATGAACGTAGGCCAGGGCCTCAGCCGTTCCTTGCCACTCCGTGTCGTAAATGGCATATTGGCAAGTTTACGCTTCTCCTCAGACGCTTTTAATTTTGATTTTTGGGTCATTTTACTGATCTTTTGTGTTTTGGATTTTACATGCTCTGTACTATGACATTGGGCATCGGCCTTGGCAGACGACGTTGATGGCATTTCATCGTCTCGGCCATGACTAGTGGCAGCAGCTTCAGCACGAGGTGGAAGTGGATTTTGATCTTTCCCTATTTTTTTAACCTCCACATTTTTGTTCTCCATATTTTAATGCGCACAACTAAAAGGCACCACCGGTATACAATGTAGATGGATGGATAGTATACTTTATGGACGACGAGTGACGACACAGAGGTAGGTACAGCAGTGGCCTACCGTACTGCTATATACAGTATAATGGACCTGGTGGACACTGTCAGCAGACTGCGTTTATAGTATAAAAAAAAAAGACACCACAGGTATACAATGTAGATGGATGGATAGTATACTTATGGACGACGAGTGATGACACAGAGGTAGGTACAGCAGTGGCCTACCGTACTGCTATATACAGTATAATGGACCTGGTGGACACTGTCAGCAGACTGCGTTTATAGTATAAAGAAAAAAAGACACCACAGGTATACAATGTAGATGGATGGATAGTATACTTATGGACAACGAGTGACGACACAGAGGTAGGTACAGCAGTGGCCTACCGTACTGCTATATACAGTATAATGGACCTGGTGGACACTGTCAGCAGACTGCGTTTATAGTATAAAAAAAAAAGACACCACAGGTATACAATGTAGATGGATGGATAGTATACTTATGGACGACGAGTGACGACACAGAGGTAGGTACAGCAGTGGCCTACCGTACTGCTATATACAGTATAATGGACCTGGTGGACACTGTCAGCAGACTGCGTTTATAGTATAAAAAAAAAAGACACCACAGGTATACAATGTAGATGGATGGATAGTATACTTATGGACGACGAGTGACGACACAGAGGTAGGTACAGCAGTGGCCTACCGTACTGCTATATACAGTATAATGGACCTGGTGGACACTGTCAGCAGACTGCGTTTATAGTATAAAAAAAAAAGACACCACAGGTATACAATGTAGATGTATGGATAGTATACTTATGGACGACGAGTGACGACACAGAGGTAGGTACAGCAGTGGCCTACCGTACTGCTATATACAGTATAATGAACCTGGTGGACACTGTCAGCAGACTGCGTTTATAGTATAAAGAAAAAAAGACACCACAGGTATACAATGTAGATGGATGGATAGTATACTTATGGACGACGAGTGACGACACAGAGGTAGGTACAGCAGTGGCCTACCGTACTGCTATATACAGTATAATGGACCTGGTGGACACTGTCAGCAGACTGCGTTTATAGTATAAAAAAAAAAGACAACACAGGAGTGTTTTTCAGGCAGACAAACGTATACTGGTGGTCACTGTCAGCAAAACTGTGCACTGTACTCCTGCTCTAGCGGCTCCCCAGTCCCCACAATTAAGCAGTGTGAGCACTCAGCACAGATATATCATGCAGCACACTGAGCACAGATATGGTATGGAGCGTTTTTTTCAGGCAGAGAACGGATAAAAAACTGGTGGTCACTATTAGCAAAACTCTGCACTGTACTCCTCCTAACAGCTGCTCCCCAATCCTCCCCACAATAAGCTAAGCAATCAGATCAACTGTGTAGTATATAACTATATAAACGGAGAGGACGCCAGCCACGTCCTCTCCCTATCAATCTCAATGCACGTGTGAAAATGGCGGCGACGCGCGGCTGCTTATATAGAATCCGAATCTCGCGAAAATCCGACAGCGGGATGATGACGTTCGGACGCGCTCGGGTTAACCGAGCCATACGGGAGAATCCCAGTATGGCTCCGACCCGTCTAAAAAGGGTGAAGTTGGGGGCGGTTCGGTTTCTCGGAAACCGAACCCGCTCATCACTAATAGTTATACAGTTATTTATATGGTGCAGCATATACCGTTGCACTTTACAATTGGAAACAAAACAGTAATAAAACAAGGCTTTAATTAGAGATGTGCGCTGTACCATTTTTGCTGGTTTCGGTTCTAATTTGACATCTGTTTTGGTGTTGGATTTCGTCTGTGACTGGTTTTAGTTTTCTTTTTTGATTGACACAAAAGCTAAAATCACATAATTTGGGCCTTTTTTTGTTCCTTGGTCATTATTAACCTCAATAACATTAATATCCACTCATGTCCATTCAATTGTGACCACCTTACAGCTCACAATATTGGGGTAATTCAGAGTTGATTGCAGCAGCAAAATTGTTAGCAATTAGGCAAAACCATGTGCACTGCAGGGGGGGGGGGCAGATATAACATGTGCAGATAGAGTAATGAGCCCTACACACTTACCAATCCGCCGCCGAGCTGCCCGATGGTGGATGCAGCTGACGGGTGACCTGGTGGCAAGGGGAGTGAAGTTGCTTCACTCCCCCCGTCACCCGGCTTCATAGCACTGCATGTTAATATGGACAATCTCGTCCATATTGGCCTGCATGCATATGCGACGCAGCACCAATGATTAACGAGCGTGGGGCCGTTAATCGTTGGTGCCTACACACAAGGCCGTAACTAGGTGTGTGCAGAAGGGGCATTGCCCACAGCGTACACCTAGTTACAGCACATATTCCCCCTGCTGACAGCCGCACCTCCCGATCTCCCTCCCTTGTGTGCTCTTCCAGCAACTGGCGCCCACAGACAAGCTCTAACCAGCGAAAGCCTCTGCCTCATATAGTCAGCGGCAGCGCTGGCTATCAGTAAATCCCCCGTGTGCTGCACTCCCACTGCCCGCCCTTGTCCACTGCGCTCCTGTGACCCGCTCCATCTCTTGGCCCCTGTGTACTGTGCTCCCGCAGCCCGCCCCCTCTCTTAGCCCCTGTGTACTGCGCTCCCACGGCCCCCCCTCCATCAGCCCCCATGTACTGCACTCCTGCGGCCCGCCCCCTCTCTTGGCCTGCAGTGCAGTGTACAGAGGGAGCACTGGGTCAGGAGCCGGCAGCAGCACAGCCACAGGAAGAAGGAGAAATCCTGTAAGTGGCTGCCCACACACTACACTACATTACACTACAGTACACTACATTTAAGTACAGTACACTACACTACATTACATTACACTATACTACATTACACTTCACTACACTACAGTACACTACACTAAAGTACACTACACTACAGTACACTACATTATAGCCTAAGGGTAGGGGGGATGTAAGGTGCTCTGCCTGCCGTAATGAGTAAAAGGGGGCTCCACCTGCCAAAATGTGATAAAAGGGGGACTGTCTGCCATAATGTGTAAAAAAGGGGATGCTGTCTGCCGTAATGTGTAAAAAGGGGGATGCTGTCTGCCATAATGTGTAAAAAGGGGACGCTGTCTGCCGTAATGTATAAAAAGGGGGATGCTGTCTGCCGTAATGTGTAAAAAGGGGACGCTCTCTGCCGTAATGTGTAAAAAGGGGGACGCTGTCTGCCGTAATGTGTAAAAAGGGGGACGCTGTCTGCCGTAATGTGTCAAAAGGGGACGCTGTCTGCCGTAATGTGTAAAAGGTGGACGCTGTCTGCCGTAATGTGTACAAAGGGGACGCTGCCTGCAGTAATGTGTAAAAAGGTGACGCTGTCTGCCGTAATGTGTAAAAAGAGGACGCTGTCTGTCGTAATGTGTAAAAAGGGGACACTGTCATAATGTGTAAAAGGGGGACTCTGTCTGCCGTAATGTGTAAAAAGGGGGTCTGGCTGCCGTAATGTTTAAAAAGGGGGACGCTGTCTACCGTAATTAGTGATGAGCGGGTTCGGATCCTCACGATCCGAACCCGCCCGAACTTCACCTTTTTTTTCACGGGTCCGAGCAACTCGGATCCTCCCGCCTTGCTCGGTTAACCCGAGCGCGCCCGAACGTTATCATCCCGCGGTCGGATTCTCGCGAGATTCGTATTCTATATAAGGAGCCGCACGTCGCCGCCATTTTTCACTCGTGCATTGGAGATGATCGTGAGAGGAGGTGGCTGGTGTCCTCTCAGTTTCTATGTTCAGTGGGCTGCAAATTGTGCTGCAAATATCTGTGCTCAGTGTGCTGCAAATATCTGTGCTCAGTGTGCTGCAAGTGCAAATATCTACGTTCTCTGCCTGAAAAACGCTCCATATCTGACTGTGCTCAGTGTGCTGCAAATATCTGTGCTCAGTGTGCTAATTGCTTTATTGTGGGGACTGGGGACCAGCAGTATTATATAGTAGGAGGACAGTGCAGAGTTTTGCTGACCAGTGACCAGTGACCACCAGCATTATACGTTCTCTGCCTGAAAAACGCTCCATATCTGTGCTGCATTGTAGTATATAGTAGGAGGATAGTGCAGAATTTTGCTGACCACCAGTATAACTATATATATATAGCAGTACGGTACAGTAGTCCACTGCTCTACCTACCTCTGTGTCGTCAAGTATACTATCCATCCATACCTGTGGTGCATTTCAGTTTTGCACAGTTTGCTGACCACCAGTATATACTATATAGCAGTACGGTACAGAAGGCCACTGCTCTACCTACCTCTGTGTCGTCAAGTATACTATCCATCCATACCTGTGGTGCATTTCAGTTTTGCACAGTTTGCTGACCACCAGTATATATTATATAGCAGTACGGTACAGAAGGCCACTGCTCTACCTACCTCTGTGTCGTCAAGTATACTATCCATCCATACCTGTGGTGCATTTCAGTTTTGCACAGTTTGCTGACCACCAGTATATACTATATAGCAGTACGGTACAGAAGGCCACTGCTCTACCTACCTCTGTGTCGTCAAGTATACTATCCATCCATACCTGTGGTGCATTTCAGTTTTGCACAGTTTGCTGACCACCAGTATATACTATATAGCAGTACGGTACAGAAGGCCACTGCTCTACCTACCTCTGTGTCGTCAAGTATACTATCCATCCATACCTGTGGTGCATTTCAGTTTTGCACAGTTTGCTGACCACCAGTATATACTATAGAGCAGTACGGTACAGAAGGCCACTGCTCTACCTACCTCTGTGTCGTCAAGTATACTATCCATCCATACCTGTGGTGCATTTCAGTTTTGCACAGTTTGCTGACCACCAGTATATACTATATAGCAGTACGGTACAGTAGGCCACTGCTCTACCTACCTCTGTGTCGTCAAGTATACTATCCATCCATACCTGTGGTGCATTTCAGTTTTGCACAGTTTGCTGACCACCAGTATATACTATATAGCAGTACGGTACAGTAGGCCACTGCTCTACCTACCTCTGTGTCGTCAAGTATACTATCCATCCATACCTGTGGTGCTTTTCAGTTTTGCACAGTTTGCTGTCCACCAGTATATAATATATAGCAGTACGGTACAGTAGGCCACTGCTCTACCTACCTCTGTGTCGTCAAGTATACTATCCATCCATACCTGTGGTGCATTTCAGTTGTGCGCAGTATATATAGTAGTAGGCCATTGCTATTGATATATTACTGGCATATAATTCCACACATTAAAAAATGGAGAACAAAAATGTGGAGGGTAAAATAGGGAAAGATCAAGATCCACTTCCACCTCGTGCTGAAGCTGCTGCCACTAGTCATGGCCGAGACGATGAAATGCCATCAACGTCGTCTGCCAAGGCCGATGCCCAATGTCATAGTAGAGAGCATGTAAAATTAAAAAAAATAAAGCTCAGTAAAATGACCCAAAAATCTAAATCAAAATCGTCTGAGGAGAAGCGTAAACTTGCCAATGTGCCATTTACGACACGGAGTGGCAAGGAACGGCTGAGGCCCTGGCCTATGTTCAAGGCTAGTGGTTCAGCTTCACCTGAGGATGGAAGCACTCATCCTCCTGCTAGAAAACTTAAAAGAGTTAAGATGGCAAAAGCACAGCAAAGAACTGTGCGTTCTTCTAAATCACAAACCCCCAAGGAGAGTCCAATTGTGTCGGTTGCGATGCCTGACGTTCCCAACACTGGACGGGAAGAGGTTGTGCCTTCCACCATTTGCACTCCCCCTGCAAGTGCTGGAAGGAGCACCCGCAGTCCAGTTCCTGATAGTCAAATTGAAGATGTCACTGTTGAAGTACACCAGGATGAGGATATGGGTGTTGCTGGCGCTGGGGAGGAAATTGACAAGGAGGATTCTGATGGTGAGGTGGTTTGTTTAAGTCAGGCACCCGGGGAGACACCTGTTGTCCGTGGGACGAATATGGCCATTGACATGCCTGGTCAAAATACAAAAAAAATCACCTCTTCGGTATGGAATTATTTCAACAGAAATGCGGACAACAGGTGTCAAGCCGTGTGTTGCCTTTGTCAAGCTGTAATAAGTAGGGGTAAGGACGTTAACCACCTAGGAACATCCTCCCTTATACGTCACCTGGACCGCATTCATCAGAAGTCATTGACAAGTTCAAAAACTTTGGGTGACAGCGGAAGCAATCCACTGCCAACTAAATCCCTTCCTCTTGTAACCAAGCTCCTGCAAACCACACCACCAACTCCCTTAATGTCAATTTCCTCCTTAGACAGGAAAGCCAATAGTCCTGCAGGCCATGTCACTGTCAAGTCTGACGAGTCCTCTCCTGCCTGGGATTCCTCCGATGCATCCTTGAGTGTAACGCCTACTGCTGCTGGCGCTGCTGTTGTTGCTGCTGGGAGTCGATCGTCATCCCAGAGGGGAAGTCGGAAAACCACTTGTACTACTTCCAGTAAGCAATTGACTGTCCAACAGTCCTTTGCGAGGAAGATGAAATATCACAGCAGTCATCCTGCTGCAAAGCGGATAACTCAGGTCTTGGCAGCCTGGGTGGTGAGAAACGTGTTTCCGGTATCCACCGTTACTTCACAGGGAACTAGAGACTTGATTGAGGTACTGTGTCCCCGGTACCAAATACCATCTAGGTTCCATTTCTCTAGGCAGGCGATACCGAAAATGTACACAGACGTCAGAAAAAGAGTCACCAGTGTCCTAAAAAATGCAGTTGTACCCAATGTCCACTTAACCACGGACATGTGGAGCAGGGCAGACTCAGGACTATATGACTGTGACAGCCCACTGGGTAGATGTATTGCCTCCCGCAGCAAGAACAGCAGCGGCGGCACCAGTAGCAGCATCTCGCAAACGCCAACTCGTTCCTAGGCAGGCTACGCTTTGTATCACCGCTTTCCATAAGAGGCACACAGCTGACAACCTCTTACGGAAACTGAGGAACATCATCGCAGAATGACTTACCCCAATTGGACTCTCCTGGGGATTTGTGGCATCGGACAACGCCACCAATATTGTGCGTGCATTACATCTGGGCAAATTCCAGTACGTCCCATGTTTTGCACATACATTGAATTTGGTGGTGTAGAATTATCTAAAAAACGACAGGGGCGTGCAAGAGATGCTGTCGGTGGGCCGAAGAATTGCGGGCCACTTTCGGCATTCAGCCACCGCGTGCTGAAGACTGGAGCACCAGCAAACAGTCCTGAACCTGCCCTGCCATCTTCTGAAGCAAGAGGTGGTAACGAGGTTGAATTCAACCCTCTATATGCTTCAGAGGATGGAGGAGCAGCAAAAGGCCATTCAAGCCTATACATCTGCCTACGATATAGGCAAAGGAGAGGGAATGCACCTGACTCAAGCGCAGTGGAGAATGATTTCAACGTTGTGCAAGGTTCTGCAACCCTTTGTACTTGCCACACATGAAGTCAGTTCAGACACTGCCAGCCTGAGTCAGGTCATTCCCCTCATCAGGCTTTTGCAGAAGAAGCTGGAGACATTGAAGGAGGAGCTAAAACAGAGCGATTCCGCTAGGCATGTGGGACTTGTGGATGGAGCCCTTAATTCGCTTAACCAGGATTCACGGGTGGTCAATCTGTTGAAATCAGAGCACTACATTTTGGCTACCGTGCTTGATCCTAGATTTAAAATCTACGTTGTATCTCTCTTTCCGGCAGACACAAGTCTGCAGAGGTTCAAAGACCTGCTGGTGAGAAAATTGTCAAGTCAAGCGGAACGTGACCCGTCAACAGCTCCTCCTTCACATTCTCCCGCAATTGGGGCTGCGAGGAAAAGGCTAAGAATTCCGAGCCCACCCGCAAGCGGTGATGCAGGGCAGTCTGGAGCGAGTGCTGACATCTGGTCCGGACTGAAGGACCTGCCAACGATTACTGACATGTCGTCTACTGTCACTGCATATGATTCTGTCACCATTGAAAGAATGGTGGAGGATTATATGAGTGACCGCATCCAAGTAGGCACGTCAGAAAGTCCATACGTATACTGGCAGGAAAAAGAGGCAGTTTGGAGGCCCTTGCACAAACTGGCTTTATTTTACCTAAGTTGCCCCCCCTCCAGTGTGTACTCCGAAAGAGTGTTTAGTGCAGCCGCTCACCTTGTCAGCAATCGGCGTACGAGGTTACTTCCAGAAAAATGTGGAGAAGATGATGTTCATCAAAATGAATTAGAATCAATTCCTCCGTGGAGACATTCACCAGCAATTGCCTCCAGAAAGTACACAGGGACCTGAGATGGTGGATTCCAGTGGGGACAAATTAATAATCTGTGAGGAGGGGGATGTACACAGTGAAAGGGGTGAGGAATCGGAGGATGAGGAGGTGGTGGACGTCTTGCCTCTGTAGAGCCAGTTTGTGCAAGGAGAGACTGATTGCTTCTTTTTTGGTGGGGGCCCAAACCAACTAGTCATTTCAGTCACAGTCGTGTGGCAGACCCTGTCGCTGAAATGATGGGTTCGTTAAAGTGTGCATGTCCTGTTTATACAACATAAGAGTGGGTGGGAGGGCCCAAGGACAATTCCATCTTGCATCTCTTTTTTTCTTTCATTTTTCTTTGCATCATGTGCTGTTTGGGGACTATTTTTTTGAAGTGCCATCCTGCTTGACACTGCAGTGCCACTCCTAGATGGGCCAGGTGTTTGTGTCGGCCACTTGTGTCGCTTAGCTTAGCCATCCAGCGACCTCGGTGCAAATTTTAGGACTAATAATAATATTGTGAGGTGTGAGGTGTTCAGAATAGACTGAAAATGAGTGGAAATTATGGTTATTGAGGTTAATAATACTATGGGATCAAAATGACCCCCAAATTCTATGATTTAAGCTGTTTTTGAGGGTTTTTTGTAAAAAAACACCCGAATCCAAAACACACCCGAATCTGACAAAAATTTTCAGGGAGGTTTTGCCAAAACGCGTCCGAATCCAAAACACGGCCGCGGAACCGAATCCAAAACCAAAACACAAAACCCGAAAAATTTCCGGTGCACATCACTAACCGCAATGTGTAAAAAAGGGGAATCTGTCCACCGTAATGTGTAAAAGGGGCTCTACCTGGTGTAGCGGCGCTACTGTGCTGCGTAATTTGAATAATGGAGACTACTATTCACCGTAATATGAATTGGTATTATTTTGTGGCCACACCCCTTCTCCATGAAGCCACACCCCTATACTTTTTACGCACGCCTGCGGCGCACACAGCCCCTATTTTACATAAAGGGGGGGCGCCAATGCTGTTTCTTGCACACAGTGCCAAAATGTCTAGTTACGGCACTACCTACACACTGCACGATATGAACGAGCATTTTATCTGCCCGTGTGTAGGGCCCTTTAGATTTGGGTGGGGTGTGTTCAAACTGAAATCTAAATTGTATCGTAAAAACAAAGCAGCCAGTATTTACCCTGCACAGAAACAAAATAACCTACCCAAATCTAACTCTCTCTGCACATGTTATATCTGCTCCCCCACCCCTGCAGTGCACATGGTTTTGCCCAACTGCTAACAAATTTGCTGCTGCGATCAACTCTGAATTACCCCCCATGTGCAGTGCAGGTGAGGCAGATATAACATTTGCAGAGAGAGTTAGATTTGGGTTGGTTATTTTGTTTCTGTGAAGGGTAAATACTGGCTTCTCTATTTTTACACTGCAATTTAGATTTCAGTTTGAACACACCCCACCCAAATCTAACTCTCTCTGCACATGTTATATCTGCCCCCCCTGCAGTGCACATGGTTTTGCCCAACTGGTAACAAATTTGCTGCTGCGATCAACTCTGAATTAGGCCCCTTGTTTTCATCCACTTTAGGCCAAAGGCTGCAGCTGGCTGGTTAGTTACTAAGCAACAAAGCAGCGGCACAAACACACAGCCGTTTATAGCACATCTATGAAACATTGTCAAACAACAAATGACACTGCGGAGTCACAACACTTATGTGAACGCAGTGGGGAACAGCCTGCATTGTCATAGTATGTGTATGTTATGGATACACAGTGGGGTACGTCCTGCAGAGTCACAGTACTTGTATGTTATGGATACACAGTGGGGAACAGCATAAAAAAATAATATAATTTTTCACTTTTTTAAACTTTGTTCGCAAATTACACTGCAGAATCATTCTGCTTATGTGAACACAGTGGGGTACAGCCTGCATTGTCACAGTACTTGCACGTTATCGATGCACACTGAGATACAGCACAAAATTTTTTTTTGATCGTGGTGGTGGTGGGAAGAGGGGGTGCCAAAAAGTCTAGTTATGACTCTGCCTTTACAGATATTGTTCACCTTTACAGCTGCTGCATGACTCTGAGTGCTGCAGTTCAACTGTCTGTCAACTTTGTTGTTATCAATCTAATTTTCCTCATTTGTATGCCATTAAATGCATAATTGGCAAAGGTATTAACAGAACACATACTTCTTGCACAACTCACCTTTTATTTTCATTAAATTGTATATGATACATCAAAGTGCCAAGGTAAATGTTTCTGCAGTGTTAGTATTCTGGTCTGTCTTAGTAACTAATCATACATAGATTAGCATCATTACTCCACATGGATACCTTACATTCTAGGCCATCTACAAGGTCATTAATTAAAAGTGATTGAAAATGACAGGGTCCATTTCTGATCCCTGTGGTGCTCAACTACTAACTTAAGCCTAGTCTGAACACAATGGGGCTTACGTAATAGCCTGCGAGATGCAGGCTCAGACGTGATTCCAGTGGCATTAATTTAACAGGCAAAGCCAGACTGGTTTTGCCTTGCTGTACTCACGTCCGTGTTTCCATCTCACAGACTATTATTATTATTATTATTAGCCTTTATTTATATGGCGTCACAAGGGTTCCGCAGCGCCCAATTACAGAGTACATATGCACATAATCAAAACAGGAAAACAGTGACTTACAGTTGAAGACAGTATAGGACAAGTACAGGGTAACTAAGCATATCTACACCAGTAGGCGACATAGAGATAAGTTACAAGGTGGCCAAAAAAACTGCAGGATTTGGGCAGTTGAGGATTATTAAAGTAAGAAAAGGATAAGCACATGAGGGAAGAGGGCCCTACTCGTGAGAGCTTACATTCTAGAGGGGAGGGGCAGACAGACAGGGGTGACACAGATGGGGTAGACCAAGCATGGGACAGAGGGTTAGGATGAGATTTGGCTGGGTTTGGTAAAGAAGTGGGTCTTAAGAGCCCGTTTGACTATTACATGCTATAAGCAGAGGGGTATCTAGGTACCATGGTGCCAGGAGCAAGGGTATATTTTCTTGCCCCCCTCCGCAATACTAAATTGGGGGCATGTTACATTTGAAAAGAAAAAAATATTTGAAAATCCTAAATTGTTGACAGGGCCGGTTCTAGACCTTGTAGAGCTCAGGGCGAAAGTTTCCTTTGGCGTCCGCCATGCTTAATATAGGGACAATGCACGCCTAAGGTGCGCATAAAAAATATAAGGGTGTGGCTTCTTGGGGAAAAGATGTGGCCACAGAACAGTACCCATTCACATTACACTGCACAGTAGTGTCTGTTATTTACATTACAACACACAGTAGTGTCCATTATTCACATTATACCACACAGTAGTACCCCTTATACATGTTACACCACACAGTAGTACCCTTATGCACATTACACCACACAGTAGTACCCCTTATACACATAACATCACACAGTAGTACCCTTATACACGTTACACCATACAGTAGTGTCCACTATTAGTAACATAGTAACATAGTATCTAAGGTTGAAAAAAGACAATTTGTCCATCGAGTTCAACCTATTGGTGATCTCCTATGCAGTTTTCTTTTAGGACTAATTTTGCCTCATTCTGATGTCAGCCGTTTTGTTTTAAAGCCAGCCATTTTGTTTTAATAACTATAGTGCGTGACTAAGCACCATAACCGTGAATATCTTTATCCATTATGAATTTATCTAACCCATTCTTAAAGGTGTTGACTGAGTCCGCCGTTACTACTTCCTCAGGCAGGGAATTCCAAACACGAATTGTCCTTACTGTGAAAAAACCCTTTCGCTGCATTGTACGGAAACTCCTCTCCTCTAGCCTAAGCGAGTGCCCACATGTCCTCTGAGCTGATCTTATAAAAAACAGGTCAAGCGCAAGTTCTGTGTATTGTCCGCATACATATTTATAGATGTTGATCATGTCCCCTATTAGTCTCTTTTCCAGTGTAAACATGCCTAGCCTTGCAAGCCTTCCCTCGTATGCAAGCGTCTCCATTCCCTTAATTACTTTGGTCGCCCACCTCTGATGCTTTTCTAGCTCCAGGATATCCTTTTTGAAGTATGGTGCCCAAAATTGTACACAGTATTCTAGATGTGGCCTCACTAATGATTTATATAATGGTAGTATAACACTCTCGTCCCTTGCATCAATCCCCCATTTTATGCATGCTAATATCTTATTAGTCTTCTTTGCTGCAATCCTACTTTGGTTACTGCTACTTAATTTGCTATCTATGTGAACACCCAAGTCTTTTTCCAGCACACAATCCCCTAATATTACCCCATTTAGTATATAGGTGTTGTTTTTCTTGCTACCACAATGCATTACCTTACACTTGTTGGTATTGAATCTCATCCTCCATTTAGCTGGCCATGCATCTAGTTTCACTAAGTCGTTCTGAAGAGACTCGGCATCCCCCTCCGTATTTATAGCCTTACACAATTTTGTATCGTCTGCAAAGATAGACACCATGCTCTCTAGATCTACTGTTAGGTCATTAATGAAAATGTTAAACAATAGTGGTCCAAGTACAGACCCTTGCAGCACACCACTTAGCACTTCAGTCCAATTTGAAAATAATCCATTAACCACAACACGTTGCTCCTTATTATCTAACCAATTTCTAACCCAAGTGCATATTGTGCTCCCTAGCCCTATTTCTTGTAGCTTATAGTTAAGTTGCATGTGCGGTCTGTGTCAAAAGCTTGGGCAAAGTCTAAAAAGATTATATCCACCTCCTTACCCTGATCAAAGTTTCATAAAAACCAAGTAAGTTGGTTTGACATGATCTATCCTTAACAAATCCATGTTGGTTCCTTTTAATGATCTTATTGGCATCAAGGAACTTCTGAATACTATCCCTTAGAATACCTTCCAATACTTTCCCCACTATAGATGTAAGACTAACTGGTCTATAATTACCCGGTTCGGCTTTACTTCACATTATACCAAACAGTAGTACCCCTTATACATGTTACACCACACAGCAGTACCCTTATACACATTACACCACACAGTAGTACCCCTTATACACATAACATCACACAGTAGTACCCTTATACACGTTACACCACACAGTAGTACCCTTATACATGTTACACCACACAGTAGTACCCTTATACACATTACACCACACAGTAGTACCCTTATACATGTTACACCACACAGTAGTACCCTTATACACATTACACCACACAGTAGTACCCCTTATACACATAACATCACAAAATAGTACCCTTATACACGTTACGCCACACAGGAGTGCCACTTATACACGTTACGCCACTGTAGAGCCACTTTTACACATTAGGCCAGGTACAGCAGCTTTTACACATTATGCCAGGTAGGGCAGCTTTGCTTAATGGATGCTCTAGCCGCTCTGCAGCTGCAGAGACCTGCCTGGCTGGTGAGGTAGGCTAAAGAATGTGATGCTGCTCCTCCATCTGTCCCCCCGCCCACCATCACCCCCTCCTCTCTCAGAATGCCCCCCGCATGACTCCAACGGCATTCTGGGAAAGTGGGAGGGACGGCAAGATGGGATCAGCAACAGCAGCAGCAGCAGAGCTATGCTGTTACTAGTAAATAAAATATCATTGCTCCACCGGAGGCGCCCTTACCATGCCCCTGACTAAGTCCCTATATGTTCCATTTAAAACTACTGTACCCCTCTGTAGTTCTCTATGCATGTACATACTTTTGAAAATATAACTAGTGCTCTCACTCTGGGCCAGATGTACTAAGCCTTGGAAAGTTATAAAGTGGAGAGATAATTATGCTTATTATATATACTGCAAAAGTACCAACCAATTAGCTCCTAACTGTCATTTTTCAAACACAACGTGTGACATGGCAGTTAGGAGTAGATTGGCTGGTACTTTATCAAATTCTGCTTTTTAGCTAACCGCCACCCCCCTCCTGTGTGACCACGCTAAAATTGTGGTCACACTGCAAATTCAGCATGATTGCAGAAATCGCAGATGCTTCCTGCTGTGGCAGCTTGGCTGCGATGGCAGGAGGGCCGCCGCTATCTTTGTAATCGGATCGGCTGAGTGTGACGTCATGTGATGATGATGCTCATGCCATGCCCCGTCATGTAGCCGCCCTGATCATGCCCCGCCCTGCTTCCAATTCCCCGACGATGATCCCTGAGAGATCATCGTCCCTGCCTAGGAAACGGAGTGCTGTCACCCCCTCCCCCCGCGCGCCGTAAATGTGGGCACATGCACAGGACGGGCCCTGCGCATGCGCCCGCATCATCATTGTATTTCTCTGACGTCCTAGTGGATGCTGGGGACTCCGTAAGGACCATGGGGAATAGCGGCTCCGCAGGAGACTGGGCACACTAAAAGAAAGATTTGGTACTACCTGGTGTGCACTGGCTCCTCCCTCTATGCCCCTCCTCCAGACCTCAGTTAGATTTCTGTGCCCGGCCGAGCTGGATGCACACTAGGGGCTCTCCTGAGCTCCTAGAAAGAAAGTATATATTAGGTTTTTTATTTTACAGTGAGACCTGCTGGCAACAGGCTCACTGCAACGAGGGACTAAGGGGAGAAGAAGCGAACCTACCTGCTTGCAGCTAGCTTGGGCTTCTTAGGCTACTGGACACCATTAGCTCCAGAGGGATCGACCGCAGGACCCGTCCTTGGTGTTCGTTCCCGGAGCCGCGCCGCCGTCCCCCTTACAGAGCCAGAAGCAAGAAGATGGTCCGGAAAATCGGCGGCAGAAGACATCAGTCTTCACCAAGGTAGCGCACAGCACTGCAGCTGTGCGCCATTGCTCCTCATACACACTTCACACTCCGGTCACTGAGGGTGCAGGGCGCTGGGGGGGGGGCGCTCTGAGCAGCAATAATATCACCTTGGCTGGCAAAATAACCACAATATATAGCCCCAGAGGCTATATATGTGGTAATTACCCCTGCCAGAATACAGAAAAAAGCGGGAGAAAAGTCAGCCGAAAAAGGGGCGGAGCCATCTCCCTCAGCACACTGGCGCCATTATTCCCTCACAGTTCCGCTGGAAGGAAGCTCCCTGACTCTCCCCTGCAGTCTACACTACAGAAAAGGGTAAAAAAGAGAGGGGGGGCACAGATTTGAGGCGCAGTAAATATTATAGCAGCTATAGGGGACATAATTCAGTTAGTCCCTGCATTATATAGCGCTCTGGTGTGTGCTGGCATACTCTATCTCTGTCTCCCCAAAGGGCTTTTGTCCTGTCTCCTTTAAGAGCATTCCCTGTGTGTGTGTGCGGTGTGTCGGTACGGCTGTGTCGACATGTTTGATGAGGAGACTTATGTGGAGGCGGAGTAGATGCATATAAATTAGTGATGAGCACCGGAAATTTTTCGGGTTTTGTGTTTTGGTTTTGGGTTCGGTTCCGCGGCCGTGTTTTGGGTTCGAACGCGTTTTGGCAAAACCTCACCAAATTTTTTTTGTCGGATTCGGGTGTGTTTTGGATTCGGGTGTTTTTTTCAAAAAACCCTAAAAAACAGCTTAAATCATAGAATTTGGGGGTCATTTTGATCCCAAAGTATTATTAACCTCAATAACCATAATTTCCACTCATTTTCAGTCTATTCTGAACACCTCACACCTCACAATATTATTTTTAGTCCTAAAATTTGCACCGAGGTCGCTGGATGGCTAAGCTAAGCGACCCAAGTGGCCGACACAAACACCTGGCCCATCTAGGAGTGGCACTGCAGTGTCACGCAGGATGGCCCTTCCAAAAAACACTCCCCAAACAGCACATGACGCAAAGAAAAAAAGAGGCGCAATGAGGTAGCTGTGTGAGTAAGCTAAGCGACCCTAGTGGCCGACACAAACACCTGGCCCATCTAGGAGTGGCACTGCAGTGTCACGCAGGATGGCCCTTCCAAAAAACACTCCCCAAACAGCACATGACGCAAAGAAAAAAAGAGGCGCAATGAGGTAGCTGTGTGAGTAAGCTAAGCGACCCTAGTGGCCGACACAAACACCTGGCCCATCTATGAGTGGCACTGCAGTGTCACGCAGGATGGCCCTTCCAAAAAACACCCCCCAAACAGCACATGACGCAAAGAAAAATGAAAGAAAAAAGAGGTGCAAGATGGAATTGTCCTTGGGCCCTCCCACCCACCCTTATGTTGTATAAACAGGACATGCACACTTTAACCAACCCATCATTTCAGTGACAGGGTCTGCCACACGACTGTGACTGAAATGACGGGTTGGTTTGGACCCCCACCAAAAAAGAAGCAATTAATCTCTCCTTGCACAAACTGGCTCTAAAGAGGCAAGATGTCCACCTCATCATCATCCTCCGATATATCACCGGTACATCCCCCTCCTCACAGATTATCAATTCGTCCCCACTGGAATCCACCATCTCAGCTCCCTGTGTACTTTGTGGAGGCAATTGCTGCTGGTCAATGTCTCCACGGAGGAATTGATTATAATTCATTTTAATGAACATCATCTTCTCCACATTTTCTGGATGTAACCTCGTACGCCGATTGCTGACAAGGTGAGCGGCGGCACTAAACACTCTTTCGGAGTACACACTTGTGGGAGGGCAACTTAGGTAGAATAAAGCCAGTTTGTGCAAGGGCCTCCAAATTGCCTCTTTTTCCTGCCAGTATAAGTACGGACTGTCTGACGTGCCTACTTGGATGCGGTCACTCATATAATCCTCCACCATTCTTTCAATGGGGAGAGAATCATATGCAGTGACAGTAGACGACATGTCCGTAATCGTTGGCAGGTCCTTCAGTCCGGACCAGATGTCAGCATCAGCAGTCGCTCCAGACTGCCCTGCATCACCGCCAGCGGGTGGGCTCGGAATTCTGAGCCTTTTCCTCGCACCCCCAGTTGCGGGAGAATGTGAAGGAGGAGATGTTGACAGGTCGCGTTCCGCTTGACTTGACAATTTTGTCACCAGCAGTTCTTTGAACCCCAGCAGACTTGTGTCTGCCGGAAAGAGAGATCCAAGGTAGGTTTTAAATCTAGGATCGAGCACGGTAGCCAAAATGTAGTGCTCTGATTTCAACAGATTGACCACCCGTGAATCCTTGTTAAGCGAATTAAGGGCTCCATCCACAAGTCCCACATGCCTAGCGGAATCGCTCTGTGTTAGCTCCTCCTTCAATGTCTCCAGCTTCTTCTACAAAAGCCTGATGAGGGGAATGACCTGACTCAGGCTGGCAGTGTCTGAACTGACTTCACGTGTGGCAAGTTCAAAAGGTTGCAGAACCTTGCACAACGTTGAAATCATTCTCCACTGCGCTTGAGACAGGTGCATTCCACCTCCTATATCGTGCTCAGTTGTATAGGCTTGAATGGCCTTTTGCTGCTCCTCCAACCTCTGAAGCATATAGAGGGTTGAATTCCACCTCGTTACCACTTCTTGCTTCAGATGATGGCAGGGCAGGTTCAGGCGTTTTTGGTGGTGCTCCAGTCTTCTGTACGTGGTGCCTGTACGCCGAAAGTGTCCCGCAATTCTTCTGGCCACCGACAGCATCTCTTGCACGCCCTTCTCGTTTTTTAAATAATTCTGCACCACCAAATTCAAGGTATGTGCAAAACATGGGACGTGCTGGAATTTGCCCATATTTAATGCACACACAATATTGCTGGCGTTGTCCGATGCCACAAATCCACAGGAGAGTCCAATTGGGGTAAGCCATTCTGCGATGATCTTCCTCAGTTGCCGTAAGAGGTTTTTAGCTGTGTGCGTATTCTGGAAAGCGGTGATACAAAGCGTAGCCTGCCTAGGAAAGAGTTGGCATTTGCGAGATGCTGCTACTGGTGCCGCCGCTGCTGTTCTTGCGGCGGGAGTCCATACATCTACCCAGTGGGCTGTCACAGTCATATAGTCCTGAGTCTGCCCTGCTCCACTTGCCAACATGTCCGTGGTTAAGAGGACATTGGGTACAACTGCATTTTTTAGGACACTGGTGAGTCTTTTTCTGAGGTCTGTGTACATTTTCGGTATCGCCTGCCTAGAGAAATGGAATCTAGATGGTATTTGGTACCGGGGACACAGTACCTCCAACAAGTCTCTAGTTGCCTCTGCAGTAATGATGGATACCAGAACCACGTTTCTCACCGGCAAGGATGCCAAGGTCTCAGTTATCCGCTTTGCAGCAGGATGACTGCTGTGATATTTCATCTTCCTCGCAAAGGACTGTTGGACAGTCAATTGCTTGGTGGAAGTAGTAAAAGTGGTCTTACGAGTACGACTTCCCCTCTGGGATGACCATCGACTCCCAGCAGCAACAACAGCAGCGCCAGCAGCAGTAGGCGTTACACGCAAGGATGCATCGGAGGAATCCCAGGCAGGAGAGGACTCGTCAGAATTGCCAGTGACATGGCCTGCAGGACTATTGGCATTCCTGGGGAAGGAGGAAATTGACACTGAGGGAGTTGGTGGGGTGGTTTGCGTGAGCTTGGTTACAAGAGGAAGGGATTTACTGGTCAGTGGACTGCTTCCGCTGTCGCCCAAAGTTTTTGAACTTGTCACTGACTTATGATAAATGCGCTGCAGGTGACGTATAAGGGAGGATGTTCCGAGGTGGTTAACGTCCTTACCCCTACTTATTACAGCTTGACAAAGGCAACACACGGCTTGACAAATGTTGTCCGCATTTCTGTTGAAATACTTCCACACCGAAGAGCTGATTTTTTTGGTATTTTCACCAGGCATGTCAATGGCCCTATTCCTCCCACGGACAACAGGTGTCTCCCCGGGTGCCTGACTTAAACAAACCACCTCACCATCAGAATCCTCCTGGTCAATTTCCTCCCCAGCGCCAGCAACACCCATATCCTCCTCATCCTGGTGTACTTCAACACTGACATCTTCAATCTGACTATCAGGAACTGGACTGCGGGTGCTCCTTCCAGCACTTGCAGGGGGCGTGCAAATGGTGGAAGGAGCATGCTCTTCACGTCCAGTGTTGGGAAGGTCAGGCATCGCAAACGACACAATTGGACTCTCCTTGTGGATTTGTGATTTCGAAGAACGCACAGTTCTTTGCTGTGCTTTTGCCAGCTTGAGTCTTTTCATTTTTCTAGCGAGAGGCTGAGTGCTTCCATCCTCATGTGAAGCTGAACCACTAGCCATGAACATAGGCCAGGGCCTCAGCCGTTCCTTGCCACTCCGTGTGGTAAATGGCATATTGGCAAGTTTACGCTTCTCCTCCGACAATTTTATTTTAGATTTTTGAGTCCTTTTTTTACTGATATTTGGTGTTTTGGATTTTACATGCTCTGTACTATGACATTGGGCATCGGCCTTGGCAGACGACGTTGCTGGCATTTCATCGTCTCGGCCATGACTAGTGGCAGCAGCTTCAGCACGAGGTGGAAGTCGATCTTGATCTTTCCCTATTTTTGGAACCTCAACATTTTTGTTCTCCATATTTTAATAGGCACAACTAAAAGGCACCTCAGGTAAACAATGGAGATGGATGGATACTAGTATACTTATGGATTGACGAGCGACTGCCGACACAGAGGTAGCTACAGCCGTGGACTACCGTACTGCGTCTGCTGCTAATATAGACTGGATGATAATGATATAAAAAATATATATATATATCACTACTGCAGCCGGACAGGTATATATTATATAATGACGGACCTGCTGGACACTGTCAGCTCAGCACTGCAGACTCCTAAAGTAAGCTACTAGTAGTATCAAGAAGATAGAAAAAAAAAAAACACACCACAGGTAGGTGGTATACAATTATGGATGGACTAGCGACTGCCAACACAGAGGTAGCTACAGCCATGGACTACCGTACTGCGTCTGCTGCTAATATAGACTGGATGATAATGATATAAAAATATATATATATATATATCACTACTGCAGCCGGACAGGTATATATTATATAATGACGGACCTGCTGGACACTGTCAGCTCAGCACTGCAGACTCCTAAAGTAAGCTACTAGTAGTATCAAGAAGATAGAAAAAAAAAAAAAACACCACAGGTAGGTGGTATACAATTATGGATGGACTAGCGACTGCCGACACAGAGGTAGCTACAGCCGTGGACTACCGTACTGCGTCTGCTGCTAATATAGACTGGATGATAATGATATAAAAAAAATATATATATATATCACTACTGCAGCCGGACAGGTATATATTATATAATGACGGACCTGCTGGACACTGTCAGCTCAGCACTGCAGACTCCTAAAGTAAGCTACTAGTATCAAGAAGATAGAAAAAAAAAAACACCACGGGTAGGTGGTATACAATTATGGATGGACGAGCGACTGCCGACACAGAGGTAGCTTCAGCCGTGGACTACCGTACTGCGTCTGCTGCAGTGCTAATATAGACTGGATGATGATATAAAAAATATATATATATATCACTACTGCAGCCGGACAGGTATATATTATATAATGACGGACCTGCTGGACACTGTCAGCTCAGCACTGCAGACTCCTAAAGTAAGCTACTAGTAGTATCAAGAAGATAGAAAAAAAAAAAAACACCACAGGTAGGTGGTATACAATTATGGATGGACTAGCGACTGCCGACACAGAGGTAGCTACAGCCGTGGACTACCGTACTGCGTCTGCTGCTAATATAGACTGGATGATAATGATATAAAAAATATATATATATATATCACTACTGCAGCCGGACAGGTATATATTATATAATGACGGACCTGCTGGACACTGTCAGCTCAGCACTGCAGACTCCTAAAGTAAGCTACTAGTATCAAGAAGATAGAAAAAAAAAAAACACCACGGGTAGGTGGTATACAATTATGGATGGACGAGCGACTGCCGACACAGAGGTAGCTTCAGCCGTGGACTACCGTACTGCGTCTGCTGCAGTGCTAATATAGACTGGATGATAATGATATAAAAAATATATATATATATCACTACTGCAGCCGGACAGGTATATATTATATAATGACGGACCTGCTAGACACTGTCAGCTCAGCACTGCAGACTCCTAAAGTAAGCTACTAGTAGTATCAAGAAGATAGAAAAAAAAAACAAAACACCACAGGTAGGTGGTATACAATTATGGATGGACTAGCGACTGCCGACACAGAGGTAGCTACAGCCGTGGACTACCGTACTGCGTCTGCTGCTAATATAGACTGGATGATAATGATATAAAAAATATATATATATATCACTACTGCAGCCGGACAGGTATATATTATATAATGACGGACCTGCTGGACACTGTCAGCTCAGCACTGCAGACTCCTAAAGTAAGCTACTAGTATCAAGAAGATAGAAAAAAAAAAAAACACCACGGGTAGGTGGTATACAATTATGGATGGACGAGCGACTGCCGACACAGAGGTAGCTTCAGCCGTGGACTACCGTACTGCGTCTGCTGCAGTGCTAATATAGACTGGATGATAATGATATAAAAAATATATATATATCACTACTGCAGCCGGACAGGTATATATTATATAATGACGGACCTGCTGGACACTGTCAGCAGAATGCGTTTATAGAATAAAAACACCACACGACGAGTGTTTAACTTTTTCAGGCAGACAATCACAATATACTGGTGGTCAGTGGTCACTGGTCAGTCACACAATGGCACTGGCAGTGGCACTCTGGCAGCAAAAGTGTGCACTGTTAAAATATGTACTCCTGCTATAACTGCTCCCCAGTCTCCCCCACAATTAAGCTGTGTGAGCAGTGAGCACTCAGCACAGTCAGATATACAGTATTACATAGATGATGCAGCACACTGAGGGCACACTGAGGCTGAGCACAGATATGGTATGTGACTGTGTCACACTGTGTATCGTTTTTTTTCAGGCAGAGAACGGATTAATTAAACTGGTGGTCACTGGTCACACTATCAGCAAGTAGTACTCCGTCCTAATATGCTCCCCAAAATTAGTAAATCAAGTGTCTCTACTCTCTCTACTACTCTCTAGTCTACTCTAAACGGAGAGGACGCCAGCCACGTCCTCTCCCTATCAATCTCAATGCACGTGTGAAAATGGCGGCGACGCGCGGCTCCTTATATAGAATCCGAGTCTCGCGATAGAATACGAGCCTCGCGAGAATCCGACAGCGGGATGATGACGTTCGGGCGCGCTCGGGTTAGCCGAGCAAGGCGGGAAGATCCGAGTCTGCCTCGGACCCGTGTAAAAAGCGTGAAGTTCGGGGGGGTTCGGTTTCCGAGAAACCGAACCCGCTCATCACTAATATAAATGTGATGTCACCCCCTGCGGGGCAGACACCTGAGTGGATGGACTTATGGAAGGAATTACGTGCAAGTGTCGACTCCTTACATAAAAAATTTGACGACAGGCCAAATACGGGACAGCCGGCTTCTCAGCCCGTGCCTGCCCAGGCAATTCAATGGCCATCAGGGGCTCTAAAACGCCCACTACCTCAGATGGCAGACACAGATGTCGACACGGATACTGATACCAGTGTCGACGACGATGAGTCAAATTTAATGTCCACTAGGGCCATTCGTGGCATGATTGAGGCAATGAAAGAGGTTTTACACCTTTCTGATATAAACCCAGGTACTTCAAAAAAGGGTATTATGTTTGGGGAGAAAAAACTACCAATAGTTTTTCCCCCATCTGAAGAATTAAATGAAGTGTGTGAAGAAGCGTGGGCTTTCCCTGATAAGAAATTGGTGATTTCAAAAAAATTACTAATGGCGTTCCCTTTCTCGCCAGAGGATAGGTCACGTTGGGAAACTCCCCCTAGAGTGGATAAAGCGCTCACACGTTTGTCTAAAAAGGTGGCACTACCGTCTCCGGATACGGCCGCCCTAAAGGAACCTGCTGATAGAAAGCAGGAGGCTATCCTAAAGTCTATATATACACACACTGGTGTTATACTTAGACCAGCTATTGCTTCAGCGTGGATGTGCAGTGCTGCTGCTGCTTGGTCAGATTCCCTGTCAGAAAATATTGACACCCTGGACAGGGACACTATATTGCTTACCATAGAGCATATAAAAGACTCAGTCTTGTACATGAGAGATGCACAGAGGGAGATCTGCCGGCTGGCATCTAGAATAAGTGCATTGTCCATTTCTGCTAGGAGAGGCTTATGGACTCGGCAGTGGACAGGGGATGCAGATTCTAAAAGGCACATGGAAGTTTTGCCTTATAAGGGTGAGGAGTTATTCGGGGACGGTCTCTCAGACCTTGTTTCCACAGCAACAGCTGGGAAGTCAGCATTTTTACCCCATGTCCCCTCACAGCCTAAGAAAGCGCCATACTATCAGGTGCAGTCCTTTCGACCCCAGAAAAACAGGCGGGGAAAAGGCGGGTCCTTTCTGTCTAGAGGCAGAGGAAGGGGGAAGAAACTGCACCACGCAGCAGGTTCCCAGGAACAAAAGTCCTCCCCCGCTTCTTCCAAATCCGCCGCATGACGGTGGGGCTCCACAGGCGGAGCCAGGTACGGTGGGGGGCCGCCTCAAAAATTTCAGCGATCAGTGGGTTCGCTCACGGGTGGATCCCTGGATCCTTCAAGTAGTATCTCAGGGGTACAAGCTGGAATTCGAGGCGACTCCCCCCCGCCGTTTCCTCAAATCGGCCTTACCGACAATTCCCTCGAGCAGGGAGGCTGTACTAGAGGCAATTCACAAGCTGTATTCCCAGCAGGTGATAGTAAAAGTACCCCTACTTCAACAAGGACGGGGTTACTATTCCACACTGTTTGTGGTACCGAAACCGGACGGTTCGGTGAGACCCATTTTAAATTTGAAATCCTTGAACACATACATAAAAAAATCAAAGTTCAAGATGGAATCGCTCAGGGCGGTTATTGCAAGCCTGGACGAGGGGGATTACATGGTATCCCTGGACATCAAGGATGCTTACCTGCATGTCCCAATTTACCTTCCTCACCAGGAGTACCTCAGATTTGTGGTACAGGATTGTCATTACCAATTCCAGACACTACCGTTTGGACTGTCCATGGCACCGAGGGTGTTTACCAAGGTAATGGCAGAAATGATGATACTCCTTCGAAAAAAGGGAGTTTTAATTATCCCGTACTTGGACGATCTCCTAATAAAGGCGAGGTCCAGGGAGCAGTTACTGGTCGGAGTAGCACTATCTCAGGAAGTGCTACAACAGCATGGCTGGATTCTAAACATCCCAAAGTCACAACTGGTTCCTTCCACACGCTTACTGTTCCTGGGGATGATTCTGGACACAGAACAGAAAAAAGTGTTTCTCCCGCAGGAGAAAGCCAAGGAGCTGTCATCTCTAGTCAGAGACCTCCTAAAACCAAAACGGGTATCGGTGCATCACTGCACACGAGTCCTGGGAAAAATGGTGGCTTCATACGAAGCAATTCCTTTCGGCAGGTTCCATGCAAGGACCTTCCAGTGGGACCTCTTGGACAAGTGGTCGGGATCGCATCTTCAGATGCATCGTCTGATAACCCTGTCTCCAAGGACCAGGGTGTCTCTACTGTGGTGGCTGCAGAGTGTTCATCTTCTAGAGGGCCGCAGATTCGGCATACAGGACTGGATCCTGGTGACCACGGATGCCAGCCTTCGAGGCTGGGGAGCAGTCACACAGGGAAGAAACTTCCAAGGACTATGGTCAAGTCAGGAGACTTCCCTGCACATAAATATTCTGGAACTAAGGGCCATTTACAATGCCCTAAGTCAGGCAAAACCCCTGCTTCAAAACCAGCCGGTACTGATCCAGTCAGACAACATCACGGCAGTCGCCCATGTAAACCGACAGGGCGGCACAAGAAGCAGGATGGCGATGGCAGAAGCCGCAAGGATTCTCCGATGGGCGGAAAATCACATAATAGCACTGTCGGCAGTGTTCATTCCGGGAGTGGACAACTGGGAAGCAGACTTCCTCAGCAGACACGACCTACACCCGGGAGAGTGGGGACTTCATCCAGAAGTCTTCCTACTGTTGGTAAACCGTTGGGAAAGGCCACAGGTGGACATGATGGCGACCCGCCTCAACAAAAAGCTGAAGAGATATTGCGCCAGGTCAAGGGACCCTCAGGCGATAGCTGTGGACGCGCTAGTGACACCGTGGGTGTACCAGTCGGTCTATGTGTTCCCTCCTCTGGCGAGGAGTAAGAACGATACTCGTGGTTCCGGATTGGCCAAGAAGAGCTTGGTACCCGGAACTTCAAGAAATGTTATCAGAGGACCCATGACCTCTACCTCTCAGACAGGATCTGTTACAGCAGGGACCCTGTCTGTTCCAAGACTTACCACGGCTGCGTTTGACGGCATGGCGGTTGAATTCCGGATCCTAAAGGAAAAGGGCATTCCGGAGGAAGTCATTCCTACGCTGATAAAAGCCAGGAAAGAAGTAACCGCAAACCATTATCACCGCATTTGGCGAAAATATGTTGCGTGGTGTGAGGCCAGGAAGGCCCCCACAGAGGAATTTCAGCTGGGTCGTTTGCACTTCCTACAGTCAGGAGTGACTATGGGCCTAAAATTGGATTCCATTAAGGTCCAGATTTCGGCTCTGTCGATTTTCTTCCAGAAAGAACTGGCTTCACTGCCTGAAGTTCAGACTTTTGTAAAGGGAGTGCTTCATATTCAGCCCCCTTTTGTGCCTCCTGTGGCACCTTGGGATCTCAATGTGGTGTTGAGTTTCCTAAAATCACATTGGTTTGAACCACTTAAAACCGTGGATCTCAAATATCTCACGTGGAAAGTGGTCATGTTATTGGCCTTGGCTTCGGCCAGGCGTGTGTCAGAATTGGCGGCTTTGTCGTGTAAAAGCCCTTATCTGATTTTCCATATGGATAGGGCGGAATTGAGGACTCGTCCCCAGTTTCTCCCTAAGGTGGTATCAGCTTTTCACTTGAACCAACCTATTGTAGTGCCTGCGGCTACTAAGAACTTGGAGGATTCCAAGTTACTGGACGTAGTCAGGGCCTTGAAAATTTATGTTTCCAGGACGGCTGGAGTCAGGAAAACTGACTCGCTTTTAATCCTGTATGCACCCAACAAAATAGGTGCTCCTGCTTCTAAGCAGACTGTTGCTCGCTGGATTTGTAGCACAATTCAGCTGGCGCATTCTGCGGCTGGTTTGCCGCATCCTAAATCAGTAAAAGCCCATTCCACGAGGAAGGTGGGCTCATCTTGGGCGGCTGCCCGAGGGGTCTCGGCTTTACAACTTTGCCGAGCTGCTACTTGGTCAGGGGCAAACACGTTTGCTAAATTGTACAAATTTGATACCCTGGCTGAGGAGGACCTTGAGTTCTCTCATTCGGTGCTGCAGAGTCATCCGCACTCTCCCGCCCGTTTGGGAGCTCTGGTATAATCCCCATGGTCCTTACGGAGTCCCCAGCATCCACTAGGACGTCAGAGAAAATAAGAATTTACTCACCGGTAATTCTATTTCTCGTAGTCCGTAGTGGATGCTGGGCGCCCATCCCAAGTGCGGATTGTCTGCAATACTTGTATATAGTTATTGCCTAACTAAAGGGTTATATTGTTGAGCCATCTGTTGAGAGGCTCAGTTGTTATTCATACTGTTAACTGGGTAAAATATCACGAGTTATACGGTGTGATTGGTGTGGCTGGTATGAGTCTTACCCGGGATTCAAAATCCTTCCTTATTGTGTCAGCTCTTCCGGGCACAGTATCCTAACTGAGGTCTGGAGGAGGGGCATAGAGGGAGGAGCCAGTGCACACCAGGTAGTACCAAATCTTTCTTTTAGTGTGCCCAGTCTCCTGCGGAGCCGTCTATTCCCCATGGTCCTTACGGAGTCCCCAGCATCCACTACGGACTACGAGAAATAGAATTACCGGTGAGTAAATTCTTATTTTTTTGCGAGTTGCGATCCAACCTGAAGTAGCTCTTCTGTGCTGTAATGGTAAACGTAAAGCACTTTGAGTACTATTAGGAGAAAAGTGCTATATAAATAACATTATTATTATTATTTATTACTATTTTCGATACATGTCAACATTGAGTATGTTGACATAACATGTTTTATAATGACAAAAAATAAATTGTCCTTAAGTCCTGTGGGAGCCCCTGGCAGAAGAGGTCTAGGGCGGATGGCGGTCATTAGTGTCGACATGCATTAGGTCGACATGATCACTAGGTCGACATGGTCATTCGGTCGACATGGTAAAAGGTCGACATGCGGTTTTCACTATTTTTTACATTTTTTTTTAACCTTTTTCATACTTAACGATCCACGTGGACTACAATTGGGAATGGTAACCTGTGCCAAGCGTAGTGAGGCACCTTGCCCGAAGCATGGCGAGCAAAGTGAGCCATGCGAGGGGACACGGTGCACTAATTGTGGTTCCCCATCACTTTTCGAAGAAAACACCAAAAACAGTAAAAAAACTCATGTCGACCTTTTTCCATATCAACCTAACACATGTCGATCTAATGATTATGTCAACCTAGTGATCATGTCGAGCAAACGTGGTCGACCCAATGTATGTTGACCTGACTCATGTTGACCTAATGAACCACACCCGTCTAGTGCATGTACCCCCTATGCTCCGCCCCTTAATCGGTCTCTGGGTGGGAGCTGTTGGGGAGTGCGCGCACCTGCTCTCACTGCACATTATGGAGACAGGAGAGATCATTGTCAATTATTATTTAGTTTGAACAATACATAGAAGTTGCACAATTATTTGGACAATATTTCCAGTGGACTTGCATTTACTGAATGCCAGTTGACTTGTACATAGGGGGTCATTTTGATCCGCTCGCTCGCTGCTTTTTGTCGCAGCCGAGCGAACGGGTCCCTACTGCGCATGCGCCAGCGCCGTAGTGTGCCGGCGCATGCCAGACGGCCGAAGGCCGTAGCAGGGATGCGATCGCCTCTGCCTGTTTGACAGGCAGAGGCGGTCGCTGGGTGGGAAGCGGCGGAACGGCGGTGTTTGCCCGTCATTTCGTGGGAGCGGTGCGGCCAACGCAGGCGTGGCCAGACCGAACGATGAATAGCTCCCGGCCAAACGATGAGTAGCTCCCGGCCAGCACGCTAAATCTGCGCTGGCCAGGAGCTACTCTTGAAGTGCAAAGTGAATTTAGCATAGCTACGATCAACTCGGAATGACCCCCATAATCCTCCCTGTCACAGACAAAAGCAAGGACATGGCATGTGGCCACACCCCTGAGGACTTAGGTGGGCAGGATTTTAAATGAATTGCCCCGTCCACTTTTCAATGCAGACCGCATACTCAGTCCCCAGCCACCTCACCTCCAACCTTACCACTGGATCTCATGGTAGCCAAGACGGATAAATACTGTAGGTATGACCTTTTGTGGCACACCTTTAGGTCCGACTTTTCAATAAGACTATGGGCCTAATTCAGACCTGATCGCAGCAGCAAAATATTTCTCTATTGGGCAAGACCATGGGCCTAATTCAGACCCGATCGCTGGTACAATAGCGATCGCAGTCTGAAGCCCTTGCTGGAGTGCGCCCGCGCGCCCCATGAGACCCAGTGAGATGCAAAATTGGGGTGGGAGGGGGCGTGCCAACGGCATTAGAACACCGTTGGTGGGGCGCGGTCTGGACTAAGCAGGTGTGTCCAGACCGTTGCGGAGCTAGGGAGCTACTTGGCAGGTGCGAAAGTGTGTGTGTGTGTGGGGGGGGGGGGGGGGGTGGGAAGGGCCTGACGTGGGGCAGACTAGTCCTGTGCTGGGCGACCCCCGCATATCAGAGAAACTGATCATAGATGTGCTAAATTTAGCACATCTTCGATCAGCTCTGAATCACCCCCCATGTGCACTGCTGGTGAAGCAGATGTAACATGTGCAGAGAGAGAGAGTTAGATTTGGGTGGGTTGCTTTGTTTCTGTGCAGGGTAAATACTGTCTGCTTTATTTTTACACTGCAATTTAGATTTCAGTTTGAACACACCCCACCAAACAAAACTGAATAAGGCCCTAAATTTCCTATCACATGCGTCCATTGTTTTGGCATAGGCTAGTCATCCTACCGAATGTGTTAGAACTGTGGGAGGAAATGCACGCAAACACGGGTAGGACACACAAGCTCCACACAGGGCACTGGTCAGAATCAAACCCCCCCAAATCTAACTCTCTCTGCACATGTTACATCTACCTCACCTGCACTGCACATGGGGCCTAATTCAGAGTTGATCGCAGCAGTAAATTTGTTAGCAGTTGGGCGAAACCATGCGGGTAATTCTGAGCTGATCGCAGCAGGAATTTTGTTAGCAGTTGGGCAAAACCATGTGCACTGCAGGGGAGGCAGATAAAAACATGTGCAGAGAGAGTTAGATTTGGGTGTGGTGTGTTCAATCTGCAATCTAAATTGCAGTGTAAAAATAAAGCAGCCAGTATTTACCCTGCACAGAAACAAAATAACCCACCCAAATCTAACTCTCTCTGCACATGTTATATCTGCCTCTCCTGCAGTGCACATGTTTTTGCCCAACTGCTAACAAAGTTCCTGCAGCGATCAACTCAGAATTACCCCCCATATACACTGTATAGTACAATATATCTTATAGTGTGCACCCAGGTTTATAGTCAGGGCCTCTGTTTCAGGGTATATATGGTATAATGGGCCTAATTTAGTGCGAAAAAACGCACATACACAATCAAAATCTGTGACTTGCAAAGTCCGCCCCGCATGCCGAGTCCAACCCCCCCCCCCACAGACATGCAAAAGCATTGCACGCCAGCGAAGCTTTTACACCTGCCGAGTAGCTTCCTGCCTACGCAGCCTAGCTACCTGCCATGTTTTTGGCCGCAGCGGCTGCGTGTGACGTCACACAGCCGCCACGGCCCGCCTCACAAATGGTCCAGAAACGCCTGCGTTGTCCGGACCGCACCCACAAACGAGCTCTGAGGGGTTACCCAATCTGTCTCCATTATAAATTGCCACTACTGGTTCCCATAGCAGGTCACGGCCTAACTACTTTTGGACCTAGCCCCCATGCTCTCACTTCATGCTGCCACTATAGATGGTACAGTATATAATTTTCCATCATCAAATGACTTATGGAAATAGGTGGTTACTGAACATGTGCACTGCAGGTGTGGCAGATATAACATGTGCAGAGAGAGTTAGATTTGGGGGGGTTATATTATTTCTGCTGCTTTATCTTTACACTGCAATTTAGATTTCAGTTTGAACACACCCCACCCAAATCCAACTCTCTCTGCAAACGTTATATCTGCCACCAGGGCCGGTTCTAGCCCTTGTGGCGCGCCGGGCAAAAATAGGGGTGTGGCTTCATAAAGGGACGTGGTCAGGTATGCTCCCTGTAGAGTTGTGCCCCCGTTTGTGGCCCCTAGTTTGTGCAGCTTACAAAAATAACAAAAATAAAAATTAATTAATACTCACCATCCCCGCTCCTGATAGCCCGACCGCTGCTAACCTCCGTCTCCGGCCGCCGGCACCGCTCCTCTGATCTATGGGAGAGACGTCATAACGTCTCTCCCATAGCACCACATAGACACTAGAGGTCAATTATGAACCCTAGCATCTATGTGCCGGTCCCACAATGCCGTGCGTTGCACGATGACAGCACAGCACCGGGGAGCACCACCAGTAGCGGATCTTGCCACCACAGCGGCGCCCTCCGGAGGGCGGCACCCCGGGCAAAAATCCTGTGTGCCCTTAGCAAGATCCGCTACTGTCTGCCACAGCTGCAGTGCACATGGTTTTCTGCTTTTAGCAGCTTTGCACACACTAAGCCGCCGCCTACTGGGAGTGAATCTTAGCTTTGCAGAATTGCGAACGAAAGATTCGCATAATTGCGAATAGAAATTTCTTTGCAGTTTCTGAGTAGCACGGGACTTACTCTGCCACTGCGATCAGTTCAGTCAGTTTTGTTCCTGGTTTGACGTCACAAACACACCCAGCGTTCGCCCAGACACTCCCCCGTTTCTCCAGCCACTCCCGCGTTTTTCCCAGAAACGGCAGCATTTTTCCGCACACACCCATAAAACGGCCAGTTTCCGCCCAGAAAGACCCACTTCCTGTCAATCACACTCCGATCACCAGAACGAAGAAATTTCTTCGTTTAGCCGTAAGTAAAATACCGAACTTTTTGGCAAATTTACTTGGCGCAGACGCACTGCGAACATTGCGTATGCGCAGTTTGCGACAAATCTCTCCGTTGCGAAAACCACTAACGAGCGAACAACTCGGAATGAGGGCCTTGGTTTTGCCCAACTGCTAACAAACATCCTACTGCGATCAACTCGAAATTACCCCCTATATCTATTATTTCCCTAAGAAAGTAGCTGGCTCACTTTTCTGTCAATACAAAAAAGTCAGACGTAAAAAGAAACTGTTTTGTGTTTACAGTAGTAACCGTAGTTTATGTTACATTTATATTTGGTGTATGTTTATGGAAGATGGGGAAGAAATATATAAATTGTGAGTCTCCCGCTGGTCAGGTTATGCCGCCAGGGTTCACTCAGACAGTACAGCATCTGTCCTCAGTCCCCCTACCCAGGAACACTGTTGCCGATAAATAAGGACAGACTCAGTGATCAGAAATATGTACATATAACCACAAAACAGCAACACGTGACCCAAAAGCAGAAATACCTACTGCACACTAGTCTGAAAATAAACACTGGCCTTATAAGTCGCCTGTTGTCTCTTTTGTGAACCTGCCAACATAGATAGAAGAACCAGGGGCAGTTCTGAGTCAGTTACTGAAAATACAATGATAAATAAACATACGGTAGACTGGGTTAACTTAAAATGACTTTACTTGAAAACCAGCCCCAAAGTCTTCCAGTGACTGAGCAGTCTTACTGCAAGGGGTGAAGGGTGAGGCCTCTGCTTCATTAATGGTTGTAAAATGACAGAGGGTTGACTTAACCTGAAAACGATATTTTCGTTACGGGAAAGTCTAAAATACAAACTGTCATAGATAAGATCTACAGTATTATGACGAGTCTATAAATATATATGTAAAAGTCCTTAACATTTGCTGTGCAGCTGATCGCCATTTGTGGAAAGTGTCTCCTGTATATACAGACATGTTCCCCCAATGACAATTTTATCTCCTAGATCTTCAGTTCTGATCATCTGCAGAATCATAACACATATACAGTATCTGCCAATCGTACGACTAGATTTTCTTTTTACTGTATGTAATCCAAAATGTAGTTTAAGTTTAACAGTTAAATCCCTCATCTTTTATAATTTAGAGACGCACTGTTCAGTAAGTAGCTGACTGGTTTGTACTTTGGGGAGAGGTATCAAACCTTGGAGAGAGATTGTGGGGATGTGTATCAAAGCGTTGGGCATTATATGCTGGTGGCTGGGATCCCAGCGGTCAGCATACCGACGGCGGGATCCCGGTGTCCAGAATGCCGGCAGGGGGGTGAAGCCCCATGAGGGACCGGTGGCTCGCCACAGGTTCTATTCCCACTCTGGACACCCACGGAATAGCTTCTGTTAGCCAGGATTCCGGCTGTCGGTATTGTCAGTGGTCGGGATTCCGACGTCAGGATTCTGAACACTGGGATCCCGACTGCCAGCAATGTAACCGCATCCCGTATCAATGCATGGAGAGAGATAAAGAAGAGATAAAGTAACAACGAATCAGCTCCTAACTGTCATCTTTTAAACACAACCTGTGACATGTCAGTTAGGAGCTGATTGGTTGGCAGTTTATCTCTCTGCAAGCTTTGCTACATATGCCACAGTCTGTACCAGTTAGATACTAATTGCCATTCCACAGCCTGTGTTTGGAAAATGAAAGGAGCGGATTGGTTGGCACTGTATCTCTCTCCACTTTATCCCTGTGTATACGTCTAGTTATAGCATAAACTTCCTAATGGGGTTGATGACTCCAGACATTTAAAAATGTTAAACCTTAACAATATTATTATTATCATTATTATTATTAATAATAATAATAATAATAATAATAATAATAATAATAATAATTTAATTTTGACAAAAACAAAATGATGGCAGAGTAGCAAAAGTAAGAGGAAGAGATACAGCAAATGCCTGCACACAACCCAAACACTGGTGTACAACTCTCCTCTCAAACTTTGCATGGTAGTCCACTGGTTGGGTGGAGCCATCACTCATTGTTGGCTAGCGTAGACATATAGGCCAACATTATAGTGAGATTACACGTAAAAACCGTAAAAAGCTTTACAATAGCAACAATTCTCCACATCAAAACAGAGAAAGCCAGAAACAAAGAAATCTGAATTCTCATTGCACAATCCTTAAGTAAGCTCCCAAAACGGGATCAGTACGAGATCTCGGCGGTCGGGATCCCGGTGGTCAGGAGTCAGCGTGTCCCCTCGTGGGCTCGTTGCGCTCGCCACGCTTCGGGCCGAGTGGCGACCTTCGGGCCCAGAGGCGACCGCCTCTAGCCCTTACAGCATAAAGGGCTTTGTTGTGCTCGCCCCCTTGCCAACATTCTGACGGCCAGGAACCCGGTGTCGGTATGCTGACAGCAAGGATCCCGACCGCCGGTAAAGCATACCCAGTGCTCGGAGTCTGCTCAAGGATTATCTCTTCTCTTAGGGGGTCATTCCGAGTTGATCGCTAGATAAAAATGTTCGCTGTGCAGTGATTAAATGAAAAAGTGGCACCTCTGCGCATGCATATGCGGCGCACTGCGCACGTGCAACGTACTTTCACAACGCCCAATGTATTTTTACACAAGGTCTAGCGAAGCTTTTCAGTCGCACTGCTGGCCGCAGAGTGATTGACATGAAGTGGGCGTTTCTGGGTGTCAACTGACCGTTTCCAGGGAGTGTTCGAAAAAACGCAGGCGTGCCAGCAAAAATGCAGGCGTGGCTGGGAGAACGCAGGGCGTGTTTGTGACGTCAAATCCGGAACTGAATGGTCTGAAGTGATCGCAAGCGCTGAGTAGGTCTGGAGCTATTCTGAAACTGCACAACATTTTTTTGTAGCCGCACTGCGATCCTTTCGTTCGCACTTCTGCTAAGCTAAGATACACTCCCAGAGGGCGGCGGCTTAGTGTTTGCACGGCTGCTAAAAACAGCTAGCGAGCGAACAACTCGGAATGACCCCCTTAAACCGCCTCTAGACTTTAGCATTTACTGACACTGTAAGTATATGCACTTGTACGCCTGATGTACTTCTGGTGCAAATGCAACTACTGTATATTGCATCTGGATCCATTTAGAGATGAGTTCGACTTAATTTAAGTATGCAAATGCTGTTTACTATCATATGTGTTTTCCTACTTACATTCAGGACACATATCATGTAAGCACTGCCGTATTATACTATAATGAGTGCAGTATGTGCGGTGCACGCAGGCCCCCGGAGTCCAGGGGGGCCCGCACCGCACACACTGCACTCATTTTATTCAATTCTTACCCTCCAGAGTTCTGCGTCGGCAAGAAATTACCAGGAAAATGGCACAACAGATATTTTCCCGGCATGTCACGCATGTGCACGAAGGAAATCACTGGGAAAATGACCACCACAACATTTTCCCAGAGACCTGTTCATGCGTACTCGACTTTGAGACAGCGTTAGAGTCCCCTAGTGACCCTAGTGCCTAGAATCTACAGCGCAGCTGGTTAGAGAGGAGGGGCCCCAGACGGAGCATGCACATGGGCCTCCTCCTCTCAAGATACGCCCCTGCATGTATCAAACTCTAAAAGAAGCCCCTAAATGTATACAAGAAACATAAGGTGATGCAACTAAGCTATATAGCAGTGGTTCTCTAACTGTGTGCCCTGGCACTCTGGGGTACCTCGGGACACTTGCAGGGTCCAGGACCAATTCAAATGATTAATGGTCAATGTAATAGGCAAAACCAGTACTGGTGGTAGCCAATCATAAAATATGTAACAAACAGATCCTGTCCCTCACCACACAAAGGAAGCTATGGATGACATATAAACACAATTGACTTAATTTAATATTGCTTTATAAATTTCTCAATAAGACACTTTTGGCCTAGGGGTGTGAAAAACATTCTTGTACTATAGAGCGCAGTGACTCAAAAAAGTTTGGGAACCACTGCTACATAGGTTTATAATAACTAAACTCAGTTAGCGTTGCGTAGCTTTACGGAGACAGATCGTTACTTTATTACCACAAAATCAGAGATCTGTGTTTATAACCACAGCGCTTTAACACAAAATTATAGACAAATAAAAATCACCATAATGTCCCTTAATGAAGGTTCCTGTGATGGAGTCCTCAAAGCGAATGTTCTGATGGAATTTCTCCAGAGTATAGTAACATGTAAGGGAATAAAAATAAAGACCAATGTGTAGTAGATTCCTTTTATGTATCCACAGTTCTTAGTGTATTTTTTATATGATAAAGAGGTGGCTTAGGAGCGTACCCCACTCACACTTTGATTAAGAAGCTAAAAGCCCATCAAGGTTTCTTTGCCCAATGCCGTGGCCTCGCCCACTTGAACTACGCCCGGCGTGATGTTTTAGGATGGAAATATATAAATGAAGCGTACCCAAGTACTCACACTCGCAAGGTGGGTGTTAAACACATCAAGGTATCTTTAGCATGGAAAGGAGTGAAATATGGGTCCACTTAAGCATACCCCAACTCACAGTGCTCGGTGTGATGATACTCCCATAAAGGTATCTTTCAGTTCTGTTTCCCGGACTGTGTTCATAAAGTGGTAATGTTGGCTCCCCAAAGAAACTCACTCTCCTCAAGTGGAAGCAGGGGGGTACACAAATTTAATAAAAATCACAAACATGAACACTTAAAATGGAGTCCATCCATAAAATAAACAAATAGAAAAATAGCAGCAAAAATCGGCAAAGGGGTTAAAAGTTCTAAAGCAGCAGAAAAGTTTTTGTTTGAAATATCCAATAGGTAAATAACTACTCACACTCCTGTTGTCAACATGTTCCAGCCCTGGCCTGGGCCTTTATCAAGACATAATGGAGTGTGACAGTTGCTTGATATTTAAAGGACATGTGCCCAATAGAAATTCAACAGGAAGTGACGTCATAATTTAGTTAGTTAGAATTGGTTATTATTATGTGGTATTTATCCTCTTTGCCATTTTCACAGCAAATAGATCACAGTTTTTATTTGTTTATTTTATGGATGGACTCCATTTTAAGTGTTCATGTTTGTGATTTTTATTAAATTTGTGTATCCCCCTGCTTCCACTTGAGGAGAGTGAGTTTCTTTGGGGAGCCAACATTACCACTTTATGAACACAGTCCGGGAAACAGAACTGAAAGATACCTTTATGGGAGTATCATCACACCGAGCACTGTGAGTTGGGGTACGCTTGAGTGGACCCATATTTCACTCCTTTCCATACTAAAGATACCTTGATGTGTTTAACACCCACCTTGCGAGTGTGAGTTCTTGGGTACCCTTCATTTATATATTTCCATCCTAAAACATCACGCCGGGCGTAGTTCAAGTGGGCGAGGCCACGGCATTGGGCAAAGAAACTTGATGGGCTTATAGCTTCTTAATCAAAGTGTGAGTGGGGTACGCTCCTAAGCCACCTCTTTATCATATAAAAAATACACTAAGAACTGTGGATACATAAAAGGAATCTACTACACATTGGTCTTTATTTTTATTCCCTTACATGTTACTATACTCTGGAGAAATTCCATCAGAACATTCGCTTTGAGGACTCCATCACAGGAACCTTCATTAAGGGACGTTATGGTGATTTTTATTTGTCTATAATTTTGTGTTAAAGTGCTGTGGTTATAAACACAGATCTCTGATTTTGTGGTAGTATTTGTTGTTTTGGAGATGTGGTGACATCTCATGAGGTCTGCTATACCATAGCTGCTGAGCGCCTGTTCTGGAACACACCCTAACCATACTGTTTAGATCGTTACTTTAAACTAGAGATGAACAAGTTTGGTTCTCAGAAAACCGAACCCCACTGAACATCCCGTTCTGAGCCATTTTCTGAGTCCGGCTTGGGACTTCCCACCAGACTCGGAAACCATAACGAGGCAAAATGTCATCATCCTGTTGTTGGATTCTCGTGGTTTTGGATTCCATATAAACAGCTGCGTGCCGCTGCCATTTTCACTCCGGACTTGGAGAGTGAGGGAGACAAACCTCTGTCTCTCTGTGGGTGATGGCGTCGGGTGGGGTCAGTGTGTGCTCTGTAAAGGTGCTGTTCCTGTCACTGTGGTGTCCCTGTGCTGTTAGGGGTGCTGTCCTGGCTGTCACTGGTGTTTCATGTGCTGTTAGGGGTGCTGCAGCTGTACATGGGTGTTGCTGTCCTGGCTGTAACTGTGTTGTACAGGGGGCAGGGGCATTGTCCTCCTGTATACTGTGAAAATACAGGGGTGCTGGCTGTAAAAAATCTGGGTTGCAGTGAAAATAATTGTACAATGGCCCTGTTTTTTATGCTGTAAAAATTCAGGGGTGCTGCTGTTAAAATAAATGTACACTGGCCCTGTCTTGTATGTTTTAAAATGCAGGGGTGCTGTTTTTAAAATAAAAGTACACTGGACCTGTATGCTGTAAAAATACAGGGGTGCTGCTGTTAAAATAAAAGTACACTGGCCCTGTATGCTGTAAAAATACAGGGGTGCTGCTGTTAAAATAAAGGTACACTGGCCCCTGTATGCTGTAAAATACAGGGGTGTTGTGAAAAATAAATGTACATTGGCCCCGTCTTGTATGCTGTAAAATTACAGGGGTGTTGTGAAAATACAGGGGTGCTGGCACTGTCCGCGGTTGCGATGTCTAGGCCTGACCTTCACAACACTGTATGGGAAGAGGAGGCTCCTACCACCATTTGCACGCCCCCTGCAAGTGCTGGGAGGAGCAACGCCAGTCCAGTTGCTGATATTGAGATTGAGGATGTCACTGTAGAATTACACCAGGATGAGGAGGATATGTGTGTAGCTGGCGCTGAGGAGGATGTTGTCAATGAATATTCTGATGGTGATGTGGTTTGTTTGAATAAGGCACCAGTGGAGACAGTTGTTAGCCATGGGATGAAAAAGCCCATTGTCATGCCTGGGCAAAATACCAAAAAAGACACCTCTTCGGTGTTGAATTATTTCTCCACAAATCTGGAAAAAAAGGTGTCAAGCTATCTGTTGCCTTTGTCAATCCATAATAAGTAGGGGTAAGGACGTTAACCACCTAGGAACATCCTCCCTTATACATCACCTGCAGCGCATTCATAATAAGTAATTGGCAAGTTCAGAAACTTTGGGTAATAGCGTAAGCAGTCCACTGACACCTAAATGATGTGGATTGTTTTAATATTATTTCTCTGTGAGGATGAGGATGTAAACACTGAAGGGGGGACAGTAATCTGAGGATGAGGGCGACATCTTGACTCTGTAGAGCCAGTTTGTGCAAGCAGAGATTAATTTTTTTTATTTTGGCGGGGGCCCAAAGAAACCAATAATTTCAGCCACAGTCATGTGGCAGACCCTGTTATGAAATGATTGATTTGTTAAAGTGTGCATGTCCTGTTTATACAACATAAGGGGGGGTGGGTGGGAGGGAGGGCCCAAGGACAATTCCATCTTGCACGTCTTTTCTTTACCACATTATTCCAGGGGTGCTGCCCTATTAGGGATGATGTCCCTCTGCCCTATCAGTCCAGGGGTGCTACCCCACTGCCATTTAAGTCCAGGGGTGCTATTGTCTGTCTGCTATGCTGTGTAATTCTCCATGGATGCTGCTTGTGCTGTATAAGTCCAGGGGTGCTGCTGTATAATTCCAGGGGTGCTGCTCTACTTGATCCTAGGTTTAAATGAAAGCCTAGAGCAGATATGAAACAAGCTTCAACATCATAAACAGATTTGTGAAAACATAGCCGCAAAGGTGGAAATGGAAATTGCTATTTTGATGAAGTATTTTTAATAAAGTGGGGAGAGACAACATCTGTGGCCAAAGTCAGTGTGACTCAGACAAGACTGAATCATAATCCAGCGCAACTGCCGGAGAGGTAAAAGTGAGATTTTCTGCCGGAGCATTAGTCAACCTTAATTTTGATTTATTATTGATGTTCCACATTTTGGTATTACTTAATTAGAAGATGCGCATTTGTTGTACAGGGATTTTCTTTTCCTAAGGGCTGCGTAGGGTTATCGCAAGACCTTGTGGTTTTAGAAGAACAGAATTTCAGTGATCTTGCATTGCATCAGCTTTCCATTGCACAGCAGCACTAGATGGGTCAGGAGCTCATCTGAGGCACAATCAGTTACTGAATAAGGCCCAGTATGGAATCTCATGGTGGCTTACAGCGAGGAAGATGTCTGGTTTGCCAGGCTGAGGCATGCTGTAGGCACAGAGGTTAGAATTGCTTCCTCCCACAGTCCTACTTATAGTATGAAATGATTTTCGACTGTAGAGTGGTAAGCTTCACTAGGGCAGGGGCTCAATAACAAACAAATTCACTCCAGAGTCCTGCTTAGTACTGTACCGAACCCACCCGAACTCAACTTGCCCCATCCGGGGCTGCTGTGGGGGCTCAGGAGGGGCTGCTAAAACATCTAAGGGGCTGCTTTATTTAAAAATTAAATATGAAAAAATAAACAAGACACAGGTATGCTCACATGCGTGTAACTGGGACACACAGGTATGCTCACATGCGTGTAACTGGGAGCTGTGAAAAACAAAAATAAGGCATCTGCCACAAAATATGTAAATAAAAATGCAATAAAAAAATGGAAAAAAAGAAACCCACGAGATTTTCACAAAATAAGTCTCCAGACGCCGTGGAGGGGAAAATATCCAATCTTGATCCTGTGGTAGACATCAGTTTATTTGCATCCCAGCATTAAATCTGAGATTATCTTAATCCCTGAACATGGAGAAGGGGGTACAAATTCGGAGGCTTTGGCCCCTAGTTTTTCAGTTTGTCCAGTAATGTGGTAATTATATATTTGGTTGGTTGAAGTCCTTTCCGTTCCACACCAATATAGGAGTGGAGGTGAAAGCCTGTGTGTTGCTCCTGATTGCGTGTGCCTCTCTATTTTTTAATCACCTTCTTGACACTCTCCATTTCCTCTTGCCTCTTCTCATAATGTGAAAAATCATCAAATATAGAGGTAGTATGTTTGTAGCTAGCTATGATTCAGAGAACTTGGCGAGCTTTTTCCAGGGGGATCACCTGTCGCTGAAATGATGGGTTTAATAAACTGTGCATGTCCTGTTTAATCAACATAAGGGTGGGACAATTCCATCTTGCAACTGTTTTTTCTTTGCATCATGTGCTCTTTGGGGCTTAGTTATTTAAACTGCCATCCTGTCTGCCACTGCAGTGCCACTCTTAGATGGGCCAGGTGTTTGTGCCACCCACTTGTGTAGCTTAGCTTAGTCATCCAGCTACCTCGGTGCAACCTTTTGACCTAAAAACAACATTGTGAGGTGTGAGGTGTTCAGAATAGACTGGAAATGAGTGGAAATGAATGTTATTGAGGTTAATAATACCATAGGATCAAAAATTACCCCCAAATTCTGTGATTTTAGCTGTTTTTATGCTTTTTTTTTCAAAAATCATTCAGATCCAAAACCAAAACCCGAAAGGGTGGTTTTGGCAAAGCCAATCCAGATCCAAAACACGAGCAGAGATCCAGATCCAAAACCAAAACACAAAACCCGAAAAGTGTCCGCCGCACATCTCTACAGTGTTTCAGTTTAAAATGATCTAACAGGAATGTAGCCAGCAAAATAATATGTTTAAGTTATTTATGTAATGACAGCATTTATATGCTAACACTTTGTAGTGGTTATATATACACTGTAATATCCAGAGGAAAAACAAATCTCCATAATGATATATGCAAATGCCCTAATTTGGTCATATGGCGACATCATAGTGGTACAAAGATACTTAACATGTCACTAACAGGAAGAAAGACAAACTGTCTCTTCACATAGAATGAAATTATATTCAGAGACACCAATTAAAATTCAACCTTTAAATACATTTCCAAACACATAGTGTGGTATTCAATTCTTTTCGCCCCCTTCCACACACAGTGGCGCACCCAGGGGGGGTTTCCGAGCACCTAGAAACCCCCCTCCACCAAAAAATAAATAAAAAAATTGTTGTTGTTTTTTTTTTTGCTGCATGACTATTATTAATGGCTGTCTAGCGTCCTCTGCAGCCTGCTGTCTTCCTGGTGGCACTTGTAAGTGCTTAATAAAAGTTTACTTTATATTAATTATAGTACATATATATCCATGTGCATACATATCTACACAGGTATATACATACATACATATAAACACACACATATATGATATATATATACATGTGTATATATATACGTGTACTGTATGTATATATATATGTGTATGCATGTTTAATATGCTATGTATATGTGTATATGTATGTGTGTGTGTGTATATATATATATATATGTGTGTGTGTATTTGTAAAAGATTAACCCGGCACTCCTATAAGGGGTCTGTGTGCCCCGGTGCCATCAGTGAAAACTGGATACTGGAAAAAATGCTGCGGCACTCAGGGTCTTGTAAAGTAATCAAATATGTATTGGCATCACAAAATAAAACACCAACGTTTCGGGGTGTCTAGCCCCGTTGTCAAGATGTGAGACACCCCGAAACGTTGGTGTTTTATTTTGTGATGCCAATACATATTTGATTACTTTACAAGACCCTGAGTGCCGCAGCATTTTTTCCAGTATATGTGTGTGTATATATACATATATATATATAGATAGAGAGAGAGAGAGAGAGAGAACTGGTCACCCGGCACTCCGAGACGGATAATAAGTTGTAATTGCTGCGGTGCCCTCCGTGAGTGGTATGGCAGCAACTCTGTATACTGCAATTGTTCCGGCGGCACTCAAGCAGTCTGTACAAGAAGGTAAATGCTGAGATCTTTATTAGACCATCCAACGGCGTTTCGGGGTATTACCCCGTCAAGTTAGAATACGTCCGCCTCCCGTCGCTGGCAGGTGCCGAACCCTCCAACAAACGGGTAAATGTCTTTATGGAGGGATTGTAAGACACAGGGTCAAAGCGTGAACGGGGCATAACTTTTCTTAATTGTGGGGGAATTTTATCAACTGCGGGGGTGACTTGCTGAAGACCAAAATGTTCTTTTAACTTGAGTGTCCTATGTAGTTTGAAGACATCGGTTTTCCATTGAAGGGGGTCGGGTCGAGTAGTTGGTACGAACGACAACCCCTTGGATAGAACCTTAACTTCATCTGGTGTTAAAGGGGCTGATGATAAATTGAAGACTATATCATTTACCGGCGTGGTGGCTTTTTGTTGCTGCTGGCCTCTTTGGTTTTGCCCCGCCCTCCGCGTCCTCGACCGGTTCTTGGGCGTCGGGCTGATCTGGTCTGTACCCCTAAAGGGACCATGCCACTAGCTGAGGCAGCTGATTGTGTGCCTGTATCAGAGTCACTCATGCTGGTACTTGTAGCTGTATTATCCCAATGCCTGTTGCGGCCTCGCTGTCTTCTGTTAAAGGAAGAATGTTCCTGGGGATTAGAGGTATTGCCCAACCATGGATACACTCGTCGTTGTTGATAATCCTGTTGTACTTTAAACAATTTATCTTGTTTAAATTTAATCAGATCACGTTTATACTGATCCATTTGAGTGGATAATTTCTCTAACCAGTTAGTGTTGGTATCGGCTAGAAGAGCGGATCTGTGTGTGGTCTCAAAGTCATTGATTTTACCTTTTGTAATGCCCAATTCCTTAGTGGACTCCTCCACCACAAGTAATAATAGGTCCATAGAGCATTTATTTAAGATGGCGACCCATCTACGGCAGAAGGGTATGCTATACCGGCCTATAGTAGGGACATTGCGTATACGAAACCCCCTAGGTATTTGGTTATTTCTATAATAGTCAGACAGACTAATGGCATGATAGTTGAAATCACATTCCCGTTGCTTCAAACGTAACAACTGACGATACAACTCCTCATTTGATTTAATCAATAATTCATCCTCTAATTTTTGTGTAACCAAAATGGATTTAGCCTCTGCATCCGAGAAACTAAAACGTTCACGTGCATCCTGTTGCACTAAATCCAATAAAGCATCTAAGCAGGGCCGGTTCTAAGAGTTGTGGCGCCCCGGGCAAAATATGGGGGCGTGGCTTCAATTGGGGGCGTGGCCACGACGCTGCAAGAAAATAAATAAATAAATAAAAAGAATACTTACCATCCCCGTTCCTGATCCAGACCCCCTCCGCCGGCGGCACCGCTCTTCTCCCCTCTCTCTTCTCTTCGATCTATGGGAGAGACGTTATTACGTCTCTCCCATAGAACAGCATAGACACTAGAGGTCAATTATGACCCCTAGTGTCTGTGCCACTATGCTGTGCGGTGCGCGATGACGTCATCGCGCATCGCACAGCAAAGGTCCTCTACACGAAGGGAAACTAGACCGTAGCGTCTAGTTTCCCTTCATGGAGAGGACCTTTGCTGTACGGTGCGCGATGACGTCATCGCGCACCGCACAACTAAGGTCCTCTCAATGAAGGGAAACTAGACGCTACGCGTCTGGTTCCCTTCAAAGCGGGGGGGGCACAGCAGGGCACTGCGGGGGGCACAGTGGCGGATCTTGCCCTGGTGCGGCGCCCTCCGGATGGCGCCGGCGCCCTCCGGATGGCGCCGGCGCCCTCCGGAAGGCGGCACCCCGGGCAAAAGTACCGCTTGCCCGTGGCAAGAACCGCGACTGCATCTAAGTCAGAGTTTGCTTCTGACATATTTAGCAAAAATGATGCAAGGTCAAAATCTATGGCCCTCATTCCGAGTTGATCGGTCGCAAGGCGAATTTAGCAGAGTTACACACGCTAAGCCGCCGCCTACTGGGAGTGAATCTTAGCTTCTTAAAATTGCGACCGATGTATTCGCAATATTGCGATTACTAACTACTTAGCAGTTTCAGAGTAGCTCCAGACTTACTCTGCCTGTGCGATCAGTTCAGTGCTTGTCGTTCCTGGTTGACGTCACAAACACACCCAGCGTTCGCCCAGGCACTCCCACCGTTTCCCCGGCCACTCCTGCGTTTTTTCCGGAAACGGTAGCGTTTTCAGCCACACGCCCCTGAAACGCCGTGTTTCCGCCCAGTAACACCCATTTCCTGTCAATCACATTACGATCGCCGGAGCGAAGAAAAAGCCGTGAGTAAAAATACTATCTTCATAGTAAAGTTACTTGGCGCAGTCGCAGTGCGAACATTGCGCATGCGTACTAAGCGGATTTTCACTGCGATGCGATGAAAAATACCGAGCGAACAACTCGGAATGAGGGCCTATGTGTGGACCGAAATGACACTAATGAACAAATGTCAGCAACTTTGTAAGTAATAGTTCCATGGGTGCCCTGGTGTAACCAGTAGAGATGAGCGGGTTCGGTTTCTCTGAATCCGAACCCGCCAGAACTTCATGTTTTTTTTCACGGGTCCGAGCGACTCGGATCTTCCCGCCTTGCTCGGTTAACCCGAGCGCGCCCGAACGTCATCATGACGCTGTCGGATTCTCGCGAGGCTCGGATTCTATCGCGAGACTCGGATTCTATATAAGGAGCCGCGCGTCGCCGCCATTTTTCACACGTGCATTGAGATTGATAGGGAGAGGACGTGGCTGGCGTCCTCTCCGTTTAGAATAGATTAGAGAGACACTTGATTTACTAATTTTGGGGAGCATTAGGAGTACTCAGTACAGTGCAGAGTTTTGCTGATAGTGACCACCAGTTTTATTTATAATCCGTTCTCTGCCTGAAAAAAGCGATACACAGCACACAGTGACTCAGTCACATACCATATCTGTGTGCACTGCTCAGGCTCAGGCCAGTGTGCTGCATCATCTATTATCTATATATAATATTATATATATCTGTCTGACTGCTCAGCTCACACAGCTTATAATTGTGGGGGAGACTGGGGAGCACTACTGCAGTGCCAGTTATAGGTTATAGCAGGAGCCAGGAGTACATAATATATTATATAGTGAGTGACCACCAGACACACAGTGCAGTTTATTTAATATATTCGTTCTCTGCCTGAAAAAAGCGATACACACAGTGACTCAGTCAGTCACATACCATATCTGTGTGCACTGCTCAGGCTCAGGCCAGTGTGCTGCATCATCTATATATATTATATATCTGTCTGACTGCTCAGCTCACACAGCTTATAATTGTGGGGGAGACTGGGGAGCACTACTGCAGTGCCAGTTATAGGTTATAGCAGGAGCCAGGAGTACATAATATTATATTAAAATTAAACAGTGCACACTTTTGCTGCAGGAGTGCCACTGCCAGTGTGACTAGTGACCAGTGACCTGACCACCAGTATATATAATATTAGTAGTATACTATCTCTTTATCAACCAGTCTATATTAGCAGCAGACACAGTACAGTGCGGTAGTTCACGGCTGTGGCTACCTCTGTGTCGGCACTCGGCAGCCCGTCCATAATTGTATATACCACCTAACCGTGGTTTTTTTTTCTTTCTTTATACATACATACTAGTTACGAGTATACTATCTCTTTATCAACCAGTCTATATTAGCAGCAGACACAGTACAGTGCGGTAGTTCACGGCTGTGGCTACCTCTGTGTCGGCACTCGGCAGCCCGTCCATAATTGTATATACCACCTAACCGTGTTTTTTTTTTCTTTCTTTATACATACATACTAGTTACGAGTATACTATCTCTTTATCAACCAGTCTATATTAGCAGCAGACACAGTACAGTGCGGTAGTTCACGGCTGTGGCTACCTCTGTGTCGGCACTCGGCAGCCCGTCCATAATTGTATATACCACCTAACCGTGGTTTTTTTTTCTTTCTTTATACATACATACTAGTTACGAGTATACTATCTCTTTATCAACCAGTCTATATATTAGCAGCAGACACAGTACAGTGCGGTAGTTCACGGCTGTGGCTACCTCTGTGTCGGCACTCGGCAGCCCGTCCATAATTGTATATACCACCTAACCGTGTTTTTTTTTTCTTTCTTTATACATACATACTAGTTACGAGTATACTATCTCTTTATCAACCAGTCTATATTAGCAGCAGACACAGTACAGTGCGGTAGTTCACGGCTGTGGCTACCTCTGTGTCGGCACTCGGCAGCCCGTCCATAATTGTATATACCACCTAACCGTGGTTTTTTTTTTCTTTCTTTATACATACATACTAGTTACGAGTATACTATCTCTTTATCAACCAGTCTATATTAGCAGCAGACACAGTACAGTGCGGTAGTTCACGGCTGTGGCTACCTCTGTGTCGGCACTCGGCAGCCCGTCCATAATTGTATACTAGTATCCAATCCATCCATCTCCATTGTTTACCTGAGGTGCCTTTTAGTTGTGCCTATTAAAATATGGAGAACAAAAATGTTGAGGTTCCAAAATTAGGGAAAGATCAAGATCCACTTCCACCTCGTGCTGAAGCTGCTGCCACTAGTCATGGCCGAGACGATGAAATGCCAGCAACGTCGTCTGCCAAGGCCGATGCCCAATGTCATAGTACAGAGCATGTCAAATCCAAAACACCAAATATCAGTAAAAAAAGGACTCCAAAACCTAAAATAAAATTGTCGGAGGAGAAGCGTAAACTTGCCAATATGCCATTTACCACACGGAGTGGCAAGGAACGGCTGAGGCCCTGGCCTATGTTCATGGCTAGTGGTTCAGCTTCACATGAGGATGGAAGCACTCAGCCTCTCGCTAGAAAAATGAAAAGACTCAAGCTGGCAAAAGCAGCACAGCAAAAAACTGTGCATTCTTCGAAATCCCAAATCCACAAGGAGAGTCCAATTGTGTCGGTTGCGATGCCTGACCTTCCCAACACTGGACGTGAAGAGCATGCGCCTTCCACCATTTGCACGCCCCCTGCAAGTGCTGGAAGGAGCACCCGCAGTCCAGTTCCTGATAGTCAGATTGAAGATGTCAGTGTTGAAGTACACCAGGATGAGGAGGATATGGGTGTTGCTGGCGCTGGGGAGGAAATTGACCAGGAGGATTCTGATGGTGAGGTGGTTTGTTTAAGTCAGGCACCCGGGGAGACACCTGTTGTCCGTGGGAGGAATATGGCCGTTGACATGCCAGGTGAAAATACCAAAAAAATCAGCTCTTCGGTGTGGAGGTATTTCACCAGAAATGCGGACAACAGGTGTCAAGCCGTGTGTTCCCTTTGTCAAGCTGTAATAAGTAGCGGTAAGGACGTTAACCACCTCGGAACATCCTCCCTTATACGTCACCTGCAGCGCATTCATAATAAGTCAGTGACAAGTTCAAAAACTTTGGGTGACAGCGGAAGCAGTCCACTGACCAGTAAATCCCTTCCTCTTGTAACCAAGCTCACGCAAACCACCCCACCAACTCCCTCAGTGTCAATTTCCTCCTTCCCCAGGAATGCCAATAGTCCTGCAGGCCATGTCACTGGCAATTCTGACGAGTCCTCTCCTGCCTGGGATTCCTCCGATGCATCCTTGCGTGTAACGCCTACTGCTGCTGGCGCTGCTGTTGTTGCCGCTGGGAGTCGATGGTCATCCCAGAGGGGAAGTCGTAAGCCCACTTGTACTACTTCCAGTAAGCAATTGACTGTTCAACAGTCCTTTGCGAGGAAGATGAAATATCACAGCAGTCATCCTACTGCAAAGCGGATAACTGAGTCCTTGACAACTATGTTGGTGTTAGACGTGCGTCCGGTATCCGCCGTTAGTTCACAGGGAACTAGACAATTTATTGAGGCAGTGTGCCCCCGTTACCAAATACCATCTAGGTTCCACTTCTCTAGGCAGGCGATACCGAGAATGTACACGGACGTCAGAAAAAGACTCACCAGTGTCCTAAAAAATGCAGTTGTACCCAATGTCCACTTAACCACGGACATGTGGACAAGTGGAGCAGGGCAGGGTCAGGACTATATGACTGTGACAGCCCACTGGGTAGATGTATGGACTCCCGCCGCAAGAACTGCAGCGGCGGCACCAGTAGCAGCATCTCGCAAACGCCAACTCTTTCCTAGGCAGGCTACGCTTTGTATCACCGCTTTCCAGAATACGCACACAGCTGAAAACCTCTTACGGCAACTGAGGAAGATCATCGCGGAATGGCTTACCCCAATTGGACTCTCCTGTGGATTTGTGGCATCGGACAACGCCAGCAATATTGTGTGTGCATTAAATATGGGCAAATTCCAGCACGTCCCATGTTTTGCACATACCTTGAATTTGGTGGTGCAGAATTTTTTAAAAAACGACAGGGGCGTGCAAGAGATGCTGTCGGTGGCCAGAAAAATTGCGGGACACTTTCGGCGTACAGGCACCACGTACAGAAGACTGGAGCACCACCAAAAACTACTGAACCTGCCCTGCCATCATCTGAAGCAAGAAGTGGTAACGAGGTGGAATTCAACCCTCTATATGCTTCAGAGGTTGGAGGAGCAGCAAAAGGCCATTCAAGCCTATACAATTGAGCACGATATAGTAGGTGGAATGCACCTGTCTCAAGTGCAGTGGAGAATGATTTCAACGTTGTGCAAGGTTCTGATGCCCTTTGAACTTGCCACACGTGAAGTCAGTTCAGACACTGCCAGCCTGAGTCAGGTCATTCCCCTCATCAGGCTTTTGCAGAAGAAGCTGGAGGCATTGAAGAAGGAGCTAAAAGGGAGCGATTCCGCTAGGCATGTGGGACTTGTGGATGCAGCCCTTAATTCGCTTAACAAGGATTCACGGGTGGTCAATCTGTTGAAATCAGAGCACTACATTTTGGCCACCGTGCTCGATCCTAGATTTAAAGCCTACCTTGGATCTCTCTTTCCGGCAGACACAGGTCTGCTGGGGTTGAAAGACCTGCTGGTGACAAAATTGTCAAGTCAAGCGGAACGCGACCTGTCAACATCTCCTCCTTCACATTCTCCCGCAACTGGGGGTGCGAGGAAAAGGCTCAGAATTCCGAGCCCACCCGCTGGCGGTGATGCAGGGCAGTCTGGAGCGACTGCTGATGCTGACATCTGGTCCGGACTGAAGGACCTGACAACGATTACGGACATGTCGTCTACTGTCACTGCATATGATTCTCTCAACATTGATAGAATGGTGGAGGATTATATGAGTGACCGCATCCAAGTAGGCACGTCACACAGTCCGTACTTATACTGGCAGGAAAAAGAGGCAATTTGGAGGCCCTTGCACAAACTGGCTTTATTCTACCTAAGTTGCCCTCCCACAAGTGTGTACTCCGAAAGAGTGTTTAGTGCCGCCGCTCACCTTGTCAGCAATCGGCGTACGAGGTTACATCCAGAAAATGTGGAGAAGATGATGTTCATTAAAATGAATTATAATCAATTCCTCCGCGGAGACATTGACCAGCAGCAATTGCCTCCACAAAGTACACAGGGAGCTGAGATGGTGGATTCCAGTGGGGACGAATTGATAATCTGTGAGGAGGGGGATGTACACGGTGATATATCGGAGGGTGAAGATGAGGTGGACATCTTGCCTCTGTAGAGCCAGTTTGTGCAAGGAGAGATTAATTGCTTCTTTTTTGGGGGGGGGTCCAAACCAACCCATCATATCAGTCACAGTCGTGTGGCAGACCCTGTCACTGAAATGATGGGTTGGTTAAAGTGTGCATGTCCTGTTTTGTTTATACAACATAAGGGTGGGTGGGAGGGCCCAAGGACAATTCCATCTTGCACCTCTTTTTTCTTTTCTTTTTCTTTGCATCATGTGCTGATTGGGGAGGGTTTTTTGGAAGGGACATCCTGCGTGACACTGCAGTGCCACTCCTAGATGGGCCCGGTGTTTGTGTCGGCCACTAGGGTCGCTAATCTTACTCACACAGTCAGCTACCTCATTGCGCCTCTTTTTTTCTTTGCGTCATGTGCTGTTTTGGGAGGGTTTTTTGGAAGGGACATCCTGCGTGACACTGCAGTGCCACTCCTAGATGGGCCCGGTGTTTGTGTCGGCCACTAGGGTCGCTAATCTTACTCACACAGCTACCTCATTGCGCCTCTTTTTTTCTTTGCGTCATGTGCTGTTTGGGGAGGGTTTTTTGGAAGGGGCATCCTGCGTGACACTGCAGTGCCACTCCTAGATGGGCCCGGTGTTTGTGTCGGCCACTAGGGTCGCTTATCTTACTCACACAGCGACCTCGGTGCAAATTTTAGGACTAAAAATAATATTGTGAGGTGTGAGGTATTCAGAATAGACTGAAAATGAGTGGAAATTATGGTTTTTGAGGTTAATAATACTTTGGGATCAAAATGACCCCCAAATTCTATGATTTAAGCTGTTTAGTGTTTTTTGAAAAAAACACCCGAATCCAAAACACACCCGAATCCGACAAAAAAAATTCGGTGAGGTTTTGCCAAAACGCGTTCGAACCCAAAACACGGCCGCGGAACCGAACCCAAAACCAAAACACAAAACCCGAAAAATTTCAGGCGCTCATCTCTAGTAACCAGTAATCAGGACTTACGGCAAAAGATCCACGATGACTGGTCCAAATAGAGAACTGTTCACCCGGCACTCCGAGACGGATAATAAGTTGTAATTGCTGCGGTGCCCTCCGTGAGTGGTATGGCAGCTACTCTGTATACTGCAATTGTTCCGGCGGCACTCAAGCAGTCTGTACAAGAAGGTAAATGCTGAGATCTTTATTAGACCATCCAACGGCGTTTCGGGGTATTACCCCGTCAAGTTAGAATACGTCCGCCTCCCGTCGCTGGCAGGTGCCGAACCCTCCAACAAACGGGTAAATGTCTTTATGGAGGGATTGTAAGACACAGGGTCAAAGCGTGAACGGGGCATAACTTTTCTTAATTGTGGGGGAATTTTATATATATATATATATATATATATAGAGCTGTATATACGATATATATATATATATATGTATGTGTGGATATATATATATATATATATATATATACACACACACACACACACACATATACACACACACAGACACACTAGTTTTACGGACCCAGCATATACTGGGTCACCTCAGTCCCCACCCCCGTGATTGGCTCCACCTAGTTCTGGAAACCCCCCCATGCAAATCCTGCGTTTGCCACTGACACCCATTCTGTTTCTGCTGACAGGTGTGGTATCATCATTTCAGCTCGCTCCCCCCGGGGCAGCGAGGTCAACCAACCCTTTGCGCAGCTAAACCTGATTATTATGGATGCGATATGCGTGATAACAGGGATCACGTTAGAAAGGAGATTGGGGGTGGGATGTACTAACCTCTCCCGCTGTGGTATTAGGGTTATCTCAGTGACTGAGTCGCACATGCGCAGTAGTCGCAGTAGTAGGAAGCAGAGACTACTGCTCATGCGAGACTCACTGACAGGGGGAGCGCGGGATCAGTGGCCGCGGCGGTGATTATGGCAGACCGCAGTGATGACCAGTGTGACGCGGAAACTACGGGAAGCGTTGGGGAGCGCCAGGCAGCAGGAGGAAAACAACTAACCAGGAGTAAACACTGGGAGCACAGAGATAACCCTAATACCGCAGCAGGAGAGGTCAGTACATCCCGCCCTGGGCGTGATATATCATTTGAATACTGCCCATATAGTATGCGCAGTATGTCCACACAATTGTCAGTCAGACTTCAGTCTACATACAGAGTTAAAGTTGAGATACTGTATTTTACACAGAAAAGAGGCAGCCATACTGTGAGGGGAGGTGAGGTAGAGGGAGCTGTATCAAACCTGAGAGGACAATTGGTGTTTTGTCCACATCAACCAATCAGGTCCTAGCTATTATTTATCCAGTACATTTTATAAAATGATAGCCAGAATCTGATTGGTCACTACGGACAACACCTCCGCATGTCATCTTTAGAAGGTTCGATACATCTCTCCCCTGAAGTACAATTCACTAAGCTCCAGTGACATCACTGATGCATCTGGTACCTCATGAATTCACTGATGCATCTGGTACCTCATGAATTTTGGCCCCGCCCACAAAATGCCTTCACTGTGTGTAGGCAAAGAGTGTACCATAATAGTATGGAGCCTAGAACAAACATGTACTCTTACCAAAGATAAATAAAATGATTTAATACAGATTGTAGTCTGCACTATATACTGTAAGTGGCCTACAATATGCAAAATAAATAATAAATAGGACATCGTACATACAGTACCATATATCCACCTTATCATTACCATCCCTTTCAGTCTTATCTTGCCAGACATATAGGCTGTATGTGTGTAGTGGATGCGGCTAGTGTCAGTAAGTATATCTGAAAAAGGGAACTGACATTTTAATATCTCAATTGTACTCATTTGAACCCTAGTCAGTGTGATGATTCACTTTGTGACTTTTCTCTCATTTAATTGTTGCTGATATTATTAATTAGACATTAAGTAAAAAAACAAACAAAAACACAAAACAGTAAAATCAGAGGAGGTTCCAGTGTGCCAATCCCTTTTATACTAATAGGAGAATCAGAGGAGGTTCCAGTGTACCAATCCCTTTTACACTAATAGGAGAATCAGTAGAGGCTCCAGTGTACCAATCCCTTTTACACTAATAGGAGAATCAGAGGAGGTTCCAGTGTGCCAATCCCTTTTACACTAATAGGAGAATCAGAGGAGGTTCCAGTGTGCCAATCCCTTTTACACTAATAGGAGAATCAGAGGAGGTTCCAGTGTGCCAATCCCTTTTACACTAATAGGAGAATCAGAGGAGGTTCCAGTGTGCCAATCCCTTTTACACTAATAGGAGAATCAGAGGAGGTTCCAGTGTGCCAATCCCTTTTACACTAATAGGAGAATCAGAGGAGGTTCCAGTGTACCAATCCCTTTTACACTAATAGGAGAATCAGAGGAGGTTCCAGTGTACCAATCCCTTTTACACTAATAGGAGAATCAGAGGAGGTTCCAGTGTACCAATCCCTTTTATACTAATAGGAGAATCAGAGGAGGTTCCAGTGTACCAATCCCTTTTACACTAATAGGAGAATCAGAGGAGGTTCCAGTGTGCCAATCCCTTTTACACTAATAGGAGAATCAGTAGAGGTTCCAGTGTACCAATCCCTTTTACACTAATAGGAGAATCAGAGGAGGTTCCAGTGTACCAATCCCTTTTACACTAATAGGAGAATCAGAGGAGGTTCCAGTGTACCAATCCCTTTTACACTAATAGGAGAATCAGAGGAGGTTCCAGTGTACCAATCCCTTTTACACTAATAGGAGAATCAGAGGAGGTTCCAGTGTACCAATCCCTTTTACACTAATAGGCGACTGCATAGGAAGCCAATGTTTAGGGAGGGGATACGGTCATTAGGTCAACCACACTTAGGTCGACAGCCATTAGGTTGACCACTATTGGTCGACATGCATTAGGCTGACATGTCACTAGGCCAGGGGTGGGGAACCTCTGGCCCGCGGGCCGTATAAGGCCTGCGAAGCCGTTTGGTCCGGCCCACCCGCTCCTCTCAGTGAGACACGCCGCCGCACAGTCTCAGCTGTCACCACACGGAGGAGAGCGCGGCTATTGTCAGGCGGCGGCGTGTGGGACTTGAAACCAGCCGCCAGTTCGTGAGCCAATCAGAGCTCGCGGACCGGCAGCCAATCAGGAGCCGCGGCTGCCGGTCCGCTAGCTCTGATTGGCGCTCGAACCGGCGGCTGGTTTCAAGTCTTACACGTCGCCGCCCAACATAGCCGCGCTCTCCTCCGTGTACCCGCCGAAAGGAGCGGTAAGCGGGACGGGGGGGGGGGGGGGGCATCTGTATACCTGGCACTGTGGGGACATCTGTATACCTGGCACTGTGAGGGGCATTTGTATACCTGGCACTGTGGGGGCTTCTGTATACCTTGCACTGTGGGGGCATCTGTATACATGGCACTGTGAGGGGCATTTGTATACCTGGCACTGTGGGGGCATCTGTATACCTGGCACTGTGAGAGGCATTTGTATACCTGGCACTGTGGGGACATCTGTATACCTGGCACTGAGGGGCATTTGTATACCTGGCACTCTGGGGGCATCTGTATACCTGGCACTGTGGGGACATCTGTATACCTGGCACTGTGGGGGCATCTGTATACCTGGCACTGTGAGGGGAATTTGTATACCTGGCACTGTGGGGGCATCTGTATACCTGGCACTGTGGGGACATCTGTATACCTGGCACTGTGAGGGGCATTTGTATACCTGGCACTGTGGGGGCATCTGTATACCTGGCACTGTGTGGACATCTGTATACCTGGCACTGTGAGGGGCATTTGTATACCTGGCACTGTGGGGGCATCTGTATACCTGGCACTGTGAGGGGCATTTATATACCTGGCACTGTGAGGGGCATTTGTATACCTGGCACTGTGGGGGCATTTGTATACCTGGCACTGTGGGGGCATCTGTATACCTGGCACTGTGAGAGGCATTTGTATACCTGGCACTGTGGGGGCATTTGTATACCTGGCACTGTGGGGGCATCTGTATGCCTGGCACTGTGAGGGGCATTTGTATGCCTGGCACTGTGGGGGCATTTGTATACCTGGCATTGTAATGGCATCTGTATACCTGGCACTGTGAGGGGCATTTGTATACCTGGCACTGTGGGGGCAATTGTGGATCTGGCACTGCACTATTGGGGGCATATGTGTATCACGTCCCATTTTAACTGGCCACACCCATTTTTTTGGCGAGCGCGGGGGCAGACTTGTATGGCCCCCGAAGGATTTTATAGATATCCAAATGGCCCTCGGTAGAAAAAAGGTTCCCCACCCCTGCACTAGGCTGACATGGTCATTAGGTCGACATGAAAAAGGTCGACGTGAGTTTTTCACATTCCCCCCCCCCCCCAACTTTTTCATACTTTACAATCCACGTGGACTGCGATTGGGAATAGTAACCTGTGCCGAGCACAGCGGCAGCAGAGCACTAATTGGGGTTCCCCGTCACTTTACGAAGAAAACGACACCAAAAAAAGTAAAAAAACTAATGTCAACCTTTTTCCATGTCGACCTTGTTCATGTCGACCTAATGACTATGTCGACCTAATGCATGTCGGCCAATAGTGGTCGACCTAATGACTGTCGACCTAAGTGTGGTCGATCTAATGACCCATACCCTTTAGGGAGCACCTAAGACACTGGATGAGTGACATAGGGGGAGATTTATCAAACTTTCTGGCTGAGAAGTGGAAAAGTGGAGAAGTTGCTGGTAGTAACCAATCCGCTTATACCTATCATTTTATAGAATATACTTGATAAGTTATAGTGTGCTTTAGTATTCATTCCTGCATTACATCACTTAATGGCAATTACTATTTAGGGTCCCATTCAGACTATAAGAAAACAGACTTCTTAGGGGTAGAAGACACAAACTTATAACAAAAAAATGTTAAAATACGGAATACTCTAGTGACAAATACAGCTTTTTTAAAAATGTTACCCCCCTACCCTAGTCCAGTTAGAAATTGTATGGAGAATATGGAAGGTTGACATGTTTGGAAAGTCGGGATGCCGGCAGTCACATGACCGACAGCGCCATCCCGACACTGAAGATGCCGACAGCGGACATGGTAAGTATTTTTCCCCTAAAAAACTCTCCGGGGGTGTCGGCTATGGCTAAACACCCCCACGCCCCCCAGTGCCTAACCCTAGCCCTGAACCCCAGTACTCACCTTCGAGATGTCAGCTGTTGGTGATCCGTTGCCGGTCTCCTAACTCACATGACTACCAGCTTCCTGACCACTGGGATGCTGAACGCATTATGGGGTTGATTCAGTTTGGATCGCAATAACTGCAAAAATTACAAAAAGGATGCAGGCGCATGCACAGTGCCCGCCTTGCGCATGCGTCCACCCTGCGCATGCGCCTGCATTTTCTGTGGGAGCCCGCACAAAAGACCTTAATCAGGCAGAGTTGCTCATGGGGTGGGAAGGGTTGATGGCAACGCTCCGTTTCCTAGGCGGATACGGAGAGTTGCGGGGGCAGAGCCGGTGTAATGAGGGCGACCTCAAGACGGGGGCGTGGCGTGAACGCGGCAGTTGCGTGACATCACACGCAGCCGCCGCGATCAGAAAGATGGCTAAGCTGCGCCGGCAGGAGGCAACACTAATTTCTGCAATCAAGCGATTGCAATTTCTGCTTGATCGAGGGGATGGGGGGAATGGCAGTCAGCATGCCTTGCCTTGCGATGGGCAGCCCCCAGCATGCGATCTCATGGATTGCAAATTCTGCTACTTAGCAGAATTTGCAATCCAACCTGAATCATCTTTGGAAATATGGTTTAATGGAAAAAAGTGAAAATATCGGAATTAGACTTATTTGGAGCGGAATCAGGTAGTTCTAAAATATTTTCATCCATCAGACTTCCACATCACCTATACACCGCTGGTGACATCTATTCTGTGTACACTGAGATGCTCTGTAATACTAAGCACTTAGAACTCTAGACCACAGCCAGATAGAGCGATTGTATTTACAAAAAGTTGTATAAAAAGACGTGCTCTGTTTTTGATCATGTTTTTTTTCCAGTATAACCTCGTCGTGCTCCTTTTATGTAAATACTGCGTTTGCTGTCCTGATGCTCAGAATTTGAAAGAAAGCATGCTGAGTGTGGGCGAATCCTCCGCGCGCTGGCCGGGTGTACGATGTACTGTAGCTCAGTCTACTTTCCATTATTTACCTAAGATTTTTATTATTATTTAATTGTTGCTTTTAGCATAACATCTTTTCTATGGAGTCGTCAAGGTCCACGTTCCTCACTGAGCGTTAAGACTGGAGTGTTTTCCAAAGAAGAAGAATTTCTTCTATTAGGATAGCCAAAAGATCATGGGCCAAATTCAGACCTGAACGCAGCAGCAAATTTGTTAGCAGTTGGGCAAAACCATGCGCACTGTAGGGGAGGGGGGGAAGCGATATAACATGTGCAGAGAGAGTTAGATTTGGGTGGGGTGTGCTCAATCTGAACTCTCATTGTAGTGTAAAAGTAAAGCAGTCAGTATTTACCCTGCACAGAAACAAAATAACCCACCCAAATCTAACTCTCTCTGCACATGACATATCTGCGCCCCCCCCCCCCCCTGCAGTGCACTTGGTTTTGCCCAACTGGCAACAAATTTGCTGCTGCGATCAGATCTGAATTACCCCCCATGAGTAGAGAGTAGTGAAATTGAGGTGACATCTCGCAAATTGACGTATTCAGTGCAATCTGTGAATTCCGGGTTTGTTCCGCCATTCTACATATTGGCTATTTTGTACTGTAGTTGCAAATTTGCAGTCAGCAAATTGATATTCTATAAATAGAAATGCGATGACCACAGTAATATTATATTCTAGGGAGTGTTGTTTATTTGGGGTTAAAGAGTAAGGGGGACATGGTGAATTGCGGACCAGAAATTTTTGGGCCTGGTACACTGACATCTCTTGGCCCCCCCCAGATATATGTTTGTGTGTGTGTGATTACTTTTGAGTTTTTACTACAATGGCAGTAACTGTGTGGTGAGGGTGCCAGGAGCCTAATCATCCAGCCAAAGGCACACACCACAGCCAGAGAGTCTCTTGTCTAAGGGTAACCTGATGCCTGGAGCAGTCTGAAAGGGGATTCTCAGCACCATCCTGGAGTAGAGTTTGGCAACTGGTCGTGCTGTGTGATCACCTGCCTCCCACAGTGAAGACGGAGTAATGGACCCCTGCATCACAGCCAGGAACAGCGCCACAGGTTAGGACCCAGTAGAAGATGTTGTTGGAGGAAGTCGCAGAGGGCCCCTGTTTACCGCTGATCTGTCCTGGCCACTGCCCTGCCCGAGTCGACGGAGATAAGACCGGATCCTCTGGAGAGGAAAGAGCCGAGTGGGGGTCGTGACAGAAGCAGCAGCCCAGCAGGAGGATTCCCACAGCTGTCTCCCTAAGACGTCACAGGACCCAGCACCGAGCTGGGAGAGAGTTTCACAGAAGACAAGCCTCTCTACAGAAGTCATGTAGACGTACAATACATGTGAATAAGATTGACAGGAATGCTCTGGGAGAGAATAAGGCGTTTTTAAACCGAGGCAAAAGAATGACACTCTAATGAATTATCTTTATTGTAAAAGCTATATAAAGAAAATAAGAAAGAAGGGAAATGAGAGTAACTGCTGCACACGTATTATAGAAATGATAAATATACAGTAAGTACTCCAATTACAACCAAAGAAGAAAGTGGTTGTGTCTCAGTGGTGCTCTCTCTCTCTCTCGTGCTCTCTCTCTCGTGCTCTTTCTCTATATATATTTATATATTAATTAAAATATAAATGCTACTGATCCCAATTAAAATAGATGTATATTTTAGCAGTAACATCAAAATATTATTAAAAACAGCGAAGTAAAGAATGAAGGAATAATTGGTGAAGCTTGTTTCGTGTATATATATATATATATATATATATATATATATATATACACACACATACACATACACTACAGGCAGGACTGCCAAGAGAAATAACAACTTTCTGGGCCCTCCCGCCCACACTCTGGAGGGGGTGTGACCACAGCATGCGGGGGGCATGGCCACACCTCTTTGGGGGCGTGTCTAGCACATGAGAAGCACCCACTCACAGGAGCATGGCATGCCTCCCAGCCAGGGCAGTAGAGAGCCTGACTGTGCCCAGGTACTTTTCAGGGAACATGGCCTAATCAAAGGAGGTGTGGGCCTGGGCCCCCACTGGGCCCCTCCAGCAGATCTGGGCCCAGGTAATTTGTACCCTCTCCCCCCCTCTCTCAGTGCCACTGACTACAGGTGGACTGGCATTCTTACTAACACAATTTGAAAAGGCTCTGGGGGTTTCTGGATCAGGTGCATACTAAGTAGCACAAACAGGAAGCTGCACTCAGAGACTTGAATAAAGATATATATTTCACAGCATCACAGTGTTATACCAACGGTTAGGGACTCAATTGCCCCTTTGTCAAGGTGAGTCGTTGGTATAACACTGATGCTGTGAAATGTATATCTTTCTTCAAGGCTCCGAGTGCTGCTGCCTGTTTGTGCTACTTCGTATATATATATATATATATATATATATAGAGAGAGAAACAAAAGTATGTTCGGCACTCATGCTTAGTATATGACAGTCCGGTGCACAACCTCTCCGTGGAGCATGTAGACAATAGATAACGGTGGCACTCAGAGTAAAATGAAAGACGACATCACACGGTTCATATGCATATCCAGGATCTCAGTTTATCACTGTTAGGTGTTTATTTTAATTTTTTATTTCTCCCACTTGTGTATGTATAACATCATTGTGCACGTCCTGTATTGCATGGATGCCGGGCAACCGTCACCAGTGAGAGATCTGGAGACTCCCCCCGCCCTCCGATCTCGAGAGGCTGACGTCAGGATGCTGAGACGGGGGAGCGGAAGTGAGTGTCATCCAAGTTCTTACATGGTGGTTGCTAGGCAACCGGCGCATACCGTCTCTAATCCAGCTGGCTGTGATTCCCCGTACGGGACTGTACGGGTGACGTCACAGCCGGGCACCGGCAGGGAGTGGGCAGGACTTTGATTGGTGTTAGGTGAGTCTCATTTATGTATTTATATATGTTGGCTGTACTGGTACTTGTTGTGTCTTGATAAAGGGGAGCAGTCCCCGAAACGTCAGACTGTAACCAGTGGTGATGTCGTTTTTCATTTTACTCTGAGTGCCACCGATATCTATTGTGTGTGTATATATATATATATATATATATATTATATACTCAGTCCAGTTATCCGGCACTCCCTTGGTTAATAAATCTTTGCTTGCTGCGGTGCCCTCTTAAGCCAGTTTGGCTATTTGTAGTTGCAAAAAGTAAGCGCCACTCACCAGACTTGCAGAAATAAATGTAAAATGTCCTTTATTGGATTCCTACGTTTTGGGGACAATCCCCCGTCATCAGGGACAGCTTGAATAGTACACATATAAATAGTATACCCATACCAATTAACAATAAGTGACTACAGGAGTACTCACCCAGCCGGCGCCATCCACACGATCCACGGAGCCCGCGTCTGAACTCAGTGTCGCGGGATCCATGACGTCAGTGTGCCGCGTCCGCCGGGCGAGCATCCCGGTCACCTAGCAACCATACAGCTCAATATAATAGAATAAGTGCATAATACATAAATTAAAAACATACCATCTTATATATATAATAGCGCACAAGTCAGTGGACATATTCAGTACCTGTACATTAATAATCATATCACAATGTTACAAAGTACACAATCTTAGTAAATGTGCTGATTTTTTTGCATGCATAAATTAATCAGGTCTGTGCAGAAATGGATTAAGGGGCTGTATAAGGGTTCATAAGAAGCACTGTAATCCTAGTGCCTTATTCAAACCTCTTGGGGTATATCCACCAGCATTCTTTTTGTAAAAGTAATTTTGCCCGATTGCCACCCCGTATTTTAAAGGGAATATGGTCAATTACGATCGCACGAATACTAGCAACACTGTGTCCTGTGCACAGTGTCTAGCTACCGGATGTTCTTATGAATATCATCCAGTTTTTTTTAATAATGCAGTGTTATCTTGCACATATGAAGGAATTTGCTTAATACAAGGGTTAAGATATGAATCTAGAAAAATAGAGTACTGGGTGAGTACACCTGTAGTCACTTATTGTTAACTAGGTGCTTCATCGCGCCCTACGGGCGCTCTTCACACCGTCGCAAGGGGCTACGCCCCCTTAACCCTTGCATGCCTTTCTGGGGTTCAATATTTGTATTATATGGAGTATTACCTGCATTCCTTTGTTAGTGGTTAAATATTGCACAATGAAAGGGCGTGCGATGGTGAAGGAGGCGCAGCCCCTTGCGACGGCGTGAACAGCACCTGCAGGGCACGATGTACAGAATGTAGCGGGTGCGGGGGGGACTGCGGATGGGGGAGGGTGTCTGTAGATGCTGCGGGTGGAGGGGGGGGGCGGAAGCGGGGTGGCCCAGATGGGAAAGGGTCAGGAGGTGCTGCGGGTGGGGGAGGGGCAGAGGAGTGGGGGCTGCAGATGGGGGAGGGGTCCGGAGGCACTGTAGGTGGGGGAGGGGCAGGGGTGCCATGGGTGGGAGAGGGGCAGGTGCGGGGATGTTGCGGATGGGTGAAGGGTTCCATAGGTGCTGTGGGATGGGAAGGGGCGGGGGTGCCGGGGGTGGGGTAGGGGGTCTGGAGGCGCCGTGGGTAGGGGAGGGGCAGGTACGGGTGGTGCGGCGGATGGGGAAGGGGGTCCGGAGGCACTGCAGGTGGTGGATGGGCAGATGCGGGGGTGCAATGGGTGGGTGAGGGGGGGACCGCGGATGGAGGAGGGTGTCTGCAGATGCTGCGGGTGGAGGGTGGCAGGTGTGGGGGGAGACATATATGGGGGGTGGATAGTGGAGGGGGTCTGGAGGTGCTGTGGGTGGTGGAGGAGCAGAGGAGTGGGAGTCGCAGGTGGTGTAGGGGGTCTGGAGGCACAGCGTGTGGGGGAGGGGTGGAGTGCCGCATGTGGTGGAGGGGAAGGTGCAGAGGTGTGGTGCATTGGGGTGGGGTCTGAAGGCACTGCGGGTACTGTACCTGCCAAAAAGGTAGTTGGAGGGTATGCAGTAACAGGGCCAGGACAGGGGTGACAGGGTCAAAACAGGGGTGACGGGGCCAGGACAGGGGTGACGGGGCCAGGACAGGGGTGACAGGGCCAGGACAGGGGTGACAGGGACAGGATAGGGGTGACAGGGCCAGGGTAGGGGCGGCAGGACCAGGACAGGGGTGACAGGGCCAGTATAGGGTTGACAGGGCAAGCACAGGGGTGAGAGGGCCAGGATAGGGGTAACAGGGCCAGGATAAGGGTGACAGGGCCAGAATAAGGGTGAAAGGGCCAGGATAAGGGTGAAAGGGCCAGGATAAGGGTGACACGGCAAGGCCAGGGGTGACAGGGACATGACAGAACACAGGGCACGGCAGAGATTGGTATTAGGGACAGAACAGTGGTGACAGACAGATGTGTCTTACCGGAGTCACTGCTGCTGGCTGCTGCTGTTCCACTCCAACCTGTTGGGATCTGCTGCTGGTGGAGACTTGACATGGCTGATTCTCTCAGGCTGGAGTCCTGCTTCCTCTGCCCATCCGCATCCCTCCCCCCACTCCTCAGTCACACACCGCGGACCTTGCGCGGCTGCCGGGCACTGTGGTAAGGGGAGACTGGGAGTGACTGGTTAGCCCCCAGGAGATGCTGTGACTGGAGGGAGGAGGGGGTCATAGCATGCACGCGGCGCGGACCTCGCGGCTGCTGAGCACTGTGGTAAGGGGAGACTGGGAGTGACTGGTTAGCTCCCAGGAGATGCTGCGGCTGGAAGGAGGAGGGGGTCGGAGCCTGCAAGCAGCTCGGACTTCTGCAGCGCTACCCGCTGGCTAAAGTGTGAGAAGGAGCTTGGCGCACCTCACTGTATGCGGCAGCGCTGCAGCTAGCGGTGGGGTTGCCGGGGCTGGAGATAACAGAGGCAGTACGGAACCTGCACAGCGGCAGGTGCCCCACAAAACTGCAGCTAAGAAGTGTGGAGTGTGCCAGAAAGTGACGCTCCTCCGCGCCAGAGAGACCCTGCTGAGTATGCTGATGTGGGCGGTCAAGCACACAGTGAGCCGGTGCCCGTCTGTATGTACGGCATACCCACTCACACACCCCCATACCTCCCAACTGTCCCGATTTTCGCTGGACAGTCCCATTTTTTGGGGGTGGGGAGGGGGGTAGTTGGAAAGCTCCTGCACTCGCTGTTCTGCTTAGCAGAGCAGCGGTGAATAGACGCTGTGCATATGCGCACAGCGTCTATTTAGTGGAGACAGAGGGAGAGGGGGCATCAGGGGGTACGTACCATGGGCCCCACAGTTTTAGGGGGCCCCCCGGCTGGAGTAGCTCTGTCCCAGCTCAGAAGCTCCCCCGTCCTGCCAGCAACAGCGGCAGCATTGTGCTACAGTCAGCATACGCTGCTGCGTGTTGGCAGGTCTGTGGTGTTGCAGGGAGGCAGCAGTCTCCCTGCGTTCTTCTGCCTGTGCGGGTGTGTAGGGGGGAGCGACCACCTCCTCCGGATTTAGCCCTAGCTGAGGGGCCAAAATCCCCCCCCCCCCAAAAAAAAAATCAAAAGTCCCAGAATTTGTATAAAGGGGCGTGGCCACGGGTCCCGCGATTAGACCACGCCCCCAACCCACAGCAGGCACAGCAATGAGATAGGGCTCCCCTGTCTCAAGTGCCCTGGGCCCCCCGGACTCATAATCCGCCCCTGGAAGCATGCCAGCAGCTCACAGAGCGCTAGGCATGCCCCCTCACTGCCGAAAACGGGTGCCCTCCCATGAAGCCAAGCCCCCTTTTCATTGGCCACGCCCCCTTTTCGCCACGTGTGTCCCTCCTTCTGCCTGAAGAAAGCTGGGAGGTATGCACCCCTGCCTATGCCATGCCCATACTATCTGCTTCTGCTCCTAGTCTCCTATAGATTTGCCCAGATCTGTGACTCATTTGATTAACTCTGCCCAGTGTTGTGACTCCGCCCAGCATTAGGAAATGAGTCACAAAGTCACAGATCTGGGCTATTATATAGGAGATGGTATTTATATGTGTACACTTGTGAACTGTTGTTATTCAAGCTGTCCCTGACGACGGGGGATTATCCCCGAAACGTAGGAATCCAATAAAGGACATTTTACATTTATTTCTGCAAGCCTGGTGAGTGCCGCCTACTTTTTGCAACTGTATATATATATATATATATATATATATATATATCCTCACACCACTCGGCGGCACTCTGGACGAATAAATTGGAGACTACAACGTCATCTTGGATTAAATCAACGTTTCAGTGCTCGGCGGCACTTTTATCAAGATTATCAAACAGCATAAGAAACCATTGTGTATACACCATATAAATAGCATCAGTGAAACCACACGTTGCACGTCAAGTCCCACCCCACTTCCAATCAACGTGGTGCCGGGCGTGACGTGCAGGCAGCTGAATCAAATAAACATTTACAAGAAATGCACGTTATAAATATCACAGTGATCAAAGATATTGGTTTTTAAGTCCCCCCTGTTCATAAAGAGTGGAAAAAAAAGAGCTGGGCACTTCCTTGCTGCTTCAGACCACTGCAGCCGAGTGCTGCTCACAGAGTTCTGCCGGCAAGGAAGTGCCCAGCTCTTTTTTTTCCCCACTCTTTATGAACAGGGGGGACTTACATCTAAAGAGTGGAGAACAGCCACTGGATAAGGAATTGATAGGCCCTGACACAAGTTGCTATCTGGTACGGATCTTTCCATTTGTTGTGTCTGCAATACACTATTAACGAAATGACTGCACCATAAGGCGCTTGTTCTTCTCTCCTAGTACTATATATATATATATATATATATATATATATATATATATATATATATATATATAGTGTTAAATCTGATTAACTTTCAGGAAGAACAGCAATACTTCAAATGTACAACTGTTCAGGCTGCATCAACCACTAATCGTCTATCAGTTAAACCTCTATGAATTGAGTACACGTTGCATAAGCACACCGTCACGCTGTAAGCACAAAATAGCTACACGTGCGGTCTATACACTTTAACCCCTAACAGGAAAGGAAATGCGACACCAATTGTATATGCAATGTTGCAGGTCCAACCCAGCAACAATTATTTACTTAAAAGGGGGTTACAACAGAAATACAATAATGCAAGAGAAGAAGCTACAACCAATGGATACATACGTTTGTTCGCCTGCGCATCCCGATTCCGGTCCTCATTCAATCTGAATAGATGACCTTCAGAGAAAGAGACTGAGGCCAGCCAGGAGGCTTGGTTTTATACAATGGTCCAAAGCATGAAACAAAGGAAACTGTAATCTCTTCATCTATAGGTTAAAGGGCTGGTCATTTACAGTACATGAGGGGTCATAGGTCGGTTTGAATAGGTGGGCGATGCCTGGTCCAGGTGCACTTGCAGATGTCCTCCACTGGGTTCCCTCTGACTATCAAGAGTACAGTACATACAGTGTGATATTAATAATATATTCCTGCGCATATCTATGCGCAGGAGCGTGCTACTTTCTGCAAACTGCCATCGGAATATTGCACTTGAAATACTGTACAACTGGATACCAAACACCACCTCCTAACCTAATTCTGTCCCCTTATATCCTGTAAAGTTGGATATCTCTATTGTTCCCTTTCCAAAGTAAATGTAACTTGCTGGTGTGGTGCATGTAGGCTATGTGTAAATTATGTACTATGTGGATTAAATATGGAATATGTCTTTATGGCTTTTCCATGCGAATGCATATACTACCGTATTTACTCATACCACGCGCTAACACGCAAGACCGCGTGAGCGATTATACGTAACTTGCGAGTATGCGCACGCACGGCAGAACAAGCACCCGCACGGAGGCCATCTGTGTGGTGTTTGTACGTGATGCGTGTGGCTATAATATTTTCGACTTCGACAATAGAGAGAGAGAGAAAACAAAGGCTGTGGCACTCAGGGACTGGTGTGGAAACAATGTATTATCCAAAAATCACACCCATAGACATCAACGTTTCGGGGAGTCTAACCCCTTTATCAAGATGTGAGTGTAACTGACTGTTACTCTCACATCTTGATAAAGGGGTTAGACTCCCCAAAACGTTAATGTCTATGGGTGTGATTTTTGGATAATACATTGTTTCCACACCAGTCCCTGAGTGCCGCAGCCTTTGTTTTCTCTCTACCAATGACAGGATTGTCTCGAGGCACAAATCTGGGGAAGAGTACAGAAAAATATCTGCTGCTTTGAAGGTCTCAATGAGCACAGTTGCCTCCATCATCTGTAAATGGAAGAAGTTTGGAACCACCAGGAGTCTTCCTAGAACTGGCCGGCCGTTTAAACTGAGCGATGAGGGGAGAAGGGCCCTAGTCAGGGAGGTGACCAAGAACCCGATGGTCACTCTGTCAGAGCTACAGCATTCCTCTGTGGAGAGATGAGCACCTTCCAGAAGGACATCCATCTCTGCAGCAATCCACCAACCATGCCTGTATAGTAGAGTGGCCAGACAGAAGCCAGTCCTTAGTAAAAAGCACATGGCAGCCCGCCTGGAGTTTGCCAAAATGAACCTGAATGACACTCAGACCATGAGAAACAAAATTCTCTGGTCTGATGAGACAAAGATTGAACTCTTTGGCGTGAATGCCAGGCGTCATGTTTGGAGGAAACCAGGCACCGCTCATCACCAGGCCAATACAATCCCTACAGTGAAGCATGGTGGTGGCAGCATCATGCAGTGGGGATGTTTTTTTAGCGGCATTAACTGAGAGACTAGTCAGGATAGAGGGAAAGATGAATGCAGCAATGTACAAAGACATCCTGGATGAAAACCTGCTCCAGCACGCTCTTGACCTCAGACTGGGGTGACGGTTCATCTTACAGCAGGACAACGACCCTAAGCACACAGCCAAGATATCAAAGGAGTGGCTTCAGGACAACTCTGTGAATGTCTTTGAGTGGCCCAGCCAGAGCCCAGACTTGAATCCGATTGAACGTCTCTGGAGAGATCTGAAAATGGCTGTGCACCGACGCTTCCCATCCAACCTGATGGAGCTTGAGAGGTGCTGCAAAGAGGAATGGGCAAAACTGCCCAAAGATAGGTGTGCCAATACTTATGTACATGTGATTTCTTAGTTTTTGATTTGTAATAAATTTGCAAAAATCTCAAAAACACTTTTTTCATGTTGTCATTATGGGGTACTGTGTGTAGAATTTTGAGGGAAAAAATGAATTTATTCCATTTTGGGATAAGGCTGTAATATAACAAAATATGGAAAAAGTGAAGCGCTGTGAATACTTTCCAGATGCACTGTATATATATTCTATAGATTGTAAGCTTACAACCGTGGCCTTCCTACCACTATGTCTGTTTTTGCCCTTCTATAAGGTAAACAGCATAATAATGTGCTCTGGTGCCTTCCTAACAGGCTGGGCAGCCTGTACATGCAGAGAGATTCACAGAAGGCGGCACTCAGGAGACTGCAAAATTTGTGGCTATCTTGCCAGCAGATATAATTTGCCAGATAGCCAGCAGATAATGTGTGCAGTTTATGTATTGTATGTTTTAACATTTAGCACTTTGTAATTATATATACATGTTTTTAACATATATCACAATAATTTTCACTTGTTTATGAGGTTTTATTTCACTGTACCACTTATGTTCATGCTTTTTTTTAATATCAGTATGTCTTCTGTGCATTATTTTAATTCTTTTTATTTATTTTTGCTGTGTCCGTTTCCAGCGGATACCAAGGTGACAATCCCGGCGCCCCGTTGGATGGCTCCAGATGACAATGCTGCCGGTCAGGTGACAGGAAGGGCGGACCGGAAGCGCAGAGTCCGGAAACCGGCTGGAGGTGCGCTGATACAGGTATTTAATCTGTGTGTTTGTCACTTTGCATTTGTGTGTTTCCTGAAGATGGGGGTCACTGTGCCCCGAAACGTTGACATTAAATAGCACCACTGTTTTCACTAATTTTGCAGTCTTCTGAGTGCCGCCTTCTGTGAATCTCTCTTTTTCTCTCTCTCTCTCTCTCTAGCCTTAATTGGAACTAAATGTGTGTATAAATACTGGAAATAACAATTAGATTGTGCTATGTGTAAATTATTTTATCTCTGCTGTGTTTCGTAGTCTGTACAGATAAACATTCTTCTTTCCTTGAATTCATTACAGTAAACCTCCTTTCTAGACTATCTATATTTACGTAGCTTTATCTCTTTCCATTGTGACAGCCTTGATTTACCTCATGAAAATGTATATATTTTACACTGGCAATTATGAAACAAGTTTTTTGTGTCCTCACAGTGTACAACTGGTGCGTTATTGTACATTGACCTCAGCATTAGGGTGACAAAGTTGGATTTCTCGATAGTGTCCTTGAGTTCATATCTTTCTTCTTAGCTCCAGGTCAGGCCATACTGCAGATTAAAAATGTCATTAGTGCTTACTGTATGTCATATCTCATAGACACTGATGGGAACGCAAACTACCAACAGTTCATTCTGGCACATGGTGTAACATTGTCTGGTAACAATGACACACATTTCACTAGTTTATGTTCAAGTTTTACATGTTTGCAAGGCAATAATTATTTTTTTTAGCAAGGAGAGTAAAAATATTTTTTTTCAGTGAGTAGAGTAGGAGTGAAAGTAATGCTTGGCTAAGGTTTGTTTTAAATGGTAAAAACATTTATATGGGGAAAAAAACCTGCATAATGAGAACCATTTACACTTTATTACTCTTTAAATTCTGCGTAAACAAAATATAGTATTCTGTTTCCCACCAAAGAATCCTTAATTTCTGTCACATTTGTGTTTATGATGATAAATATTAGCAACCGTTCTGTTTATTTTCCTCTGATGAATTTTGGTGAAACGCAACAGGTTTGGGAGGCCGTCCACTATGTTTCTGTAAGGATTGGAGGGTTTTACCTGGGTTTCATGGTTTTTTGGGGGGGACTTTAAATTAATTCTATGATGAGTCATATGGTGATATAGGAGAGCAAATTTTGGAGATCCTTCCAGACGTGGAGCAAATTTTGGAGATCCTTCCAGACAAGAGTTTTTTTTTCTCTTGTGAACAGATTGTAAATTTGTAATTGAAGGCCCCACCTTTTTGAATAAAAATGTACAGTATATTGTTTTATGGCATTTCTCCCTGGATTTAAAAGACTAAAAAGTCTTATCAGACAATCTTATTTTCCTTTATTGAATATACGCAGTCATTTGGTGCCTTATTGAAAGGTGAAGAGGTGATACATACAACACTGTGAGCACTCTCCTTTCTTATTCTTCAGGTATATAACTTTTAAATAAGGTATATCTTAAATTATATCAGCAAGAGGACTGGATGCCACAGGTTGTCTACTGTATCATAGATTTTGGGTGCAACAAGTTTAAAGGTACCTACATTTTATATATATATATATATATATATATACTTGGCCCCTTATACCGTAGTATGAACAAGCATTGAGTCTTATTAGAACATTGTTGCTGGGTATTGATTCGTAATAATATAAATTCTTTAAAGTAAGAACACGTTTTTCTATAGCGCTGAGGCTGAAATACTGCATTTCTTATTAAATAACTTCACTTTTGCTTATATATGACATAGAAATATAATTATTATGGAAGCGTAACTAATGGTTATGGATTTAAGTACTTTTACAAAATAATGTTAATTTTGTGTCATATTTGTTTCCCTTTTAATAAAGAAGATCACTGCAAATGGCAACCTATTCTAAACATCATGGTGATCTATTCTAAACGTCACCATTATCCATTCTAAAAATCATAGTGATCCATTCTAAACATTACCATTAACCATTCTAAACGTCACTATTATCCATTCTAAATGTCATCATTATCCATTCTAAACATCATAGTGATCCATTATAAACATTACCATTATCCATTCTAAACGTCGCCATTATTAATTCGAAACATCATGGTGATCCATTCTAAACTTTACCATTATCCATTCTAAATGTCACTATTATCCATTCTAAATGTCACTATTATCCATTCTAAATGTCATCATTATCCATTCTAAACATCATGGTGATCCATTCTAAACATCATGGTGATCCATTCTAAACATTAACATTATCCATTCTAAACATCACCGTTACCCATTCTAAACATCACCATTACCTATTCTAAACGTCACTGTGATCCATTCTTAATGTCACCATCAAACACAGTAAACATCAAACCATTCTAAACATTACGGTGGTCCATTCTAAGCATCACATCCGCGTGACCTATTTTAAATGTCATGGTAACCCATTCAAAACGTCACCTGGCCTGACCCGTTCTAATTCTCTCATCGACCCTTTCTAAACATCACCATGACCCTTTCTAAATGTCACAGTGACCCATTCAAGTTGTCAGTGTGATACATTCTAAGGGGGAAATTCAAATGTTATCGCCCCCATCTAAAGTGATGTCCCCTATTGCGCTGATCGTTGGGCGCCCAAACAGATCACTTTTCACACATTTCAGCTCGCCACCTTCGGCGGGTGTGAGCCGGCAGCCGATTGGGCCTGAACAGAGCAAGATTTGAATATCTCTGTTCGACGCCATCTAGTGACTGCCGGCAGAAATATCATTTGAATTCTGCCCTAAATGTCACCATTATCCACTCGAAGCATCTCGGTGACCTATTCTAAATATCATGATGGACCATTCTACATGTGCTGTTGGCCTGTTGTAAACATCACTGTGCCCCATTGTGAAAGTCATGGTGTCTCATTTACATGTCATGTGACTACTGCTAAACATCATCATTAATGTCACGGTGATCCACTGGATGAATAATTATACATGTTATCAGTGACTCCAGATCTACACAAGTGTTTCCCCCAAAAGATGGAGGGGGACATTTACTAAGCAGTGATAAGAGCGGAGAAGTGAGCCAGTGGAGAAGTTGCTCCATCAACCAATCAACAGCTCTGTTTAATTTTATAGTATGCAAATTATAGATGTTACTTCAGTTCTGATTGGTTGCCGTGGGCAACTTCTCCACTGGCTCACTTCTCTGCTTAGTAAATGTTCCCCTGAGAGTAGTAACTACTGCCCATAATAAAGCAGATTTTGAATATTTGTGTCCTGGAAGTTTAGGCATAACAATAGTGGGAATGCCTATTTCAATCAGTTCCATCAGAAAACAATTCTACATGGTTACTTAGGCTCCATCTAGGAGCCTGGGAAAGTGTAAAAAGCATTATGTAAAGCATAGACAGCGCTGATTAATGTTGGCTCTTATACCAACAGCAAACAGTCCCATTCACATTTAATTATTACACCACTCTTCTGCAGTCAAGTGCTACATGTCTGCCTGCAACAATCTCAGACCGAGTGGAGTTCTCTCTTATCACTAAGAAGACGCGTCTGTGAAACGAAGCTTCCACTCTTCTCCGCTTGTCTTTGGAAACGGAATTAAGAGGTAGAAACTATTTTGGTCACTTCCTAAGACTCCTAAAATATAATTTGTCCCTTCAAGTCCTCTGGAAATTTCATGGGAATACTTAAAACTAAAATGGAGTTGACCATTTGTTCAGAAATGGCTACTGGTTGGCAAGGAAACTCAAGGGAATGTAATAGGCAATCTCTGCTTTCTAACCATTTGCTTCTCAGGATAAAGTAGACTTGAAGTAAGCAAAAGTTTTGAAGTCTTTGTTGCCTGGGGCATTGCATGGGGGTGTTGCCCCCAGCTATTAAGATATTTATATATTAAGAACCACTGCAATAGCTTTGAATATACCGTGAATTTATTTATCTTCCATATCAGTCTGTACAAATAATCCCATGAAACCCAATGTTGCCCAGTGCTGCAGTATACTGTCTGGGGATGGGTTTTCTGCTGAAGCAGGAGAGACGTTTATTTTGAAAAGTTGGGCGTTTTCCTATATGGTACGGGGATTATTTTCTAATTTGAAGCTCATATTCCGAAATTGAGACAAACCAAAGATAGAGGACTTTAGGCCTGATGGCATCCGCACATTGGCGTTTCTATAATGGGTGCAATGTGTGCAGTGCACAGGGGCCCCTGGGACCAGGGGGGGCCCACACCGCAGACACTGCACCCATTTTTAATTCTTTCTTTTATGGAGTCTAGCGTCGAGCGCTGCAATTGTGGCGAAAATCACAGCCAAAATGGCCACCACACATGCGCAGTAGGCAAATTGGTCTACGGGACATGGCAGGCTTCATATTTCCGGAGACCTGCAGACTCCGGCACGATGCTGGAGACTACTGCACCATACAGAATAGGGGGTCCAACTGGAGGAGCACATGGTACCCCTCCTTCTGTTAAAATGCCCTTGCATCTGTACATCTCCAAAGGTAGGTGGACTGCGCATACGCAACGGTCTGCTCATGCGCTCGCACACAATTACCCCCAAGCTGCACCCTGATGGACAGGAGAGGGGTGGGCTTGGATGTGGCCCACATTTCCGAAAAATGTAGGCAAGTTGCCCCTGTTTTCTGGTAGTTCCAAGGACAGTGGATGTGTCCAAGGATGGATTGGGATGGAAAACCAGCCTGGGAAATTTCTGTAAGCAGCTCTAATGGGGGTGGGTCTCATAGAGCCTGATTCTGAGTCTGAGGCAGTTGCGGCCTTCCTTGTGTCTTCTGCTGCAGCTGCATCAGTGACTTTACGTTAATGCGCCTGCAAAGCCCATCCTTGGAGTACATCCATGCATCTGAATGTGCAAGGACTGATATTCCCACTTTCAGTGTCTAAAGATGCTGCAACAGAGGCGGCTCCAGGCCTACTAGCACCCTGAGTGAGAAATTTTGAAGCGCCCCCAACCCCTCTAATGTGTGCACCGAAGGCGTGCGCACTCCTGGGAAAGTGGGCGTGGCCTCACAACTTTATATTCTCAAACTATAAATATTTTCACACACCCCTCTGCACACACAATTAGCAGCCTTACACATAACGCCCACAGTGGTGTTTCTTACAGTACATATAATGTCCCCAGTATAGTGCCAGATAAACATGATGACCCCAGTAGTGCAGTGCCAGATACACATATGCACCCAATAGTGCCAAATACACATAATATGCCTCCCACAGTGCAATGCCAGATACACATTAGATGCCCCCACAGTGCAATGCCAGATACACATAATATGCCTCCCACAGTGCAATGCCAGATACACATTAGATGCCCCCACAGTGCAATGCCAGATACACATAATATGCCTCCCACAGTGCAATGCCAGATACACATTAGATGCCCCCACAGTGCAATGCCAGATACACATAATATGCCTCCCACAGTGCAATGCCAGATACACATTAGATGCCCCCACAGTGCAATGCCAGATACACATAATATGCCTCCCACAGTGCAATGCCAGATACACATTAGATGCCCCCACAGTGCAATGCCAGATACACATAATATGCCTCCCACAGTGCAATGCCAGATACACATTAGATGCCCCCACAGTGCAATGCCAGATACACATAATATGCCTCCCACAGTGCAATGCCAGATACACATTAGATGCCCCCACAGTGCAATGCCAGATACACATAATATGCCTCCCACAGTGCAATGCCAGATACACATTAGATGCCCCCACAGTGCAATGCCAGATACACATAATATGCCTCCCACAGTGCAATGCCAGATACACATTAGATGCCCCCACAGTGCAATGCCAGATACACATAATATGCCTCCCACAGTGCAATGCCAGATACACATTAGATGCCCCCACAGTGCAATGCCAGATACACATAATATGCCTCCCACAGTGCAATGCCAGATACACATTAGATGCCCCCACAGTGCAATGCCAGATACACATAATATGCCTCCCACAGTGCAATGCCAGATACACATTAGATGCCCCCACAGTGCAATGCCAGATACACATAATATGCCTCCCACAGTGCAATGCCAGATACACATTAGATGCCCCCACAGTGGGGGTTGGCAATATGCTGATCTGCCATAAGAAGCTTTGGCAGCCATTCTGCGCTTGCTGATGGTGCGGATAGGGTGATATGGACGCGGCAGTGCTTTGTTCAAGTGTGCTGGATCGACACAAAGACCCACCTTTACTGTACCATCCTTTTTTGATGCGGCCACCATGGTGGACACCCACTGTGTTGCTTCCTCTATGGGGGAAATGACACCCAGTTGAGTCATTCTGTGGATCTCTTTAATGATTTTATCTTTCATTGCAATAGGAACCCTCCGGGGGGCACAGACAGTAGGTACAATGGAGTCATCCAGCCTCATATGGTACACATCAGGAAGCTTGGCAAGTGTACTGCAATCAAATAAATACTGAAAGTCTTTTATCTCTGGGACGGTCATCTGTAGTGCCTGTACCTCAGGCCCCAATTTGAGAAGGCCTAGCTTCATACTGTCAGAGTGGCCTAGCAGTGGTTTAACCTTTTGATCCACAATGTGGAATAGCAAATCAGCACGGGTAAACTTTAGCTTTGTGGTACCCAGTGTGGTGATGGTCTGGCCACCATAAGATATCAAGTTGATCTTGTCTCGTGGGTTTATCTGTGCAGTTGGATCTATTTCACGTAGTTGTTTGTAGGATATGACATTGCACTTCGCTCCTGAGTGTAATTTGACTATGGCCACAGTGCCGTAACTAGGTGTGCAGAAGGGGCGTTGCCCACAGCGCACACCTAGTTAGAGCGCATATTCCCCCTGCGCTCCCACTGCCCGCATACCCGTTCAAGGGGCACAAAGTGTGCCGCATTGCAATGAGTCAGACTGACTCATTACAAGCCGCCTGTGCCCTGTGATGTGCGCGGTCACCGGAGCGAGGGGAGGAGGAGAAGGGAGGGGGACTTTGAAGCCTGCAGACCCCGAGAAAGCAAGGCGGAGACCCCGCCCAGCAATACTTGTTGGTCACGCCCCCACGCCGGCTCAGCTTGAGAGGGGCAGGTGAACTGATGTGCTGCTGGACTTGCCTGCATTCCCAGATCTCCTGCTCTCCCGGCCAGGTCAGCAGCTGGAGGTGCGTGCTCTGTGATTCAAGGATTTTTAAAGGGGGCGTGGCCACGGGGTCCGCGATTAGGCCACGCCCCCGACTTGGCCTTGGCAAATTGTGTGCAGCCCTACCTGCTCAGTGCTCTCTCACCTTCTGACTAGTTACTCCTGCAGTCATTCACCATGGAGGTAAAGTGTGTGTGGTGACTACAGGGGACAGAGTGTGTGCATGTGTATCAGGGGCGTTTTAAGAGAGGAGGAGGCCCGGGTGCAGCCTCCTCCGTTCGGGCCCCCTCCTCTCTGCCGGCAGCGGGAAGAGTCTGAGCACTAGAGCGCTCAGACTCTACTGAGCATGCGCAGATCCCTGGGAAAATGGCGCGGCGGCTATTTTCCCTAAAATTTCTCTACTGCGCATGCGCAGAACTCCGTGAAAATGGCCGCTGGGCCATTTTCATGGAGTTTTAACTAGAGATGAGCGGGTTCGGTTTCTTTGAATCCGAACCCGCACGAACTTCACTTTTTTTTCCACGGGTCCGAGCGACTCGGATCTTCCCGCCTTGCTCGGTTAACCCGAGCGCGCCCGAACGTCATCATGACGCTGTCGGATTCTCGCGAGGCTCGGATTCTATCGCGAGACTCGGATTCTATATAAGGAGCCGCGCGTCGCCGCCATTTTCACTCGTGCATTGAGATTGATAGGGAGAGGACGTGTCTGGCGTCCTCTCCATTAGAATAGAGATAGATAGATTAGATAGAGAGAGATTGTGCAGAGTCGCAGACAGAGTTAGTTTACCACAGTCAGTGACCAGTGCAGTTGCTAGTTAACTTTTATTTAATATAATATATCCGTTCACTTCTCTCTGCTATATCCGTTCTCTGCCTGAAAAAAAAAACGATACACAGCACAGTCAGTCACACAGTGTGACTCAGTCTGTGTGCACTCAGCTCAGCCCAGTGTGCTGCACAGTCATCAATGTATAAATTAAAAGCTTATAATTAATTGTGGGGGAGACTGGGGAGCACTGCAGGTTGTTAGCAGGAGCCAGGAGTACAATTATATTAATTAACAGTGCACACTTTTGCTGCAGGAGTGGTGACCAGTGCCTGACCACCAGTATAGTATTGTTGTATACTACTAATATCTCTTTAAATATCAACCAGTCTATATTAGCAGCAGACACAGTACAGTGCGGTAGTTCACGGCTGTGGCTACCTCTGTGTCGGCACACGGCAGGCAGTCCGTCCGACCAGAATTGTATTATTTATTATTATATACCTACCACCTAACCGTGGTTTTTTTTTCATTCTTTATACCGTCATAGTGTCATCCTAATTGTTACGAGTATACTACTATCTCTTTATCAACCAGTGTACAGTGCGGTAGTTCACGGCTGTGGCTACCTCTGTGTCGGCACACGGCAGGCAGTCCGTCCGACCAGAATTGTATTATTTATTATTATATACCTACCACCTAACCGTGGTTTTTTTTTCATTCTTTATACCGTCATAGTGTCATCCTAATTGTTACGAGTATACTACTATCTCTTTATCAACCAGTGTACAGTGCGGTAGTTCACGGCTGTGGCTACCTCTGTGTCGGCACACGGCAGGCAGTCCGTCCGACCAGAATTGTATTATTTATTATTATATACCTACCACCTAACCGTGGTTTTTTTTTCATTCTTTATACCGTCATAGTGTCATCCTAATTGTTACGAGTATACTACTATCTCTTTATCAACCAGTGTACAGTGCGGTAGTTCACGGCTGTGGCTACCTCTGTGTCGGCACACGGCAGGCAGTCCGTCCGACCAGAATTGTATTATTTATTATTATATACCTACCACCTAACCGTGGTTTTTTTTTCATTCTTTATACCGTCATAGTGTCATCCTAATTGTTACGAGTATACTACTATCTCTTTATCAACCAGTGTACAGTGCGGTAGTTCACGGCTGTGGCTACCTCTGTGTCGGCACACGGCAGGCAGTCCGTCCGACCAGAATTGTATTATTTATTAATATATACCTACCACCTAACCGTGGTTTTTTTTTCATTCTTTATACCGTCATAGTGTCATCCTAATTGTTACGAGTATACTACTATCTCTTTATCAACCAGTGTACAGTGCGGTAGTTCACGGCTGTGGCTACCTCTGTGTCGGCACACGGCAGGCAGTCCGTCCGACCAGAATTGTATTATTTATTATTATATACCTACCACCTAACCGTGGTTTTTTTTTCATTCTTTATACCGTCATAGTGTCATCCTAATTGTTACGAGTATACTACTATCTCTTTATCAACCAGTGTACAGTGCGGTAGTTCACGGCTGTGGCTACCTCTGTGTCGGCACACGGCAGGCAGTCCGTCCGACCAGAATTGTATTATTTATTATTATATACCTACCACCTAACCGTGGTTTTTTTTTCATTCTTTATACCGTCATAGTGTCATCCTAATTGTTACGAGTATACTACTATCTCTTTATCAACCAGTGTACAGTGCGGTAGTTCACGGCTGTGGCTACCTCTGTGTCGGCAGTCGGCAGGCAGTCCGTCCATCCATAATTGTATTATTATTATAATATATACCACCTAACCGTGGTTTTTTTTTCATTCTTTATACCGTCATAGTGTCATACTAGTTGTTACGAGTATACTACTATCTCTTTATCAACCAGTGTACAGTGCGGTAGTTCACGGCTGTGGCTACCTCTGTGTCGGCAGTCGGCAGGCAGTCCGTCCATCCATAATTGTATTATTATTATAATATATACCACCTAACTGTGTTTTTTTTTTCATTCTTTATACCGTCGTCATAGTGTCATACTAGTTGTTACGAGTATACTACTATCTCTTTATCAACCAGTGTACAGTGCGGTAGTTCACGGCTGTGGCTACCTCTGTGTCGGCAGTCGGCAGGCAGTCCGTCCATCCATAATTGTATTATTATTATAATATATACCACCTAACCGTGGTTTTTTTTTCATTCTTTATACCGTCGTCATAGTGTCATACTAGTTGTTACGAGTATACTACTATCTCTTTATCAACCAGTGTACAGTGCGGTAGTTCACGGCTGTGGCTACCTCTGTGTCGGCAGTCGGCAGGCAGTCCGTCCATCCATAATTGTATTATTATTATAATATATACCACCTAACCGTGGTTTTTTTATACCACCTAACCGTGGCAGTCCGTCCATAATTGTATACTAGTATCCAATCCATCCATCTCCATTGTTTACCTGAGGTGCCTTTTAGTTCTGCCTATAAAATATGGAGAACAAAAAAGTTGAGGTTCCAAAATTAGGGAAAGATCAAGATCCACTTCCACCTCGTGCTGAAGCTGCTGCCACTAGTCATGGCCGAGACGATGAAATGCCAGCAACGTCGTCTGCCAAGGCCGATGCCCAATGTCATAGTACAGAGCATGTCAAATCCAAAACACCAAATATCAGAAAAAAAAAGGACTCCAAAACCTAAAATAAAATTGTCGGAGGAGAAGCGTAAACTTGCCAATATGCCATTTACCACACGGAGTGGCAAGGAACGGCTGAGGCCCTGGCCTATGTTCATGGCTAGTGGTTCAGCTTCACATGAGGATGGAAGCACTCAGCCTCTCGCTAGAAAACTGAAAAGACTCAAGCTGGCAAAAGCACCGCAAAGAACTGTGCGTTCTTTGAAATCCCAAATCCACAAGGAGAGTCCAATTGTGTCGTTTGCGATGCCTGACCTTCCCAACACTGGACGTGAAGAGCATGCGCCTTCCACCATTTGCACGCCCCCTGCAAGTGCTGGAAGGAGCACCCGCAGTCCAGTTCCTGATAGTCAGATTGAAGATGTCAGTGTTGAAGTACACCAGGATGAGGAGGATATGGGTGTTGCTGGCGCTGGGGAGGAAATTGACCAGGAGGATTCTGATGGTGAGGTGGTTTGTTTAAGTCAGGCACCCGGGGAGACACCTGTTGTCCGTGGGAGGAATATGGCCGTTGACATGCCAGGTGAAAATACCAAAAAAATCAGCTCTTCGGTGTGGAGGTATTTCACCAGAAATGCGGACAACAGGTGTCAAGCCGTGTGTTCCCTTTGTCAAGCTGTAATAAGTAGGGGTAAGGACGTTAACCACCTTGGAACATCCTCCCTAATACGTCACCTGCAGCGCATTCATAATAAGTCAGTGACAAGTTCAAAAACTTTGGGTGACAGCGGAAGCAGTCCACTGACCAGTAAATCCCTTCCTCTTGTAACCAAGCTCACGCAAACCACCCCACCAACTCCCTCAGTGTCAATTTCCTCCTTCCCCAGGAATGCCAATAGTCCTGCAGGCCATGTCACTGGCAAGTCTGACGAGTCCTCTCCTGCCTGGGATTCCTCCGATGCATCCTTGCGTGTAACGCCTACTGCTGCTGGCGCTGCTGTTGTTGCCGCTGGGAGTCGATGGTCATCCCAGAGGGGAAGTCGTAAGCCCACTTGTACTACTTCCAGTAAGCAATTGACTGTTCAACAGTCCTTTGCGAGGAAGATGAAATATCACAGCAGTCATCCTACTGCAAAGCGGATAACTGAGTCCTTGACAACTATGTTGGTGTTAGACGTGCGTCCGGTATCCGCCGTTAGTTCACAGGGAACTAGACAATTTATTGAGGCAGTGTGCCCCCGTTACCAAATACCATCTAGGTTCCACTTCTCTAGGCAGGCGATACCGAGAATGTACACGGACGTCAGAAAAAGACTCACCAGTCTCCTAAAAAATGCAGTTGTACCCAATGTCCACTTAACCACGGACATGTGGACAAGTGGAGCAGGGCAGGGTCAGGACTATATGACTGTGACAGCCCACTGGGTAGATGTATGGACTCCCGCCGCAAGAACAGCAGCGGCGGCACCAGTAGCAGCATCTCGCAAACGCCAACTCTTTCCTAGGCAGGCTACGCTTTGTATCACCGCTTTCCAGAATACGCACACAGCTGAAAACCTCTTACGGCAACTGAGGAAGATCATCGCGGAATGGCTTACCCCAATTGGACTCTCCTGTGGATTTGTGGCATCGGACAACGCCAGCAATATTGTGTGTGCATTAAATATGGGCAAATTCCAGCACGTCCCATGTTTTGCACATACCTTGAATTTGGTGGTGCAGAATTTTTTAAAAAACGACAGGGGCGTGCAAGAGATGCTGTCGGTGGCCAGAAAAATTGCGGGACACTTTCGGCGTACAGGCACCACGTACAGAAGACTGGAGCACCACCAAAAACTACTGAACCTGCCCTGCCATCATCTGAAGCAAGAAGTGGTAACGAGGTGGAATTCAACCCTCTATATGCTTCAGAGGTTGGAGGAGCAGCAAAAGGCCATTCAAGCCTATACAATTGAGCACGATATAGGAGATGGAATGCACCTGTCTCAAGTGCAGTGGAGAATGATTTCAACGTTGTGCAAGGTTCTGATGCCCTTTGAACTTGCCACACGTGAAGTCAGTTCAGACACTGCCAGCCTGAGTCAGGTCATTCCCCTCATCAGGCTTTTGCAGAAGAAGCTGGAGGCATTGAAGAAGGAGCTAACACGGAGCGATTCCGCTAGGCATGTGGGACTTGTGGATGCAGCCCTTAATTCGCTTAACAAGGATTCACGGGTGGTCAATCTGTTGAAATCAGAGCACTACATTTTGGCCACCGTGCTCGATCCTAGATTTAAAGCCTACCTTGGATCTCTCTTTCCGGCAGACACAGGTCTGCTGGGGTTGAAAGACCTGCTGGTGACAAAATTGTCAAGTCAAGCGGAACGCGACCTGTCAACATCTCCTCCTTCACATTCTCCCGCAACTGGGGGTGCGAGGAAAAGGCTCAGAATTCCGAGCCCACCCGCTGGCGGTGATGCAGGGCAGTCTGGAGCGACTGCTGATGCTGACATCTGGTCCGGACTGAAGGACCTGACAACGATTACGGACATGTCGTCTACTGTCACTGCATATGATTCTCTCAACATTGATAGAATGGTGGAGGATTATATGAGTGACCGCATCCAAGTAGGCACGTCACACAGTCCGTACTTATACTGGCAGGAAAAAGAGGCAATTTGGAGGCCCTTGCACAAACTGGCTTTATTCTACCTAAGTTGCCCTCCCACAAGTGTGTACTCCGAAAGAGTGTTTAGTGCCGCCGCTCACCTTGTCAGCAATCGGCGTACGAGGTTACATCCAGAAAATGTGGAGAAGATGATGTTCATTAAAATGAATTATAATCAATTCCTCCGCGGAGACATTGACCAGCAGCAATTGCCTCCACAAAGTACACAGGGAGCTGAGATGGTGGATTCCAGTGGGGACGAATTGATAATCTGTGAGGAGGGGGATGTACACGGTGATATATCGGAGGGTGAAGATGAGGTGGACATCTTGCCTCTGTAGAGCCAGTTTGTGCAAGGAGAGATTAATTGCTTCTTTTTTGGGGGGGGTCCAAACCAACCCGTCATATCAGTCACAGTCGTGTGGCAGACCCTGTCACTGAAATGATGGGTTGGTTAAAGTGTGCATGTCCTGTTTTGTTTATACAACATAAGGGTGGGTGGGAGGGCCCAAGGATAATTCCATCTTGCACCTCTTTTTTCTTTTCTTTTTCTTTGCATCATGTGCTGATTGGGGAGGGTTTTTTGGAAGGGACATCCTGCGTGACACTGCAGTGCCACTCCTAGATGGGCCCGGTGTTTGTGTCGGCCACTAGGGTCGCTAATCTTACTCACACAGCTACCTCATTGCGCCTCTTTTTTTCTTTGCGTCATGTGCTGTTTGGGGAGGGTTTTTTGGAAGGGACATCCTGCGTGACACTGCAGTGCCACTCCTAGATGTGCCCGGTGTTTGTGTCGGCCACTAGGGTCGCTAATCTTACTCACACAGTCAGCTACCTCATTGCGCCTCTTTTTTTCTTTGCGTCATGTGCTGTTTGGGGAGGGTTTTTTGGAAGGGCCATCCTGCGTGACACTGCAGTGCCACTCCTAGATGGGCCCGGTGTTTGTGTCGGCCACTAGGGTCGCTTATCTTACTCACACAGCGACCTCGGTGCAAATTTTAGGACTAAAAATAATATTGTGAGGTGTGATGTGTTCAGAATAGGCTGAAAATGAGTGTAAATTATGTTTTTTGAGGTTAATAATACTTTGGGATCAAAATTACCCCCAAATTCTATGATTTAAGCTGTTTTTTAGGGTTTTTTTAAAAAAACACCCGAATCCAAAACACACCCGAATCCGACAAAAAAAATTCGGTGAGGTTTTGCCAAAACGCGGTCGAACCCAAAACACGGCCGCGGAACCGAACCCAAAACCAAAACACAAAACCCGAAAAATTTCCGGCGCTCATCTCTAGTTTTAACACCGACGTGGACGTCGCCGCGGGACTACGGAGGGGTGAGTATTCCGAAAATGGGTGCAGCGTGTGCGGTGGGGGCCCCCTCTGGACTTAGGGGCCCGTGTGCACCGCACACACTGCACCCATTATAGAGATGCCAGTGGTGTGTATAGGGACTGGGGGGATGACAGACGCTGTCTGCCGTAATGTGTAAAAAGGGGACGATGTCTGCCATAATGTGTAAAAAGGGGACGATGTCGGCATAATGTGTAAAAAGAGGACGATGTCTGCCATAATGTGTAAAAAGGGGACGATGTCTGCTGTAATGTGTAAAAAGGGGACGCTGTCTGCCTTAATGTGTAAAAAGGGGACAATGTCTGCTGTAATGTGTAAAAAGGGGACGATGTCTGCTGTAATGTGTAAAAAGGGGGACGTTGTCTGCCTTAATGTGTAAAAAGGGGACGATGTCTGCTGTAATGTGTAAAAAGGGGACGCAGTCTGCTGTAATGTGTAAAAAAGAGGGACGTTGTCTGCCTTAATGTGTAAAAAGGGGACGCTGTCTGCCTTAATGTGTAAAAAGGGGGACGCTGTCTGCCGTAATGTGTAAAAAGGGGAATCTGTCTGCCGTAATGTGTAAGGGGGGCTGTACCTGGTGTAGTGGCGATACTGTGCGGCGTAATTTGAATAATGGAGACTACTATAATATGTAATGTGAATTGGTATTATTTTGTTGCCACGCCCCTATATTTTTTGCTGCCCCTTTTTTTACATAGAGGGGGGGGGGCGCCGATGCCCTATCTTGCACACAGCGCTAAAATGTCTAGTTACGGCACTGTATGGCCACCTTGTTCGTATGCTTTGTTCTCAGTTTGATAAATACTCTGATTCAGAGTGAGGACAGCATTGAGGACAGCAGCAGATTACAGCTACTACTGTGGACAAAGAATCAGAACAGTCCTGTATGCTGTCCATATGAAATTTGGATTGTCTTGCACTGAATGTTATATCGAGTTAAATACTGAGACTTTTAATTGATTTATAGGGACTCCATCCCAACTTCTACTTCTCTTCAGTCAGAGAGTTTTTGTTCTTACATATAAAAAGACTACTGACTACAGTGGCTCTCTGATCTTCATCTGATGCTCTAGGTTGTATGTATCGGTGCCATATTTTTCTTTTCACGTTTGTCCCATTTTTGGGGGGTGGAGGTATTGACAGGGAGTTACCTCTGAGTCACCTTGATACGTCACCAAGCTGCTCAAAAAGTGCGCACTCAACATAGGATCTATATTTTATTTGTCTTGATAAATATTTCGCCCTCCTCATCCAAGTGGTCTACACTATCACAAGCTGTCATATGAACCGATTGAAACCCTGGCTCTGTTTCAACCTGGTTAAACCGCCGGGGTGAGCGACTATAGCGCGACTCAGACAGTCGCTTTATGGAAGTTTGAACTTTGGAGAGACAGCACCTTGCAAAATGATTCCATTTGCCACATGCTTTACATCGTTTATCATATGCGGGGCAGCTTTGTTTGTCAGGAGGGTGCTGTGCCGTTCAGTTCCCACATGTGGAGGATCTGCGCGGAACGGCCGCCATGACACACACCTCAGCGTCCTTTCTTAGTTCCCTTGTGCCCTTTTCAGACTGCTCATTTAACATACAGATATTTATGGCAGTTTCCAGTGTGAGGCCCTTCTCCAGCAGCAGCTGTACACGTACCTTGTTGCTGCGTATGCCGCATATGATTCTGTCACGGATGAGCTCCTCTGTGAGGATACCAAAATTGTACTTCTTTGCCTGCAGCTTTAGCGTGGAGACGTAGGACTGTATAGTGTCGTCACCCTTTTGGTTTGTGCTGTTGAAAACATGCCTGCCCATAAGTACATTCTTTACTGGCATGCAGATCTCTTCAAACTTTGCAATTAGGATGTCAGGATCCTCTGTCTTCTCCGTCAGCGTATACAAAAGCATCTGATGTGTCCACAGCATCGGTGCCTGCGAGGTTCAGCAGCGTGTATGCATGGACTTTTTTTGATTTGTCTGAAAGGCCTGCTATGGAGTATACGTGCCACCTCAGTCAGTTGTCAGCCACGTTTTCATCAAATATCAGCGGATCTGTTCTCCTCAGACCTTGTGCCATGGCATCCCAGTTCTGACACCATGTAGATGTGTAATAACAATATCAAGCGGCGGCTATTTTACCTAAGCCACACAAAGGAGACAGAGACACCAGCTCAGTATACTGGCTAGACACGGCAGATACAGTGGCGGATCTAGACTTAACTTTTAGGGGGGGGGCGGTTTAAGAATTATGACTCCTCACCCTAATCATAGCCCCTCCCACTTAGTAATGCCCTTCTTGTTCTCTTCAAAAATTTTCTATTGTTGCCATTACTAATAAAATGTTGCCAGTTAGTGGAGAGAACCCTGCGCACTGGTGATACAGACTGGCGAATCGCCATTCCTTCCATCAGGGGTGGTAGAGGCTAAGACAGTAGGGCAATTTAAACATGCATGGGATAGACATAAGGATATTCTTACAAAGAAATAAGGATCAGATAAGGTTAGAGATAAAAATAATGTAAAAAAAAAGGGGCAGACTAGATGGGCCAAGTGGTTCTTATCTGCCGACAAATTCTGTTTCTACAGCACACAGTATGATCCGAAATTCACATTATAGCACACTGTATGAGCTGAAATTCACATTGTAGCACACTGAATGAGCCGAAATTCACATTATAGCACACTGAATGAGCTGAAATTCACATTACAGCACACTGAATGAGCCGAACTTCACATTACAGCACACTGTATGAGCCGAAATTCACATTACAGCACACTGTATGAGCCGAAATTCACATTACAGCACGTAGAATGAGCCGAAATTCACATTACAGTACACTGAATGAGTCAAAATAATGCAGGCACTGGGGGCAAGGGGAATCCTACCCCCTAATTAACTTACACTGGGGCAGCGAGGAAAAAAAACACAGGGGAGCCTGCCCCCTTCTTTACTCCGAGTATTGCAGCGTAAGGGCTTAAACAGTATCTTACCCCAAGCTGCGGGCCTGCGGATCTTTGTCCCATGTCTCACTGTCTGAGGTCCGCTTGAACTGGAGGTCCTCTGCCAGATCAGTCATGTGTCCCGCCACTCCACTCAAATGGCCATCGAGCTGTCTCTGTCTTGGAGAGACATGGCACAAGACACTTTAGCTAGGAGGAGGGGGAGGGGGAGACGTGGCACACACACACTTAAGCTAGTAGGAGGGGGTGGGAGACGTGGAACACACACACTTTAGCTAGGAGGGGGGACATATCATACACTTTAGTTAGGAGAAGAAGGGGGGGGGGAGAAATGGCACACAGACACTTTAGGTAGGAGCAGAGGGGGGAGACATGGAACACAGACACTTTAGCTAGGAGGGGAGACATGGCATACACACACTTTAGCTAGGAGGAGAAGGCGGGGTGGAAGATGACACACACACACACACACACACACACACACACACACACACACACACACACACACACACACACTTTAGCTTGGAGGGGAGGAGACATGGCATACACTGACACCTACTCATATTTTGTCCACAGCAGCATGAGGAGTCGGGATGGAGGCCGGGTCCCGCCGCGGTGTTGGGAACGGAGAGCGGTGCAGCGCGGCGGGGGACGGGGAGAGAGAGAGCGTCCTGACGCGCGTACAGGGAGGAGGGGGCGTGGTCAGAACAGAGGCCGCTGTATGCGCATCAGGACGCTCTCTCTCCCCTTCCCCCGCCGCGCTGCACCGCTCTCCACCCCGTTCCCAACACCGCGGCGGGACCCGGCCTCCATCCCGGTGCCGGTATGTGTAGGAGGGGCGTTCGCCCTAATCACCCCCCGCTAAATCCGCCACTGGGCAGATACATTAGCCATGGAGTTATTAGACGGCTGGTGACATATAAACAGATGTGGGGGATAATGCATGCCACCAGACAAGAGCAGCTTCATAATAATGTGTCAATGCACCTGATATATTAATAACTGCCTCATATGAATGGGAAATAAATATACAATCCCATAGATATATCAAGTGTCTGAAGAGGGAATCCACTGTATAAAATATACACAAAGGTCACAATTAGAAGACAATAATGTGTCTGTGCCCTATTATGTGATTACTACATTAAGGGTGACCTTAATGGATACTGGGGATCTGTACTTTAGTACCATGGGGTATAGATCAGGTCCACTGGAGCCTCTCACTTTAAAACCTTTAGTGTGTGTATGTGTGTGCTGGCTCCTCCCCTCTATGTCCCTCCTACCAGACTCAGTTTAGAAAAATGTGCCCAAGGAGCCGGGTGCATTTCTCTGGAGCTCAAGAGAGTTTCCTTTATTTTAGTTTATTATTTTCAGGTAGTCTACCTGCTTCGTGGGACTTAGAGGGGAACCGAACCAACCTCATGAGGGTTAATGGTTCGTAGTTCCAGCTGACAGGACACTGAGCTCCTGAGGTGCTGTTCACACATCGTTAGTGTATGTGTCCACGCCAGCAGCTAGCCGCTACCCTCTAACAGATACCGAAGAATGATAGGTGCGGTGAGTGTTAACACCGGGGTCCCGATTAGTGGGTCCCCAATGCGGTTTTGGCGGCAGGTCACCCGGCGGTCACGAGCCTCGAGCTGCGGTGCCCGCACGGACTACACTGGCTCAGGGCTCATGCCCCGCAGTGCTTACTGTCAATCAAGGCTTTGTGTGTACTGTTATGTATATTTGATGTTTAACATTGCCAGTATAATAATACAGGAACCGCGTGCCATTACAAGGGTTGGGGCTTCCCGGAGTGGGACCAGAGGTAGGAAGGTGCCATTTCCTGCTGCTGCAGATCATCAAGGCTGCATGCACGTTGCTCCTCCAGGACCCACGCTGTTACATACCCTGTGCTGGTACCAGGGGGTCATAGCAGGGGAGGAGCTCGCCAGCTGTAGCGCCGCTATCAGGTTGTACACAGATTTTCACACACTATGCTGCTGTGTTTGTTCTGTTATGTGCTGGTCTCCGTTCCTCAGTGTCACTCCAGGGGCTCTCTAAGGTCTGTGTGGAGATGTTTCAATGAGCTGCGCTGTATTACTGTTGTGGACATATGTCTGTGGACATAGTTATGTGTGCTGCTTGTAACTCTACCCCTTCATCGGTGGGGTCCCTCTTGTGTGAACAGTGTTCCTTCTTTTCACAGGCACCTGACTGCTTAGATAATTTTAAAAGCATGATTCAGAATGTAAATTCATAATTAGCTGCAGCTAAAAAGGAGAGACTGGTGTTGAAACAGTCTATTGATTGTATGGCTAAAGCAGCAGATACCAAGAAGGCTTCTCAGCCCCCCCTGTTGGTTTCAAATAAACGCTCACTGCCACAGGTGCTCCAGTCTGATTCTGATCAACCTGATGTGGGTGATGTTGATATGGATGAGGACAGCTCTATATCTCCTGTGGTGGGGGCCCTCATTTATGCTGTAAGAGAGGTTCTTCACATACCGGATCAGGACGCAGAACCAGATGAGGAGTTGTACTTTAATGTTAGACCAAAGACCTCTGTCACCTTTCCTGTGTCTAAAGAATTAAATTCTCTGGCCAGGGAACCCTGATAAGAAATTTTAAATTGCTCAGAGGTTTTTAGCTACTTTTCCCCTCCGAGCAGAGGACAGGAAGGTATGGGAAAAGCCCCCATCAGTCGACCCATCTGTATCCAGACTGTCTAAGAAATTGGTACTACCGTGCCAGGGGCTATATCCCTAAAAGAGCTTGCTGACCGTAAAATTGAGACCACTCTCAAGGCAATATATATACGGCAGCAGGCGTAGCACAATGCCCCACAATTGTTTGTGGGTGGATTTCCTGGGCGGTAGTTAAGTGGTCTGATACTGTTATTGATGGTTTAGACTCTCTGCCCCGGGATGAGGTCATTACTCTGCTGCAACATATACAGGATGCTGTAAATTTCATGAGCGAGGCTATAAAAGAATTGTGTAAGATAAATGGCCGTGCCACTGCTATGGCTGTTTCGGCATGCAGAGTTCTGTGGTTGCGTCAGTGGTCAGTGGACGCTGATTCCAAAAAGGGTGTAGAAAATCTTCCCTTTACAGGTGATGCCTTGCTTGGAGATGAACTGAATAAATGGCAACGGCGGGTAAGTCTACTTATCTGCCGTCAGCTGCGCCACCTGCTAGACGTTCTTACACAGGACCCTCCTTGCAGTCCTTTCATGTGGCAAGGTTCAGAGGCAGGGGCCAAGGGGTCTCCACCACTCCCAGAGGATCTTGTGGTAAGTTCAAAAAACCTGCAGCTGCTGCCTCCCTGGTCCAGACCACCGGATCCCCTGCCGCTAAGCCTTCCACGTGACTGTTGGCCCCAGCGGCAAGGCGACTTTCAAGTGGGTGCTCGCCTTCAACACTTCGCCCACGTGTGGGTGAAGTCCTGCCGGGATCCTTGGGTGAGTGACCTCATTTCCCAGGGATACCGGCTCGAATTTCAAGCACTTCCTCCTCACAGATTTTTCAAATCGGTGCTTGCCAATTTTAACCACAGCAAAAGTTACCTTGCAAGAGGCTATTCAAAAACTTTTGCGGACAGAGGTGGTGGTTCCAGTACCGCCTCTGTTACACACCAGGGGTTTTTACTCTAGTCTTTTCATTGTTCCAAAACCAGACGGTTCGGTACGACCCATCTTAAACCTAAAGTCTCTGAACCCGTATCTGCCGATGTTCAAATTCAAGATGGAATCCCTGCAGGCAGTGGTGTCCAGTCTGGAAGAGGGGGAATTCCTGGTATCCCTAGATGTCAAGGATGCTTACCTGCACATTCCCATGTGGCCCCCTCATCAGGCTTACCTCCGGTTCGCCATCTTGGACGACCATTTCCAGTTTCCTCCGAGGTTGGGGAGCTGTGACCCAAGGGGCCCAGTTCCAGGGGATATGGTCAGTTCAGGAATCTGCTCTGCCGATAAACATCCTGGAACTCAGGGCAATTTACAATGCTCTTCTGCAAGCTTCCCATCTACTGCACGATCAGGCGATCCAGGTCCAATCGGACAACACCACGGCGGTGGCATACATAAACCGACAAGGGGGAACAAAACGCAGAACGGCGATGCCAAAAGTGTCAAGAATACTCGTCTGGGCAGAGGCCAACGCAAGGGCTCATTCCAGGAGTAGACAACTTGGACTTCCTCAGCATACACAACCTCCATCCGGGGTAATGGGGCCTACATCCCCAGGTGTTTCAACAGTTAATCCACTGGTGGGGCTATCCGCAGATAGATCTGATGGCTCCTCGTCTCAACAAGAAGCTATGCCATTACTGTTCCAGAACGAGGGATACGCAGGCTGTAGCAGTGGATGCACTGCCGACACCATGGACGTACTAGTTTGTGTACCTATTCCCTCCTCTACCGCTAATTCCAAGGGTTCTGAAAGGACTAAGAAGGGAAAGCATTCAAGAAATTCTAATTGCCCCAGATTGTCCTCGTCGGCCGTGGTACTCGGACCTCCTAACCATGGCTCTGGAGGATCCCTGGCCTCTGCCTCTTCAAAGGGATCTTCTTCAACAAGGTCCGTTTGTCTATCCAGACTTACAGTGGCTATGTTTGACGGCTTGGAAGTTGAAATGGAGATTCTAGCTAGAAAAGGTCTTCCCTCCCGGGTTATTTCCACCATGGTCCAGGCCAAGAAGATGGTTACGTCAAAACATTATCATCGTATCTGGAGAAAGTATGTTTCCTGGTGTGAAAGTAGAAAGGTTTCTCCCGTGGAATTTAGAATTGGTCGCTTTCTACTTTTCCTGCAAGCGGGAGTGGATATGGGCCTGCGGTTAGGCTCCATCAAAGTCCAGATTTTGGGACTCTCTATTTTCTTCCAGAAACAACTTGCCATGTTGCCGGAAGTATAAACTTTCCTAAAAGGAGTTCTTCATATGCAACCGCCCTTCGTACCTCCCACGGCTCCATGGGATCTCAATGTGGTTCTGTCCTTTCTTCAATCAGACTGGTTTGAACCCTTACATAGGGTGGAGTTAAAATTTCTCATGTGGAAGACTGTGATGTTATTAGCATTGGCGTCTGCCAGGCATGTCTCTGAATTGGGGGCCTTATCTTGTAAGAGCCCTTATTTGATTTTTCATGAAAACAGGGCAGAACTCAGGACCTGACCTCAGTTTTTGCCAAAAGTGGTGTCAGCTTTTCATGTGAATCAACCCATTGTGGTTCTGGTGTTGTCTGACGCCTCCATTGGTCCAGAGTCCTTGGATGTTGTGAGGGCTCTGAAGATTTATGTCAAACCGACTGCTCGTCATCGGAAATCTGACTTGCTGCTTGTCCTTTGTGAAGCCACCAAGATTCGTCGTTCGGCTTCTAAGCAATCAATTGCTCGTTGGCTCAGGTTGACCATTCAACAAGCTTATACTTCGGTGGCTCTGCCTTTGCCCACTCGAAGAGATCTGTGGATTCTTCCTGGGCGGCTGCCTGGGGTGTCTCGGCTTTGCAGTTGTGCCGAGCTGCTACTTGGTCTGGTTCGAACACTTTTGTTAAGTTCTATCGGTTCGACTCCTTGGCCAAGGATGACCATCAGTTTGGTCAGGCAGTGTTACAGGGGTCTCAGCACTCTCCCACCCATTTGGGAGCTTTGGGACTTCCCCATGGTACTAAAGTACAGATCCCCAGTATCCAGTAGGACGTAAGAGAAAATAGGAATTTAATACCTCCCAGTAATTCCTTTTCTTGTAGTCCGTAGTGGATACTGGGCGCCCACCTGAGTGCTTTGATTCCTGCTTACCTGAGTAAGTGTTTTGTTGGCCGCCGTTGCGGCCCCGTTTTGTTGTTGAGATAGCTTTGCTATCTTGGTTAGGTTGGTGTTGCTATCCTCTGTTTTGGTTAGCACCCTCCTTTTCGGTTATGGTTGTGTGTTGGCTTAGTGCCTCACCTCTGTTCTACCTGTTTTCTTCTCTCGTGGTTTGTCCATCTCCTCGGGCGCAGTTTCCGAGACTGAGTCTGGTAGGAGGGGTATAGAGGGGAGGAGCCAGCACACACATACTCACACTAAAGGTTTTAAAGTGCCAGGCTCCACTGGACATGATCTATACCCCATGCTACTAAAGTACAGATCCCCAGTATCCACTACGGACTACGAGAAAATGAATTACTGGTAGGTATTAAATTCCTATTTTTGAAGCGGTTTGGTTTTCTATATATATGTGAATAAATAAAAATAAGAGGTTCATTGTACATATATGATTAAATGATTATACCCTAATCGGGTCAGAACATAAATAAGAAACTAGCAATCATATTGCAACTTGGTCAAAACTCACACAGGAAAGTCACCATATATGGACCAAATAAGACCCTAATGGGGGTTTGTGAGATTTATATGTAAATGTGGATCAGTAAGGATGCATTTGTCTCCCAGTTGAAAGACTATTACGAAGACTGATACTGTTATACAATAGTAGAGTCTGCAGACTAAATTAAGAAAAGAAACATCACATTTCTACTGCAAGATACCATAGAATAGTAACAGTATATTGAAACAAATGGTGATGTGTTGTAATATGTGAGGAGGCAGAAGAGTAGTAGGCCCTACCAGTGACGTGCGGTGAGGTCATTGGCTGCAGGTTAATACTGCTGTCATTTAAGAAAAATAAGTTCAGAAAAGTCAAGGAGGATTACAGGGAGCTTAGGGTTTATCCGTGGCTCACCAACCCAGGGGTGAGACGGGTGTGGAGAGGCGGTCAAGCTAATAGGGGCAGGAGAAGGGGAGATAGGACGTATACTGACCTTGATTCCCAAACTTCTCCTAGTGATTCAGATCAACCCTCCACCAGCAGACGGCCTTTTTTTCGGGAACGTGTGTACACAAGGAGTCGACACAAGGGAGGCAGAGACCTTGCAGGAGAGGGGGGATTAAACATCGAAAGAGAGCAAGAGAGGATGCACACAAAGGGGAACAAAAGATAGTGGTATTTAATTTATCTAATCACACTCTCACACCAGTAGAAATGGCGGTACCTCCATAAAAACTACTTCATGTTCAATAATGCATTTTATTTACAGTTATGGGGTACAGCGATGGGGACCAATATGGCCCCATCATATGCAAACCTATTTAGGCATGAATATGAAGCAGTGCACATACATGGTGACCCTATGTTTTCTAAATACGTGAAATTTTACACCCGTTTCATAGTTGATTTATTCTTGATTTGGACAGGGGGGAGCGAATTGTTAGACGCCTTTGTAGCTAAGCTTAACAGCACTAAGGGGTCCATCAGATTTACATACACCAGCAGCTCTACCAGTATTGAGTTTCTGGATGTGAAGGTTAGCATTCAGGAAAGTCAGTTCTCTACTGAAATATTTCGTAAACCGACGGACAAAAATACCTTTTTACAGTTTGACAGTTTCCACCCACAACCTCTGAAGAAAGGCCTGCCCTACTCACAGTTGATTAGGGTGGTCAGGACAACTTCGGACCCTCATAAACTCCCTGAGGCATTACATCAGATGGGGACCAAATTTTTACAACGTGGCTACGATAAGAATGAGGTCAATGAGGCCATACAGAGGTGCTTGCTACTGGACAGGAAGGAGCTCCTAATTCCCAAAGAGAAAAAAGTTGAAAGTGGGAGGATGCTACTGTCCAGTACTTATTCCATATCATCGGGTGCGGTCAGACGGGCTATCTTGTCACATTGGCACATTATTCATAGTGACCCGGCACTTAAGCTGTTTTGTAAGGAAAAACCACTCTTTTGCTACAAAAGAAGTAACAACTTGAAGGACCAATTGGTCTACTCAGACATCAGTCCCAGGGTCATGACTGGTACAGGATGGCTGCAACCTCAGAAAGGTGTATATAAGTGCACAGGATGTGCGAACTGTAGTTTCTTACAGACTGGGACTCATTTCCTAAATCCTATCACAAATAAGAACTACAAGATTAAACAACGGATGTCGTGTGATACGAAATACGTCGTATATGTGATTTGGTGTCCTTGTAATTTGATATACGTTGGAAAGACCCAGAGAATGCTTAAAGAACGAGTGGCGATGCATCGCAGTTCAATAAAAAAAGCATTATTTAAAACAGACACCAGCACACCACCAGTAGCAAGCCATTTTGCAGCAGCAAAACATACCATGAAGGATTTGAAGGTGATGCCAATTGAGCAGGTACCGCCCTCGCGCAGGGGAGGTGATAGGAATAGATACCTGTTACAGAGAGAATGCAAATGGTTTTACAATTTACAAGCAATGGCCCCTCAAGGGCTAAATGAGGAACTGTCATTCCATTCATTTATCTGATTTGACAATCTATTGAGCTGGTTTATCTGATGGGCCCCCCAGTGATCTAACATATTAATTAAAACATTATGACAGTAGGGATTAGATATAATTCCCTGTGATGTATTACATGATGTCTAATTCTTTGTTGGGTGTGATCCTATGGTCCACTCTATTTTAATTGTTGTTTCACCTGGTAATCACTTATATATTTCTTAGGTTATAGAGGATGTGATGCGCTTGTTTAACGCGTCTATTTGTTTATTGTTGCCATGGGGGATTTTGATTTGGCCACTCCTCCAGCCTGTTCGAGTCGCGCCATTGGCCGGCGGACACGAGTGGGGGCGTTTGCCGTTGCCTGGCAACTCCAGTGTGTCTGCAAGCACACAGGAGATGACGCAGTGGACGGAGGAGCGGAGGCCGCGTCACTTCCGGGTGGCGCGGCTCGCAATACTGTCCCTGGGAGCCTGACCTGTGTTTTTGTTCCGGACACCGTAAGTGAGTGCCAGTCGACTGCGCATACCACTCGGAAAGCCAGGTGGATATGGCGTGGCTCGACAAGGGGGGAGGAGTGGGGATCCTATTCCCTGTGACTGATTGGTGAGCACTTTTCTAAATGGTACAGGTGTATGTAATTTGTCAATTACTTTCATGGTATTTATATGTGATGGTTAGCTGTGGCATTATACACTGATGGCTTTTCCCATGATGAAGGTGCTACGGCACCGAAACAGCTGTAGGAGCTGCCACTCGTTCTGATATGCTGATATGCTGAACTGCTAAGTACCAATTCTTTCTATTGCCTATGGCTATGCTTGCACATTGCACTTTGTATGGAGTTTTGATGGATTAAAATGAACTAACTCAACTTGCTGCTACTTTTTGGTGTGCTGGTTTATGTGGGAACTCCGCATTTGCCTATATATGATTGTCTGACCGGGCACCCATTTGAAATTGGAAAGTGTGTGCGATTCACTTTTGATTTGTATATATATATATATATATATATATATATATATATATATATTAGAGATGAGCGGGTTCGGTTCCTCGGAATCCGAACCCGCCCGAACTTCATGTTTTTTTTCACGGGTCCGAGCGACTCGGATCTTCCCGCCTTGCTCGGTTAACCCGAGCGCGCCCGAACGTCATCATGACGCTGTCGGATTCTCGCGAGGCTCGGATTCTGTCGCGAGACTCGGATTCTATATAAGGAGCCGCGCGTCGCCGCCATTTTCACTCGTGCATTGAGATTGATAGGGAGAGGACGTGTCTGGCGTCCTCTCCATTAGAATAGAGATAGATTAGATAGAGAGAGAGAGATTGTGCAGAGTCGCAGACAGAGTTAGTTTACCACAGTCAGTGACCAGTGCAGTTGCTAGTTAACTTTTATTTAATATAATATATCCGTTCACTTCTCTCTGCTATATCCGTTCTCTGCCTGAAAAAAAAAACGATACACAGCACAGTCAGTCACACAGTGTGACTCAGTCTGTGTGCACTCAGCTCAGCCCAGTGTGCTGCACAGTCATCAATGTATAAATTAAAAGCTTATAATTAATTGTGGGGGAGACTGGGGAGCACTGCAGGTTGTTAGCAGGAGCCAGGAGTACAATTATATTAATTAACAGTGCACACTTTTGCTGCAGGAGTGGTGACCAGTGCCTGACCTCCAGTATAGTATTGTTGTATACTACTAATATCTCTTTAAATATCAACCAGTCTATATTAGCAGCAGACACAGTACAGTGCGGTAGTTCACGGCTGTGGCTACCTCTGTGTCGGCACACGGCAGGCAGTCCGTCCGACCAGAATTGTATTATTTATTATTATATACCTACCACCTAACCGTGGTTTTTTTTTCATTCTTTATACCGTCATAGTGTCATCCTAATTGTTACGAGTATACTACTATCTCTTTATCAACCAGTGTACAGTGCGGTAGTTCACGGCTGTGGCTACCTCTGTGTCGGCACACGGCAGGCAGTCCGTCCGACCAGAATTGTATTATTTATTATTATATACCTACCACCTAACCGTGGTTTTTTTTTCATTCTTTATACCGTCATAGTGTCATCCTAATTGTTACGAGTATACTACTATCTCTTTATCAACCAGTGTACAGTGCGGTAGTTCACGGCTGTGGCTACCTCTGTGTCGGCACACGGCAGGCAGTCCGTCCGACCAGAATTGTATTATTTATTATTATATACCTACCACCTAACCGTGGTTTTTTTTTTCATTCTTTATACCGTCATAGTGTCATCCTAATTGTTACGAGTATACTACTATCTCTTTATCAACCAGTGTACAGTGCGGTAGTTCACGGCTGTGGCTACCTCTGTGTCGGCACACGGCAGGCAGTCCGTCCGACCAGAATTGTATTATTTATTATTATATACCTACCACCTAACCGTGGTTTTTTTTTTCATTCTTTATACCGTCATAGTGTCATCCTAATTGTTACGAGTATACTACTATCTCTTTATCAACCAGTGTACAGTGCGGTAGTTCACGGCTGTGGCTACCTCTGTGTCGGCACACGGCAGGCAGTCCGTCCGACCAGAATTGTATTATTTATTATTATATACCTACCACCTAACCGTGGTTTTTTTTTCATTCTTTATACCGTCATAGTGTCATCCTAATTGTTACGAGTATACTACTATCTCTTTATCAACCAGTGTACAGTGCGGTAGTTCACGGCTGTGGCTACCTCTGTGTCGGCACACGGCAGGCAGTCCGTCCGACCAGAATTGTATTATTTATTATTATATACCTACCACCTAACCGTGGTTTTTTTTTTCATTCTTTATACCGTCATAGTGTCATCCTAATTGTTACGAGTATACTACTATCTCTTTATCAACCAGTGTACAGTGCGGTAGTTCACGGCTGTGGCTACCTCTGTGTCGGCACACGGCAGGCAGTCCGTCCGACCAGAATTGTATTATTTATTATTATATACCTACCACCTAACCGTGGTTTTTTTTTCATTCTTTATACCGTCATAGTGTCATCCTAATTGTTACGAGTATACTACTATCTCTTTATCAACCAGTGTACAGTGCGGTAGTTCACGGCTGTGGCTACCTCTGTGTCGGCACACGGCAGGCAGTCCGTCCGACCAGAATTGTATTATTTATTATTATATACCTACCACCTAACCGTGGTTTTTTTTTCATTCTTTATACCGTCATAGTGTCATCCTAATTGTTACGAGTATACTACTATCTCTTTATCAACCAGTGTACAGTGCGGTAGTTCACGGCTGTGGCTACCTCTGTGTCGGCACACGGCAGGCAGTCCGTCCGACCAGAATTGTATTATTTATTATTATATACCTACCACCTAACCGTGGTTTTTTTTTCATTCTTTATACCGTCATAGTGTCATCCTAATTGTTACGAGTATACTACTATCTCTTTATCAACCAGTGTACAGTGCGGTAGTTCACGGCTGTGGCTACCTCTGTGTCGGCACACGGCAGGCAGTCCGTCCGACCAGAATTGTATTATTTATTATTATATACCTACCACCTAACCGTGGTTTTTTTTTTCATTCTTTATACCGTCATAGTGTCATCCTAATTGTTACGAGTATACTACTATCTCTTTATCAACCAGTGTACAGTGCGGTAGTTCACGGCTGTGGCTACCTCTGTGTCGGCACACGGCAGGCAGTCCGTCCGACCAGAATTGTATTATTTATTATTATATACCTACCACCTAACCGTGGTTTTTTTTTCATTCTTTATACCGTCATAGTGTCATCCTAATTGTTACGAGTATACTACTATCTCTTTATCAACCAGTGTACAGTGCGGTAGTTCACGGCTGTGGCTACCTCTGTGTCGGCAGTCGGCAGGCAGTCCGTCCATCCATAATTGTATTATTATTATAATATATACCACCTAACCGTGGTTTTTTTATACCACCTAACCGTGGCAGTCCGTCCATAATTGTATACTAGTATCCAATCCATCCATCTCCATTGTTTACCTGAGGTGCCTTTTAGTTCTGCCTATAAAATATGGAGAACAAAAAAGTTGAGGTTCCAAAATTAGGGAAAGATCAAGATCCACTTCCACCTCGTGCTGAAGCTGCTGCCACTAGTCATGGCCGAGACGATGAAATGCCAGCAACGTCGTCTGCCAAGGCCGATGCCCAATGTCATAGTACAGAGCATGTCAAATCCAAAACACCAAATATCAGAAAAAAAAGGACTCCAAAACCTAAAATAAAATTGTCGGAGGAGAAGCGTAAACTTGCCAATATGCCATTTACCACACGGAGTGGCAAGGAACGGCTGAGGCCCTGGCCTATGTTCATGGCTAGTGGTTCAGCTTCACATGAGGATGGAAGCACTCAGCCTCTCGCTAGAAAACTGAAAAGACTCAAGCTGGCAAAAGCACCGCAAAGAACTGTGCGTTCTTTGAAATCCCAAATCCACAAGGAGAGTCCAATTGTGTCGTTTGCGATGCCTGACCTTCCCAACACTGGACGTGAAGAGCATGCGCCTTCCACTATTTGCATGCCCCCTGCAAGTGCTGGAAGGAGCACCCGCAGTCCAGTTCCTGATAGTCAGATTGAAGATGTCAGTGTTGAAGTACACCAGGATGAGGAGGATATGGGTGTTGCTGGCGCTGGGGAGGAAATTGACCAGGAGGATTCTGATGGTGAGGTGGTTTGTTTAAGTCAGGCACCCGGGGAGACACCTGTTGTCCGTTGGAGGAATATGGCCGTTGACATGCCAGGTGAAAATACCAAAAAAATCAGCTCTTCGGTGTGGAGGTATTTCACCAGAAATGCGGACAACAGGTGTCAAGCCGTGTGTTCCCTTTGTCAAGCTGTAATAAGTAGGGGTAAGGACGTTAACCACCTCGGAACATCCTACCTTATACGTCACCTGCAGCGCATTCATAATAAGTCAGTGACAAGTTCAAAAACTTTGGGTGACAGCGGAAGCAGTCCACTGACCAGTAAATCCCTTCCTCTTGTAACCAAGCTCACGCAAACCACCCCACCAACTCCCTCAGTGTCAATTTCCTCCTTCCCCAGGAATGCCAATAGTCCTGCAGGCCATGTCACTGGCAAGTCTGACGAGTCCTCTCCTGCCTGGGATTCCTCCGATGCATCCTTGCGTGTAACGCCTACTGCTGCTGGCGCTGCTGTTGTTGCCGCTGGGAGTCGATGGTCATCCCAGAGGGGAAGTCGTAAGCCCACTTGTACTACTTCCAGTAAGCAATTGACTGTTCAACAGTCCTTTGCGAGGAAGATGAAATATCACAGCAGTCATCCTACTGCAAAGCGGATAACTGAGGCCTTGGCATCCTGGGTGGTGAGAAACGTGGTTCCGGTATCCATCATTACTGCAGAGCCAACTAGAGACTTGTTGGAGGTACTGTGTCCCCGGTACCAAATACCATCTAGGTTCCATTTCTCTAGGCAGGCGATACCGAAAATGTACACAGACCTCAGAAAAAGAGTCACCAGTGTCCTAAAAAATGCAGCTGTACCCAATGTCCACTTAACCACGGACATGTGGACAAGTGGAGCAGGGCAGGGTCAGGACTATATGACTGTGACAGCCCACTGGGTAGATGTATGGACTCCCGCCGCAAGAACAGCAGCGGCGGCACCAGTAGCAGCATCTCGCAAACGCCAACTCTTTCCTAGGCAGGCTACGCTTTGTATCACCGCTTTCCAGAATACGCACACAGCTGAAAACCTCTTACGGCAACTGAGGAAGATCATCGCGGAATGGCTTACCCCAATTGGACTCTCCTGTGGATTTGTGGCATCGGACAACGCCAGCAATATTGTGTGTGCATTAAATCTGGGCCAATTCCAGCACGTCCCATGTTTTGCACATACCTTGAATTTGGTGGTGCAGAATTTTTTAAAAAACGACAGGGCCGTGCAAGAGATGCTGTCGGTGGCCAGAAGAATTGCGGGACACTTTCGGCGTACAGGCACCACGTACAGAAAACTGGAGCACCACCAAAAACTACTGAACCTGCCCTGCCATCATCTGAAGCAAGAAGTGGTAACGAGGTGGAATTCAACCCTCTATATGCTTCAGAGGTTGGAGGAGCAGCAAAAGGCCATTCAAGCCTATACAATTGAGCACGATATAGTAGGTGGAATGCACCTGTCTCAAGTGCAGTGGAGAATGATTTCAACGTTGTGCAAGGTTCTGATGCCCTTTGAACTTGCCACACGTGAAGTCAGTTCAGACACTGCCAGCCTGAGTCAGGTCATTCCCCTCATCAGGCTTTTGCAGAAGAAGCTGGAGGCATTGAAGGAGGAGCTAACACGGAGCGATTCCGCTAGGCATGTGGGACTTGTGGATGCAGCCCTTAATTCGCTTAACAAGGATTCACGGGTGGTCAATCTGTTGAAATCAGAGCACTACATTTTGGCCACCGTGCTCGATCCTAGATTTAAAGCCTACCTTGGATCTCTCTTTCCGGCAGACACAGGTCTGCTGGGGTTGAAAGACCTGCTGGTGACAAAATTGTCAAGTCAAGCGGAACGCGACCTGTCAACATCTCCTCCTTCACATTCTCCCGCAACTGGGGGTGCGAGGAAAAGGCTCAGAATTCCGAGCCCACCCGCTGGCGGTGATGCAGGGCAGTCTGGAGCGACTGCTGATGCTGACATCTGGTCCGGACTGAAGGACCTGACAACGATTACGGACATGTCGTCTACTGTCACTGCATATGATTCTCTCAACATTGATAGAATGGTGGAGGATTATATGAGTGACCGCATCCAAGTAGGCACGTCACACAGTCCGTACTTATACTGGCAGGAAAAAGAGGCAATTTGGAGGCCCTTGCACAAACTGGCTTTATTCTACCTAAGTTGCCCTCCCACAAGTGTGTACTCCGAAAGAGTGTTTAGTGCCGCCGCTCACCTTGTCAGCAATCGGCGTACGAGGTTACATCCAGAAAATGTGGAGAAGATGATGTTCATTAAAATGAATTATAATCAATTCCTCCGCGGAGACATTGACCAGCAGCAATTGCCTCCACAAAGTACACAGGGAGCTGAGATGGTGGATTCCAGTGGGGACGAATTGATAATCTGTGAGGAGGGGGATGTACACGGTGATATATCGGAGGGTGAAGATGAGGTGGACATCTTGCCTCTGTAGAGCCAGTTTGTGCAAGGAGAGATTAATTGCTTCTTTTTTGGGGGGGGTCCAAACCAACCCGTCATATCAGTCACAGTCGTGTGGCAGACCCTGTCACTGAAATGATGGGTTGGTTAAAGTGTGCATGTCCTGTTTTGTTTATACAACATAAGGGTGGGTGGGAGGGCCCAAGGATAATTCCATCTTGCACCTCTTTTTTCTTTTCTTTTTCTTTGCATCATGTGCTGATTGGGGTGGGTTTTTTGGAAGGGACACCCTGCGTGACACTGCAGTGCCACTCCTAGATGGGCCCGGTGTTTGTGTCGGCCACTAGGGTCGCTAATCTTACTCACACAGCTACCTCATTGCGCCTCTTTTTTTCTTTGCGTCATGTGCTGTTTGGGGAGGGTTTTTTGGAAGGGACATCCTGCGTGACACTGCAGTGCCACTCCTAGATGTGCCCGGTGTTTGTGTCGGCCACTAGGGTCGCTAATCTTACTCACACAGTCAGCTACCTCATTGCGCCTCTTTTTTTCTTTGCGTCATGTGCTGTTTGGGGAGGGTTTTTTGGAAGGGCCATCCTGCGTGACACTGCAGTGCCACTCCTAGATGGGCCCGGTGTTTGTGTCGGCCACTAGGGTCGCTAATCTTACTCACACAGCTACCTCATTGCGCCTCTTTTTTTCTTTGCGTCATGTGCTGTTTGGGGAGGGTTTTTTGGAAGGGACATCCTGCGTGACACTGCAGTGCCACTCCTAGATGGGCCCGGTGTTTGTGTCGGCCACTAGGGTCGCTTATCTTACTCACACAGCGACCTCGGTGCAAATTTTAGGACTAAAAATAATATTGTGAGGTGTGAGGTATTCAGAATAGACTGAAAATGAGTGTAAATTATGGTTTTTGAGGTTAATAATACTTTGGGATCAAAATGACCCCCAAATTCTATGATTTAAGCTGTTTTTTAGTGTTTTTTGAAAAAAACACCCGAATCCAAAACACACCCGAATCCGACAAAAAAAATTCGGTGAGGTTTTGCCAAAACGCGTTCGAACCCAAAACACGGCCGCGGAACCGAACCCAAAACCAAAACACAAAACCCGAAAAATTTCAGGCGCTCATCTCTAATATATATATTGCAAAGTGGTTGAAGTGGAAATTGTGAAGGTTGGAAAGTGAACAAAGTGAAGGTTGCAATTATGCGCGCGCCTCCGGAAAAGGGGTTGTGGCCACTCATACAGGGGTGTGTCCTTCAGTGTAGTAGGACCCCTTATACTATCTAGTACTGGCGCCCCTTTCACCTGATACCACACAGTATGAGCTGAAATTCACATTACAGCACACGTTATGAGCCAAAATTCACATTACAGCACATGGTATGAACCGAAATTCACATTACAGCACACCGTATGACCCGAAATTCATATTTTACCACACAGTATGAGCTGAAATTCACATTACAGCACACCATATAAGCTGAAATTCATATTTTACCACACGGTATGAGCCGAAATTCACATAACAGCACACGGTATGAACCGAAATTCACATTACAGCACACGGTATGAGCCGAAATTCACATTATAGCACACGGTATGAGCCTAAATTCATGGACAGGGAGAGAGAGTGACAGCAGGGACTGAGAGAGTGACAGCAGGGACAGGGAGAGTAACAGCAGGGACTGAGAGAGTGACAGCAGGGACAGGGAGAGTAACAGCAGGTACATAGGGAAGCAGGGAAACATTACCTGATATGAGCAGCGGAGGTGCGGAAGAGACTGTGGTTGTCGGTGGCAGATGAGCCCATGGTCTGCGGGCAGCTGTGATACAAATATATAGTTTTTTTACATTTATTTTTCCCCGTCCCTGCAGTCCAAGTGATCTGGGGGTGAGCTGCAGTCCAAGTGATCTTGCCCAGATCACTTGGACTGCAGCACACCACCAGATCACTTGGACTGCAGCTCACCCCCAGAGCACTTGGACTGCAGCTCACCCCCAGATCACTTGGACTGCAGCTCACCCCCAGATCATCTGGGGGTGAGCTGCAGTCCAAGAGATCTGGGGGTGAGCTGACCAGACACTTCTCACCCAGCACAACCCCCCCCCCCCCCCCCCCGCCTCCCACCTGGGTGGTTAGGTGGGCAGCTCCAACATCGGGTCCCGCGCTCCTAGAGTGACAGCTCCAGAAAGGTCCTCACCATGAAGGTGATCTAGACACTACCGGTGGCTCCACTGTAGCGCCGGGTTCCGCCGCAACTTCAGTTAATGCACTGTCCAATCACATCTGCCTCGCTGACAGGGGCGGTTTCCCCTGTCAACGAGGCACTTGCATATGTGCCACTTACCCCGCAGTTTTTTAATGGGCTTTTACAGCCCAGTGCTTGGCCCCACCCCCTTTCTCTTCCCCTTTCCAGTTGTTAACGGGAGGCACTGCAATCAGTGCCTCACAAAGTGATTAAAAGTTTTAAAATGCTTAGTTTAATATAAAGAGATTACTTATGACACAGAATATGTATCATAAGTATCTTCTTTATATTATTTTAATCATTAATGGCCCCGCTCTCGTTCATCGTTGGTGCCGGGTCGTTTATGCATGTAAGCCAATATGGACAGTCTCGTCCATATTAGCTTGTACTGCTATGGAGCCAGGTGACGGAGGGAGTGGAGATACTCTCCCCCCCCCCCCCCCCCCGTTCGGCCGACGGGCTCCTCAGCGGCACATCGCCATGTTTGTAGGGCCCTTATGATGATACAATTGTAGCAGATATAGCACATACGACATATGCAATATACATAAGTGTGCGCAGGGGGGGTGCCTGGTGCGCACAGGCACCCCCTAATGTCTGGCACCCTGATCTCACATGCCTGATGCAGTGATCGCCGAGCAGGCTGATTACTGTCCCCTCTGAGCTGCACCCTTTCAGGACTGCATTACTGACAGGACGCCTGGGTTAATCAAGGGTGCCACTGACCCGGCTCCACCTCCATGTACAAAAACAGTGTGATCGTGATGTGACGCATGCCCACCCATCACACCCACCACATACACACCTCTCTCTTTCTATGCTATGCCAACTCCAGCCACTGATGAGGAGCAGCATGCAGCCAGCGTTCCTCTTAGAAAGACAAATTTAATACCGGCAGGCGCTTGGCAGCAGCATTGACACGTCACTTGTTTTTCCAGCAGCAGCAGTACTAGTCTGTGACTGTCAGTGTCAGTATAGTTACTGACTTGTAAGTAAGCTGCAGCAGTTTGCAAGGGAAAGAGAGGGGGAGCCAGACCAGGCTGAGGAGGAGCAGTGCAATTGCAGTGAGTGCCATCACGGGTGTTTGTTTGGTGCACACCACAACATCTGACAATGTATCTGCCTTATTAGGATTGGTACAAAGGTGGATATTTTATATTGCGTTGACCATCAATAGATGGTGCTGGACACGCCCAAAAGGCGTTGCTAGACACACCCCTCCAACGGTGCACCCCCTAACAAAATGTGCTGCGCACGCCAGTGGCAATATAGCAAGAATAGTCAGAATAGAGTTCACAGAAAATAGGAGAAACAGCCGGAAAGTTTAATAGTTTCTCCAACGTCCTAGTGGATGCTGGGGACTCCGTCAGGACCATGGGGATTAGCGGCTCCGCAGGAGACAGGGCACAAAAAGTAAGCTTTTAGGATCACATGGTGTGTACTGGCTCCTCCCCCTATGACCCTCCTCCAAGCCTCAGTTAGGTTTTTGTGCCCGTCCGAGCAGGGTGCAATCTAGGTAGCTCTCTTAAAGAGTTGCTTAGAAAAAGTTTTTAGGTTCTTTATTTTCAGTGAGTCCTGCTGGCAACAGGCTCACTGCATCGAGGGACTTAGGGGAGAGAAGTGAACTCACCTGCGTGCAGGATGGATTGGCTTCTTAGGCTACTGGACACCATTAGCTCCAGAGGGAGTCGGAACACAGGTCTCGCCCTGGGGTTCGTCCCGGAGCCGCGCCGCCGACCCCCCTTGCAGATGCTGAAGATTGAAGAGGTCCGGAACCAGGCGGCAGAAGTCTTTCAGTCTTCATCAGGTAGCGCACAGCACTGCAGCTGTGCGCCATTGTTGTCAGCACACTTCACACAGCGGTCACGGAGGGTGCAGGGCGCGGGGGGGGGGGCGCCCTGGGCAGCAATGTATAATACCTGTATGGCGAAAAATACATCACATATAGCCCTTGAGGCTATATGGATGTATTTAACCCCTGCCAGATATCACAAACTCCGGAGAAGAAGCCCGCCGAAAAGGGGGCGGGGCCTATTCTCCTCAGCACACAGCGCCATTTTCCCTCACAGAAATGCTGGTGGGAAGGCTCCCATGCTCTCCCCTGCACTGCACTACAGAAAATAAGAATTTACTTACCGATAATTCTATTTCTCGGAGTCCGTAGTGGATGCTGGGGTTCCTGAAAGGACCATGGGGAATAGCGGCTCCGCAGGAGACAGGGCACAAAAAAGTAAAGCTTTACTAGGTCAGGTGGTGTGCACTGGCTCCTCCCCCTATGACCCTCCTCCAGACTCCAGTTAGGTACTGTGCCCGGACGAGCATACACAATAAGGGAGGCATTTTGAATCCCGGGTAAGACTCATACCAGCCACACCAATCACACCGTACAACTTGTGATCTAAACCCAGTTAACAGTATGACAACAGAAAGGGCCTCTTAAAGATGGCTCCTTAACAATAACCCGAATTAGTTAACAATAACTATGTACAAGTATTGCAGATAATCCGCACTTGGGATGGGCGCCCAGCATCCACTACGGACTCCGAGAAATAGAATTATCGGTAAGTAAATTCTTATTTTCTCTATCGTCCTAAGTGGATGCTGGGGTTCCTGAAAGGACCATGGGGATTATACCAAAGCTCCCAAACGGGCGGGAGAGTGCGGATGACTCTGCAGCACCGAATGAGAGAACTCCAGGTCCTCCTTTGCCAGGGTATCAAATTTGTAAAATTTTACAAACGTGTTCTCCCCCGACCACGTAGCTGCTCGGCAGAGTTGTAATGCCGAGACCCCTCGGGCAGCCGCCCAAGATGAGCCCACCTTCCTTGTGGAGTGGGCTTTTACAGTTTTAGGCTGTGGCAGGCCTGCCACAGAATGTGCAAGTTGAATTGTGTTACAAATCCAACGAGCAATCGACTGCTTAGAAGCAGGTGCGCCCAACTTGTTGGGTGCATACAATATAAACAGCGAGTCAGATTTTCTGACTCCAGCCGTCCTTGCAATGTATATTTTTAAGGCTCTGACAACGTCCAACAACTTGGAGTCCTCCAAGTCGCTAGTGGCCGCAGGCACCACAATAGGTTGGTTCAGATGAAATGCTGATACCACTTTAGGGAGAAAATGCGGACGAGTCCGCAGTTCTGCCCTATCCGAATGGAAGATTAGATAAGGACTTTTATAAGATAAAGCCGCCAATTCAGATACTCTCCTGGCAGAGGCCAGGGCTAGTAACATAGTCACTTTCAATGTGAGATATTTCAAATCCACCTTTTTCAATGGTTCAAACCAATGGGATTTGAGGAAATCTAAAACTACATTTAGATCCCACGGTGCCACCGGAGGCACCACAGGAGGCTGTATATGCAGTACTCCCTTGACAAAAGTCTGGACCTCAGGGACAGAGGCCAATTCTTTTTGGAAGAATATTGACAGGGCCGAAATTTGAACCTTAATGGATCCCAATTTGAGACCCATAGATAATCCTGATTGCAGGAAATGTAGGAAACGACCCAGTTGGAATTCCTCCGTCGGAACCCTCCGATCCTCGCACCACGCTACATATTTTCGCCAAATGCGGTGATAATGTTTCACGGTGACTTCCTTCCGTGCCTTAATCAAGGTAGGAATGACTTCTTCTGGAATGCCTTTCCCTTTTAGGATCTGGCGTTCAACCGCCATGCCGTCAAACGCAGCCGCGGTAAGTCTTGAAAAAGACAGGGACCCTGCTGTAGCAGGTCCCTTCTCAGAGGTAGAGGCCACGGTTCGTCCGTGAGCATCTCTTGAAGTTCCGGATACCAAGTCCTTCTCGGCCAATCCGGAACCACTAGTATTGTTCTTACTCTTCTTTGCCGTATGATCTTCAATACCTTTGGTATGAGCGGCAGAGGAGGAAACACATACACTGACTGGTACACCCAAGGAGTTACCAGTGCGTCCACAGCTATTGCCTGTGGATCTCTTGACCTGGCGCAATATTTGTCCAGTTTCTTGTTGAGGCGAGACGCCATCATGTCTACAATTGGTCTTTCCCAACGGTCTATTAACATGTTGAAGACTTCTGGATGTAGACCCCACTCTCCCGGATGAAGATCGTGTCTGCTGAGGAAGTCTGCTTCCCAGTTGTCCACGCCCGGGATGAACACTGCTGACAGTGCTATCACGTGATTCTCCGCCCAGCGAAGAATCTTGGCAGCTTCTGCCATTGCACTCCTGCTTCTTGTGCCGCCCTGCCTGTTTACATGGGCGACCGCCGTGATGTTGTCCGACTGAATCAACACCGGCTTTCCTTTCAGGAGAAGTTCCGCCTGGCTTAGAGCATTGTAGATTGCTCTTAGTTCCAGAATGTTTATGTGAAGAGACTTTTCCAGACTCGTCCATACTCCCTGGAAGTTTCTTCCTTGTGTGACTGCTCCCCAGCCTCTCAGGCTGGCGTCCGTGGTCACCAGGATCCAATCCTGAATGCCGAATCTGCGGCCTTCTAATAGGTGAGCCTTCTGCAACCACCACAGAAGTGACACCCTTGTCTTTGGTGACAGGGTTATTCGCAGGTGCATCTGCAGATGCGACCCTGACCATTTGTCCAACAGATCCCTTTGGAATATTCTTGCATGGAATCTGCCGAATGGAATTGCTTCGTAAGAAGCCACCATTTTTCCCAGGACTCTTGTGCATTGATGTACTGACACCTTTCCTGGTTTTAGGAGGTTCCTGACCAGATCGGATAACTCCTTGGCTTTTTCCTCTGGAAGGAAAACCTTTTTCTGAACCGTGTCCAGAATCATTCCTAGGAACAGCAGACGAGTTGTCGGGATTAAATGGGATTTTGGAATATTCAGAATCCACCCGTGTTGTCTTAGCACCTCTTGAGATAGTGCTAAAGCTGTCTCCAGCTGTTCTCTGGACCTTGCCCTTATTAGGAGATCGTCCAAGTATGGGATAACTAATACGCCTTTTCTTCGAAGAAGAATCATCATCTCGGCCATTACCTTGGTAAAGACCCGAGGCGCCGTGGACAATCCGAACGGCAGCGTCTGAAACTGATAGTGACAGTTTTGAACAATGAACCTGAGGTACCCCTGGTGTGCGGGGTAAATCGGAACGTGTAGATACGCATCCTTGATGTCCAAGGATACCATAAAGTCCCCTTCTTCCAGGTTCGCTATCACTGCTCTGAGTGACTCCATCTTGAACTTGAACTTTTTTATGTAGAGGTTCAAGGACTTCAGATTTAGAATAGGCCTTACCGAGCCATCCGGCTTCGGTACCACAAATAGAGTGGAATAATACCCCTTTCCTTGTTGTAATAGGGGTACTTTGACTATCACCTGCTGAGCGTACAGCTTGTGAATGGTTTCCAACACCCTCTCCCTTTCGGAAGAGACGGTTGGTAAAGCAGACTTCAGGAAACGATGAGGAGGATCCGTCTCTAATTCCAACCTGTACCCCTGAGATATTATCTGCAGGATCCAGGGGTCTACCTGCGAGTGAGCCCACTGCGCGCTGTAATTTTTGAGACGGCCGCCCACTGTCCCCGAGTCCGCTTGAGAGGCCCCAGCGTCATGCTGAGGTTTTTGCAGGAGCCGGGGAGGGCTTCTGTTCCTGGGAAGGAGCTGCCTGTTGGTGTCTCTTCCCTCTTCCTCTGCCTCGTGGCAGGTACGACAAACCCTTTGCTCTCTTATTTTTGTAGGAGCGAAAAGGCTGCGGTTGAAAGGTCGGTGCCTTTCTCTGTTGGGGAGTGACTTGAGGTAAAAAAGTGGATTTCCCGGCAGTAGCCGTGGCCACCAAGTCTGATAGACCAACTCCAAATAACTCCTCCCCTTTATACGGCAAAACCTCCATGTGACGTTTTGAATCCGCATCGCCTGTCCACTGTCGTGTCCATAAGGCTCTTCTGGCTGAAATGGACATAGCACTCACCCGAGATGCCAGTGTGCAAATATCCCTCTGTGCATCACGCATATAGATAAATGCATCCTTTATTTGTTCTAACGACAGTAAAACATTGTCCCTATCTAGGGTATCAATATTTTCAATCAGGGATTCTGACCAAACTACTCCAGCACTGCACATCCAGGCAGTTGCTATAGCTGGTCGTAGTATAACACCTGCATGTGTGTATATATTCTTTTGAATAACTTCCATCTTTCTATCTGATGGATCCTTAAGTGCGGCCGTCTCAGGAGAGGGTAACGCCACTTGTTTAGATAAGCGTGTGAGCGCCTTGTCCACCTTAGGGGGTGTTTCCCAGCGCGCCCTAACCTCTGGCGGGAAAGGGTATAATGCCAATAACTTTTTTGAAATTATCAACTTTTTATCAGGAGCAACCCACGCTTCATCACACACGTCATTTAATTCTTCTGATTCAGGAAAAACTGTTTGTAGTTTTTTCACACCATACATAATACCCTGTTTTACGGTATCTGTAGTATCAGCTAAATGTAACGTCTCCTTCATTGCCAAAATCATATAACGTGTGGCCCTACTGGAAAATACGTTTGAATTTCTACCGTCGTCACTGGAATCAGTGCCTGTGTCTGGGTCTGTGTCGACCGACTGAGGCAAAGGGCGTTTTACAGCCCCTGACGGTGTTTGAGGCGCCTGGACAGGCATTAATTGATTGTCCGGCCGCCTCATGTCCTCAACTGACTGTTTAAGGGAAGATAAACCATCACGTAATTCCACAAATAAAGGCATCCATTCTGGTGTCGACCCCCTGGGGGGTGACATCTGCATATTTGGCAATTGCTCCGCCTCCACACCAATATCGTCCTCATACATGTCGACACCCCGTACCGACACACACCGCAAACTCACAGGGAATGCTCTAATGAAGACAGGACCCACTAGCCCTTTTGGGGAGACAGAGGGAGAGTCTGCCAGCACACACCACAAAGCGCTATATATACAAGGGATATCCTTATATTAAGTGCTCCCTTATAGCTGCTTTAATATATAATATATATATATATAGCCATTAATGTGCCCCCCCTCTCTGTTTTACCCTGTTTCTGTAGTGCAGTGCAGGGGAGAGACCTGGGAGCCGTCCTGACCAGCGGAGCTGTGACAGAAAATGGCGCCGTGTGCTGAGGAGATAGGCCCCGCCCCTTTTTCGGCGGGTTCTTCTCCCGCTATTTTTCCAGTCAGGCAGGGGTTAAATATCTCCATATAGCCCCTATGGGCTATATGTGAGGTATTTTTAGCCTTGTATAAGGTTTATATTTGCCTCTCAGAGCGCCCCCCCCCAGCGCTCTGCACCCTCAGTGACTGCCCAGTGAAGTGTGCTGAGAGGAAAATGGCGCACAGCTGCAGTGCTGTGCGCTACCTTATGAAGACTGAGGAGTCTTCAGCCGCCGGTTTCCGGACCTCTTCACGCTTCAGCATCTGCAAGGGGGTCGGCGGCGCGGCTCCGGGACCGGACTCCACGGCTGGGCCTGTGTTCGATCCCTCTGGAGCTAATGGTGTCCAGTAGCCAAGCAGCAAATCCACTCTGCATGCAGGTGAGTTTACTACTTTCCCCCTAAGTCCCACGTTGCAGTGATCCTGTTGCCAGCAGGACTCACTGTAAAGAAAAAAACCTAAACTAAACTTTCTCTAAGCAGCTCTTTAGGAGAGCCACCTAGATTGCACCCTTCTCGTTCGGGCACAAAATCTAACTGGAGTCTGGAGGAGGGTCATAGGGGGAGGAGCCAGTGCACACCACCTGACCTAGTAAAGCTTTACTTTTTTGTGCCCTGTCTCCTGCGGAGCCGCTATTCCCCATGGTCCTTTCAGGAACCCCAGCATCCACTTAGGACGATAGAGAAACAGGGTTAAAACAGAGAGGGGGGGCACTGATTTGGCGATATGAATATATATTAAATGCTATAAGGGAGGAACACTTATATAAAGGTTGTCCCTGTATAATTATAGCGTTTTGGTGTGTGCTGGCAAACTCTCCCTCTGTCTCCCCAAGGGGCTAGTGGGTCCTGTCCTCTATCAGAGCATTCCCTATGTGTGTGCTGTATGTCGGTACGTGTGTGTCGACATGTATGAGGAAAATGTTGGTGAGGAGGCGGAGCAAATTGCCTGTAATGGTGATGTCACTCTCTAGGGAGTCGACACCAGAATGGATGGCTTATTTATGGAATTACGTGATAATGTCAACACGCTGCAAGCCGGTTGACGACATGAGACGGCCGGCGAACAAATTAGTACCTGTCCAGGCGTCTCAAACACCGTCAGGGGCTGTAAAACGCCCATTCACCTCAGTCGGTCGACACAGACCCAGACACGGACACTGATTTCAGTGTCGACGGTGAAGAAACAAACGTATTTTCCTTTAGGGCCACACGTTAAGGGCAATGAAGGAGGTGTTACATATTTCTGATACTACAAGTACCACAAAAAAGGGTATTATGTGGGATGTGAAAAAACTACCTGTAGTTTTTCCTGAATCAGATAAATTAAATGAAGTGTGTGATGATGCGTGGGTTTCCCCCGATAGAAAATTATTGGCGGTATACCCTTTCCCGCCAGAAGTTAGGGCGCGTTGGGAAACACCCCTTAGGGTGGATAAGGCGCTCACATGCTTATCAGAACAAGTGGCGGTACCATCTACAGATAGGGCCGTACTTAAGGAGCCAGCTGATAGGAGGCTGGAAAATATCCTAAAAAGTATACACACACATGCTGGTGTTATACTGCGACCAGCGATCGCCTCAGCCTGGATGTGCAGAGCTGAGGTGGCTTGGTCGGATTCCCTGACTAAAAATATTGATACCCTTGACAGGGACAGTATTTTATTGACTATAGAACATTTAAAGGATGCATTTCTATATATGCGAGATGCGCAGAGGGATATTTGCACTCTGGCATCAAGAGTAAATGCGATGTCCATATCTGCAAGAAGATGTTTATGGACACGACAGTGGTCAGGTGATGCAGATTCCAAACGGCACAAAGATGTATTGCCGTATAAAGGGGAGGAGTTATTTGGGGTCGGTCCATGGGACCTGGTGGCCACGGCAACTGCTGGAAAATCCACCGTTTTTTACCCTAAGTCACATCTCTGCAGAAAAAGACACCATCTTTTCAGCCTCAGTCCTTTCGTCCCTATAAGAGTCATATCTGTCCAGGGATAGAGGAAAGGGAAGAAGACTGCAGCAGGCAGCCCATTCCCAGGAACAGAAGCCCTCCAACGCTTCTACCAAGTTCTCAGCATGACGCTGGGACCGTACAGGACCCCTGGATCCTACAAGTAGTATCCAAGGGGTACAGATTGGAATGTCGAGACGTTTCCCCCTCGCAGTTTCCTGTAGTCTGCTGTACCAATGTCTCCCTCCGACAGGGAGGCAGTATTGAAAACAATTCACAAGCTGTATTCCCAGCAGGTGATAATAAAATTACCCCTCCTACAACAAGGAAAGGGGTATTATTCCACATTATATGGTGGTACTGAAGCCAGAAGGCTAGGTGAGACCTATTCTAAATCTGAAATATTTGAACACTTAAAAAAGTTCAAATCCAGATGGAGTCACTCAGAGCAGTGATAGCGAACCGGGAAGAAGGGGACTATATGGTGTCCCGGGACATCAGGGATGCTTACCTCCATGTCCCAAAATTTGCTTTTCTCACCGAGGGTACCTCAGGTTCGTGGTACAGAACTGTCACTATCAGTTTCAGACGATGCCGTTGGATTGTCCACGGCACCCCGGGTCTTTACCAAGGTAATGACCGAAATGAGGATTCGTCTTCAAAGAAAATGGACGACCTCCTGATAAGAACAAGGTCCAGAGAACAGTTGGAGGTCGGAGTAGCACTATCTCAAGTAGTTCTACGACAACACGGGTGGATTCTAAATATTCCAAAACCGCAGTTGTTCCAACGACACGTCTGCTGGTCCTAGGGATGATTCTGGACACAGTCCAGAAAAAGGTGTTTCTCCCAGAGGAGAAAGCCAGGGAGTTATCCGAGCTAATCGGGATCCTCCTAAAACCAGGAAAAGTGTCAGTGCATCATTGCACAAGAGTCCTGGTAAAAATGGTGGCTTATTACGAAGCGATTCCATTCGGCAGATTTCACGCAAGAACTCTTCAGTGGGATCTGCTGGACAAATGGTCCGGATCGCATCTTCAGATGCATCAGGGGATAACCCTATATCCAAGGACAAGGGTGTCTCTCCTGTGGTGATTACAGAGTGCTCATCTTCTAGAGGGCCGCAGATTCGGCATTCAGGAATGGATGCTGGTGACCACGGAGGCTAGCCTGAGAGGCTGGGGAGCAGTCACACAGGGAAAAAATTTCCAGGGAGTGTGATCAAGTCTGGAGAATTCTCTCCACATAAATATACTGGAGCTAAGAGCAAATTTATAATGCTCTAAACTTAGCAAGACCTCTGCTTCAAGGTCAGCCGGTATTGATCCAGTGGGATAACATCACGGCAGTCGCCCACGTAAACAGAAAGGGCGGCACAAGAAGCAGGAGGGCAGTGGCAAAACTGCAAGGATTTTTCGCTAGGCGGAAAATCATGTGATAGCACTGTCAGCAGTGTTCATTCCGGGAGTGGACGACTGGGAAGCAGACTTCCTCAGCAGGCACGACATCCACCCGGGAGAGTGGGAACTTCATCGGGAAGTTTTCCGCATGATTGTGAACCGTTGGGAAAGACCAAAGGTGGACATGATGGCGTCCCGCCCGAACAAAAAACGGGACAGGTATTGCGCCAGGTCACGAGACCTTCAGGCGATGGCTGTGGATGCCCTGGTAACACCGTGGGTGTAACAGTCGGTGTATGTGTTCCCTCCTCTGCTTCTCATAACCAAGGTATTGAGAATTATGAGACGTAGAGGAGTAAGAACTATACTCGTGGCTCCGGATTGGCCAAGAGGGACTTGGTACCCGGAATTTCAAGAGATGCTCACAGAGGACTAATGGCCTCGGGAGCTAAGAAGGGACTTGCTTCAGCAAGTACCATGTCTGTTCCAAGACTTACCGCGGCTGCGTTTGACGGCATGGCGGTTGAACGCCGGATCCTAAGGGAAAAGGCATTCCGGAAGAGGTCATACCTACCCTGGTCAAAGCCAGGAAGGAGGTGACCGCACAACGTTATCACCACATGTGGTGAAAATATGTTGCGTGGGTGAGGCCAGGAAGGCCCCACGAAGAAATTTCAACTAGGTCGATTTCTGCACTTCCTGCAAACAGGAGTGTCTATGAGCCTCAAATTGGGGTCCATTAAGGTTCATGTTTCGGCCCTGTAGATTTTCTTCCAGAAAGAATTGGCTTCAGTTCCTGAAGTCCAGACATTTGTCAAGGGAGTATTGCATATACAGCCCCTTTTGTGCCTCCAGTGGCACCGTGGGATCTCAACGTAGTGTTGGGATTCCTCAAATCATATTGGTTTGAACCGCTCAAATCTGTGGATTTGAAATATCTCACTTGGAAAGTGACCATGCTGTTGGCCCTGGCCTCGGCCAGGCGATTGTCAGAATTGGCGGCTTTGTCTTACAAAAGCCCATATTTGATTTTCCATTCGGACAGGGCAGAACTGCGGACTCGTCCCCAGTTTCTTCCTAAGGTGGTGTCAGCGTTTCACCTGAAACAACCTATTGTGGTGCCTGCGGCTACTAGGGACTTGGAGGACTCCAGGCTGCTAGACGTTGTCAGGGCCCTGAAAATATATATATATATAATTCCAGGACGGCTGGAGTCAGAAAGTCTGACTTGCTGTTTATATTGTATGCACCCAAAAAGCTGGGTGCTCCTGCTTCTAAGCAGACTATTGCTCGTTGGATTTGTAGTACAATTCAGCTTGCACATTCTGTGGCAGGCCTGCCACAGCCAAAATCTGTAAATGCCCATTCCACAAGGAAGGTGGGCTCATCTTGGGCGGCTGCCCGAGGGGTCTCGGCTTTGCAACTTTGCCGAGCAGCTACGTGGTCAGGGGGGAACACGTTTGTAAAATTCTACAAATTTGATACCCTGGCTGAGGAGGACCTGGGGTTCTCTCATTCGGTGCTGCAGAGTCATCCGCACTCTCCCGCCCGTTTGGGAGCTTTGGTATAATCCCCATGGTCCTGACGGAGTCCCCAGCATCCACTAGGACGTTAGAGAAAATAAGATTTTACTTACCGATAAATCTATTTCTCGTAGTCCGTAGTGGATGCTGGGCGCCCATCCCAAGTGCGGATTGTCTGCATTACTTGTACATAATTATTGTTACAAAAATCGGGTTATTATTATTGTTGTGGGCCATCTTTTCAGAGGCTCCTTCGTTGTTATCATACTGTTAACTGGGTTCAAATCACAAGTTGTACGGTGTGATTGGTGTGGCTGGTATGAGTCTTACCCGGGATTCAAGATCCTTCCTTATTGTGTACGCTCGTCCGGGCACAGTACCTAACTGAGGCTTGGAGGAGGGTCATAGGGGGAGGAGCCAGTACACACCATGTGATCCTAAAAGCTTACTTTTTGTGCCCTGTCTCCTGCGGAGCCGCTAATCCCCATGGTCCTGACGGAGTCCCCAGCATCCACTACGGACTACGAGAAATAGATTTATCGGTAAGTAAAATCTTATTTTTTTATTCACATTCTATCTTTCTATCACACTATATTTTTTAACACTTCACCATGTTTTTGAAATATTATTAATGCATACCAATAAATGTGAAATCGTTTTAACATTATATTAAGATTCCAGTGTGTACCCCAAAATATGTTTCCCTATCTTCTCTGTCTTCTTTCATGTTAAGATTTGGTAACTCTGCACTAAATCTACTTGATATGACAGCAATGTATGGATTTCCTAAAGATAACATTAAGGCGCCGGATTTAAATTAATTGTATAACATTCCAATCAATGATAACAAGATTTGCATGTGATTATTACTATTTTTCTTATGTAGCCCTATAATGCAATAACCACATAGTCACCAGCTTCCGCGCAGCACTTAGGTTAATGAAAACACTAGCACTTAACCTCTAAGGCGCAGTTATACATTCATGATTGAAGACTCAGAACTAGCGACTGCAGAGTATGTGAGATATAATACAAGTCTCCTTATCATTGGTAGCATCACACGGGCAATTTATCTGCAGGAGAAAAACGATGTGGAGTTAGTAGAGGCAGGGAAAGACCCGGACCAAAACTACTTGCTAAACCATAGGGCAATAGGTTGTTTCATAGAGGTGCAAATCTTTGTCTATACAGAGCCGGATTATGATTAAGTCACAATTTCAGATGTTTCTAGCAATCAGAATTCTTTTGCAAACATCCGCCTGAGTCAGACGCATCTTCTGTATGTGACTGCACCTCCCCCATCTCTCATCACTAGTGACTCGTGAGAGCTCAGACAATGACCTTCACAAATTCACTTGATATATGTCAGCTGATATCTCCATCTCACAAGTGGATAGGTTAGAAGCAACTTAGATATATACTTATTTAACCAACAGAAAACAGCAGAAATGTATCAATTGATAATGTGCAAATTATTTATCAGTTGGGGTGGAGAGTGGTGATCGGTGAAGTAAAAAAAAAATACACCTTAAGGTGTAAAATGTACAAGGATCAGCCAAATTGTGATGGCTGAATGACATTAGCAGCCGTGCCACCTGCCTAAACTTTGTTGCAGACCAAATACAGCCCTTCATGGAGTGGTATTCCCTGATGGCAGTGGCCACTTTCAGCTACACTTTCAGGTACATTGCAAACATTGTTCAGGAAAGGTTCGAGGAACATGACAAAGGGTTCAAGGTATTGACTTGGCCTCCAAACAAGTGTGAGCCATGGAGGCCCCACCTCACAACTTATAGGACTTAATAATGGATTTGCTGCTAACATATTGGTGCCAGATGTCACAGGACAATTTCAGAGGCCTTGTAGAGTCCATGTTGTGATACCCCACAGTCATGAGGTTTCACTTTCCTTTGTCTGGGAGTGGCACTGCTGCAAGAGACTTGAGCTCCCACAATCCCCTGAGATCCAAAGAACTGACAGCGGGAGAGAGAACAGATAAGTGGCAGTAAAGCTGGGTACACACTGGCCGATATATCGACCATTCTATTGAAATGGCGATGTATTGTGGGCAGGTCGGCAGGTGTGTACCCCCGATATGTTTGTGAACGACGTAGTTCACAGACAATATTGCATCTGCCATTGTCCTCTCCGCTTTCACCTAGCCCACTATCCATCCCTTCCCACCTGCACTCATCCCTCTCCCTCCCATTCTCCGCCCTTTTTCCATCACACTCTCCACCTGGACCCATCCTGTTTCTAATACTTACCTTCCTCTGTTCCCGGTGATCTTCCCAGTGATCTTACAGTAATTTCCACTGCGCACACAGTTATAAACGTGCTCTGTGCGTGTTAGGTTAAGCGTGATGACCTAATAGAAATCAGATTATATATATGTACTGTATATATATATATATATATATACATACATACGCATACATACATACATACATACATACATACTTACTGTACATATATACACAACTTAAAAGTAAAATAATAAAACTTTAATGATTGTCCTGCTTTTTTCATTGACTCACTAATTACAGTGATTATATTGCGCCTACTCCATGATTTCACATTATGGATGTGAGAAGTGGTTACGTAGCTGTGAGACTCTTATCACCTTCACTCTATTGTTCAGTCATTTATATGTCATGCTTGCCCCTGTGAAAGCTCAGGAGAGTTTGGTAATGTCCTTGAATGGAGGTATCGATCTCCCTGGCTGACAGGCTGGACTGACAGGTGGGTAATTCACATGATGAAGAGTTTGTGAAATGTTCTCAAGGTAACACAGTGATGTCAGGCTTCCATTTCTTAGATCATTGTTGCCAATAGCTACCGGCTGACTATTCTGGACAATTGGTTTGTGTCCACTACAATGACAAGGCATTTTGCCATTTGTGATACAGATTGCAGGAAAAGCTATAACATAACTGAAAAGGGGTCACTTAGTTCCATCCTACCCTGCAAAGGTCCTGTTTGACATCTTGGCTTTTAAAAACAGTGCAATGTCGTGCATATGAGGAGAGATGTGCCACATACTGTACATATTGACATGCCTGCTTTACAGTTTGGGGAGGTGAGCCCAGAATAGCAAATTGCCTCTACTTGTTTCTGGGGTGCATAGGAACACATGGGGACAGGGGCAGAGGCACACATAAGGGTGGGGGCAGAGGCATACATGGGGACAGGGGCAGAGGCACACATGGGATAGTGGCACACAAGGTCAGGGGCAGAGGCACACATAAGGGTGGGGGCAGAGGCATACATGGGACAGAGGCATACATGGGGACAGGGGCAGAGGCACACGTGGGATAGTGGCACACAAGGTCAGGGGCAGAGGCACACATAAGGGTGGGGGCAGAGGCACACATGAGACAGTGGCACACATAAGGGCAGGGGCAGAAGCACACATAAGGGTGGGGGCAGAGGCACACATGGGACAGTGGCACACCTAAGGGCAGGTGTAGAGGCACACATGGGGACAGGGGCAGAGGCACACATGGGACAGTGGCACACAAGGGCAGTGGCACACATGGGGACAGGGGCAGAGGCACACATGGGACAGTGGCACACAAGGTCAGGGGCAGAGGCACACATGGGGACAGGGGCAGAGGCACACATGAGACAGTGGCACACAAGGTCAGGGGCAGAAGCACACATAAGGGTGGGGGCAGAGGCACACATGGGACAGTGGCAAACCTAAGGGCAGGTGTAGAGGCACACATGGGGACAGGGGCAGAGGCACACATGGGACAGTGGCACACAAGGGCGGTGGCACACATGGGGACAGGGGCAGAGGCACACATGGGACAGTGGCACACAAGGTTCAGGGGCAGAGGCACACATGGGGACAGAGGCAGAGGCACACATGAGACAGTGGCACACAAGGTCAGGGGCAGAGGCACATATGGGGACAGGGGTAGAGGTACACATGGGACAGTGGCACACAAGGGCGGTGTCACACATGGGGACAGGGACAGAGTCATACATGGGACAGTGGCACACAAGGGCAGTGGCACACAAGGTAAGTGGCAGAGGCACACATGAGGACAGGGGTAGAGGAATATATTGGGTAGAGGCACACATAAGTACAGTAGCGGAGTCACATAGAGGCACACAGAGGCATTCCTCCATTAAAAAAAAACAACTAAAATCATGTAATTTGGACCTGTTTTTGTTCCTACAGTATTATTAACATTGATAGCATTCATTTGTAGTCATTTTCAGCATAAAAAATGCTCTGTTCCTGGACTTTCCTGGTAATGTATGATTGCCATCACCTGTGGTGAGCTAGTTAATTGATAAGAAAGGTGTTTCACCACAATGATGGCAATCATACATTACCAGGAAAGTCCAGGAACAGAGCATTTTCTCCCTCATGGAGAGGGTCAGGTAGGCAAGTATGGTTTTCAGTAATTTTTGACCCCCTTACAGCTCACAATATAGTTTCCGCCAATACTGGCCAAAGGCAGCAGCAAGCTGCCTTGCAATGCTAAGCAACAGCACTATGGCACAAACACATGGCATTGAAAAGAACATATCACATCTATAGAACATAGTGGCACAGCAGTAGCAAACAGGATGGCAACTAAATAAACTATATGACCCTATAGAATGTTTTCATTAATCATGAACTAATAGCCCAAAAGTAAAAGCCTGGTACAATATATTTATTACCACCAGCACACTTCTGAAAATAGCAAATCACAGGCATCAGGTCAGTACAGGTGAATGCTGTTGGAGTAACATCTAGCAGATAACTAGATCCCCATCAAACTAAAGGGCCCTACACATATAAAGATCCGCCGCCGAGCTGCCTGACGGCGGATACGGCCGACGGGCGCCCCGGCGGCGGGGGGGCGCAGTGACGGGGGGAGTGAAGATTCTTCACTCCCCCCGTCACCCGGCTCCATAGCAGTGCATGCAAATATGGACGAGATCATCCATATTGGCCTGCATGCACAGCCAACGGGGCACCAGCGATGAACGAGCGCGGTGACTCCACACTGAAAGATATGAACGGTATCTCCTTCAATAATGAACGAGATCGTTCATATCTTTGAGGAATATCGGCCAGTGTGTAGGGCCTATTACTCCAAACAGCAAATCACAGGCCTGAGGCCAGTATAGGTGATTGGAGGTGCAGTGTTATAAGGAACATTAAATTGAAAACATGATACAAAATATGAAAAAACAAGCTACCAAATGTGTCTTTTCAAATGCAAACGTCTCCCACCAGCAAATCACAGACAATTAATTAATAAATTCATAAAAAAACAGATTATAATTTATAACCAACAAATCATAAAGTGTGTGTGTCGCTGACAGTGGCTGCATCTAAATACGCAAAGCCGCTCACGCAGGAAGCCATGTTCAGATGGAGAAACTGCACCCGGCGTATGGCTGGTGTAACTTTCGATAGTCTATCCAATGCACCGATGATGCATTTAAAGACGCTACAAGACGGATTTCCACAGGCGTAAGGTGCTCCAGGTGAAACAAATCGTCCACGGCATTTGCAGAAGGTGGAGAAGTAGCCGTGTCTCTGAGTGACTCAGAATCATGCCCATTGTGTCTAAAGAGTTAAATTAAAAGGAAATGAGTCAAGCTTCTATTCGGCACCCCAAGGATAGATCCTTTGATATCCTGTGTATATAACCCCGGTTTCCACAACAGAGTTACTGAACGTTTAAAGAGTATAACTCAAAGTAACAAAAACTGTTACATGGATTGTCATATGGGATTATAATGGATTACTTTTTTAGAAATATTAAGCACAGAAGAAAGAGCACCGAGAGGAGTATTTAGAGTTGTTTAAACCCTTCAGCGTTAGTTTGCTGACAATATACAGTATACATTTCTATGAGAATTATATAAAAATTTGTACATGCTTGTTATTCTTACCGCTGTATATATACAGTAACCCAGACTGTGGGCTGAATCCGGGAACTGTTTACAGATGTTTCTCGTTTCTATTTTATGCAGTTTGAATAAAATATACTTATCTCTGTAGTAAATGCAGATACAGGTCCAATGTACCTGTAAATTCTGAAATTACATAAGTAGAACAAGCTAGGTGTGATGGGGTATGCCTGGAGAGGCTCTACGTCGTACCCTAATGCCTCTTTAATATGTCTAGAAGCTTTTGCACAAATATTGAGTGTGTGTACTAAGCCTTGAAGAGAGATAAAGTACCAGCCAATCAGCTCCTAACTACCATGTTACAGGCTGTGTTTTAAAAATGAAATGACAGCTAGGAGCTGATTGGTTGGTATTTTATCTCTCTCCAATGCATATTATATATGCCCCGCCAGTTTAAAAAATGACTGCTTGATTTGCACTTTATCTCTGTCCACTTTATTTCTCTCCAAGATGTATGCCCCTTTTACACCGCCGCTAAAAACCTGGGTTATTGCAGTGATAACTCGGCAGTGGCTCAGTGTAAAAGGGTTTGCCCGGGTCCAATTACCCAGGAATACAACCCGGCTAGTTTGCAAGGATGTCCCCGGGAAGGACCCGGGTCGCGCTGCACTGTAAACGGGGTAAACCGGTTCTATGCGATCCGGCACCCGTTCACACAATAGGAAGAGACGGTTCTTGGAGATCATCTCCTCTCCAAGCGCCGCCGCTGAGACGCATCACTGCTGATGTCACCGGGTCTGACCGCTCTCTGAAAGGGGTCTCTTGCCGGGTTGCACCCGGGAAGCACCCGTATACGGCTCCTGGGTGCAACCCGTCATTTTAGTTTAAAATCAGTATTAGTAAATAGACACCCATGTCACAACTGTTCCTCCTTTACTTATTAATGTAGTTTACCGGCTACAGATTATACTGTACACTGATGAGTCCCAATAAGGTGATAAACTGGGAATTCTGTCTTCAGCACTGGCCCATTTGCACAGCACTGGCTTGATGACAAGCTATTTCCCTTTCTAATAAAGAAACAGGATGGATCTGTGTTACACTGGCTCACTGTGTATTTTCATTTGCTTTTTTGCTTTTTGAAAATACCAGCAATGGGGTTAATTTACCAAAGAGATTTGCAGTTTAGTGCACAGTAGATTTACTTCTCTTTAGCACTCGGAGCAGTAAACCTGTCTTTCACTTCCTAAGGAATTGATTTCGAGAATTTGGAAACTGTCAATTATTCTTGGACAGAAGTAAGGGTAACATTTACTAAGCAGTGATAAGAGCGGAGAAGTGAGCCAGTGGAGAAATTTCCCCATCAACCAATCAGCAGCTCTGTATTATTTTATAGTATGCAAATTATAGATGTTACTTCAGGGCTGATTGGTTGCCATGGGCAACTTCTCCACTGGCTCACTTCTCCGCTCTTATCACTGCTTAGTAAATGTACCCCTAAGTATTCTATAAGGCATGGGAGAATAATAGGATGAATGGTTGTATAACTACAGTATGAAGGATTTGTTCAGAGACCCCCTCAGTGCTAAATATTTTAAAAATTTATTATAAGTAGGACTGTAGTGTAACAAATCCTCACACTATCTAATCTCTCATTTTACCAGTGAATTCTCTACTACGCACTTTCTATGTGATTTCTGAGATAGCCAGCAAAGAGGCAAGAATAGTCTACGGGTGACGGATTTATGGTGTGGACCACCTTGAACCCACACTATTACCCTTTTCACATCGCCAAAATAACCCAGCTTTTTCACAGGTTGCTGCTGAGTCGACCCGGGTAGAGGTGCGGTGTGAATGCGCCAGGTTGAATATCCCGGGTCGTCCAACCCGGTATTTGTTCCCGGGTTAAAAGAAGGGCTGTACACGTGTCGGACCCGGGTTATTTTTAGAGATGTGCAGCGGGCTTTTTTCGTGTTTTGTGTTTTGGTTTTGGATTCGGGTCCGCGGTCGTGTTTTGGATTCGGACGCGTTTTGACAAAACCACACTTTCGGGTTTTGGATTCGGATGTGTTTTGGATTCGGGTGATTTAAAAAAAAACCTCAAAAACAGCTAAAATCATAGAATTTGGGGGTAATTTTGATCCTATAGTAGTATTAAGCTCAATAACCATAATTTCCACTCATTTCCAGTCTATTCTGAACACCTCACAATATTATTTTTAGTCCTAAAATTTGCACCAAGGTCGCTGGATGACTAAGCTAAGTGACCCAAGTGGGCGGCACAAATACCTGGCCCATCTAGGAGCGGCACTGCAGTGTCAGACAGGTTGGCACTTAAAAAATAGTCCCCAAACAGCACATGATGCAAAGATAAATAAAAAAAGAGGTGCAAGATAGAATTGTCCTTGGGCCCTCCCACCCACCCTTATGTTGTATAAACAGGACATGCACACTTTAACAAACCAATCATTTCAGCGACAGGGTCTGCCAAACGACTGTGGCTGAAATGACTGGTTGGTTTGGGCCCCCACCATTAAAGAAGCAATCAATCTCTCCTTGCACAAACTGGCTCTACAGAGGCAAGATGTCCACCTCATCATCCTCCTCCGATTCCTCACCCCTTTCACTGTGTACATTCTCCTCCTTACAGAGTATTAATTTGTCCCCACTGGAATCCACCATCACAGGTCCCTGTGTACTTTCTGGAGGCAATTGCTTGTAAATGTTTCCACGGAGGAATTTATAATTCATTTTGATGAACATCATCTTCTCCACATTTTCTGGAAGTAACCTCCTACACCGATCGCTGACAAGGTGACCGGCTGAACTAAACACTCTTTCGGAGAACACACTGGAGGGGGGGCAACTTAGGTAAAATAAAGCCAGTTTGTGCAAGGGCCTCCAAATTGCCTCTTTTTCCTGCCAGTATACATACGGACTGTCTGAAATGCCTACAGTTATGCTGTCACCCATATAATCCTCCACCATTCGTTCAATGGCGACAGAATCATATACAGTGAAAGTAGACGACATGTCAGTAATTGTTGGCAGGTCCTTCAGTCCTAACCAGATGTCAGCACTTGCTCCTGACTGCCCTGCATCACCGCCAGCAGGTGGGTTTGGAAATATTATCCTTTTCCTGGCAGCTCCAGTTGCGGTAGAAAATGAAGGAGGAGCTGTTGGCGGGTCACGTTCCGCTTGACATGACAATTGTCTCACCAACAGGTCTATGAACATCTGCAGACTTGTGTCTGCCGGAAAGAGAGATACAACGTAGGCATTAAACCTAGAATCGAGCACGGTGGCCAAAATGTAGTGCTCTGATTTCAACAGATTGACCACCCGTGAATCCTGGTTAAGCGAATGAAGGGCTCCATCCACAAGTCCCACATGCCTAGCGGAATCGCTCCGTCTTAGCTCCTCCTTCAATCTCTCCAGCTGCTTCTGCAAAAGCCTGATGAGGGGAATGACCTGACTTAGGCTGGCAGTGTCTGAACTGACTTCACGTGTGGCAAGTTCAAAGGGTTGGAGAACCTTGCACAACATGGAAATCATTCTCCACTGCACTTGAGTCAGTTGCATTCCCCCTCCTTTGCCTATATCGTAGGCAGATGTATAGGCTTTAATGGCATTTTGCTGCTCCTCCATCCTCTGAAGCATATAGAGGGTTGAATTCCACCTCGTTACCGGGTGTAGTATGGCTGACCGGCGGTCTCCTGACCGCCGATCAGCTTACCGACGCCGGGATCCCGGCAGCATACCGACGCCGGGATCCCGGCGGGGAGGGGCGAGAGCAGCAAGCCCCTTGCGGGCTCGGTGGCGACCGTTCTATTCCCACTCTATGGGTGTCGTGGACACCCACGAGTGGAAATAGTCCCTGTTGGTCGGCATGCCGACCATCGGGATACTGAGCCGGCGGGATGGTGGAGGAGGTCATGTGACTGTCGGTCAGCAGACCGGCGGTCACATGAATACCACCCTCGTTACCAGCTATTGCTTCAGGTGATGGCAGGGCATGTTCAGGCATGTGCACCACCAAATGTATTGTATGTGCAAAACATGGGACGTGCTGGAATTTGCCCACATGTAATGCATGCACAATATTAGCGTTATCAAAAATCCCCAGGAGAGTCCAATTGGGGTAAGCCATTCTGCGATGATGTTCCTCAGTTTCTGTAAGAGGTTGTCAGCTGTGTGCCTCTTATGGAAAGCGGTGATACAAAGCGTAGCCTGCCTAGGAACGATTGGCATTTGCGAGATGCTGCTACTGGTGCCGCCGCTGTTGTTGCTGCGGCAGGCAATACATCTACCCAGTGGGCTGTCACAGTCATATAGTCCTTAGTCTGCCCTGCTCCACTTGTCCACATGTCCGTGGTTAAGTGGACAGTGGGTACAACTGCATTTTTTAGGACACTGAGGACACTTTTTCTGACGTCTGTGTACATTCTCGGTATCACCTGCCTAGAGAAGTGGAACCTAGATAGGATTTGGTACCGGGGACACACTACGTCAAGCAATTCTCTAAGTCCCTGTGAACTAACGGTGGATACCGGACGCAAGTCTAACACCAACATAGGGGTATATTTACTAAGCTCCCGATTTTGACCGAGATGCCGTTTTTTCATCAAAGTGTCATCTCGGTAATTTACTAAACTCAAATCACGGCAGAGATGAGGGCATTCGTATTTTTTTGGAAGTAGTTGTAAAAAATTACGAATGAATACACCATCGGTCAAAATACGCCTGTTTAGATATGAATCTCGGTCATTTACTAACCATTCGTAATTGTAATGTCTGCCGTGAAAATGCATTTGCGGCCGTGAAAAAATACAAATCGTAAAAAAGTCCTAAAAAAAAACGCACCTGCTTTTGAAAAGCGTGTTTACATGTGTACTCAATTATCCATTACTCACACCTGAATGTTTGGCCCTATAAAAGTGTTCCAGGCACATTTTGAAATTCTCTCACTCTGAAATGGCGGCTGTGGTGTGTGCCAATGACTTTCTGTTGCTGTGGGATACCTTAGACTGCTCCATGAGGCTTCCAGAAATCAGGGCCAGGTATGTGAACATGGTCAGCAGGTTGTCCAGGTGCCGCGGAGGCTGCGCCAGCCACGTTTTTTTAGGGGTCGTTTAAACTTAAACGCATTGTCCGATGATAGGGTCATACAGATGTTCCGCCTAAATAGAACCAACATTTTCCGCCTGTATGACCTTGTCAAACTGGGACTAGACCCTGAGACAGCACGCTCTCGCTCTGTCTCAGGCTTGCACAAACTCCTGGCTGTGTTACACTTTATGGCTACTGGGAGCTTCCAGGCTGTGGCAGGCGACGTTATTGGTATCTCACAGCCAACCTTTTCAAAATATTTGAATCAGGTGAGTCAAAAAATACATAGCCGGTTATGTCTAAGTGTTGCTTCTGTAAGCTCTTACAACACAGTATTGTATAGAATACCTAACATGACACTCACCTTAGATTGTTTAATGTCCACTAAGGTTTTGGATGTCTTGGATCCACATATTAATGCCTCAATCTGCTTCCCTACCCAGGAGTCGGAGTGGCGTGCTGTCAGGGTAGCTTTCTATGAGCTTGCTCGCATGCCCAATGTGCTGGGGGCCATAGATTGCACACACGTTCAGCTGAGATCACCTAGGGGCCGTCAATATATATATACTAATAGACATATGGCCCAATCCACTAATGTCCAGGTGGTCTGTGATGCAAAATTAAAAATTATGAGTGTTGTTGCAGGTTACCCTGGTGGCTGCCATGACTCCTTCATCCTCAGTCAGTCATCGCTCTTCGATAAATTTGAGGACGGACAAATGCCTGATGGCTGGCTGCTGGGTATGTTTAAAATGTGTTGTGTGTATGTCTTTTAACAACAAACTCTATTTTTGACTAGGGTAATGAATAATCTTACACATGTACTAATGTTGACTATATCTGTTTTTCAGGTGATGGTGGTTACGGCTGCTACTCTTGGCTCCTTACTCCATTGTCCCAACCTGATTCTCCTGCTGAACACAGTTACAATCATGCACATAAGGCTACGCGGAATGTGATAGAAAGATGTTTTGGTGTGCTGAAATCACGGTTTCGGTGTCTGGATAAATCTGCAGGCCTTTTGTTGTATAGTCCCTCAAAGGTGACTAGAATTGTGTTCTGCTGCTGTTTTCTCCATAATCTGTGTTTAAGTCAACATCTGGCACATGATGAGGGAGAAAGCAGTCAGCAAGCAGAGGAGTTAGAAACATCTGGTGACAGTGTGAGTACATATGTAGGGAGGCAGGTACGGCAAGAAGTGATTCAGCGGTATTTTTCGGGTAAGTTTTTGTAGGATGTAATTATCCTTGACTAAACACTTTGCAATACAAACAATTGTGTGTTTTGTTACTTACTGTTTGTTGTTTATAGTGGTGTGTACATTGTAGTTAGTTTATGTTATCAATACATTGTCATTCATTACCCCATAAAAACATACATACATACATAGCAGCTTCTACAATGTTTGAGACGGACACAGGAAGTTGTGTGTTTGTCAAAACAAATTTTTTATTGCGTTACACAAATGTTTTTGTTGTATTATTTTTTGCGCTTGTGTGTGCTGGGTGCTGTGCTTTGTGCTGGCTCACTGGCACGTGCTCGGGAGGATCGCCGAACAGGGGAGGTTACTGTCGTTTGGCTAGGGGTTGTGGTTCCAGAGCTGGAGGTCACTTGTTGTGCTGCCATCAATGTTATGTTGTTGCTCAAATTATTTATGCTGGCATTCAGTTGTGTGTTGGTTGCAGTGTGGCTGGCTACAATCCGGGATAAAGATTCATTCACAACCTGGTTGTGCTGTATTAGTTGTATGAGTGTTTGGTGCTGGCGCTGTTGCTCATCAATGATGCGCGTTAAATGAGCCAGCATTTGGTTGTTGCCTGCCCGTATTTGCTCCATCGATGTTGCGATTCGGCCTACTTGGACAATCAGTCTGCCCGAGTTGCGACTAATGCGCGGTAGATGATGGGGCAGACTGGCAAGGTGTTGGGTATGTGCGGTCAGGCTGGCATTGCTTTGGGTCTGTTGGCTTGTCCAACTGGACCAAAAGTCATCTGGAATTTGTGGCTGGGGTGGAGCTTGTACCAGTTGTGGACTCATGGAGGCTTGGGGGATATCCTGCGGCTGTATTGGCTGGCTCAGGTCAACAGGTGTTAGTTGCAGTGTGAATGTTGCCTGTTGGTCTTGTCCCTGCTGGTCCACGTCGGGCATCAAGCTTGGCTCTGTATGGGGTGGCCAACATGCACTGTTTACTTTACAAATAATATATTTGCTAGTTCTAAACATTTCGACATTCATAATACTCCATTATTTTTTTATTTTGAGTTGTGTTTTTAAACTTATAATTTTTTTGGTTTCCAAACACATATATACCATCACAGGCGTGCACATAGACTGACTTGCGGAATCCTCACCTAACTACCTCCCCTCCGCAGCATTACAGTGTTCTGTCACCTCCCCTGTCCAGGATATAGACTGCTTACCTGGATATTCCCGAGGAGCGGAGCAAGTAAGCAGTCTACATACAGGACAGGGGAGGTGTGTGAACACTATAATGGTGTGGAGGGGGTGGTGGTTGTTTTTTTTCAGCCAGTAATGTGTTGTTATTTTTATGTGCACGTGTGTGGCCTAAATTTTTACAAATGTCTGTTCATTTTTAAATTTGATGTTGGCGATAGCAACCACTAAGATATTGAACAATTCTGCATTTGCACGTTTAAAAATTTAAGACGTAACATCACATTGGTTGTTATGGCAAACATGTAATCTCAACTACAACTCACATCATAGTAACTGTACTGTGTAGATTATTTGCTATGTGTTTAGTTTATGTTTTGACTCACCAGATAACTGAGGTGATCTGGGCTCATCACTCTGTGGACTCGCCAATAGTGCCTGTGGTGGCTGGGGTGAGACTGCAGAAATGCGCCGCCTGGGTGGGGAAGATGGAGCCGCAGATTCAGAGACAAGACGCCGTGTCTTACTTGGCCTCCTGGGTAAGTGCCCCGAGCCCTGTGATCAGGGCCGGATTAACAATGGGGCGGATGGAGCTGCAGCTCCAGGCCCCCCATTGAAAATAGGCCCACAGCATACTGACAGCATTGACAAGAAAAAACGTTTTCCTGTCACAGACTGCCAGCAGCGTCCTCTCTCCCATGTCCCCTCCTCCTCCGGCTCAAGCACTCTCACCTGAGAGAAGGAACGGAACGGAGCCGTGCAGGCAGTGTGCTGGCCGACCCTCCCTCTCCAGTCTCTCCTCCGGGGTCCTGCTCTCACTCACAGGCCCAAGCTCCGCCCCTCCAGACTGCACGGAGAGCTGCTGTTGCAGGAACCAGAAGCCTGGCAACTTGGCAAGTGTAGTGATGGCTTCTTGAGTAATGTGTGTACAGTTTGTGTGGTGTGTGTGTGTGTACTGAATGTGTGTACTGTGTGTGTGTACATTAGGTGTGTGTAGTGTACTGTGTGTATATGGTGGGTGGGTGTGTGTGTATATGTGGTGGGGTGTGTGTGTGTACATTAGGTGTGTGTAGTGTACTCTGTATATGGTGTGTGTATATGTGGTGGTGGAGTGTGTGTGTGTGTATATGGTGGTGGGTGTGTAGTGTGTGTGTGTGTGTGTGTGTGTGTGTGTGTGTGTGTGTGTGTATATGTGGTGGTGGGGGTGTGTGTGTACATTAGGTGTGTGTAGTGTACTGTGTGTATATGGTGAGTGTGTGTAGTGTGTGTGTATGTATATGAGGTGGTGGAGGTGTGTACTTTGTGTATATGAGGTGGTGGGTGTGTACTGTGTGTGTGTATATATGTGGTGGTGGGGGTGTGTGTGTGTGTGTGTGTATGTGTATATATGAGGTGGTGGAGGTGTGTACTTTGTGTGTGTATATGAGGTGGTGGGTGTGTACTGTGTGTGTATATATGTGGTGGAGGTGTGTGTACTTTGTGTGTAGTGTTTATATGTGGTGGTATGGGTGTTTCTTCTGTTGGCAGCTGTCTGTCCATTAAGGTAAAAAGTGGATGGGAAGCTATAGTTAAATATACATAAATGCGAGTACAGTACTACTTTAGTGCCCTACGTTCTGTTCATCCTTTGCTGTGGGGATGACCAACTGAGCAGCAGTCACAAATTTAAGCAAATATTTAGCTGAAGAAGGAAAGTATTGTATAAAGGGCCTGTCATGCAGCAATGTGGTTATGTAACTTTTGTTATATCCAGAAAGCTGCAAAACATAAAAAAACTGAGTCATGGTATAGATAATTGAGAATACTGACAAGTAATGTGGTCAATCAGTTATTATCTAGCATATATCATAATCGGGAACATTCAGATTTACAGTCTGGTTCTGAAGTCAGTGCTTTAGTTAAATTTATTGGGCTAACTGTAATTTAGCAACTCTAGGGCAGATTTATTAAGCTCGGTGAAGTGATAAAGTGGAAGGTGATAAAGCACCAACCAATCAGCTCCTAACTGTCATTTTTCAAACCCAGCCTGTAACATGGCAGTTAGGAGCTGATTGGCTGGTACTATATCTCGGTGCAATTTATCACTTCGCTAGGCTTAATAAATCTGCCGCTGAATCACATGCAAATTATTGTGGTAATTTAATGTGTTCTTAGTGTTTTGTACAGCTTGGAGAATATATAACAATGTGTGTTTGCAATAATCTACTAGTGATTGTTACACTTGATATTATAAAGAAATCTGTTTCTAAGCTGAGTACACGTTATCCAATTCGAGCAGATCAGCTAATAATTGTCTGATTGGCCCAATAATTGCATGGCTTGTATGCAGAAGCAGTAGCTGATAAATGGCTTCAGACGCTTCTGCAATGGTCAGATCAGGGGGGCGGAGTATAGGGCGTTGCACAGGCTATCTTCTTCCCGACCTCCCAATCCCATTGTAGAGTACACACTGAGTAAGAAATTGGTGCGCACCATTCCAATAATCACTCGTCGTATTGGAGTGTTTTTTTGGATAGTGATCAATTTTCTTATAGTGTGTATCCATTTTAACAGATCACAATGGAAAATTGATAATCTACAAGATTCAATCTGCACATCAAATGTAAGCATGGCATAATTCATAGCTGACATCCTGCGTTCTATGTACCAAGATAGATAAGGTCATATCATATAGTGGCTCTTTCCTTACTGACATCATGGACCGGATATAATGACGCCTGAGATTGGCGGGCGTGTGGAATACTGGCTGAACTCTGACTCTTTTTAAAGGGGCAATAACTTGCAAGGCATGGTCCTGGTCTAATAGTATGTGCACTTTCAACTGACCTTCCATTCAGTGTAATTCTAATTTGGGATTCCATTGATGCAGCAAGCTGATAGTGTTTATAGGAGCCGGGGGAGCGGGTGACTCGCCCCTCCTACCTGCCCGATGGATCTGGGGAGAAGGCTGTGACTTTAGTGTGCAGGCTAGGAGTCACCGGGTGTGTTGTAGAGTGGTTGCTGGCACCGCACATGCTCCTGGTCTACACATGCTGCTGGCTCAGCTCATAGCTCCGTTACCTGGAGCTATTAAATGTCCGTCCACTTCTGGTTGTACGGGGGCGGGGGGGGGGGGGGGTGTCGTGTGGTTGCGTAGGGACTCAGAGTAGATGGTCCTAATACCGGTATACATACATAGACAGTACAATACGTGACAAAAAACAAGAAACATGAAAACATTTAAAATGCCATTTGAATAATGCAGTGGCAAGAAGTAATATTTCTGCTGACCAATTTGATTGGAGAAAAATCCCTGTTTTCCCCTATTTTTCCTAAGCAATTCAACCTAAGGAATACATTTTTCCCATTTTTACCTGTTTGTAGAGGTACAAAAGCACTGAAGGGAGAGTAAACCGCACAAGGTGTATCTACCTATATTCAGATTTTTCTCCAATCAAATAGGACAGCAAACATATTTCTTCTTGCCATCACATTATTCAAATGTCATTTTAAATGTTTCTTGTTTTTTTTGTCATGTATTGTACTGTCTATGTATACCGGTAGTAGGACCATCAGCATTATATAAACCATATAAACTAAATAATATGGAGATTTTCTGCATTATATCCTAATAAATAAATTGGATTACACCAGATTTTAAAAGTAAACTGTGTTTGTGTGTATATGGTGTGTTGGGGTTGTTTGTGTGTACTTTGTGTGTGGAAGTAATGTGTACTGTGTGTATGTATATGTGGTGGTGGAGGGGTGTGTGTGTAGTTTGTACTGTGTGTGTATATGTGGTGGTGTGTGTGTACTGAGTGTGTACACGTGGTGGGGGCATGTATACTTCTTATGTGTATAGTGTGTACTGTGGGTGTATGTACTTTGTGTGTCTAGTGTGTGCTGTGTGTGTATGTATATGTGTGTGTGTGTACTGTGTGTTTGTATATGTGGGGAGGTGAATGTGTTAGTGGGCATTGTGATGTTGAAATTGATAAATGAATGGCTTATGACTGCTAGATGAGGGTAGTTAACGGGTGCTGCCATGTGTGTGTAGTAAGGGGTGCGGCCTGTGTGTGTAGTAAGGGGTGCTGCTGTGTGTGTAGTAAGGGGTGCTGCCGTGTGTGTGCAGTAAAGGGTGCTGCTGTGTGAGTGTAGTAGGGGGTGCTGCTGTGTGTGTAGTAACGAGTGCTGTTGTGTGACTGTAGTAACTGGTTCTGCTGTATGTGTGTAGTAACGGGTTCTGCAGGGTTAGTGTAGCAACAGGTGCAGCTGTGTGAGTATAGTAATTAGAGATGTGCACCGGAAATTTTTCGGGTTTTGTGTTTTGGTTTTGGGTTCGGTTCCGTGGCCGTGTTTTGGGTTCGAACGCGTTTTGGCAAAACCTCACCGAATTTTTTTTGTCGGATTCGGGTGTGTTTTGGATTCGGGTGTTTTTTTAAAAAAACCCTAAAAAACAGCTTAAATCATAGAATTTGGGGGTCATTTTCATCCCAAAGTATTATTAACCTCAATAACCATAATTTCCACTCATTTTCAGTCTATTCTGAACACCTCACACCTCACAATATTATTTTTAGTCCTAAAATTTGCACCGAGGTCGCTGGATGACTAAGCTCAGCGACCCAAGTGGCCGACACAAACACCTGGCCCATCTAGGAGTGGCACTGCAGTGTCACGCAGGATGGCCCTTCCAAAAAACACTCCCCAAACAGCACATGACGCAAAGAAAAAAAGAGGCGCAATGAGGTAGCTGTGTGACTAAGCTCAGCGACCCTAGTGGCCGACACAAACACCTGGCCCATCTAGGAGTGGCACTGCAGTGTCACGCAGGATGGCCCTTCCAAAAAACACTCCCCAAACAGCACATGACGCAAAGAAAAAAAGAGGCGCAATGAGGTAGCTGTGTGAGTAAGCTAAGCGACCCTAGTGGCCGACACAAACACCTGGCCCATCTAGGAGTGGCACTGCAGTGTCACGCAGGATGGCCCTTCCAAAAAACACTCCCTAAACAGCACATGACGCAAAGAAAAATGAAAGAAAAAAGAGGTGCAAGATGGAATTGTCCTTGGGCCCTCCCATCCACCCTTATATTGTATAAACAGGACATGCACACTTTAACCAACCCATCATTTCAGTGACAGGGTCTGCCACACGACTGTGACTGAAATGACGGGTTGGTTTGGACCCCCACCAAAAAAGAAGCAATTAATCTCTCCTTGCACAAACTGGCTCTACAGAGGCAAGATGTCCACCTCATCATCATCCTCCGATTCATCACCGTGTACATCCCCCTCCTCACAGATTATCAATTCGTCCCCACTGGAATCCACCATCACAGCTCCCTGTGTACTTTGTGGAGGCAATTGCTGCTGGTGAATGTCTCCATGGAGGAATTGATTATAATTCATTTTAATGAACATCATCTTCTCCACATTTTCTGGAAGTAACCTCGTACGCCGATTGCTGACAAGGTGAGCGGCGGCACTAAACACTCTTTCGGAGTACACACTTGTGGGAGGGCAACTTAGGTAGAATAAAGCCAGTTTGTGCAAGGGCCTCCAAATTGCCTCTTTTTCCTGCCAGTATACGTACGGACTGTCTGACGTGCCTACTTGGATGCGGTCACTCATATAATCCTCCACCATTCTTTCAATGGTGAGAGAATCATATGCAGTGACAGTAGACGACATGTCCGTAATCGTTGTCAGGTCCTTCAGTCCGGACCAGATGTCAGCATCAGCAGTCGCTCCAGACTGCCCTGCATCACCGCCAGCGGGTGGGCTCGGAATTCTGAGCCTTTTCCTCGCACCCCCAGTTGCGGGAGAATGTGAAGGAGGAGATGTTGACAGGTCGCGTTCCGCTTGACTTGACAATTTTGTCACCAGCAGTTCTTTGAACCCCTGCAGACTTGTGTCTGCCGGAAAGAGAGATACAACGTAGGTTTTAAATCTAGGATCGAGCACGGTGGCCAAAATGTAGTGCTCTGATTTCAACAGATTGACCACCCGTGAATCCTTGTTAAGCGAATTAAGGGCTCCATCCACAAGTCCCACATGCCTAGCGGAATCGCTCAGTGTTAGCTCCTCCTTCAATGTCTCCAGCTTCTTCTGCAAAAGCCTGATGAGGGGAATGACCTGACTCAGGCTGGCAGTGTCTGAACTGACTTCACGTGTGGCAAGTTCAAAAGGTTGCAGAACCTTGCACAACGTTGAAATCATTCTCCACTGCGCTTGAGACAGGTGCATTCCACCTCCTATATCGTGCTCAGTTGTATAGGCTTGAATGGCCTTTTGCTGCTCCTCCAACCTCTGAAGCATATAGAGGGTTGAATTCCACCTCGTTACCACTTCTTGCTTCAGAGGATGGCAGGGCAGGTTCAGGCGTTTTTGGTGTTGCTCCAGTCTTCTGTACGTGGTGCCTGTACGCCGAAAGTGTCCCGCAATTCTTCTGGCCACCGACAGCATCTCTTGCACGCCCCTCTCGTTTTTTAAATAATTCTGCACCACCAAATTCAAGGTATGTGCAAAACTTGGGACGTGCTGGAATTTGCCCATATTTAATGCACACACAATATTGCTGGCGTTGTCCGATGCCACAAATCCACAGGAGAGTCCAATTGGGGTAAGCCATTCTGCGATGATCTTCCTCAGTTGCCGTAAGAGGTTTTTAGCTGTGTGCGTATTCTGGAAAGCGGTGATACAAAGCGTAGCCTGCCTAGGAAATAGTTGGCGTTTGCGAGATGCTGCTACTGGTGCTGCCGCTGCTGTTCTTGCGGCGGGAGTCAATACATCTACCCAGTGGGCTGTCACAGTCATATAGACCTGAGTCTGCCCTGCTCCACTTGTCCACATGTCCGTGGTTAAGTGGACATTGGGTACAACTGCATTTTTTAGGACACTGGTGAGTCTTTTTCTGAGGTCTGTGTACATTTTCGGTATCGCCTGCCTAGAGAAATTGAACCTAGATGGTATTTGGTACCGGGGACACAGTACCTCAAACAAGTCTATAGTTGGCTCTGCAGTAATGATGGATACTGGAACCACGTTTCTCACCGCCCAGGATGCCAAGGCCTCAGTTATCCGCTTTGCAGCAGGATGACTGCTGTGATATTTCATCTTCCTCGCAAAGGACTGTTGGACAGTCAATTGCTTGGTGGAAGTAGTAAAAGTGGTCTTACGACTTCCCCTCTGGGATGACCATCGACTCCCAGCAGCAACAACAGCAGCGCCAGCAGCAGTAGGCGTTACACGCAAGGATGCATCGGAGGAATCCCAGGCAGGAGAGGACTCGTCAGAATTGCCAGTGACATGGCCTGCAGGGCTATTGGCATTCCTGGGGAAGGAGGAAATTGACACTGAGGGAGTTGGTGGGGTGGTTTGCGTGAGCTTGGTTACAAGAGGAAGGGATTTACTGGTCAGTGGACTGCTTCCGCTGTCGCCCAAAGTTTTTGAACTTGTCACTGACTTATGATGAATGCGCTGCAGGTGACGTATAAGGGAGGATGTTCCGAGGTAGTTAACGTCCTTACCCCTACTTATTACAGCTTGACAAAGGCAACACACGGCTTGACAAATGTTGTTCGCATTTCTGTTGAAATACTTCCACACCGAAGAGCTGATTTTTTTGGTATTTTCACCAGGCATGTCAATGGCCATATTCCTCCCACGGACAACAGGTGTCTCCCCGGGTGCCTGACTTAAATAAACCACCTCACCATCAGAATCCTCCTTGTCAATTTCCTCCCCAGCGCCAGCAACACCCATATCCTCCTCATCCTGGTGTACTTCAACACTGACATCTTCAATCTGACTATCAGGAACTGGACTGCGGGTGCTCCTTCCAGCACTTGCAGGGGGCGTGCAAATGGTGGAAGGCGCATGCTCTTCACGTCCAGTGTTGGGAAGGTCAGGCATCGCAACCGACACAATTGGACTCTCCTTGTGGATTTGTGATTTCGAAGAATGCACAGTTCTTTGCTGTGCTTTTGCCAGCTTAAGTCTTTTCATTTTTCTAGCGAGAGGCTGAGTGCTTCCATCCTCATGTGAAGCTGAACCACTAGCCATGAACATAGGCCAGGGCCTCAGCCGTTCCTTGCCACTCCGTGTCGTAAATGGCATATTGGCAAGTTTACGCTTCTCCTCCGACGATTTTATTTTAGATTTTTGAGTCCTTTTTTTACTGATATTTTGTGTTTTGGATTTGACATGCTCTGTACTATGACATTGGGCATCGGCCTTGGCAGACGACGTTGATGGAATTTCATCGTCTCGGCCATGACTAGTGGCAGCAGCTTCAGCACGAGGTGGAAGTGGATCTTGATCTTTCCCTATTTTTGGAACCTCAAGATTTTTGTTCTCCATATTTTAATAGGCACAACTAAAAGGCACCTCAGGTAAACAATGGAGATGGATGGATACTAGTATACTTATGGATGACGAGTGACTGACGACACAGAGGTAGCTACAGCCGTGGACTACCATACTGCGTCTGCTAGTATAGAGATGATAATGATATAAAAAATATATATATATCACTACTGCAGGTATATATAATATAATGACGGACCTGCTGGACACAGTCAGCAGACTCCTAAACTACTAGTATGAAGAAGATAGAAAAAAAAAACCCACCACAGGTAGGTATACAATTATGGACGAGCACTGACGACACAGAGGTAGCTACAGCCGTGGACTACCGTACTGCGTCTGCTAGTATAGAGATGATAATGATATAAAAATATATATATATCACTACTGCAGGTATATATAATATAATGACGGACCTGCTGGACACTGTCAGCAGACTCCTAAACTACTAGTATGAAGAAGATAGAAAAAAAAAACCACCACAGGTAGGTATACAATTATGGACGAGCACTGACGACACAGAGGTAGCTACAGCCGTGGACTACCGTACTGCATCTGCTAGTATAGAGATGATAATGATATAAAAAATATATATATATCACTACTGCAGGTATATATAATATAATGACGGACCTGCTGGACACTGTCAGCAGACTCCTAAACTACTAGTATGAAGAAGATAGAAAAAAAAAACCCACCACAGGTAGGTATACAATTATGGTCGAGCACTGACGACACAGAGGTAGCTACAGCCGTGGACTACCGTACTGCGTCTGCTAGTATAGAGATGATAATGATATAAAAAATATATATATATCACTACTGCAGGTATATATAATATAATGACGGACCTGCTGGACACTGTCAGCAGACTCCTAAACTACTAGTATGAAGAAGATTGAAAAAAAACCCCACCACAGGTAGGTATACAATTATGGACGAGCACTGACGACACAGAGGTAGCTACAGCCGTGGACTACCGTACTGCGTCTGCTAGTATAGAGATGATAATGATATAAAAAATATATATATATCACTACTGCAGGTATATATAATATAATGACGGACCTGCTGGACACTGTCAGCAGACTCCTAAACTACTAGTATGAAGAAGATAGAAAAAAAAAACCCACCACAGGTAGGTATGCAATTATGGACGAGCACTGACGACACAGAGGTAGCTACAGCCGTGGACTACCGTACTGTGTCTGCTAGTATAGAGATGATAATGATATAAAAAATATATATATATCACTACTGCAGGTATATATAATATAATGACGGACCTGCTGGACACTGTCAGCAGACTCCTAAACTACTAGTATGAAGAAGATAGAAAAAAAAACCCACCACAGGTAGGTATACAATTATGGACGAGCACTGACGACACAGAGGTAGCCACAGCCGTGGACTACCGTACTGCGTCTGCTAATATAGAGATGATAAAGATGATAGAGATGAACAAAAAAAATATAACACTACTGCAGGTAAATATTTATATAATATAATGAATGACGGACCTGCTGGACACTGTCAGCAGAATGCGTTTATAGAATAAATAAAAAAACACCACAGGAGTGTTTAACTTTTTCAGGCAGACAATATACTGGTGGTCACTGGTCAGTCACACTGGCAGCAAAAGTGTGCACTGTACTCCTGCTATAACTGCACCCCAGTCTCCCCCACAATTCAGCTGTGTGAGCAGTGAGCACTCAGCACAGTCAGATATACATAGATATATCATGCAGCACACTGAGGCTGAGCACAGATATGGTATGGAGCGTTTTTTTTTCAGGCAGAGAACGGATTAAAAAAAACTAGCAAAACTCTGCACTGACTGTACTCCTCCTAACAGCTCTCCCCAATCCTCCCCACAATAAGCTAAGCAGCAATCAGATCAACTAACTACTAACAGTAACTATAAACGGAGAGGACGCTAGCCACGTCCTCTCCCTATCAATCTCAATGCACGTGTGAAAATGGCGGCGACGCGCGGCTCCTTATATAGAATCCGAGTCTCGCGATAGAATCCGAGCCTCGCGAGAATCCGACAGCGGGATGATGACGTTCGGGCACGCTCGGGTTAACCGAGCAAGGCGGGAAGATCCGAGTCTGCCTCGGACCCGTGTAAAAAGGCTGAAGTTCGGGGGGGTTCGGATTCCGAGGAACCGAACCCGCTCATCTCTAATAGTAATAGGTGCTGCTGTTAGTGTGCTGCTGTGAGTGCCCCTCCACATCACTAGTCACACCCTCAGCGGCCCCATATAATAGGCCCTTTGTAAATTTCAGCTCCAGGCCCATGTGGACCTTAATCTGGCACTGCCTGTGATGGGCGCCTTAGAGGAGGGCGGCTTACAGAAGCAGAACCTATGAGAATATATAAACATTAATATTTTGTACTTCTATGTGTTTGCAGAATATGTGACTACAGTGAATTCTTACCTGCAATCCCAGCATCATCCTGAGTTGTCTGTGGCCTGTCTGGCCGGCTGGTCTCTCGGACTGTTGAAAAAGTTGAACAAACATTATTACCATACTTTGTAAAAAAATGCTAACTGCAAAGCCTTAGTGTACTGTAACCATCTTGTACGTATTGTAAATTAAACTAATTTCTGCTTAAGATCTTCGTGATTCCTTAATTTGTTATGTATATAGAAATGTACATGGTGTTGCACAAAAAAAATCTGTAACATTGATGAATTATGTGTCAGATATTGCATAGATTGATTACTTGCAACTTGAACCAAAATGTAAATTAAAAGTTTGTTTATAAATGTATTTAAAAAAAAACACATCATAACAAGCTGCTATTAGATACAACAGCTATGTCCAAGCAATATCTCATATTAATTATTGCAACTACACATACCAGCATGCACTGCACCTGATTTTGCATTATAAATTTAAAAAGCTACAGCCAAGGCAAGATGGGAAATGCAGTTTCAAAACCCAAAAACAGCTTAAGGGTGCATAGGCCTGCAATACATGACCAACAATGTATGCATACTTATTAAAATTAATTTCTCCACCATTATCATTTTGCACACTTTAAAATATAATTTCGAATTATCAAACTCACCATCCTGCGTGGGTCGGTCCGAATCCCGGACATGAGTTGCAGACGCCACTTCTGCTGGAATCAGTGCCCGCACAGGCTCCTCCCACTCCCGATAGGTTGCCCGGAAAGGGGGGCCACCCCCGGTTTTGCGGGCTGATTTAGCCTCTTTGGCCATCTTGGCCTTGACACGGCGCTTTATGTCATAGAACCTCTTGCGACACGTGTCCTCAGTCCGCCTCACCACACCCTCACTATTTACGGCAACTATTACTTTCCCCCACAGGACAGACTTCCTGCGGGAGGACACCTTGGCAGCATCCTGCCCAAACAATTGCCGATGGTGCTTCATCAGCTCACGCACCAACGCCATGTTTTCAGCATAGCTGAACTTAATATTCCTGCCAGTCTTGGTAGTGGTGCGTGGCTGCGGAGCCACAGCACCATCACTCTCACTGGAGAATGCAGCAACAGGCACCCCCTCCTCCTCCTCCTCACTAACCTCCTCCCTCTCTCTAACCCCCTCCACCTCACTTACCACCTCCACCTCACTAACAGCCTCCACCTCACTCACCGCCTCCCTCTCACTAACCTCCTCCACCACACTGACCTCTGAGTCAGACATGAGGACAAACGACACAAAACACAGAAAAATCAATACAGAAAACACACTCCTCCACTACTACTACTACACACCACACAGCCAACACACACGCTCACTCACTCACTCACAAACAATGACAAAAGACTATAAAAAAAAAAACAAGGACAAAAAAGTTTACAAACTGTGAAAAAACAATACTACAAATATGACAAGACTACTTACACACACAGTACAGCACTCAACAATCACAAAACTCCTCAGAAAATCCACCAAAAACTCCACCAAACTCACCAACTCCAAATACACCTTCCTCTCTCCTCTCCACTAGCTAAACCCACGAGGTGCGGTGTGTTTGGGGCGGTTTTATAGTAATGTGCACAGACACTCCTCCATCACGAATACAACCAATCACGGACGCGTGACAAAAACGAAACTTAGGACTAAAAACGCGGCCGCAAAATCAAAAACACTGCCGTAACAGACATGTGACGCAGTCGTAAAATAAACTAAAAACACGGCCGCAGAACAACCAAATCGGCCGCATTCTACACCAGAAAACCACGAATGACATCGACATCGGACAAAACAAAAAATACGAATACGACAGCTTAGTAAATCCGTCGTAACAAATTCAAAAAGTTGCAGTTTTACACTTTCGATGTCATTCGTGATTATTCTCCCACCAAATCGGGAGAATTACGAATGTTAGTAAATATACCCCATAGTTGTCAAGGCCTGAGTTATCCGCTTTGCAACAGGATGACTGCTGTGATATTTCATCTTCCTCGCAAAGGACTGTTGGACAGTCAATTGCTTACTGGAAGCAGTACAAGTGGTCTTCAGACTTCCCCTCTGGGATGACGATCGACTCCCAGCAGCAACAACAGCAGCGCCAGCAGCAGCAGCAGCAGTAGGCGTTACACTCAAGGATCCATCGGAGGAATCCCAGTTAGGAGAAGACTCGTCAGTCTTTACAGTGACATGGCCTGCAGGACTATTGGCGTTACTGTCTATGGAGGAAATTGACATTGATGGAGTTGGTGGTGTGGTTTGCAGGAGCTCGGGTACAAGACGAAGAAGGGATTTAGTTGTCAGTGAACTGCTTCCGCTGTTACCCAAAGTTTATGAACTTGTCAATGACTTCTGATGAATGCGCTCCATGTGACGTATAAGGGAGGATGTTCCTAGGTGGTTAACGTCCTTACCCCTACTTATTACGGCTTGACAAAGGCAACACACGGCTTGACACCTGTTGTCCGCATTTCTGTTGAAATAATTCCACACCAAAGAGGTGATTTTTTTGGTATTTTGACCAGGCATGTCAATGGCCATATTCCTCCCACGGACAATAGGTGTCTCCCCGGGTGCCTGACTTAAACAAACCACCTCACCATCAGAATCCTCATTGTCAACTTCCTCCTCAGAGCCAGCAACACCCATATCCTCATCCTGGTGTACTTCAACAGTGACATCTTCAATTTGAATATAAGGAACTGGACTGTGGGTGCTCCTTCCAGCACTTGCAGGGGGCGTGCAAATGGTGGAAGGAGCCACCTCTTCCCGTCCTGTGTTGGGAAGGTCAGGCATTGCACCCGTCGACAGATTTGGACTCTCCTTGGGGATTTGTGATTTAGAACGCACAATTCTTTGCTGTGCTTTTGCCAGCTTAACTCTTTTCAATTTTCTAGCGGGAGGATGAGTGCTTCCATCGTCATGTGAAGCTGAACCACTAGTCATGAGGAACATAGGAGAGGGCCTTAGCCGTTCCTTGCCAATCCGTGTCGTAAATGGCACATTGGCAAGTTTACGCTTCTCCTCAGACAAATTTAATTTAGATGTTTGGGTAATTTTACTGAACTATTGCTTTTTGGATTTTACATGCTCTCTACTATGACACTGGGCATCAGCCTTGGCAGACATCGTTGATGGCATTTCATCATCTCTGCCATGACTAGTGGCAGCAGCTTCAGCACGAGGTGGAAGTGGATCTTGACCTTTCCCTATTTTACCCTCCAAATTTTTGTTCTCCATTTTTTTTATGTGTGGAATTATATGCCAGTAATATATCTGGAATTAGACGGCAGTAATGTCTCCAGTGCCAGATTAAGGTCCTCATGGGCCTGGAGCTGAAATTTCAGAAGGGCCTATTATGTATTGTATATATATTTAGATGTGTGGCCCGTGTCCATCCTCTACTGTCGGGGGCCCCTCTTCTGCAGCCGGCAGTGCAATAGAGTCTGACCAGCAGAGGGGCACAGACTCTATTGCGAATGCAAAAATCTCCATTTTCTCAGAGATTTCCTTACTGCGAATACACAAATCTCTGAAAAAATGGCTGCCGCGCCATTTACCAGATATTTGTAGAGAGATGCTGCCGCCGGCGGGGGTCTCCGGAGAGGTGAGTATTTAAAAAAAATGGTTGCAGGGTGTGTGGTGTGGGCTTTCCTGGACCCTGGGGGTCTGTGTGCACCGCACACACTGCACCCATTATACATAGTTACACCACTGTTGTGTGTGTATGTGTCTGTGTGCATGTATGTTTTGTTTGAAAGTTTGAAACATAGAAAAATTTCAGCGCTGAAATGCCAAATCACATCTCCAACTAATCAATTACTGAAACAAAGACATACTGAGAAAATAGAAAAATTCCAAAAATTAAATCATATAAAACAAATGTGAACATTCCCTCTTTTTCGGAAAGGGTGACCATCATCCTCAATAGTGCACAATCAAAATCTAGAAACAACAAAAGTGGACAATGGGGGTCATTCCGAGTTGTTCGCTCTGTATTTTTTTCTCGCAACGGAGCGATTAGTCGCTAATGCGCATGCGAAATGTCCGCAGTGCGACTGCGCCTAGTAAATTTGCTATGCAGTTAGGTATTTTACTCACGGCATTACAAGGTTTTTTCTTCGTTCTGGTGATCGTAATGTCATTGACAGGAAGTGGGTGTTTCTGGGCGGAAACTGGCCGTTTTATGGGTGTGTGCGAAAAAACGCTATTGTTTCTGGGAAAAACGCGGGAGTGGCTGGAGAAACGGAGGAGTGTCTGGCCGAACGCTGGGTGTGTTTGTGACGTCAAACCAGGAACGACAAGCACTGAACTGATCGCAGATGCCGAGTAAGTGTGGAGCTACTCAGAAACTGCTAAGAAGTGTCTATTCGCAATTCTGCTAATCTTTCGTTCGCAATTTTGATAAGCTAAGATTCACTCCCAGTAGGCGGCGGCTTAGCGTGTGCAAAGCTGCTAAAAGCAGCTTGCGAGCGAACAACTCGGAATGACCCCCAATGTGCCAAATAGTACAGTATGAAAGTGAAACTTTGGAGGATATTCAATTGTTTGAAAAGTCGGTTGGGTGACTGTTTTTTCCTATCTAATACACAGGGAAAAAAAGACACCCAACTGACTTTTCAAACATTTGAATTCCCCCCTTTGTGTAAATTCTTACTTACTAGTCCTCTTTGTTATTTTTATAAATGTATTTCCACAGTACAACAAATAGAACCAGAGAGCACGCGTACAGTATGGGCTGATTCAGAGTTAGTAGCTGCTGCATCTTTTGGCATTCGCACATTTTCAACTTCATGCAAATGCTTCTACAATAAATCAACATTAATCCGTTTTGATTATAGGTATAGAGATGGTATATGTCGCTTGGCGCTCCTTCCTATCACAAGTGAAAAAATGTCATATAAAGGTGTGAATACAAGGAGAAAATAGTAGTCGTAATAAATAAATATGTTCCTGTCAAATGGTGGGTGTTCTGTATCGTTTTTCTCCTCTACAGTGGGTAGAAGTCTCGTTTGATCGTTTCTCTTGACGATGTATTGGGTGTATTGGTATATGAGGAAAAAGCAAAACAGTGCAAAAAGACAAAGGGGGACATGTACTAAGAAGTTATAAGATCGGAGAAGTGAGCCAGTGGAGAAGTTGCCCCATCAACCAGTCAGCAACTCTGTATAATTTTATAGTATGCAAATTATAGAAGTTGCTTCAGTGCTGATTAGTTGCCATGGGCAACTTCTCCACTGGCTCACTTCTCCGCTCTTATCACTGCTTAGTGAATGTCCCCCGAAGTGTAGTATTGTCAACCTTTGAAATAATTCATAACTCAAATACATTTCTTATATGGACAAGTGAGCTGCAAACGGGGGAATTGCGTACCCCAACTCAATGGTAAAAAGGTAACTGCAGGTATGTAAAGGTATCTTTAAATCAGATAACTGGCCAGTCTTGTCACACCACCTCTATTGTCAGACAATTCAAAACTTATGGTACCACTACCCATACACTTGTGCGATGCCCCGCGACGCAACATTGCAGGGCATCACACCGGCAGACCAGGTGCGATGAAATCGCACCTGAACTGCCAAAGTGATTACCATGCGATCATGCGATAGATTGCATGGTAATCACGTGATGGGCACGTCACCGCATATTATGTGCAGCACTTACTATCTTGAGACGCGACATTCGAGTAGTGTGCCCGCGCTTCGCGTCTCAAGGTACCTAAAATGTGCATATAATCCTTCGATCTCTCTCACAGATGCGGTCGAAATCGAAGGATAGCACCGATTGTCTCACAAGTGTATGGGCACCATTAAAAATGTGTGCACACGGTGAGATAAATCTATAAGATTTTGACTATATAGTCAAAATCTTATGGAAAGTTTGTGCACATCTCAAGGTATTAGGCAGCTTGCGATACCGATTCGATCCCGATGCGCGCTCGCGCAGGGGTCGGTATCGCAAGGCTAGATAGACTGTGCAGGCAAGTCAGTCTTGACTAGTGTACTATCTGGTACAAAATATGGTCAAAATTGGCCCTTAGTCAAAATTGTACATAGACAAATCTGTACTATCTGTTCTATCTGGGCTCTGGGGGAGTTCAAGGGAAATCACATAGTCAAAATCGGACATAGCAAGGATCAAATGTGTACCCTGACTCACATTATATATTCACACCTTATATCACGCTATTTCACACTCGAACCAACAAAGGATGGGCAATTGATATATACCTCTATACCTTAACAAGGTGGTCACGGGGTCAGACTCCAGTGTATATTGCTGCAGTCTGAACCTTTGAAGCACCCAGATCCTCTATGGGGGCATACACATAGGGCGATTTTTGCCTATTTTCTGAGCGAGCTGTCTAGATCGCTTAGAAATTAAGCACGGATCGCTCCGTGTGTACACCCCATAGCGATGGCGATTTGCAGCCCCACGCGTCACCATCACTCACTCAGATCTTTAGCACATGCAGGCAAGATCTAGTTAGATCGCCTAGCATGTGCATAAAGAACACTAGTTAGCACAGATCGCTCAGCACACATCGCTGTGTGTATAGCAATGTGTGCTGAGTGATCGCTTAGCACACAGCACAAGTCGCCACATGTGTATGCACCCTAACATTTACTTTCCATTATCCTGTTTGATTATAGTGTGTGTGTGTATACATATATATATATATATATATACATACACACACACACACCATGCAGAATGTGCAGCACACACCGTATAACTGAAAACTAGTGATGAGCGGGTTCGGTTCCTCGGAATCCAAACCCCCCTGAACTTCACCCACTTTACACGGGTCCGAGGCATACTCGGATACTCCAGTATTGCTCGGTTAACCCGAGCACGCCCGAACGTCATCATCTCGCTGTCGGATTCTCGCGAGATTCGGATTCTATATAAGGAGCCGCGCGTCGCCGCCATTTTTCACTCGTGCATTGGAAATGATAGTGAGAGGACGTGGCTGGCGTCCTCTCACTTTGTTTCAGAACTTTCAGGGGGCTGCAAATATCTTTATTCTGGGGACCAGCAGTATTATAGGAGGAGTACAGTGCAGAGTTTTGCTGACCAGTGACCACCAGTATTATACGTTCTCTGCCTGAAAAACGCTCCATATCTGTGCTGCATTGTAGTATATAGTAGGAGTACAGTGCATAATTTGGCTGACCACCAGTATATAATATATAGGAGTACGGTACAGAAGGCCACTGCTCTACCTACCTCTGTGTCGTCAAGTATACTATCCATCCATACCTGTGGTGCTTTTAAGTTTTGCACAGTTTGCTGACCACCAGTATATAATATATAGCAGTACGGTACAGTAGGCCACTGCTCTACCTACCTCTGTGTCGTCAAGTATACTATCCATCCATACCTGTGGTGCATTTCAGTTGTGCGCAGTATATATAGTAGTAGGCCATTGCTATTGATACTGGCATATAATTCCACACATTAAAAAATGGAGAACAAAAATGTGGAGGGTAAAATAGGGAAAGATCAAGATCCACTTCCACCTCGTGCTGAAGCTGCTGCCACTAGTCATGGCCGAGACGATGAAATGCCATCAACGTCGTCTGCCAAGGCCGATGCCCAATGTCATAGTAGAGAGCATGTAAAATCCAAAACACAAAAGTTCAGTAAAATTACCCAAAAATAAAAATTAAAAGCGTCTGAGGAGAAGCGTAAACTTTCCAATATGCCATTTACGACACGGAGTGGCAAGGAACGGCTGAGGCCCTGGCCTATGTTCATGGCTAGTGGTTCAGCTTCATATGAAGATGGAAGCACTCATCCTCTCGCTAGAAAACTGCAGTGCCACTCCTAGATGGGCCAGGTGTTTGTGTCGGCCACTTGGGTCGCTTAGCTTAGTCACACAGCTACCTCATTGCGCCTCTTTTTTTCTTTGCATCATGTGCTGTTTGGGGACTATTTTTTTGAAGTGCCATCCTGTCTGACACTACAGTGCCACTCCTAGATGGGCCAGGTGTTTGTGTCGGCCACTTGGGTCGCTTAGCTTAGTCATCCAGCGACCTCGGTGCAAATTTTAGGACTAAAAATAATATTGTGAGGTGTGAGGTGTTCAGAATAGACTGGAAATGAGTGTAAATTATGGTTATTGAGGTTAATAATACTATGGGATCAAAATGACCCCCAAATTCTATGATTTAAGCTGTTTTTGAGGGTTTTTTGTAAAAAAATACCGAATCCAAAACACACTCGAATCCGACAAAAAAATTTCAGGGAGGTTTTGCCAAAACGCGTCCAAATCCAAAACACGGCCGCGGAACCGAATCCAAAACCAAAACACAAAACCCGAAAAAATGTCCGGTGCACATCACTACTGAAAACATGATGAAAAGGAGACCCCCAACCGTAATTACCTGACAATTAGCGACTACTACAAAATACGCAGCCAAGACTGTATTTGTATCTACCTCCTCTTTCCTGTCTGGGTGTCTCTCTCTGCTCCTGGCGCACTCTGGTCTGTATGTCAGTGCTGGGGTGCAGATTGGGGTGTCCGGGGGGGGAGGCGGAGTGGCACCCCGAGCGGGAGGGAGGAGCTACGTGGGTTCTGAGGGGTGTGTGGTGCTGGAATGAACACTACTTTAGGGCATTGGATCACTAACCATTATTACTACTTTATGATACAATAGGCTGACCTGCTATGTATTATGCCATTATATCCAGTAATTTACATGATCCTGCATGTTGGGAAATAGTTAATTGATACACATGCAGACTGGTTAAAGGGTTATGGAAATCATGACAAGAAATAATTGTACACTCAAGTCATTGTTGTCAAATATTTAATGCTAAACCAATAAAAAGAATAAAAACTAATGGGGGAAAAAATTGGTATAAATAAATGTACTGTATATCATGTATATTTGTCCATACCTCAATTCCAAACTGTTCCTCTTCTCCATTCCCAATCCTCCAGTTCCTCATTCAGTGGTGGGCTAGCGCTATACAGTGCACTGCATTCTGTCTGCACTGCAGCAGCACTGTAGATGCAAAGTGTGCAGCAGGAAGTGGAGCCAACAAAGTGACACTTTCTAGTGTCAGCAGCAGCTAAGAGGCGGAGCCGCGTTGCTGCATGGCATGCAAGAGTGAACAGCCACAGCCCACAGCTCTGCTCCACCTCTGCTCCAATCGGCAAAGAGCACAGGGGCATCATAGCAACCTTGCCCTTGTCTTTCACAGCTCCAGAATATGCTTGGTCTTTAACGCAGTCATCTGTAGCAGCCCGCGGATTGGGTTGTGGGTGGCCAGGGAGCACTTTAACACTGCTGCTCTCCCATTCACAGCCTGAGCCTGCTCGTTGTCAGAGTTACTTCCGAGACTGAGCCGGCCCTATGGGAACTAATTAACCCACTTTCACAGCGGGGAGGCGCCTGTGTGACACCATACACAATGATGTCATGCGGCGCAGAGGTGTCACTGTGCATATGCGCAGGGAGGGCTATGGAAGCCTTCACTGCGCCGCCATCATAGTAAAGGGCAGAACATCTACGCCGGCGATGGTACTTGATTTACCAGCGCCGCAGCCAGTTGGTGATGAGGGTTGCTTGCTGGCTGCTGTAGCAGGAGAAAAAAAAATCCTGTCTACAGCAGAGGAGCTGTAAACAGTTACTCTGGGCCTATTTTCCGTGTGGGCCTGGAGCTGCAGCGCCATCAGCCCCATGGTTAATCCGGCCCTGAATGTCTCGAATTAGATACCACTAGATAGATACCAGATACCACTGTGACTGGAATGATGATGACCTATGCACAGTGACAGGACACTACCACAGCACCCTACAGTAGCAAGATGCAACACAAGACACTGAGCACTGACCAGTGATACTGAGCACTGATGATACTACTGAGCACTGATACTGAGCACTGATGATACTACTGAGCACTGATACTGAGCACTGATGATACTACTGAGAACTGACACTGAGCAGCACGATGCAGCACAAGACACTGTACTAGTATTAGTAATGTAGTATTACTGAGCAGCACAAGACAATGAGCAGTGATACTGAGCACTGATGATACTACTGAGAACTGACACAGCAGCACGATGCAGCACAAGACACTGTACTAGTATTAGTAATGTAGTATTACTGAGCAGCACAAGACAATGAGCAGTGATACTGAGCACTGATGATACTGAGCACTGATGATACTGAGCACTGATACTGAGCACTGATGATACTGAACACTGATGATACTACAGAGAACTGACACTGAGCCGCACGATGCAGCACAAGACACCGTACTAGTATTAGTAATGTAGTATTACTGAGCAGCACAAGACAATGAGCAGTGATACTGAGCACTGATGATACTACTGAGAACTGACACTGAGCAGCACGATGCAGCACAAGACACTGTACTAGTATTAGGGAGCAGCACAAAAGCACTCTGGAGTAGTTCCCCCCCCCCCCCCAGATAGATACCACTCACTGTGACTGGAATGATGATGACCGATGCACAGTCACAGGACACTACTATCACAGCACCCTACAGCAGCAAGATGCAGCACAAGAGAGACACTGTACTAGTATTACTGAGCAGCACGATGCAGCACAAGACAATAAGCACTGATACTGAGCACTGATACTGAGAACTGCTGAGAGAACGTAGCCACGTCCTCTCTGTACTCTCTAAAAGTGAAAATGGTGGCGACGCGCGGCTCTTTATATGGAATCCGAATCTCGCGAGAATCCACAGCGGGATGATGACGTTTTGCCTCATTCGGGTTTTCCGAGTCTGGCGGGAATAACCGAGCTGTCCTTGGACCCGTGTTTGCCACGTGGAGTTCGGGGGGGGGGGGTCGGTTCTCAGCGAACCGAACCCGCTCGTCTCTAGTTATTTTCCTCTTAAAAGGTACAGTCCCGGGATATTCGACCCGGCTCTGAAGCAATAGCGCTGATTGGCTGTTTGTAGTCAACTGAGGTTTGTTTACAGTACTGCGAGCACACGTGTCTGCACAGCTCTGCACTCCTTAGGACCAGTTCAGCCTAATTTGGACCAGTTCAGCACTTCTTTGGAGCTCATTAACCATGACAAACTGGGATTATAATGAAGTCAGGGAGTTGCTGCAGATCAGGGGTGAGCAGAAAATCCGTCGGCAGATAACGGGTACAGTCAGGGATGTACTGGGATGTACAGGGATGTACTGAAATGTAATTTTTCAACCAAAAAAAAGTGTAACACACAGTCAGTCGAACATGGGCACAGAAGTTGAATGGGCAAAAACTGGGAACCAATCAAGTCCTTTTAAAATGACATCACATTGGTTTTAACATGGGTGGCCTGAGTTGAGCAAAAAGGCACCAACACTGCAATAACCCGGGAATAACCCAGGTCAGTATTGCGATGTGAACTTCTCTTACCTGGGTTGGAGCCGGGTTCAAATCCCGGATCAGAGCCGGGTTTGCGATGTGAAAGGGATGTATGAGTCTGAGCGGAAGGGGATGCCACCGAAACCTCACCTTCCCTGTAGCAAGAAGCCATAGGGTTTGGAGCTAAACTCCCGAATGGGCACTGATTCCACAACGTAACAACAACAAAGGGATCCACATCCTCCGTATCCATTATTTAAAAAATAAATATAAATCCTCTTTGCTTGAGTAGTCCAAATTGAAATGACTTAAGTATTGTGAATAAATGGAGCAACTTCAAATAATACTGCCAGAACGTTAATTACAATCAGCTACAGAGGTCAATACGTAAACCTCCAATCAGAAGCGGCTTGGTTAGTGCTGCTGCAATGGTGCCGCCCAAGGCACAAACCGTGAAGCTTGTACAGCCGATCAGAGCTTCCTCAGGAAGCTTCGGGCAGTGCCATACATCCTGGTGCTGGCGGCCCCGCCCCCTCGCCGCTGATGGTTATCACATATCTTTGTGCCAGCCCTCCAGTAACCTCAATACATAATCCTCCATCTCTAAATGAGGTCCTCTCTCTGGATTTACTCCCAACTCTAAAAAAAGCCCTTACTGGCATGATATTTTTATTGTCCCCAATTAATAATTAGTGATGTGCGCCTGAAATTTTTCGGGTTTTGTTTTTTGGTTTTGGGTTCGGTTCCGTGGCCGTGTTTTGAGTTCGGACGCGTTTTGGCAAAACCTCACCGAATTTTTTTTGTCGGATTCGGGTGTGTTTTGGATTCGGGTGTTTTTTTCAAAAGACCCTAAAAAACTGCTTAAATCATAGAATTTGGGGGTCATTTTGATCCCATAGTATTATTAACCTCAATAACCATAATTTCCACTAATTTTCAGTCTATTCTGAACACCTCACACCTCACAATATTATTTTTAGTCCTAAAATTTGCACCGAGGTCGCTGGATGGCTAAGCTAAGCGACCCTAGTGGCCGACACAAACACCTGGCCCATCTAGGAGTGGCACTGCAGTGTCACGCAGGATGGCCCTTCAAAAAAATACTCCCCAAACAGCACATGACTCAAAGAAAAAAAGAGGCGCAATGAGGTAGCTGTGTGACTAAGCTAAGTGACCCTAGTGGCCGACACAAACACCTGGCCCATCTAGGAGTGGCACTGCAGTGTCACGCAGGATGGCCCTTCAAAAAAATACTCCACAAACAGCACATGACGCAAAGAAAAATGAAAGAAAAAAGAGCTGCAAGATGGAATTGTCCTTGGGCCCTCCCACCCACCCTTATGTTGTAAAAACAGGACATGCACACTTTAACGAACCCATCATTTCAGCGACAGGGTCTGCCACACGACTGTGACTGAAATGACTGGTTGGTTTGGGCCCCCGCCAAAAAAGAAGCAATCAATCTCTCCTTGCACAAACTGGCTCTACGGAGGCAAGATGTCCACCTCATCATCATCGTCCGATTCATCACCCCTTTCACTGTGTACATCCCCCTCCTCACAGATTATTAATTCGTCCCCACTGGAATCCACCATCTCAGGTCCTCGTGTACTTTCTGGAGGCAATTGCTGCTGGTGAATGTCTCCATGGAGAAATTGATTATAATTCATTTTAATGAACATCATCTTCTCCACATTTTCTGGAAGTAACCTCGTACGCCGATTGCTGACAAGGTGAGCGGCGGCACTAAACACTCTTTCGGAGTACACACTGGAGGGAGGGCAACTTAGGTAGAATAAAGCCAGTTTGTGCAAGGGCCTCCAAATTGCCTCTTTTTCCTGCCAGTATACGTACGGACTGTCTGACGTGCCTACTTGGATGCGGTCACTCATATAATCCTCCACCATTCTTTCAATGGTGAGAGAATCATATGCAGTGACAGTAGACGACTTGTCAGTAATCGTTGGCAGGTCCTTCAGTCCGGACCAGATGTCAGCATCAGCAGTCGCTCCAGACTGCCCTGCATCACCGCCAGCGGGTGGGCTCGGAATTCGTAGCCTTTTCCTCGCACCCCCAGTTGCGGGAGAATGTGAAGGAGGAGATGTTGACGGGTCGCGTTCCGCTTGACTTGACAATTTTGTCACCAGCAGGTCTTTGAACCTCTGCAGACTTGTGTCTGCCGTAAAGAGAGATCCAAGGTAGGTTTTAAATCTAGGATCGAGCACGGTGGCCAAAATGTAGTGCTCTGATTTCAACAGATTGACCACACGTGAATCCTGGTTAAGCGAATGAAGGGCTCCATCCACAAGTCCCACATGCCTAGCGGAATCGCTCTGTTTTAGCTCCTCCTTCAATGCCTCCAGCTTCTTCTGCAAAAGCCTGATGAGTCTCAGGCTGGCAGTGTCTGAACTGACTTCACGTGTGGCAAGTTCAAAAGGATGCAGAACCTTGCACAACGTTGAAATCATTCTCCACTGCGCTTGAGACAGGTGCATTCCACCTCCTTTGCCTATATCATGGCCAGATGTATAGGCTTGAATGGCCTTTTGCTGCTCCTCCATCCTCTGAAGCATATAGAGGGTTGAATTCCACCTCGTTACCACCTCTTGCTTCAGATGATGGCAGGGCAGGTTCAGGTGTTTTTGGTGGTGCTCCAGTCTTCTGTACGCGGTGCCTGTACGCCGAAAGTGGCCCGCAATTCTTCTGGCCACCGACAGCATCTCTTGCACGCCCCTGTCGTTTTTTAAATAATTCTGCACCACCAAATTCAAGGTATGTGCAAAACATGGGACGTGCTGGAATTTGCCCAGATGTAATGCACTCACAATATTGCTGGCATTGTCCGATGTCACAAATCCCCAGGAGAGTCCAATTGGGGTAAGCCATTCTGCGATGATCTTCCTCAGTTGCCGTAAGAGGTTTTCAGCTGTGTGCCTATTCTGGAAAGCGGTGATACAAAGCGTAGCCTGCCTAGGAACGAGTTGGCATTTGCGAGATGCTGCTACTGGTGCCGCCGCTGCTGTTCTTGCAGCGGGAGGCAATACACATGTCACAGTCATGTAGTCCTGAGTCTGCCCTGCTCCACTTGTCCACATGTCCGTGGTTAAGTGGACATTGGGTACAACTGCATTTTTTAGGACACTGGTGAGTCTTTTTCTGACGTCCGTGTACATTCTCGGTATCGCCTGCCTAGAGAAGTGGAACCTAGATGGTATTTGGTAACGGGGGCACACTACCTCAAGAAATTGTCTAGTTCCCTGTGAACTAACGGCGGATACCGGACGCACGTCTAACACCAACATAGTTGTCAAGGCCTCAGCTATCCGCTTTGCAACAGGATGACTGCTGTGATATTTCATCTTCCTCCCAAAGGACTGTTGGACAGTCAATTGCTTACTGGAAGTAGTACAAGTGGTCTTCCGACTTCCCCTCTGGGATGACGATCGACTCCCAGCAGCAACAACAGCAGCGCCAGCAGCAGTAGGCGTTACACTCAAGGATGCATCGGAGGAATCCCAGGCAGGAGAGGACTCGTCAGACTTGCCAGTGACATGGCCTGCAGGACTATTGGCTTTCCTGGGTAAGGAGGAAATTGACACTGAGGGAGTTGGTGGTGTGGTTTGCGCGAGCTTGGTTACAAGAGGAAGGGATTTACTGGTCAGTGGACTGCTTCCGCTATCGCCCAAAGTTTTTGAACTTGTCACTGACTTATTATGAATGCGCTGCAGGTGACGTATAAGGGAGGATGTTCCGAGGTGGTTAACGTCCTTACCCCTACTTATTACAGCTTGACAAAGGCAACACACGGCTTGACACCTGTTGTCCGCATTTCTGTTGAAATACTTCCACACTGAAGAGCTGATTTTTTTGGTATTTTCACCAGGCATGTCAATGGCCATATTCCTCCCACGGACAACAGGTGTCTCCCCGGGTGCCTGACTTAAACAAACCACCTCACCATCAGAATCCTCCTTGTCAATTTCCTCCCCAGCGCCAGCAACACCCATATCTTCATCCTGGTGTACTTCAACACTGACATCTTCAATTTCACTATCAGGAACTGGACTGCGGGTGCTCCTTTCAACACTTGCAGGGGGCGTGCAAATGGTGGAAGGCGCAAGCTCTTCCCGTCCAATGTTGGGAAGGTCAGGCATCGCAACCGACACAATTGGACTCTCCTTTGGGATTTGTGATTTCGAAGAACGCACAGTTCTTTGCTGTGCTTTTGCCGCAAGTCTTTTCTTTTTTCTAGCGAGAGGATGAGTGCTTCCATCCTCATGTGAAGCTGAACCACTAGCCATGAACATAGGCCAGGGCCTCAGCCGTTCCTTGCCACTCCGTGTCATAAATGGCATATTGGCAAGTTTACGCTTCTCCTCAGACGCTTTTAATTTTGATTTTTGGGTAATTTTTTTACTGATCTTTTGTGTTTTGGATTTTACATGCTCTGTACTATGACATTGGGCATCGGCCTTGGCAGACGACGTTGATGGCATTTCATCGTCTCGGCCATGACTAGTGGCAGCAGCTTCAGCACGAGGTGGAAGTGGATCTTGATCTTTCCCTATTTTTTTAACCTCCACATTTTTGTTCTCCATATTTTGCGCACAACTAAAAGCCACCACAGGTATACAATGTAGATGGCTGGATAGTATAGTATTACTTATACTTATGGACGACGAGTGACGACACAGAGGTAGGTACAGCCGTGGCCTACCGTACTGCTGCTTAGTGCTTATATATAAATATAATATACTGTATAACGGACCTGGTGGACAGTGTCAGCAGCAGACTGCTAAACTAGTATGAAGAAAGAAAAAAAAAACACCACAGGTATGCAATGTAGATGGATGGATAGTATAGTATTACTTATACTTATGGACGACGAGTGACGACACAGAGGTAGGTACAGCCGTGGCCTACCGTACTGCTGCTTAGTGCTTATATATAAATATAGTATACTGTATAACGGACCTGGTGGACAGTGTCAGCAGCAGACTGCTAAACTAGTATGAAGAAAGAAAAAAATAACACAGGTATACAATGTAGATGGATGAATAGTATAGTATTACTTATACTTATGGACGACGAGTGACGACACAGAGGTAGGTACAGCCGTGGCCTACCGTACTGCTGCTTAGTGCTTATATATAAATATAATATACTGTATAACGGACCTGGTGGACAGTGTCAGCAGCAGACTGCTAAACTAGTATGAAGAAATAAAAAAAAAAACACCACAGGTATACAATGTAGATGGATGAATAGTATAGTATTACTTATACTTATGGACGACGAGTGACGACACAGAGGTAGGTACAGCCGTGGCCTACCGTACTGCTGCTTAGTGCTTATATATAAATATAATATACTGTATAACGGACCTGGTGGACAGTGTCAGCAGCAGACTGCTAAACTAGTATGAAGAAAGAAAAAAAAAAACACCACAGGTATACAATGTAGATGGATGGATAGTATAGTATTACTTATACTTATGGACGAGTGACGACACAGAGGTAGGTACAGCCGTGGCCTACCGTACTGCTGCTTAGTGCTTATATATAAATATAATATACTGTATAACGGACCTGGTGGACAGTGTCAGCAGCAGACTGCTAAACTAGTATGAAGAAAGAAAAAAAAAAACACCACAGGTATACAATGTAGATGGATGGATAGTATTACTTATACTTATGGACGACAAGTGACGAGTCGACACAGAGGTAGGTACAGCCGTGGCCTACCGTACTGCTGCTTAGTGCTTAATTATATATATAATATACTGTATAACGGACCTGGTGGACACTGCAGTGTCAGCAGACTGCTAAACAAACTAGCATGAAGAAAGAAAAAAAAAAACACCACAGTGTTTTTCAGGCAGACAAACGTATACTGGACTGGTGGTCACTGTCAGCAAAACTGTGCACTGTATTCCTGCTATAACTGCTCCCCAGTCCCCACAATTAGGCAGTGTGAGCAGTGCACTCAGCACAGATATATCATGCAGCAGTGCAGCACACTGAGTGAGCACAGATATGGTGGAGCGTTTTTTTTCAGGCAGAGAAACAACGGATTAAACTCAAAACCCTGCACTGTACTCCCTAACAGCTGCTCCCCGTCCCCAATCCTCCCCACAATTATAACTAACTAAGTTCTAATATAATACAACGGACTCGGAGAGGACGCCAGCCACGTCCTCTCCCTATCAATCTCAATGCACGTGTGAAAATGGCGGCGACGCGCGGCTCCTTATATAGAATCCGAGTCTCGCGAGAATCCGACAGCGGGATGATGACGTTCGGGCGCGCTCGGGTTAACCGAGCAAGGCGGGAGGATCCGAGTCGCTCGGACCCGTGTAAAAAAAAGGTGAAGTTCGGGCGGGTCGGATTCCGAGGATCCGAACCCGCTCATCACTATTAATAATCAATTCATATTTCACCTTTAATATAATTTAGAAATAATTTCACTCTCTTAATAAAATGATACATTCATTTAGCCAGCACCTAACACACATAATAATTTTCATGAGCCTTCTCATACTTGGCTTGATAGCCCAGTCTGCGTCATTTCATCTGCCCCACCACCTCGCTTTTCTCGTGATATGAGAAATTTGGTGGTTTCTTAACAAAAACTATGATCTTGAAAACTACTCTCTCTACAGTTCTGCTTTTAAAAGCTTTTAAACCCTTTATGACCCATTGTCCATTTAAATGGATATTATAAAATAATGTATTGCACTGACGGTTGCCATTCAAATCCCAATGTCCTTTTATATGTACGAAAACACAGTGAAAATGTTCCGGCAGATGCAGCACCAGCTTGTAATGGTCGCTGCGAGTTTGAAAGAAGTTTTCACCCAGAGAGATCGCCACAAGGTGAGTATCCAACGTTACAAGTAAAATGACATACTATCAATTGAATTTCAGCAAAATTGTTAAGCGAACAGTAATTGGAGTTGCTGGAGTATCGAAATATCGAATTAGAACAAATTGCAATGTTTTGGGGAACGAGCTACAATGCTAGCAAAGTACTGCCTAATAGGATGGCCATTGGGTGTAAATGGCCAACTATGGACTTCATTTAGTAAGGATTGCAAAACTTGCGATCCGCATTCTGGCCGATTATTGAACGACTGCACACGAGCAGCATTTGCATTGCGCACGTGCAAGTAAAAATAGTGACAGAAATTGTGCACACATCGTGATCGCAATGCAGCCGCTGTTTGACTGACAGGAAGCCGGCGTTCCCGGGCGGAAACCTGTCATTTTCTGGGCGTGTTTGAAAAAAATGCAGGAGTGCCCAGGCGTTTTTAAGGAGGGCCTCTGATGTCAGCGATGACCACTTCCAGCCTCTTGTGTCCCAGGAATTGTGGATAGCCTTGCCTGGCGCAGATAGGAAAAATCTTCGATGTTCCGGGAATTGCGTATGGTTTTGCGATCAGACCACACATTGCGATGCATCCGCAATTTCTGCAATGGGTGTTTCTCTCTATTTCGGGGCGGCAACTATTTGATCGCAGTAACTGCTTTTTAGCAGAAACTACAATCCTTACTGAATGAGGTCCTATTTTGGGAGGTTACTTAGGACCTCGTCTACTTTTACCAGTGTCATCACTGGGCTACACCGGAAACATGCAATGGGTCATAAAGGGTTACATCTAATTCAGTAAATCTACAAATAGCCATGGGGAAGAAATAATGTGCTTTTTTTCTTTTCTAGTTTTTACAACATTCTGAATAATGGATAATGAATTTTAAGAGAAGAGATCTTGGGGTATATTTACCAAAGGTTGTTTCTTTTATCTAATTTTACTGATGAAAATAAATCTAAATCGATGATGTGTTTTTATGACTGAAACACACATTTACTAGCATTTTCAAATTGATATAAAAAAAAAAAAAATCACCTGTCAGTAAATGTGTGGTTTAGCCCCTGGTTTAAATCGGTTTTAGATAAAAATTGATGAATATCGGCCTTTAGTAAATATTAGAGATGAGCGCCTGAAATTTTTCGGGTTTTGTGTTTTGGTTTTGGGTTCGGTTCCGCGGCCGTGTTTTGGGTTCGAACGCGTTTTGGCAAAACCTCACCGAATTATTTTTGTCGGATTCGGGTGTGTTTTGGATTCGGGTGTTTTTTTCCAAAAACACTAAAAAACAGCTTAAATCATAGAATTTGGGGGTCATTTTGATCCCAAAGTATTATTAACCTCAAAAACCATAATTTACACTCATTTTCAGTCTATTCTGAATACCTCACACCTCACAATATTATTTTTAGTCCTAAAATTTGCACCGAGGTCGCTGTGTGAGTAAGATAAGCGACCCTAGTGGCCGACACAAACACCGGGCCCATCTAGGAGTGGCACTGCAGTGTCACGCAGGATGTCCCTTCCAAAAAACCCTCCCCAAACAGCACATGACGCAAAGAAAAAAAGAGGCGCAATGAGGTAGCTGTGTGAGTAAGATTAGCGACCCTAGTGGCCGACACAAACACCGGGCCCATCTAGGAGTGGCACTGCAGTGTCACGCAGGATGGCCCTTCCAAAAAACCCTCCCCAAACAGCACATGACGCAAAGAAAAAAAGAGGCGCAATGAGGTAGCTGACTGTGTGAGTAAGATTAGCGACCCTAGTGGCCGACACAAACACCGGGCACATCTAGGAGTGGCACTGCAGTGTCACGCAGGATGTCCCTTCCAAAAAACCCTCCCCAAACAGCACATGACGCAAAGAAAAAAAGAGGCGCAATGAGGTAGCTGTGTGAGTAAGATTAGCGACCCTAGTGGCCGACACAAACACCGGGCCCATCTAGGAGTGGCACTGCAGTGTCACGCAGGATGTCCCTTCCAAAAAACCCTCCCCAATCAGCACATGATGCAAAGAAAAAGAAAAGAAAAAAGAGGTGCAAGATGGAATTATCCTTGGGCCCTCCCACCCACCCTTATGTTGTATAAACAAAACAGGACATGCACACTTTAACCAACCCATCATTTCAGTGACAGGGTCTGCCACACGACTGTGACTGATATGACGGGTTGGTTTGGACCCCCCCCAAAAAAGAAGCAATTAATCTCTCCTTGCACAAACTGGCTCTACAGAGGCAAGATGTCCACCTCATCTTCACCCTCCGATATATCACCGTGTACATCCCCCTCCTCACAGATTATCAATTCGTCCCCACTGGAATCCACCATCTCAGCTCCCTGTGTACTTTGTGGAGGCAATTGCTGCTGGTCAATGTCTCCGCGGAGGAATTGATTATAATTCATTTTAATGAACATCATCTTCTCCACATTTTCTGGATGTAACCTCGTACGCCGATTGCTGACAAGGTGAGCGGCGGCACTAAACACTCTTTCGGAGTACACACTTGTGGGAGGGCAACTTAGGTAGAATAAAGCCAGTTTGTGCAAGGGCCTCCAAATTGCCTCTTTTTCCTGCCAGTATAAGTACGGACTGTGTGACGTGCCTACTTGGATGCGGTCACTCATATAATCCTCCACCATTCTATCAATGTTGAGAGAATCATATGCAGTGACAGTAGACGACATGTCCGTAATCGTTGTCAGGTCCTTCAGTCCGGACCAGATGTCAGCATCAGCAGTCGCTCCAGACTGCCCTGCATCACCGCCAGCGGGTGGGCTCAGAATTCTGAGCCTTTTCCTCGCACCCCCAGTTGCGGGAGAATGTGAAGGAGGAGATGTTGACAGGTCGCGTTCCGCTTGACTTGACAATTTTGTCACCAGCAGGTCTTTCAACCCCAGCAGACCTGTGTCTGCCGGAAAGAGAGATCCAAGGTAGGCTTTAAATCTAGGATCGAGCACGGTGGCCAAAATGTAGTGCTCTGATTTCAACAGATTGACCACCCGTGAATCCTTGTTAAGCGAATTAAGGGCTGCATCCACAAGTCCCACATGCCTAGCGGAATCGCTCCGTGTTAGCTCCTTCTTCAATGCCTCCAGCTTCTTCTGCAAAAGCCTGATGAGGGGAATGACCTGACTCAGGCTGGCAGTGTCTGAACTGACTTCACGTGTGGCAAGTTCAAAGGGCATCAGAACCTTGCACAACGTTGAAATCATTCTCCACTGCACTTGAGACAGGTGCATTCCATCTCCTATATCGTGCTCAATTGTATAGGCTTGAATGGCCTTTTGCTGCTCCTCCAACCTCTGAAGCATATAGAGGGTTGAATTCCACCTCGTTACCACTTCTTGCTTCAGATGATGGCAGGGCAGGTTCAGTAGTTTTTGGTGGTGCTCCAGTCTTCTGTACGTGGTGCCTGTACGCCGAAAGTGTCCCGCAATTCTTCTGGCCACCGACAGCATCTCTTGCACACCCCTGTCGTTTTTTAAAAAATTCTGCACCACCAAATTCAAGGTATGTGCAAAACATGGGACGTGCTGGAATTTGCCCATATTTAATGCACACACAATATTGCTGGCGTTGTCCGATGCCACAAATCCACAGGAGAGTCCAATTGGGGTAAGCCATTCCGCGATGATCTTCCTCAGTTGCCGTAAGAGGTTTTCAGCTGTGTGCGTATTCTGGAAAGCGGTGATACAAAGCGTAGCCTGCCTAGGAAAGAGTTGGCGTTTGCGAGATGCTGCTACTGGTGCCGCCGCTGCTGTTCTTGCGGCGGGAGTCCATACATCTACCCAGTGGGCTGTCACAGTCATATAGTCCTGACCCTGCCCTGCTCCACTTGTCCACATGTCCGTGGTTAAGTGGACATTGGGTACAACTGCATTTTTTAGGACACTGGTGAGTCTTTTTCTGACGTCCGTGTACATTCTCGGTATCGCCTGCCTAGAGAAGTGGAACCTAGATGGTATTTGGTAACGGGGGCACACTGCCTCAATAAATTGTCTAGTTCCCTGTGAACTAACGGCGGATACCGGACGCACGTCTAACACCAACATAGTTGTCAAGGACTCAGTTATCCGCTTTGCAGTAGGATGACTGCTGTGATATTTCATCTTCCTCGCAAAGGACTGTTGAACAGTCAATTGCTTACTGGAAGTAGTACAAGTGGGCTTACGACTTCCCCTCTGGGATGACCATCGACTCCCAGCGGCAACAACAGCAGCGCCAGCAGCAGTAGGCGTTACACGCAAGGATGCATCGGAGGAATCCCAGGCAGGAGAGGACTCGTCAGACTTGCCAGTGACATGGCCTGCAGGACTATTGGCATTCCTGGGGAAGGAGGAAATTGACACTGAGGGAGTTGGTGGGGTGGTTTGCGTGAGCTTGGTTACAAGAGGAAGGGATTTACTGGTCAGTGGACTGCTTCCGCTGTCACCCAAAGTTTTTGAACTTGTCACTGACTTATTATGAATGCGCTGCAGGTGACGTATAAGGGAGGATGTTCCGAGGTGGTTAACGTCCTTACCCCTACTTATTACAGCTTGACAAAGGGAACACACGGCTTGACACCTGTTGTCCGCATTTCTGGTGAAATACCTCCACACCGAAGAGCTGATTTTTTTGGTATTTTCACCTGGCATGTCAACGGCCATATTCCTCCCACGGACAACAGGTGTCTCCCCGGGTGCCTGACTTAAACAAACCACCTCACCATCAGAATCCTTCTGGTCAATTTCCTCCCCAGCGCCAGCAACACCCATATCCTCCTCATCCTGGTGTACTTCAACACTGACATCTTCAATCTGACTATCAGGAACTGGACTGCGGGTGCTCCTTCCAGCACTTGCAGGGGGCATGCAAATAGTGGAAGGCGCATGCTCTTCACGTCCAGTGTTGGGAAGGTCAGGCATCGCAAACGACACAATTGGACTCTCCTTGTGGATTTGGGATTTCAAAGAACGCACAGTTCTTTGCGGTGCTTTTGCCAGCTTGAGTCTTTTCAGTTTTCTAGCGAGAGGCTGAGTGCTTCCATCCTCATGTGAAGCTGAACCACTAGCCATGAACATAGGCCAGGGCCTCAGCCGTTCCTTGCCACTCCGTGTGGTAAATGGCATATTGGCAAGTTTACGCTTCTCCTCCGACAATTTTATTTTAGGTTTTGGAGTCCTTTTTTTTCTGATATTTGGTGTTTTGGATTTGACATGCTCTGTACTATGACATTGGGCATCGGCCTTGGCAGACGACGTTGCTGGCATTTCATCGTCTCGGCCATGACTAGTGGCAGCAGCTTCAGCACGAGGTGGAAGTGGATCTTGATCTTTCCCTAATTTTGGAACCTCAACTTTTTTGTTCTCCATATTTTATAGGCAGAACTAAAAGGCACCTCAGGTAAACAATGGAGATGGATGGATTGGATACTAGTATACAATTATGGACGGACTGCCACGGTTAGGTGGTATAAAAAAACCACGGTTAGGTGGTATATATTGTAATACAATTATGGATGGACGGACTGCCTGCCGAGTGCCGACACAGAGGTAGCCACAGCCGTGAACTACCGCACTGTACACTGGTTGATAAAGAGATAGTAGTATACTCGTAACAACTAGTATGACACTATGACGGTATAAAGAATGAAAAAAAAACCACGGTTAGGTGGTATATATTATAATAATACAATTATGGATGGACGGACTGCCTGCCGAGTTCCGACACAGAGGTAGCCACAGCCGTGAACTACCGCACTGTACACTGGTTGATAAAGAGATAGTAGTATACTCGTAACAACTAGTATGACTGACTATGACGGTATAAAGAATGAAAAAAAAACCACGGTTAGGTGGTATATATTGTAATACAATTATGGATGGACGGACTGCCTGCCGAGTTCCGACACAGAGGTAGCCACAGCCGTGAACTACCGCACTGTACACTGGTTGATAAAGAGATAGTAGTATACTCGTAACAACTAGTATGACTGACTATGACGGTATAAAGAATGAAAAAAAAAACACGGTTAGGTGGTATATATTATAATACAATTATGGATGGACGGACTGCCTGCCGACTGCCGACACAGAGGTAGCCACAGCCGTGAACTACCGCACTGTACACTGGTTGATAAAGAGATAGTAGTATACTCGTAACAACTAGTATGACACTATGACGGTATAAAGAATGGAAAAAAAACCACGGTTAGGTGGTATATATTATAATACAATTATGGATGGACGGACTGCCTGCCGACTGCCGACACAGAGGTAGCCACAGCCGTGAACTACCGCACTGTACACTGGTTGATAAAGAGATAGTAGTATACTCGTAACAACTAGTATGACACTATGACGGTATAAAGAATGAAAAAAAAACCACGGTTAGGTGGTATATATTATAATACAATTATGGATGGACGGACTGCCTGCCGAGTGCCGACACAGAGGTAGCCACAGCCGTGAACTACCGCACTGTACACTGGTTGATAAAGAGATAGTAGTATACTCGTAACAACTAGTATGACTGACTATGACGGTATAAAGAATGAAAAAAAACCACGGTTAGGTGGTATATATTATAATACAATTATGGATGGACGGACTGCCTGCCGACTGCCGACACAGAGGTAGCCACAGCCGTGAACTACCGCACTGTACACTGGTTGATAAAGAGATAGTAGTATACTCGTAACAACTAGTATGACACTATGACGGTATAAAGAATGAAAAAAAAAACACGGTTAGGTGGTATATATTATAATACAATTATGGATGGACGGACTGCCTGCCGACTGCCGACACAGAGGTAGCCACAGCCGTGAACTACCGCACTGTACACTGGTTGATAAAGAGATAGTAGTATACTCGTAACAACTAGTATGACACTATGACGGTATAAAGAATGAAAAAAAAACCACGGTTAGGTGGTATATATTATAATAATACAATTATGGATGGACGGACTGCCTGCCGACTGCCGACACAGAGGTAGCCACAGCCGTGAACTACCGCACTGTACACTGGTTGATAAAGAGATAGTAGTATACTCGTAACAACTAGTATGACTATGACGACGGTATAAAGAAAGAAAAAAAAATACCACGGTTAGGTGGTATATAATTATACAATTATGGATGGACGGACTGCCTGCCGAGTGCCGACTGCCGACACAGAGGTAGCCACAGCCGTGAACTACCGCACTGTACTGTGTCTGCTGCTAATATAGACTGGTTGATAAAGAGATAGTATACAACAATATACTACTATACTGGTGGTCAGGCACTGGTCACCACTAGTCACACTGGCAGTGGCACTCCTGCAGCAAAAGTGTGCACTGTTTAATTTTAAATTAATATAATATTATGTACTCCTGGCTCCTGCTATAACAACCTGCAGTGCTCCCCAGTCTCCCCCACAATTATTATAAGCTTTTATACATTGATGTGCAGCACACTGGGCTGAGCTGAGTGCACACAGACTGAGTCACACTGTGTGACTGCTGTGTATCGTTTTTTTCAGGCAGAGAACGGATATAGCAGAGAACGGATATATTAAATAAAAGTTAACTTAACAACAACTGCACTGGTCACTGTGGTAAACTCTGTCTGCACAATCTCTCTCTCTCTCTCTTCTAATCTATTCTAATGGAGAGGACGCCAGCCACGTCCTCTCCCTATCAATCTCAATGCACGTGTGAAAATGGCGGCGACGCGCGGCTCCTTATATAGAATCCGAGTCTCGCGAGAATCCGACAGCGTCATGATGACGTTCGGGCGCGCTCGGGTTAACCGAGCAAGGCGGGAAGATCCGAGTCGCTCGGACCCGTGAAAAAAAAAGTGAAGTTCGTGCGGGTTCGGATTCAAAGAAACCGAACCCGCTCATCTCTAGTAAATATACCCCTCCATATCTAAATGTCTATATGGTGCACAGGATTACAAGGCTTTAAATGTCTTTATAATCTACGGCAGGAGTATGTTATAAAAGGCAAATCTACAGGATATAATATACTAGAGATGAGCGGGTTCGGTTCCTCGGAATCCGAACCCGCCCGAACTTCATGTTTTTTTTCACGGGTCCGAGCGACTCGGATCTTCCCGCCTTGCTCGGTTAACCCGAGCGCGCTCCGAACGTCATCATGACGCTGTCGGATTCTCGCGAGGCTCGGATTCTATCGCGAGACTCGGATTCTATATAAGGAGCCGCGCGTCGCCGCCATTTTCACTCGTGCATTGAGATTGATAGGGAGAGGACGTGTCTGGCATCCTCTCCATTAGAATAGAGATAGATTAGATAGAGAGAGAGAGATTGTGCAGAGTCGCAGACAGAGTTAGTTTACCACAGTCAGTGACCAGTGCAGTTGCTAGTTAACTTTTATTTAATATAATATATCCGTTCACTTCTCTCTGCTATATCCGTTCTCTGCCTGAAAAAAAAAACGATACACAGCACAGTCAGTCACACAGTGTGACTCAGTCTGTGTGCACTCAGCTCAGCCCAGTGTGCTGCACAGTCATCAATGTATAAATTAAAAGCTTATAATTAATTGTGGGGGAGACTGGGGAGCACTGCAGGTTGTTAGCAGGAGCCAGGAGTACAATTATATTAATTAACAGTGCACACTTTTGCTGCAGGAGTGGTGACCAGTGCCTGACCACCAGTATAGTATTGTTGTATACTACTAATATCTCTTTAAATATCAACCAGTCTATATTAGCAGCAGACACAGTACAGTGCGGTAGTTCACGGCTGTGGCTACCTCTGTGTCGGCACACGGCAGGCAGTCCGTCCGACCAGAATTGTATTATTTATTATTATATACCTACCACCTAACCGTGGTTTTTTTTTCATTCTTTATACCGTCATAGTGTCATCCTAATTGTTACGAGTATACTACTATCTCTTTATCAACCAGTGTACAGTGCGGTAGTTCACGGCTGTGGCTACCTCTGTGTCGGCACACGGCAGGCAGTCCGTCCGACCAGAATTGTATTATTTATTATTATATACCTACCACCTAACCGTGGTTTTTTTTTTCATTCTTTATACCGTCATAGTGTCATCCTAATTGTTACGAGTATACTACTATCTCTTTATCAACCAGTGTACAGTGCGGTAGTTCACGGCTGTGGCTACCTCTGTGTCGGCACACGGCAGGCAGTCCGTCCGACCAGAATTGTATTATTTATTATTATATACCTACCACCTAACCGTGGTTTTTTTTTTCATTCTTTATACCGTCATAGTGTCATCCTAATTGTTACGAGTATACTACTATCTCTTTATCAACCAGTGTACAGTGCGGTAGTTCACGGCTGTGGCTACCTCTGTGTCGGCACACGGCAGGCAGTCCGTCCGACCAGAATTGTATTATTTATTATTATATACCTACCACCTAACCGTGGTTTTTTTTTCATTCTTTATACCGTCATAGTGTCATCCTAATTGTTACGAGTATACTACTATCTCTTTATCAACCAGTGTACAGTGCGGTAGTTCACGGCTGTGGCTACCTCTGTGTCGGCACACGGCAGGCAGTCCGTCCGACCAGAATTGTATTATTTATTATTATATACCTACCACCTAACCGTGGTTTTTTTTTCATTCTTTATACCGTCATAGTGTCATCCTAATTGTTACGAGTATACTACTATCTCTTTATCAACCAGTGTACAGTGCGGTAGTTCACGGCTGTGGCTACCTCTGTGTCGGCACACGGCAGGCAGTCCGTCCGACCAGAATTGTATTATTTATTATTATATACCTACCACCTAACCGTGGTTTTTTTTTTCATTCTTTATACCGTCATAGTGTCATCCTAATTGTTACGAGTATACTACTATCTCTTTATCAACCAGTGTACAGTGCGGTAGTTCACGGCTGTGGCTACCTCTGTGTCGGCACACGGCAGGCAGTCCGTCCGACCAGAATTGTATTATTTATTATTATATACCTACCACCTAACCGTGGTTTTTTTTTTCATTCTTTATACCGTCATAGTGTCATCCTAATTGTTACGAGTATACTACTATCTCTTTATCAACCAGTGTACAGTGCGGTAGTTCACGGCTGTGGCTACCTCTGTGTCGGCACACGGCAGGCAGTCCGTCCGACCAGAATTGTATTATTTATTATTATATACCTACCACCTAACCGTGGTTTTTTTTTTCATTCTTTATACCGTCATAGTGTCATCCTAATTGTTACGAGTATACTACTATCTCTTTATCAACCAGTGTACAGTGCGGTAGTTCACGGCTGTGGCTACCTCTGTGTCGGCACACGGCAGGCAGTCCGTCCGACCAGAATTGTATTATTTATTATTATATACCTACCACCTAACCGTGGTTTTTTTTTTCATTCTTTATACCGTCATAGTGTCATCCTAATTGTTACGAGTATACTACTATCTCTTTATCAACCAGTGTACAGTGCGGTAGTTCACGGCTGTGGCTACCTCTGTGTCGGCAGTCGGCAGGCAGTCCGTCCATCCATAATTGTATTATTATTATAATATATACCACCTAACCGTGGTTTTTTTTTCATTCTTTATACCGTCGTCATAGTGTCATACTAGTTGTTACGAGTATACTACTATCTCTTTATCAACCAGTGTACAGTGCGGTAGTTCACGGCTGTGGCTACCTCTGTGTCGGCAGTCGGCAGGCAGTCCGTCCATCCATAATTGTATTATTATTATAATATATACCACCTAACCGTGGTTTTTTTTTCATTCTTTATACCGTCGTCATAGTGTCATACTAGTTGTTACGAGTATACTACTATCTCTTTATCAACCAGTGTACAGTGCGGTAGTTCACGGCTGTGGCTACCTCTGTGTCGGCAGTCGGCAGGCAGTCCGTCCATCCATAATTGTATTATTATTATAATATATACCACCTAACCGTGGTTTTTTTTCCATTCTTTATACCGTCGTCATAGTGTCATACTAGTTGTTACGAGTATACTACTATCTCTTTATCAACCAGTGTACAGTGCGGTAGTTCACGGCTGTGGCTACCTCTGTGTCGGCAGTCGGCAGGCAGTCCGTCCATCCATAATTGTATTATTATTATAATATATACCACCTAACCGTGGTTTTTTTATACCACCTAACCGTGGCAGTCCGTCCATAATTGTATACTAGTATCCAATCCATCCATCTCCATTGTTTACCTGAGGTGCCTTTTAGTTCTGCCTATAAAATATGGAGAACAAAAAAGTTGAGGTTCCAAAATTAGGGAAAGATCAAGATCCACTTCCACCTCGTGCTGAAGCTGCTGCCACTAGTCATGGCCGAGACGATGAAATGCCAGCAACGTCGTCTGCCAAGGCCGATGCCCAATGTCATAGTACAGAGCATGTCAAATCCAAAACACCAAATATCAGAAAAAAAAGGACTCCAAAACCTAAAATAAAATTGTCGGAGGAGAAGCGTAAACTTGCCAATATGCCATTTACCACACGGAGTGGCAAGGAACGGCTGAGGCCCTGGCCTATGTTCATGGCTAGTGGTTCAGCTTCACATGAGGATGGAAGCACTCAGCCTCTCGCTAGAAAACTGAAAAGACTCAAGCTGGCAAAAGCACCGCAAAGAACTGTGCGTTCTTTGAAATCCCAAATCCACAAGGAGAGTCCAATTGTGTCGTTTGCGATGCCTGACCTTCCCAACACTGGACGTGAAGAGCATGCGCCTTCCACTATTTGCATGCCCCCTGCAAGTGCTGGAAGGAGCACCCGCAGTCCAGTTCCTGATAGTCAGATTGAAGATGTCAGTGTTGAAGTACACCAGGATGAGGAGGATATGGGTGTTGCTGGCGCTGGGGAGGAAATTGACCAGGAGGATTCTGATGGTGAGGTGGTTTGTTTAAGTCAGGCACCCGGGGAGACACCTGTTGTCCGTGGGAGGAATATGGCCGTTGACATGCCAGGTGAAAATACCAAAAAAATCAGCTCTTCGGTGTGGAGGTATTTCACCAGAAATGCGGACAACAGGTGTCAAGCCGTGTGTTCCCTTTGTCAAGCTGTAATAAGTAGGGGTAAGGACGTTAACCACCTCGGAACATCCTCCCTTATACGTCACCTGCAGCGCATTCATAATAAGTCAGTGACAAGTTCAAAAACTTTGGGTGACAGCGGAAGCAGTCCACTGACCAGTAAATCCCTTCCTCTTGTAACCAAGCTCACGCAAACCACCCCACCAACTCCCTCAGTGTCAATTTCCTCCTTCCCCAGGAATGCCAATAGTCCTGCAGGCCATGTCACTGGCAAGTCTGACGAGTCCTTTCCTGCCTGGGATTCCTCCGATGCATCCTTGCGTGTAACGCCTACTGCTGCTGGCGCTGCTGTTGTTGCCGCTGGGAGTCGATGGTCATCCCAGAGGGGAAGTCGTAAGCCCACTTGTACTACTTCCAGTAAGCAATTGACTGTTCAACAGTCCTTTGCGAGGAAGATGAAATATCACAGCAGTCATCCTACTGCAAAGCGGATAACTGAGTCCTTGACAACTATGTTGGTGTTAGACGTGCGTCCGGTATCCGCCGTTAGTTCACAGGGAACTAGACAATTTATTGAGGCAGTGTGCCCCCGTTACCAAATACCATCTAGGTTCCACTTCTCTAGGCAGGCGATACCGAGAATGTACACGGACGTCAGAAAAAGACTCACCAGTGTCCTAAAAAATGCAGTTGTACCCAATGTCCACTTAACCACGGACATGTGGACAAGTGGAGCAGGGCAGGGTCAGGACTATATGACTGTGACAGCCCACTGGGTAGATGTATGGACTCCCGTCGCAAGAACAGCAGCGGCGGCACCAGTAGCAGCATCTCGCAAACGCCAACTCTTTCCTAGGCAGGCTACGCTTTGTATCACCGCTTTCCAGAATACGCACACAGCTGAAAACCTCTTACGGCAACTGAGGAAGATCATCGCGGAATGGCTTACCCCAATTGGACTCTCCTGTGGATTTGTGGCATCGGACAACGCCAGCAATATTGTGTGTGCATTAAATATGGGCAAATTCCAGCACGTCCCATGTTTTGCACATACCTTGAATTTGGTGGTGCAGAATTTTTTAAAAAACGACAGGGGCGTGCAAGAGATGCTGTCGGTGGCCAGAAAAATTGCGGGACACTTTCGGCGTACAGGCACCACGTACAGAAGACTGGAGCACCACCAAAAACTACTGAACCTGCCCTGCCATCATCTGAAGCAAGAAGTGGTAACGAGGTGGAATTCAACCCTCTATATGCTTCAGAGGTTGGAGGAGCAGCAAAAGGCCATTCAAGCCTATACAATTGAGCACGATATAGGAGATGGAATGCACCTGTCTCAAGTGCAGTGGAGAATGATTTCAACGTTGTGCAAGGTTCTGATGCCCTTTGAACTTGCCACACGTGAAGTCAGTTCAGACACTGCCAGCCTGAGTCAGGTCATTCCCCTCATCAGGCTTTTGCAGAAGAAGCTGGAGGCATTGAAGAAGGAGCTAACACGGAGCGATTCCGCTAGGCATGTGGGACTTGTGGATGCAGCCCTTAATTCGCTTAACAAGGATTCACGGGTGGTCAATCTGTTGAAATCAGAGCACTACATTTTGGCCACCGTGCTCGATCCTAGATTTAAAGCCTACCTTGGATCTCTCTTTCCGGCAGACACAGGTCTGCTGGGGTTGAAAGACCTGCTGGTGACAAAATTGTCAAGTCAAGCGGAACGCGACCTGTCAACATCTCCTCCTTCACATTCTCCCGCAACTGGGGGTGCGAGGAAAAGGCTCAGAATTCCGAGCCCACCCGCTGGCGGTGATGCAGGGCAGTCTGGAGCGACTGCTGATGCTGACATCTGGTCCGGACTGAAGGACCTGACAACGATTACGGACATGTCGTCTACTGTCACTGCATATGATTCTCTCAACATTGATAGAATGGTGGAGGATTATATGAGTGACCGCATCCAAGTAGGCACGTCACACAGTCCGTACTTATACTGGCAGGAAAAAGAGGCAATTTGGAGGCCCTTGCACAAACTGGCTTTATTCTACCTAAGTTGCCCTCCCACAAGTGTGTACTCCGAAAGAGTGTTTAGTGCCGCCGCTCACCTTGTCAGCAATCGGCGTACGAGGTTACATCCAGAAAATGTGGAGAAGATGATGTTCATTAAAATGAATTATAATCAATTCCTCCGCGGAGACATTGACCAGCAGCAATTGCCTCCACAAAGTACACAGGGAGCTGAGATGGTGGATTCCAGTGGGGACGAATTGATAATCTGTGAGGAGGGGGATGTACACGGTGATATATCGGAGGGTGAAGATGAGGTGGACATCTTGCCTCTGTAGAGCCAGTTTGTGCAAGGAGAGATTAATTGCTTCTTTTTTGGGGGGGGTCCAAACCAACCCGTCATATCAGTCACAGTCGTGTGGCAGACCCTGTCACTGAAATGATGGGTTGGTTAAAGTGTGCATGTCCTGTTTTGTTTATACAACATAAGGGTGGGTGGGAGGGCCCAAGGATAATTCCATCTTGCACCTCTTTTTTCTTTTCTTTTTCTTTGCATCATGTGCTGATTGGGGAGGGTTTTTTGGAAGGGACATCCTGCGTGACACTGCAGTGCCACTCCTAGATGGGCCCGGTGTTTGTGTCGGCCACTAGGGTCGCTAATCTTACTCACACAGTCAGCTACCTCATTGCGCCTCTTTTTTTCTTTGCGTCATGTGCTGTTTGGGGAGGGTTTTTTGGAAGGGACATCCTGCGTGACACTGCAGTGCCACTCCTAGATGGGCCCGGTGTTTGTGTCGGCCACTAGGGTCGCTAATCTTACTCACACAGTCAGCTACCTCATTGCGCCTCTTTTTTTCTTTGCGTCATGTGCTGTTTGGGGAGGGTTTTTTGGAAGGGACATCCTGCGTGACACTGCAGTGCCACTCCTAGATGTGCCCGGTGTTTGTGTCGGCCACTAGGGTCGCTAATCTTACTCACACAGTCAGCTACCTCATTGCGCCTCTTTTTTTCTTTGCGTCATGTGCTGTTTGGGGAGGGTTTTTTGGAAGGGCCATCCTGCGTGACACTGCAGTGCCACTCCTAGATGGGCCCGGTGTTTGTGTCGGCCACTAGGGTCGCTTATCTTACTCACACAGCGACCTCGGTGCAAATTTTAGGACTAAAAATAATATTGTGAGGTGTGATGTGTTCAGAATAGGCTGAAAATGAGTGTAAATTATGTTTTTTGAGGTTAATAATACTTTGGGATCAAAATTACCCCCAAATTCTATGATTTAAGCTGTTTTTTAGGGTTTTTTGAAAAAAACACCCGAATCCAAAACACACCCGAATCCGACAAAAAAAATTCGGTGAGGTTTTGCCAAAACGCGGTCGAACCCAAAACACGGCCGCGGAACCGAACCCAAAACCAAAACACAAAACCCGAAAAATTTCCGGCGCTCATCTCTATAATATACCCTGTGGTGATACGATACGTTACACAAATCACTGTAACCTACTGTGAAGACTGTACAGCTGATCAGAGCTTCCTCAGGAATTTTCGGGCAGTGCCATATATCCGGGTGCTGGCGGCCCCGCCCCCTCGCCGCTGATGGTAATCACATATCTTTGTGCCAGCCCTCCAGTAACCTCAATACATAATCCTCCATCTCTAAATAAGGTCCTCTCTCTGGATGTACTCCCAACTCTAAAAAAAGCCCCTACTGGCACTTTATTGCACTGACGGCAGAGGCGTAACTAGCACGGGGCGAGCAGGGCATGTGCCCTGGGTGCCGTGGCAGCCCCAACAGAGGGGGGCACCAGCGGCACCTGCACGGCCCACTCGCCCCATGCGACAGGGTTTCGACAGCGTCGATGCTACCCGCTCTCCCTGTCTCCCCCAGCTGCTGTGCCTGTCACACTGTACAGTCAGCGGCAGATAGAAGCCTCCCCCTACTCCCCCTGCAGTGTCCGTATCCTGTTCCTGGCTGAAAAGGGCGTGGAGTTAGATGGAACTGAGGGGAGGGGGGCTACATGGACCAGGCTGCAGCCTGTTAGACAGTGTGTGTGGGGGGCCTGGGCGGTTAGTGTGTGTGGACTGCGGAGGAGGGATGAGGACTTTGAGCGCCGACGCAGCCCCCGGAGTGCGGCCACTGAGAGAACGGCTCCCTGCACCCTCAACATGTGGGCCATCAACAGCAGGCGACAAGCTCTCGGGAGATTGGGGGGGGGGGGGGGGGAGACAGTGTGTGTGTGTTAATTTTTGCAGTCCAGTGTGTGGGGGGAGGGGAAAGTATAAGAATGTGTGTGTTGCCTGAGTGGGTGTTTGTGGGGTTTGGGGGTGGCCAGTCTGTGTGTGTGTGTGTAATCTACAGTCTGACTGTGTGTGTGTGTGTGTGTGTGTGTGTGTGTGTGTGTGTGTAAGTAAGGGGGTGGGGCAGTCTGTGTGTGTGTGTAATTTACAGTCTGACTGTGTGTGTGTGTGTGTGTGTGTGTGTGTGTGTGTAAGTAAGGGGGTGGGGCAGTCTGTGTGTGTGTGTAATTTACAGTCTGACTGTGTGTGTGTGTGTGTGTGTGTGTGTGTGTGTGTTAGTAAGGGGGTGGGGCAGCCTGTGTGTGTGTTTGATATTGGCTTTACACCTATAGGGCGGGATGTACTAAATGCTTACCGCCACGGTAAGCATTAGTACCATTTACCGCAGAGGCCATTTACCGAAGAGGGATATGTATCAAACCATGGGCACTGAGATGCCCTTCTCACTCACCATTCAGCTGGGTGGAAAGCCAGCAGCCGGGGCAGCATGCCGGATATCAGCAGCCAAGGGTGCGGGCTGTAAGGCACGTGCTGAGCCCAAAGCCGGAGATCGGCAGCATGATGACCGGCAACAAGCGGCTTCTGCTTCCGCGTTCATCATGCTGCCGATCTCCGGCTTTGGGCTAAGCAGGGTTTGGGTGTCCTCTGCCGGTGTACTGCAGCTCTGGGGGGTGTGGGCTCCGGAGGCTCTCAGCACTGTTGAATATCCAGCTGCCTCAAGTATGTACAGCCCGCACCCTCGGCCTATGATATCTGCTGCTGCTGGCTGTCCCCCCGCCCGGCTCGGCCACACAGCTGTACGGTGAGAAGGGCAAGGACCTGCAGAAGACCCCGGCTGGCTTAACCACTTGCCTGGCATGATCGCATCAGATGTGACCATGTCTGCAAGTGCTCTATCTGACCTGGTCACACAGGATGCGACCAGTCAGATAAACTGTGTTAGCAGCGGCAGGGAAGGGAAACTTCCCTCAGCTGCTGCTATCAGAGGGACCGGAAGGTCCCTCTGCCTCCCTGCACTCTCCCCTACTGATTACCGTGCTACCGATCACTGCAGATCGGTCAGCACGGCAGGATCCCCCCTCCAGCGGCTGCAGACAATAGCAGCCGCTGGGGAGTGTAAATGAACCCTCTCAAGCCACCCCCAGACCCCCCTTGTATACCTGCAGGCTGTTCCGGCTTTCAAAATGAAAGCCGCGTTGTTCCCGATGTTCCGATGGTCACGATGTTCCCGATCGATGTTTCGATGTTTAGGGGGGATTAAAAAAAATTACAAAAATGTTTTCCTTTTTTTTAACTACAATCATTTGGGATAGGGTTATTTTCATGTGCTTCACCTAATTCACTCATAAAAAAACCCCCAACAATTTTGGAGCTGGTTTTGGCTAAATAAATCGTCAGTTAAGTGATTAAAGAACGCACATCGGGATCCTGCAGCAGGAGAGAAGATCCCCCTTCAGAGCGCAGCAGACCACACTGAAAAGGGTGCATCCCCGGTGCGGTGCTCTGCATCCCGGGTGGCGCAGTAGACGTGGAGTGTCGGAGGTGGCAGAAGCGCCGCAGCTTGGGGTGAGAAACCGCTGCAACCCTTCCGCTGCTAAACTCTGCAATTAGTCAATTAAGGCGGTAGGCTCCCCTCACCACAGGGCCCCACAGGCCTTGTTAATTAAGGGCGTAGAATCCCCTCACTCTATAATGTGAATTTTGGCTCATACCATGTGCTATAGCGTGAATTTTGGCTCATACCGTGTGCTATAATGTAAATTTCGGCTCATACTGTGTGCTATAATGTGAATTTCGGCTCATACCGTGTGCTATAATGTGAATTTCGGCTCATACCGTGTGCTATAATGTGAATTTCAGCTCATACCGTGTGCTATAATGTGAAAGGTGCACCAGTACTAGATAGTAAGGGGTCCTACTACACTGAAGGACACGCCTTTTTTGAGTGACCACGCCCCCTTTTCCGGAGCACGCGCCTACCTTCACTTTTTCATTCCCCCTTCAAAAATTCCACTTCGACCACTGCACCTACATCTATACATATACACCCTGACATCTTTATATACAGTGACACCGGTGGTGTGCACACATACTTACCTTTTGTAGTATTTTTTTTTTTTTTGAGGGGGGGGGGTGCCATTATTGATCTTGCCCTGGGCTCCAAAAACCCTAGTTTCGCCTCTGACTGACGGTTGCCATTCACATTTTCACTGGTCTTAGTGGCTGCCAGCTTCCTCAGGAGCGTAAGGAAGCTGGCAGGAATGAGCTCTAACCAGATATGGGGGGGTAATTTCAAGTTGATCGCAGCAGGATTTTTGTTAGCAATTGGTCAAAACCATGTGCACTGCAGGGGAGGCAGATATAACATATGCAGAGAGAGTTAGATTTGGGTGGGGTGTGTTCAATCTGCAATCTAATTTGCAGTGTAAAAATAAAGCAGCCAGTATATTTACCCTGCACAGAAACAGAATAACTCACCCAAATCTTACTCTCTCTACACATGTTATATCTGCCTCCCCTGCAGTGCACATGGTTTTGCCCTATCAAAAATCCTGCTGCGATCAACTTGGAATTACCCCCATTGTGCACAGTATACAATCCGAGTCAGATTCAAGTGGTCATCACCATTATTTTATATTGTCAATATTGCAGTTTAAACAGAGAATTGTGACAACTTTTTATTTCTCTTTTAATGTACCGTATATACTCGAGTATAAGCCGACTTTTTCAGCACTTTTTTTTGTGCTGAAAAAGCCACCTCGGCTTATACTCGAGTCAGTGCAGGCAGAGGCAGAGCAGTGTGAAGGAGGGACATGGAGCGCACAGCGCGCGGCGCTCCTGTGTCCCTCCTGCATCTCCGGCGGCAGCAGCGGCGGTTCTATTACAGGAAATACCCGTTCGTGACCTCTGATCACGAACCGGCACTTCCTATAATAGACCCGCCGCGGCCGCCGAAGATGCAGGAGGGACACAGGAGAGCCGCGCACGCTGTGTGCTTCGTGTCCCTCCAGAAGACAGCGCGGGATCGACGGAGGGGTAAGTAACAGCACTGTGGGGCATACCTGGCACTTGGGGAGGGAACGTATCTGGCAGCACTGTGGGGGCATATCTGGCAGCACTGTGGGGGCATAACTGGCAGCACTGTGGGGGCATATCTGGCAGCACTGTGGGGGCATATCTGGCAGCACTGTGGGGGCATATCTGGCAGCACTGTGGGGGCATATCTGGCAGCACTGTGGGGGCATAACTGGCAGCACTGTGGGGGCATAACTGGCAGCACTGTGGGGGCATATCTGGCAGCACTGTGGGGGCATATCTGGCAGCACTGTGGGGGCATATCTGGCAGCACTGTGGGGGCATAACTGGCAGCACTGTGGGGGCATAACTGGCAGCACTGTGGGGGCATATCTGGCAGCACTGTGGGGGCATATCTGGCAGCACTGTGGGGGCATATCTGGCAGCACTGTGGGGGCATATCTGGCAGCACTGTGGGGGCATATCTGGCAGCACTGTGGGGGCATATCTGGCAGCACTGTGGGGGCATATCTGGCACTATGAGGGCATATCTGGCACTGAGGGCTGTGTACGGCTAGAGCTGCATTTCCCACCCTAGGCTTATACTCGAGTCAATAAGTTTTCCCAGGTTTTTGTGGTAGAATTAGGTGCCTCGGCTTATATTCGGGTCGACTTATACTCGAGTATATACGGTATATATAATAAATTGTTGTAATTTTTATTTTTATTTACACCAGAAACATGCAATGGGTCATAAAGGGTTACATCTAATTAAGTAAATCTACAAATAGCCATGGGGAAGAAATAATGTGCTTTTTTTCTTTTCTAGTTTTTACAACATTCTGAATAATGGATAATGAATTTTAAGAGAAGAGATCTTGGGGTATATTTACTAAAGGTTGTTTCTTTTATCTAATTTTACTGATGAAAATAAATCTAAATCGATGATGTGTTTTTATGACTGAAACACACATTTACTAGCATTTTCAAATTGATATTAAAAAAAAAAAATCACCTGTCAGTAAATGTGTGGTTTAGCCCCTGGTTTAAATCGGTTTTAGATAAAAATTGATGAATATCGGCCTTTAGTAAATATACCCCTCCATATCTAAATGTCTATATGGTGCACAGGATTACAAGGCTTTAAATGTCCTTATAATCCAAATCTACGGCAGGACTATGTTGTAAAAGGCAAATCTACAGGATATAATATACCCTGTGGTGATACGTGACGTTACACAAATCACTCTAACCTACAGTCAGGGGTATGTCACATTACACAAAGCCTCTTAGTGAATTGCTATCACCAAGAACTGATTATATATTGTGACATATTTCAGCACATGTTATGACTTCCGGCAACGTATACGTGTAAATCTCTCAGAGATATTGAATATATATTTTTCCTTTTAAACATTTTTCTTTTCCTATTTTCATGATATAGTAACGCCAACATGTTGTTTCCCATTATGGCTTCAGTCACCATAGGAAGGGGAGAACGTCTCAGTTGAGTAATGGAAAGAGGTGTGTTTGTTAATTTTACAAAATCTTTCTCTAATTGCTTTATTTTCCAGATTCAAAAAGTCGGGCTGTGACGATGACACCAGTTGCTACATAAGTCGATGGTTGGGGAGGTAAACAGTAGAGATTCTCTGAATCCGAACCCGCCAGAACTTCATGTTTTTTTTCACGGGTCCGAGCGACTCGGATCTTCCCGCCTTGCTCGGTTAACCCGAGCGCGCCCGAACGTCATCATGACGCTGTCGGATTCTCGCGAGGCTCGGATTCTATCGCGAGACTCGGATTCTATATAAGGAGCCGCGCGTCGCCGCCATTTTCACACGTGCATTGAGATTGATAGGGAGAGGACGTGGCTGGCGTCCTCTCCGTTTAGACACTTGATTTACTAATTTTGGGGAGCATTAGGAGTACTCAGTAGTGTACAGTGCAGAGTTTTGCTGATAGTGACCAGTGACCACCACTTTTATTTATAATCCGTTCTCTGCCTGAAAAAAGCGATACACAGCACACAGTGACTCAGTCACATACATACCATATCTGTGTGCACTGCTCAGGCTCAGGCCAGTGTGCTGCATCATCTATATATATTATATATCTGTCTGACTGCTCAGCTCACACAGCTTATAATTGTGGGGGAGACTGGGGAGCACTACTGCAGTGCCAGTTATAGGTTATAGCAGGAGCCAGGAGTACATAATATTATATTAAAATTAAACAGTGCACACTTTTGCTGCAGGAGTGCCACTGCCAGTGTGACTAGTGACCAGTGACCTGACCACCAGTATATAATATTAGTAGTATACTATCTCTTTATCAACCAGTCTATATTAGCAGCAGACACAGTACAGTGCGGTAGTTCACGGCTGTGGCTACCTCTGTGTCGGCACTCGGCAGCCCGTCCATAATTGTATATACCAGTGACCTAACCGTGGTTTTTTTTTCTTTCTTTATACATACATACTAGTTACGAGTATACTATCTCTTTATCAACCAGTCTATATATTAGCAGCAGACACAGTACAGTGCGGTAGTTCACGGCTGTGGCTACCTCTGTGTCGGCACTCGGCAGCCCGTCCATAATTGTATATACCAGTGACCTAACCGTGGTTTTTTTTTCTTTCTTTATACATACATACTAGTTACGAGTATACTATCTCTTTATCAACCAGTCTATATATTAGCAGCAGACACAGTACAGTGCGGTAGTTCACGGCTGTGGCTACCTCTGTGTCGGCACTCGGCAGCCCGTCCATAATTGTATATACCACCTAACCGTGGTTTTTTTTTCTTTCTTTATACATACATACTAGTTACGAGTATACTATCTCTTTATCAACCAGTCTATATATTAGCAGCAGACACAGTACAGTGCGGTAGTTCACGGCTGTGGCTACCTCTGTGTCGGCACTCGGCAGCCCGTCCATAATTGTATATACCACCTAACCGTGGTTTTTTTTTCTTTCTTTATACATACATACTAGTTACGAGTATACTATCTCTTTATCAACCAGTCTATATATTAGCAGCAGACACAGTACAGTGCGGTAGTTCACGGCTGTGGCTACCTCTGTGTCGGCACTCGGCAGCCCGTCCATAATTGTATATACCACCTAACCGTGGTTTTTTTTTCTTTCTTTATACATACATACTAGTTACGAGTATACTATCTCTTTATCAACCAGTCTATATATTAGCAGCAGACACAGTACAGTGCGGTAGTTCACGGCTGTGGCTACCTCTGTGTCGGCACTCGGCAGCCCGTCCATAATTGTATATACCACCTAACCGTGGTTTTTTTTTCTTTCTTTATACATACATACTAGTTACGAGTATACTATCTCTTTATCAACCAGTCTATATATTAGCAGCAGACACAGTACAGTGCGGTAGTTCACGGCTGTGGCTACCTCTGTGTCGGCACTCGGCAGCCCGTCCATAATTGTATATACCACCTAACCGTGGTTTTTTTTTCTTTCTTTATACATACATACTAGTTACGAGTATACTATCTCTTTATCAACCAGTCTATATATTAGCAGCAGACACAGTACAGTGCGGTAGTTCACGGCTGTGGCTACCTCTGTGTCGGCACTCGGCAGCCCGTCCATAATTGTATATACCACCTAACCGTGGTTTTTTTTTCTTTCTTTATACATACATACTAGTTACGAGTATACTATCTCTTTATCAACCAGTCTATATATTAGCAGCAGACACAGTACAGTGCGGTAGTTCACGGCTGTGGCTACCTCTGTGTCGGCACTCGGCAGCCCGTCCATAATTGTATATACCACCTAACCGTGGTTTTTTTTTCTTTCTTTATACATACATACTAGTTACGAGTATACTATCTCTTTATCAACCAGTCTATATATTAGCAGCAGACACAGTACAGTGCGGTAGTTCACGGCTGTGGCTACCTCTGTGTCGGCACTCGGCAGCCCGTCCATAATTGTATATACCACCTAACCGTGGTTTTTTTTTCTTTCTTTATACATACATACTAGTTACGAGTATACTATCTCTTTATCAACCAGTCTATATATTAGCAGCAGACACAGTACAGTGCGGTAGTTCACGGCTGTGGCTACCTCTGTGTCGGCACTCGGCAGCCCGTCCATAATTGTATATACCACCTAACCGTGGTTTTTTTTTCTTTCTTTATACATACATACTAGTTACGAGTATACTATCTCTTTTTCAACCAGTCTATATATTAGCAGCAGACACAGTACAGTGCGGTAGTTCACGGCTGTGGCTACCTCTGTGTCGGCACTCGGCAGCCCGTCCATAATTGTATATACCACCTAACCGTGGTTTTTTTTTCTTTCTTTATACATACATACTAGTTACGAGTATACTATCTCTTTATCAACCAGTCTATATATTAGCAGCAGACACAGTACAGTGCGGTAGTTCACGGCTGTGGCTACCTCTGTGTCGGCACTCGGCAGCCCGTCCATAATTGTATACTAGTATCCAATCCATCCATCTCCATTGTTTACCTGAGGTGCCTTTTAGTTGTGCCTATTAAAATATGGAGAACAAAAATGTTGAGGTTCCAAAATTAGGGAAAGATCAAGATCCACTTCCACCTCGTGCTGAAGCTGCTGCCACTAGTCATGGCCGAGACGATGAAATGCCAGCAACGTCGTCTGCCAAGGCCGATGCCCAATGGCATAGTACAGAGCATGTCAAAACCAAAACACCAAATATCAGTAAAAAAAGGACTCCAAAACCTAAAATAAAATTGTCGGAGGAGAAGCGTAAACTTGCCAATATGCCATTTACCACACGGAGTGGCAAGGAACGGCTGAGGCCCTGGCCTATGTTCATGGCTAGTGGTTCAGCTTCACATGAGGATGGAAGCACTCAGCCTCTCGCTAGAAAACTGAAAAGACTCAAGCTGGCAAAAGCACCGCAAAGAACTGTGCGTTCTTTGAAATCCCAAATCCACAAGGAGAGTCCAATTGTGTCGGTTGCGATGCCTGACCTTCCCAACACTGGACGTGAAGAGCATGCGCCTTCCACCATTTGCACGCCCCCTGCAAGTGCTGGAAGGAGCACCCGCAGTCCAGTTCCTGATAGTCAGATTGAAGATGTCAGTGTTGAAGTACACCAGGATGAGGAGGATATGGGTGTTGCTGGCGCTGGGGAGGAAATTGACCAGGAGGATTCTGATGGTGAGGTGGTTTGTTTAAGTCAGGCACCCGGGGAGACACCTGTTGTCCGTGGGAGGAATATGGCCGTTGACATGCCAGGTGAAAATACCAAAAAAATCAGCTCTTCGGTGTGGAGGTATTTCACCAGAAATGCGGACAACAGGTGTCAAGCCGTGTGTTCCCTTTGTCAAGCTGTAATAAGTAGGGGTAAGGACGTTAACCACCTCGGAACATCCTCCCTTATACGTCACCTGCAGCGCATTCATAATAAGTCAGTGACAAGTTCAAAAACTTTGGGTGACAGCGGAAGCAGTCCACTGACCAGTAAATCCCTTCCTCTTGTAACCAAGCTCACGCAAACCACCCCACCAACTCCCTCAGTGTCAATTTCCTCCTTCCCCAGGAATGCCAATAGTCCTGCAGGCCATGTCACTGGCAAGTCTGACGAGTCCTCTCCTGCCTGGGATTCCTCCGATGCATCCTTGCGTGTAACGCCTACTGCTGCTGGCGCTGCTGTTGTTGCCGCTGGGAGTCGATGGTCATCCCAGAGGGGAAGTCGTAAGCCCACTTGTACTACTTCCAGTAAGCAATTGACTGTTCAACAGTCCTTTGCGAGGAAGATGAAATATCACAGCAGTCATCCTACTGCAAAGCGGATAACTGAGTCCTTGACAACTATGTTGGTGTTAGACGTGCGTCCGGTATCCGCCGTTAGTTCACAGGGAACTAGACAATTTATTGAGGCAGTGTGCCCCCGTTACCAAATACCATCTAGGTTCCACTTCTCTAGGCAGGCGATACCGAGAATGTACACGGACGTCAGAAAAAGACTCACCAGTCTCCTAAAAAATGCAGTTGTACCCAATGTCCACTTAACCACGGACATGTGGACAAGTGGAGCAGGGCAGGGTCAGGACTATATGACTGTGACAGCCCACTGGGTAGATGTATGGACTCCCGCCGCAAGAACAGCAGCGGCGGCACCAGTAGCAGCATCTCGCAAACGCCAACTCTTTCCTAGGCAGGCTACGCTTTGTATCACCGCTTTCCAGAATACGCACACAGCTGAAAACCTCTTACGGCAACTGAGGAAGATCATCGCGGAATGGCTTACCCCAATTGGACTCTCCTGTGGATTTGTGGCATCGGACAACGCCAGCAATATTGTGTGTGCATTAAATATGGGCAAATTCCAGCACGTCCCATGTTTTGCACATACCTTGAATTTGGTGGTGCAGAATTTTTTTAAAAACGACAGGGGCGTGCAAGAGATGCTGTCGGTGGCCAGAAAAATTGCGGGACACTTTCGGCGTACAGGCACCACGTACAGAAGACTGGAGCACCACCAAAAACTACTGAACCTGCCCTGCCATCATCTGAAGCAAGAAGTGGTAACGAGGTGGAATTCAACCCTCTATATGCTTCAGAGGTTGGAGGAGCAGCAAAAGGCCATTCAAGCCTATACAATTGAGCACGATATAGGAGATGGAATGCACCTGTCTCAAGTGCAGTGGAGAATGATTTCAACGTTGTGCAAGGTTCTGATGCCCTTTGAACTTGCCACACGTGAAGTCAGTTCAGACACTGCCAGCCTGAGTCAGGTCATTCCCCTCATCAGGCTTTTGCAGAAGAAGCTGGAGGCATTGAAGAAGGAGCTAAAAGGGAGCGATTCCGCTAGGCATGTGGGACTTGTGGATGCAGCCCTTAATTCGCTTAACAAGGATTCACGGGTGGTCAATCTGTTGAAATCAGAGCACTACATTTTGGCCACCGTGCTCGATCCTAGATTTAAAGCCTACCTTGGATCTCTCTTTCCGGCAGACACAGGTCTGCTGGGGTTGAAAGACCTGCTGGTGACAAAATTGTCAAGTCAAGCGGAACGCGACCTGTCAACATCTCCTCCTTCACATTCTCCCGCAACTGGGGGTGCGAGGAAAAGGCTCAGAATTCCGAGCCCACCCGCTGGCGGTGATGCAGGGCAGTCTGGAGCGACTGCTGATGCTGACATCTGGTCCGGACTGAAGGACCTGACAACGATTACGGACATGTCGTCTACTGTCACTGCATATGATTCTCTCAACATTGATAGAATGGTGGAGGATTATATGAGTGACCGCATCCAAGTAGGCACGTCACACAGTCCGTACTTATACTGGCAGGAAAAAGAGGCAATTTGGAGGCCCTTGCACAAACTGGCTTTATTCTACCTAAGTTGCCCTCCCACAAGTGTGTACTCCGAAAGAGTGTTTAGTGCCGCCGCTCACCTTGTCAGCAATCGGCGTACGAGGTTACATCCAGAAAATGTGGAGAAGATGATGTTCATTAAAATTAATTATAATCAATTCCTCCGCGGAGACATTGACCAGCAGCAATTGCCTCCACAAAGTACACAGGGAGCTGAGATGGTGGATTCCAGTGGGGACGAATTGATAATCTGTGAGGAGGGGGATGTACACGGTGATATATCGGAGGGTGAAGATGAGGTGGACATCTTGCCTCTGTAGAGCCAGTTTGTGCAAGGAGAGATTAATTGCTTCTTTTTTGGGGGGGGTCCAAACCAACCCGTCATATCAGTCACAGTCATGTGGCAGACCCTGTCACTGAAATGATGGGTTGGTTAAAGTGTGCATGTCCTGTTTTGTTTATACAACATAAGGGTGGGTGGGAGGGCCCAAGGACAATTCCATCTTGCACCTCTTTTTTCTTTTCTTTTTCTTTGCATCATGTGCTGATTGGGGAGGGTTTTTTGGAAGGGACATCCTGCGTGACACTGCAGTGCCACTCCTAGATGGGCCCGGTGTTTGTGTCGGCCACTAGGGTCGCTAATCTTACTCACACAGCTACCTCATTGCGCCTCTTTTTTTCTTTGCGTCATGTGCTGTTTGGGGAGGGTTTTTTGGAAGGGACATCCTGCGTGACACTGCAGTGCCACTCCTAGATGTGCCCGGTGTTTGTGTCGGCCACTAGGGTCGCTAATCTTACTCACACAGCTACCTCATTGCGCCTCTTTTTTTCTTTGCGTCATGTGCTGTTTGGGGAGGGTTTTTTGGAAGGGACATCCTGCGTGACACTGCAGTGCCACTCCTAGATGGGCCCGGTGTTTGTGTCGGCCACTAGGGTCGCTAATCTTACTCACACAGCTACCTCATTGCGCCTCTTTTTTTCTTTGCGTCATGTGCTGTTTGGGGAGGGTTTTTTGGAAGGGACATCCTGCGTGACACTGCAGTGCCACTCCTAGATGGGCCCGGTGTTTGTGTCGGCCACTAGGGTCGCTAATCTTACTCACACAGCTACCTCATTGCGCCTCTTTTTTTCTTTGCGTCATGTGCTGTTTGGGGAGGGTTTTTTGGAAGGGACATCCTGCGTGACACTGCAGTGCCACTCCTAGATGGGCCCGGTGTTTGTGTCGGCCACTAGGGTCGCTAATCTTACTCACACAGTCAGCTACCTCATTGCGCCTCTTTTTTTCTTTGCGTCATGTGCTGTTTGGGGAGGGTTTTTTGGAAGGGCCATCCTGCGTGACACTGCAGTGCCACTCCTAGATGGGCCCGGTGTTTGTGTCGGCCACTAGGGTCGCTAATCTTACTCACACAGCTACCTCATTGCGCCTCTTTTTTTCTTTGCGTCATGTGCTGTTTGGGGAGTGTTTTTTGGAAGGGACATCCTGCGTGACACTGCAGTGCCACTCCTAGATGGGCCCGGTGTTTGTGTCGGCCACTAGGGTCGCTTATCTTACTCACACAGCGACCTCGGTGCAAATTTTAGGACTAAAAATAATATTGTGAGGTGTGAGGTATTCAGAATAGACTGAAAATGAGTGTAAATTATGGTTTTTGAGGTTAATAATACTTTGGGATCAAAATGACCCCCAAATTCTATGATTTAAGCTGTTTTTTAGTGTTTTTGGAAAAAAACACCCGAATCCAAAACACACCCGAATCCGACAAAAATAATTCGGTGAGGTTTTGCCAAAACGCGTTCGAACCCAAAACACGGCCGCGGAACCGAACCCAAAACCAAAACACAAAACCCGAAAAATTTCAGGCGCTCATCTCTAGTAAACAGGTGAGCGGGGACCAGCCCTCCTGGGTAGGAAGAGACTAGGACGTTTAAAAAATAAAGTCCAACTTTCCACTTTCAAAAATGAACATTCTGCGTCTGTCCTGTAACCAGCAAGGCTCACATGCAGTCAAAAAGATCTGCTGGACATTAAGAGATTAGCAAGGAATGTTTTTGCCGGGTCACCGTAAATACGTCAAATCAAAGCCCTTAATTTGATCCAGGAGTACATTTACTGAGCGCAAGAAAGAAAATATCACTCAGCCTCTGTAATGGGTAATCCAGTTCAGAGGCGTTACACAGCGCCACTTAGCAGTAAATCTGCTCCCAATGTAAGTGGCTTAAGGTAAGGTAAATAGTCTGTCACTCAGACGTTACTAACTAATGTATGTGCGGAGGGTAGGAAAACCGAGACGACTTCATGTGTAAGCCTGTATTGGGATGTAGGAATGTGAGACGCCTTATTAATATATCAAGGAATGAGCTGTAAATTTACTTACAGAATACAAGAGTTACATTTGCACCAGTCAGTTTCAAACAATGACTAAGATCAGAAGATGTCATTACTGTATACACACTAGTAACACACTGTGCTTCTCAATGTGTTGTTATCAGGGGCGTAGGGAGGGTGGTTTCGGTGGAGCGCAAGCTCCAGGCGCCGGAAACTTCAGAGGGCGCCTGGCAGCGGCGCCTGCCCTGCAGCATGATGCGGCAACCTCTTCTCCCCCTCCCCTGTCACAGAGCAGTGTGTGTGCGCGTGTGCCGACCAAAAAGGGGGTGGAGCTACATGGGAAAATGGGCAGAGCTACACGGGACCAGACTGCAGCCTGCAACACAGGAGGCTGCAGCTCCCGTCTGCCAGATTTCCTTAGGTAATCGAATGGAGATTGAGTGAGTGAGTTAAACTGTGTGTGTATTAGAGATGAGCGCCTGAAATTTTTCGGGTTTTGTGTTTTGGTTTTGGGTTCGGTTCCGCGGCCGTGTTTTGTGTTCGAACGCGTTTTGGCAAAACCTCACCGAATTATTTTTGTCGGATTCGGGTGTGTTTTGGATTCGGGTGTTTTTTTCCAAAAACACTAAAAAACAGCTTAAATCATAGAATTTGGGGGTCATTTTGATCCCAAAGTATTATTAACCTCAAAAACCATAATTTACACTCATTTTCAGTCTATTCTGAATACCTCACACCTCACAATATTATTTTTAGTCCTAAAATTTGCACCGAGGTCGCTGTGTGAGTAAGATAAGCGACCCTAGTGGCCGACACAAACACCGGGCCCATCTAGGAGTGGCACTGCAGTGTCACGCAGGATGTCCCTTCCAAAAAACCCTCCCCAAACAGCACATGACGCAAAGAAAAAAAGAGGCGCAATGAGGTAGCTGTGTGAGTAAGATTAGCGACCCTAGTGGCCGACACAAACACCGGGCCCATCTAGGAGTGGCACTGCAGTGTCACGCAGGATGGCCCTTCCAAAAAACCCTCCCCAAACAGCACATGACGCAAAGAAAAAAAGAGGCGCAATGAGGTAGCTGACTGTGTGAGTAAGATTAGCGACCCTAGTGGCCGACACAAACACCGGGCCCATCTAGGAGTGGCACTGCAGTATGTATGTATAAAGAAAGAAAAAAAAACCACGGTTAGGTGGTATATACAATTATGGACGGGCTGCCGAGTGCCGACACAGAGGTAGCCACAGCCGTGAACTACCGCACTGTACTGTGTCTGCTGCTAATATATAGACTGGTTGATAAAGAGATAGTATACTCGTAACTAGTATGTATGTATAAAGAAAGAAAAAAAAACCACGGTTAGGTCACTGGTATATACAATTATGGACGGGCTGCCGAGTGCCGACACAGAGGTAGCCACAGCCGTGAACTACCGCACTGTACACTGGTTGATAAAGAGATAGTAGTATACTCGTAACAACTAGTATGACGACGGTATAAAGAATGAAAAAAAAACCACGGTTAGGTGGTATATAATACAATTATGGTTGGACGGACTGCCTGCCGAGTGCCGACACAGAGGTAGCCACAGCCGTGAACTACCGCACTGTACACTGGTTGATAAAGAGATAGTAGTATACTCGTAACAACTAGTATGACGACGGTATAAAGAATGAAAAAAAAACCACGGTTAGGTGGTATATAATACAATTATGGTTGGACGGACTGCCTGCCGAGTGCCGACACAGAGGTAGCCACAGCCGTGAACTACCGCACTGTACACTGGTTGATAAAGAGATAGTAGTATACTCGTAACAACTAGTATGACGACGGTATAAAGAACGAAAAAAAAACCACGGTTAGGTGGTATATATTATAATACAATTATGGATGGACGGACTGCCTGCCGAGTTCCGACACAGAGGTAGCCACAGCCGTGAACTACCGCACTGTACACTGGTTGATAAAGAGATAGTAGTATACTCGTAACAACTAGTATGACGACGGTATAAAGAACGAAAAAAAAACCACGGTTAGGTGGTATATATTATAATACAATTATGGTTGGACGGACTGCCTGCCGAGTGCCGACACAGAGGTAGCCACAGCCGTGAACTACCGCACTGTACACTGGTTGATAAAGAGATAGTAGTATACTCGTAACAACTAGTATGACGACGGTATAAAGAATGAAAAAAAAACCACGGTTAGGTGGTATATAATACAATTATGGTTGGACGGACTGCCTGCCGAGTGCCGACACAGAGGTAGCCACAGCCGTGAACTACCGCACTGTACACTGGTTGATAAAGAGATAGTAGTATACTCGTAACAACTAGTATGACGACGGTATAAAGAACGAAAAAAAAACCACGGTTAGGTGGTATATATTATAATACAATTATGGATGGACGGACTGCCTGCCGAGTTCCGACACAGAGGTAGCCACAGCCGTGAACTACCGCACTGTACACTGGTTGATAAAGAGATAGTAGTATACTCGTAACAACTAGTATGACGACGGTATAAAGAACGAAAAAAAAACCACGGTTAGGTGGTATATATTATAATACAATTATGGATGGACGGACTGCCTGCCGAGTTCCGACACAGAGGTAGCCACAGCCGTGAACTACCGCACTGTACACTGGTTGATAAAGAGATAGTAGTATACTCGTAACAACTAGTATGACTGACTATGACGGTATAAAGAATGAAAAAAAAACCACGGTTAGGTGGTATATATTATAATAATACAATTATGGATGGACGGACTGCCTGCCGAGTTCCGACACAGAGGTAGCCACAGCCGTGAACTACCGCACTGTACACTGGTTGATAAAGAGATAGTAGTATACTCGTAACAACTAGTATGACTGACTATGACGGTATAAAGAATGAAAAAAAAACCACGGTTAGGTGGTATATATTATAATACAATTATGGATGGACGGACTGCCTGCCGACTGCCGACACAGAGGTAGCCACAGCCGTGAACTACCGCACTGTACACTGGTTGATAAAGAGATAGTAGTATACTCGTAACAACTAGTATGACACTATGACGGTATAAAGAATGAAAAAAAAACCACGGTTAGGTGGTATATATTATAATACAATTATGGATGGACGGACTGCCTGCCGACTGCCGACACAGAGGTAGCCACAGCCGTGAACTACCGCACTGTACACTGGTTGATAAAGAGATAGTAGTATACTCGTAACAACTAGTATGACTGACTATGACGGTATAAAGAATGAAAAAAAAACCACGGTTAGGTGGTATATATTATAATAATACAATTATGGATGGACGGACTGCCTGCCGAGTTCCGACACAGAGGTAGCCACAGCCGTGAACTACCGCACTGTACACTGGTTGATAAAGAGATAGTAGTATACTCGTAACAACTAGTATGACTATGACGACGGTATAAAGAAAGAAAAAAAAATACCACGGTTAGGTGGTATATAATTATACAATTATGGATGGACGGACTGCCTGCCGAGTGCCGACTGCCGACACAGAGGTAGCCACAGCCGTGAACTACCGCACTGTACTGTGTCTGCTGCTAATATAGACTGGTTGATAAAGAGATAGTATACAACAATATACTACTATACTGGTGGTCAGGCACTGGTCACCACTAGTCACACTGGCAGTGGCACTCCTGCAGCAAAAGTGTGCACTGTTTAATTTTAAATTAATATAATATTATGTACTCCTGGCTCCTGCTATAACAACCTGCAGTGCTCCCCAGTCTCCCCCACAATTATTATAAGCTTTTATACATTGATGTGCAGCACACTGGGCTGAGCTGAGTGCACACAGACTGAGTCACACTGTGTGACTGCTGTGTATCGTTTTTTTCAGGCAGAGAACGGATATAGCAGAGAACGGATATATTAAATAAAAGTTAACTTAACAACAACTGCACTGGTCACTGTGGTAAACTCTGTCTGCACAATCTCTCTCTCTCTCTCTCTCTCTCTTCTAATCTATTCTAATGGAGAGGACGCCAGCCACGTCCTCTCCCTATCAATCTCAATGCACGTGTGAAAATGGCGGCGACGCGCGGCTCCTTATATAGAATCCGAGTCTCGCGAGAATCCGACAGCGTCATGATGACGTTCGGGCGCGCTCGGGTTAACCGAGCAAGGCGGGAAGATCCGAGTCGCTCGGACCCGTGAAAAAAAAAGTGAAGTTCGTGCGGGTTCGGATTCAAAGAAACCGAACCCGCTCATCTCTAGTGTGTATACAGTATCTGTGTACTGTATATGTATGTGTGACTGTGTATGTGTGTAATGTATGTACAGTATATATGTGTGTGTGTATGGGATGTGTGTGTGTATTAGTGATGAGCGGGTTCGGTTCCTCGGAAACCGAACCCCCCCGAACTTCACCCATTTTACACGGGTCCGAGGCATACTCGGATTCTCCCGTATGGCTCGGTTAATCCGAGCGCGCCCGAACGTCATCATCCCGCTGTCGGATTCTCGCAAGATTCGGATTCTATATAAGGAGCCGCCATTTTCACTCGTGCATTGGAAATGTTAGGGAGAGGACGTGGCTGGCGTCCTCTCCGTTTGTGCTTATTGCTTAATTGTGGGGACTGGGGAGCAGCTGTATTATATAGGAGGAGTACAGTGCAGAGTTTTGCTGATCAGTGACCACCAGTTTTATCCGTTCTCTGCCTGAAAAACGCTCCATTTCTGTGCTCAGTGTGCTGCATATATCTGTGCTCACACTGCTTTATTGTGGGTACTGGGGACCACCAGTATATTATATAGGAGGAGTACAGTGCAGTTTTGCTGACCAGTGACCACCAGTATACGTTGTCTGCCTGAAAAACGCTCCATATCTGTGCTCAGTGTGCTGCATATATCTGTGCTCACACTGCTTTATTGTGGGTACTGGGGACCACCAGTATATTATATAGGAGGAGTACAGTGCAGAGTTTTGCTGACCAGTGACCACCAGTATATATAGCAGTACAGTACGGAAGGCCACTGCTCTACCTACCTCTGTGTCATCAAGTATACTATCCATCTAGATTCTATACCTGTGGTGCATTTTAGTTTTGCAGTTTGCTGACAGTGACCACCAGTATATATAGCAGTACGGTACGGAAGGCCACTGCTCTACCTACCTCTGTGTCGTCAAGTATACTATCCATCTAGATTCTATACCTGTAGTGCATTTTAGTTTTGCAGTTTGCTGACAGTGACCACCAGTATATATAGCAGTACGGTACGGAAGGCCACTGCTCTACCTACCTCTGTGTCGTCAAGTATACTATCCATCTAGATTCTATACCTGTGGTGCATTTTAGTTTTGCAGTTTGCTGACAGTGACCACCAGTATATATAGCAGTACGGTACGGAAGGCCACTGCTCTACCTATTTCTGTGTCATCAAGTATACTATCCATCTAGATTCTATACCTGTGGTGCATTTTAGTTTTGCAGTTTGCTGACAGTGATCACCAGTATATATAGCAGTACGGTACGGAAGGCCACTGCTCTACCTACCTCTGTGTCGTCAAGTATACTATCCATCTAGATTCTATACCTGTGGTGCATTTTAGTTTTGCAGTTTGCTGACAGTGACCACCAGTATATATAGCAGTACGGTACGGAAGGCCACTGCTCTACCTACCTCTGTGTCGTCAAGTATACTATCCATCTAGATTCTATACCTGTGGTGCATTTTAGTTTTGCAGTTTGCTGACAGTGACCACCAGTATATATAGCAGTACGGTACGGAAGGCCACTGCTCTACCTACCTCTGTGTCGTCAAGTATACTATCCATCTAGATTCTATACCTGTGGTGCATTTTAGTTTTGCAGTTTGCTGACAGTGACCACCAGTATATATAGCAGTACGGTACGGAAGGCCACTGCTCTACCTACCTCTGTGTCGTCAAGTATACTATCCATCTAGATTCTATACCTGTGGTGCATTTTAGTTTTGCAGTTTGCTGACAGTGACCACCAGTATATATAGCATTACGGTACGGAAGGCCACTGCTCTACCTACCCCTGTGTCGTCAAGTATACTATCCATCCATACCTGTGGTGCATTTCAGTTGTGCGCAGTATATATAGTAGTAGGCCATTGCTATTGATACTGGCATATAATTCCACACATTAAAAAATGGAGAACAAAAATGTGGAGGGTAAAATAGGGAAAGATCAAGATCCACTTCCACCTCGTGCTGAAGCTGCTGCCACTAGTCATGGCCGAGACGATGAAATTCCATCAACGTCGTCTGCCAAGGCCGATGCCCAATGTCATAGTAGAGAGCATGTAAAATCCAAAAAACAAAAGTTCAGTAAAATGACCCAAAAATCAAAATTGAAAGCGTCTGATGAGAAGCGGAAACTTGCCAATATGCCATTTACGACACGTAGTGGCAAGGAACGGCTGAGGCCCTGGCCTATGTTCATGGCTAGTGGTTCAGCTTCACATGAGGATGGAAGCACTCATCCTCTCGCTAGAAAACTGCAGTGCCACTCCTAGATGGGCCAGGTGTTTGTGTCGGCCACTTGGGTCGCTTAGCTTAGTCACACAGCTACCGCATTGCGCCTCTTTTTTTCTTTGCATCATGTGCTGTTTGGGGACTATTTTTTTGAAGTGTCATCCTGTCTGACACTGCAGTGCCACTCCTAGATGGGCCAGGTGTTTGTGTCGGCCACTTGGGTCGCTTAGCTTAGTCACACAGCGACCTTGGTGCGCCTCTTTTTTTCTTTGCATCATGTGCTGTTTGTGGACTATTTTTTTGAAGTGCCATCCTGCCTGACACTGCAGTGCCACTCCTAGATGGGCCAGGTGTTTGTGTCGGCCACTTGTGTCGCTTAGCTTAGCCATCCAGCGACCTCGGTGCAAATTTTAGGACTAAAAATAATATTGTGACTGAGGTGTGAGGTGTTCAGAATAGACTGAAAATGAGTGTAAATTATGGTTATTGAGGTTAATAATACTATGGGATCAAAATGATTTAAGCTGTTTTTGAGGTTTTTTTGTAAAAAACACCCGAATCCAAAACACACCCGAATTCCACAAAAAATTTTCAGGGAGGTTTTGGCAAAACGCGTCCGAATCCAAAACACGGCCGCGGAACCGAATCCAAAACCAAAACACAAAACCCGAAAAATTTCCGGTGCACATCTCTAGTGTGTATATGTATGACTGCGGCATAATGGGGGTAATTCCAAGTTGATCGCAGCAGGAAATTTTTTAGCAGTTGGGCAAAACCATGTGCACTGCAGGGGGGGCAGATATAACATGTGCAGAGAGAGTTAGATTTGGGTGTGGTGTGTTCAATCTGCAATCTAATTAAATCTAACTCTCTCTGCAAATGTTATATCTGCCCCCCCCCCCCCCTGCAGTGGACATGGTTTTGCCCAACTGCTAAAAAATTTCCTGCTGCGATCAACTTGGAATTACCCCCCATATACACTGTATAGTACAAAATATCTTATAGTGTGCACCCAGGTTTATAGTCAGGGCCTCTGTTTCAGGGTATATATGGTATGATGGGCCTAATTTAGTGCGAAAAAACGCACATACACAATCAAAATCTGTGACTTGCAAAGTCCGCCCCGCATGCCGAGTCCAAACCCCCCCCCCCCACAGACATGCAAAAGCATTGCACGGCAGCAAAGCTTTTACACCTGCCGTGTAGCATCCTGCCTACGCAGCCTAGCTACCTGCCATGTTTTTGGCCGCAGCGGCTGCGTGTGACGTCACACAGCCGCCACGGCCCGCCTCACAAATGGTCCAGAAACGCCTGCGTTGTCCGGACCGCACCCACAAACGAGCTCTGAGGGGTTACCCAATCTGTCTCCATTATAAATTGCCACTACTGGTTCCCATAGCAGGTCACGGCCTAACTACTTTTGGACCTAGCCCCCATGCTCTCACTTCATGCTGCCACTATAGATGGTACAGTATATAATTATCCATCATCAAATGACTTATGGAAATAGGTGGTTACTGAATAAACAAAGTATGTTTCTCTTTCTATGTCACTTTGTATGTACTTTTTAATCGCCTATCCCTTTTTTCAGCCACGTAAGAATGGTACAAATACAGTAAGAATGGCACAAATGACTATTTACAAGGCCCCGGAAGAATTGTGCTTTCAGACAGTTTATTAACATTGGGGGAGATTAATCAAATCTTGGTGAGAGATAAAGTGAAGACGTTACTCATACAAATGAATTATCTTCTGTCATTTTTCTAGCACAGCCTGTAAAAAGACAGAAGCTGATTGGGCAACTTCTCCACTTTATCTCTCTCCAAGATTTGATAAAGCTCCCCCTAAGTTCACAAAGGGTTGAGAGCAAAAGTATCTTCACCCAAATATAAATGTAAGGTAGAAAAAAAAAAGAAAAAAGGATATTATTCTCAATTTACAGCATCAAATATGTTGCACTCAATATAGGAATCACTAGCTCTTGAAATCTTCCACACGTACAATTTCCCAAAGTGACCAGTTTGGCTCTGATGATATAAAGATGACGGTGAAAAGCACAAAAAGGGCCGGTAGATAAACCTATGCAATTACTAAAGTTGTGAGGGGTCAAACATAGAATTAAAGTTATCTGAAGGTTGAGGTCAGGACGCCAGTCCTTTAGGATGCTGCAGTCAGCACGCCAGTCCTTTAGGACGCTGCAGTGCCTAGTATATGAAGTGGCTAGTTATAAAGTGGCAGCTAAAATCACTAGCAGTGTTACACCTGTGTTAAACCGAAGGAAAACGGAAGGCAAACAAACCAACATTACTACAGAAGGACTGCATTACAACCACAAAGCTCCGGATCCAGCGGCGTTTCTAGAGAGTAGGGGACCCGTGTGCAGACTCCGTGTGTGGGCCCCCTCCTCTCCCGTAGCCGTCATTGCTGCTGTTTGCGCTCTCAGCGCTGAGACTCTAGTACAGTGCCAGAGTCTACAGCGCATGCGCAGGACTCCAAAAAATGGCCGCCGCGCCATTTTTCCAGAGTCCTGCGCATGCACTGTAGACTCTGGCACTGTGCCAGAGTCTCTAGTGCTCAGTGCACTAGCAGAGGCGGTGACGGCTACGGGAGAGGAGGGGGCCCACACACAGTCGCCGATGGACGCTGGAAAGGTAAGTATAGAAGAAATGGGTGCAGTGTGTGCGGTGTGGGCCCTCTCTGGACCCAGGAGCCCGTGTGCGCCGCACACACTGCACTTATTATAGATAGGCCAGTGTCCGGATCATTATGTGGCCTCTCTGTCTACCATGAGCACTCAAGGACCAGGCTTACCACCTCTCTGGCTGCTCAAGTCTGCCCCTGGGCCTAACCCGCAAGATGAGCAGATAGCTGTGGGGCGAGAGCACCAGGACCAGGCTCAGCAGAGACATCTCCATTGGTCCTGAGTGGACTCCCCACATTCTCATACCCACTCGTACTATGATCTTGTCAAAATAATGTTATCCCAAGTTTCCTTCTGCCACTGGTTACCTGCAATTGTACCCCCCCCCCCCCCCCACGTTGTTGTTGTTGTTGGGTTTTTTTCCTCGCTGCCACCCCACCGCGCGCCTTTCCTGTAATGTTTACCTCCACTGACTGCACACCATGCCATTGCGTCCTACATACAGGGTACATCATACTACTACACAAGTGTCAGTTTTCCCGTATATGCACCGGGCCCTTGTATGGCTCACCTCCTACAGTGTAACCTTTGAAGTGCACCCAACATGGCTGCCCCATCTGGTACGCTTGTGGATGGGATGAAAAATACATAGGCCTGATGGTTTTGTTGGAACCTTACTCTGGACTTTAGGACTCTGAAATTACCCCCATTTTGTGTCATCTCTTCTAGTGGTAGACTATTCCATCCTGGGTAAACCTACGCTGTGCGCCCAATACGGCTGCCGCACCTGGTACCTTGTGAGGGTGTAATACACAACCCTTGGAAGTTATTACCCAAAATGCCTACACCAATCATGCATTATGCTTATGTGTGCTTAAGGTTTTCATTTATGTCTGTGTGGCTTATCTATTGCTGTATTACTCAAATCTTCTGTATTACGTGCATTGTTTTTGATGTCTGTAAAGCGCCTTGAGTCCTGTTGGAGAAAGAGCGCTATATAAATAAAATTATTATTATTATTATTATTATTATTATTATTATTAAACTCCCCTCACAGAACTGTTTAAGCATTTCTTTGTAAGCATAATGTTTTTACTGAGGGAAGCAGAAGTGGAGTCTGGACAGGTGAGGACAGACTCCTTCAGTGAGGTGAGTCCCAGCGGGGCTACACAGAAGAGGAAGACCACATGAGAAAGACTTATTGGATGCACACAGGCAGGACACCCATTAGCAGCGGATGACTGAGGTGTGGAGCCAATAGCACAAGATACACAAATACTTGGACTTCTAAGATAAATAAACGGTTTTGACAAGATGTAAGAAAAACAACAGAGCAGCAACACGTAGACCACCTGGCTAAGAAACAAATATAACAGGACCACATAGTTGATCTTGAACAGAAGACAACAATAATACATCAGTCATAGAAAGCCAAGTCCGGCAGCTCAGACGCTGTGAGGCCGGCTGCACCTGATGTCAGCATTCATCCTTCTCTAATATCAGTAGGATTCTTCTGTCTGCACACATTGCTAAGCAATCCGGTTCTACATACAGCGGCACAGGTGACGCAGGCTGTGTCATGTACAGAAACGGGCTGTGCTAGAGTGAGTACTGCGCCAGACTGCGCAGTTATTATGCGCAGTTCCGCTCTGTGCACCCTCACAAATCAAATGTATGAGCAATGGATGACCTGCATGAATCTGACTACATACCTCCCAACATGACCCTCTCCAGGAGGGACAGAATGCTCTGCTCCTGGACTTCTCTTAATTTATGATTGCCATCACCTGTGGAGAAACACCTTTCTTATCCATTAACCTGTTCAAAACAGGTGCTGGCAATCATACATTAGGAGAAAAGTCCAGGAGCAGAGCATTGTGTCCCTCCTGGAGAAGGTCATGTTGGGAGGTATGCTACTACTCCCTACGACAGGAGAGGTGGGGGATGCGGCATTTCTACCATAAAAAGTGGGCAGCCGCCCATATACACACGTAGGCATTCATGACTTGCCATGTAGACATCTACCATCAATGGACAAGCCACCTACGGAACTGCAGAGCTAGTTCCAGTAAGGAATCGTTTTTAGGTAACACAGATACAGTGATCATAAAGCAAGTTGTGACTTCTAGTTTCCAATAATTAAAGGCACTGACATATGTATCTGTTGTTGATATGGCTGTAGAACCTAGAATGTTAGCAATAGGCACCAGCAGATTGGTGAAATGGAGTTTAGAGTAGACCGGACTATAATTCTTAATCAGGCTTTCCGGTTTATAGAGGAATAGCAGTAACAGTGATACCATCGGTAATATAGGGTTGGGTTCGTGTGACCGCCGGTCACCATACCGACTCCGGGATCCCGGCCTTTAGATGGCTGGCGGGGGTGGGGTGTGGGGGGGGGTGTGGGGGGGGGGGGGTGGAGTGGAGCGGAACGAGCTCGGTGGCATGCTGCGCCCGCCACAGGTTCTATTCCTACTCTATGGGTGTCGAGGACACCCAGGAGTGGGAATAGTCCCTGTTGGTCGGCATACCGACCGGTAGGCTATTCAGCGTTCGGGATCCCGGCATCGGTAATGTGAACGGCGGTCTCCCGACCACCAGTCACATGACCGCAATATTGAAAGTGGTGGTATGACCATTTAGCGGTAGTGATATAAGCGGTAACAGCGGTAGTAGTTACTCAGACTTGTGAGGAGCCAGGTGCTGAACATTCAAGCAGCACTGCGACACTTAACGCAATAACACACCCTGCGGCCGTGCAGGTAAAGGTGCCTGGCCGGCATCTATGTAAGGAGGCGCTGTAGGACCGCGCTTCTCTCCAACGTTTGTCACAGGTGGTCAAACGCAAATTGTAGTAACGCAACCTGGTGATGGGACTTCTGCAAAAGTGACCCTGCCCTTTGCTTGTATTTATACACTGTAACCAGTCGCAGAAAACCTTTCCATACATTACAGGAATTAGGATATGAGGCCCACACTCTCCTGCGGCTTATATATGTGTTTCTATCCTTTCCCACTATAGTCTAGCATACAGTACATACCTGTATTGGCAAAATGGGAAAACAATATAAAACAGTCAGCACTTAAACCCTAGCGGAACACACTCAAAATCAGGGTGTCAGTCATAAAATCTACGTGAAAGCCAAGCATGATGTATTGGTTCCATAGCGCCGTGCAGGCACAAGTTTTATTTTAACAAGTCACTTAATACAATTAACAGCACTATACCAATAAAACATCTAATTCTAGCAATAACAATAATGTTTTCATATACTGGTGTATATAGCAGAGATTTCCTTTCATTTACATTGGTGCCGGTTTATTAACACAGCTACCAGACTTCAGTAAACAGAGCGGAATTCTTAACCCATTGGAGGGTGATAAAATTTATCCCATGTATAATTATTAGGCTTGTTGCCTATACAACCAGCACTGGTGTTGAAGCCATAGAAAAGAAAAGTGAGATGTATTTAATAAAGTGAACAAGACAAGAAATAATTTCAGCATATTTTAATTTACAACTATGGGGCTTTATTGAAGTGGTAAAATGTACTCGGATGCCCAGAAAACGTCTAAACCGCACAGTGTCATTTCCAGAGTAGTATATAACGAGACTTCAGAGGGCCGCTTGGATCTGCACCTTGGGTGGCTGATGCCACACTTGGACCTGCACAATCCTGGTCTTTCTAAGTTCTAGAACTTCAGGATACTGAGATGTTCGGGGCTGGTAGCAGGACTCAAGATAAATATTCAGAGGCATCTCTCCTGATCTTTGCAAGTTACAAAATGGTGTAGCAAGAAGATATCTGGCTGATCACAAGGGTTGGCAGTGCTTGCAAAGACAACACATCCAGATGCAGAAACAGTCCGGCTGGCATATTTGAAAACTTTCCACTAGCACCTACGCAGCTATTAAATAGCATCTCTACCGCTTTATTTGTCCTCTTAAAAGGGACTCTGTAAGCCTTTTAGGTTTCCTCCAAGAGAACATGCCAACAGTCTACTGAAACCTGTTGATCATGCCACGCAGTATTCTTTAGAAGTAATGTTGGGCTTGCTTGTGGTGAGAACTTAAATTTTAAGCACAAGAACATAGTCTATGTATATAATAATTCTACAAGGTTTGCCTCGTCTATCTAAAATGTATGTAAAGTGGGAGACAGGACAGGCCTAGCCTAATAGGGAGACAGGACAGGCCTAGCCGGCTGCTGGAGAGGAGGAGAATCTGCCAGGCTGCAGGACAAGCCTAGCCGGCTGCTCTGCTGGGGGGAGGAGAATCTGGCGGGCAGCAGGGAAATGCGGCAAGTATAGGGGTGGGGCGGAGCAGGGGGAGGAGTTTTACAGAGCAGTAGAGCGGGGGGCAGGCTTATGACTTCCTTTACTAGTCTGTATAATAATTCTGCAAGGTCTGTCCCAAGTCAGATGTGCGCAGTGAGAACACCTGACCTGACTCAAGACAGACTCACACCCCCTCAAACCCCCATTAACGTTCTCTGCAGAGTGATGGAAGGGAAGGGACCATGGGAAAGAGCAGTCAGGGTAAGTGTATAAGTGTAGGGGGAGTGACCCCACAACCACGCAAATGCCAGGTCCAATAAGCTAGTAGTTATATCATCTACTGTACAATATAAGTTATCACAGGCTATGGCCTTCCTACCCTCTGCCTTCCATCAGAACCTTCTTTATCAACCTTGCATGTCCTTGCTCTATTTCTATGTATGACTTGTACAGTATATATATGTATGATTTCTTATAGCGACTGGTGCTGCTAATTTTTGCGGTACCTTATTAAACGGTTATTATAGGTAACCAGGGCAGGGTTCACATCACTGGAAGCTTCATCCTTTGGTCCTAAAGCCTTTTCTCATCCCCTGATCACAGCTCTGGATACCCACGTATGTTTGATGGGCACACAGGCTGGGCATTAAGAGTTAATATTAGTTTAGGTTTCAGCATTGGGAGGGTAGAGTCTCTTTAGTAATGGGAGGCCTACAGTCTGAAAATAATTCATGGAGTTCTCTTTGTTGCATCAACTTCCTAAGTAATAGCTCTTAGCCTATGAGAGGCTACAGACGCCAGTAACGTTGGTTCTTACTGCCACCAAAATACCTGTCACATACTGTAGCTGGACAGATGTAATCACAAGCATGTTAGACATTGATGAAAGATAGTACTCAAGTGCTTCCTACTGAAAAGAACCTCATTCTGTCGCATTCACCCAAACTGCAGACCCATTGAGATTTATGGGGAAAGTGGTGTTCGGCACTAGTCACATAGGAAGAATCTCTGATATCTCATGTGTTAGCCTTTTCTTAACCCTGATACTAAAATATGATGTTTCCGCATAGGTTTAGGCTTGATAATAGGTCCTTATAGCTCTAGGAAACTTCAGCACATAAATAAGCAAGTGTATTACCAAATGTTTAACATGATACAGTTACCTTCACTTTGAGGTCAGCATGGAGATTTGGGGTTACTTAAGAATGGAGGGGACCTGTGTGCAGTGTCCACACGTGCCCCCACCTGCCTCTCCAGTGGCGCAGGTGAGTAGACTCTGCGCATGTGCAGGTGTCTGGGAACATGGCACGGGCACCATCTTCTCATTGATTTTCTACTGCGCTTGTGCAGTTCTCCGGGAAAATGGCTGCAGTGCAATTTCTGGGTGATTTGTGCTACGCTGCTGCTGACGTGGGGCACCAGAGAGGTAAGTAATAAAACATGGGTGCTGGGTGTGCAGTGTTGGACCCAAGGGTCTGTGTGCACCGCATACCCTGTACCCATTCCATTGGGAAACAAAAACAATTATTTTTTTTGTTGTTGCCTTGGATTTGAGATTGATTTGCGAGTACTCGCAGGTCCTATTTTCGCATTAGATCTTCGCTATAGCTGAATTGGCTCCAGTTTTCAAATCAATGAAAAATGATATCATTTGATTATTTTCTCCATTTGAAGCAGCTTACTAGTCTAGGCCATTTTACTTAACAGAATTGACTTAAGGGCCCTACACACTTGCCGAGGTGCCAGACGGACGATACGGACGACGGGCGACCCAACAGCAGGAGGGGGGGGGCAGGGGGAGGGAAGTTGCACCCCCCCCCCCCCCCCCCGTCACCCGCCTTCATAGCCCTGCATGTTAACATGGACGAGATTGTCCATATTGGCTTGCATATTGGCCGCGCATCGTTCATCGTTGGTGCCTAAAACACTGAAAGATATGAACGATATCTCGTTCATTAATGAATGTAATCGGCCAGTGTGTAGGACCCTTTAGTTTTGTTTTTTTAACAACTACCCTCTTTCAACAATAAGAAGAATTTGTTTTTTTGTGATAAGATAGCTGGTAGTCACGTTTGAGACACATAACACATTCATATCTCCTCACTAACGCTGGGAGGAGGCGTGGCAGTGCACTGCTGAGCCTGCTGGGACATCCTGAGACCACAGCCACGCCTCCTCCCAGCATACAGAGAGGAGTAATGGAGAGGAGTGAGTGACAATCTTGTGTATTGCTTGCAACAATATTCCTGAACTTCTCCAGATGATGGGTTTACCAGAATATCGAGCAGAAGACTGCCGGCTCTTCTTGGATAGTTCTAAAAAGAGCTTAAAATGCATATTACTTCACAATGGGAATACATTTGTGCCAATTCCTATCGGTCATTTAACAAAACTTAAAGAGCAGTAGGAAAATATCAAGTTAGCTTATTCTCAGCATCAGTTGTCTGTTTGTGTCAATTTAAAGGGTGTGGTATGATAGGTCAACAGTAACTAGGTCGACAATGTCTAGGTCGACCACTATTGGTCGACAGTAACTAGGTCAACAGGGTGTGAAAAAAAGAAAGAATGGGAGCGCTGGATGAATCTAATATATATTTTTTTATTAAAATATTATTATATCAACCACGTAAAAATACAGTACATAAACTGGCCTAAAAATGATGAACAATTAATAATGTATAAATATATACAAGACTGCCATATCTCCTGAACCAATATGAATAAGAAAACCTTTAATAAACCTTAATTAAGGGCTGCATTGGTGCTTCATGAAAATCAGCCGTGCGTCCACGAGCTGAAATATTTATAAAAAGGAGACTGATGAAAAAGTACCTCTGTTATAAATCACTGTTAAAGTGTACACTCTCTTCTCCTTGTACACAAAAGAACCTCATTGGCAAAGAGTATCCCAGTATTGAAATTGCGGACACCCGCGCTGTATTATTAAGTGACAAATGAACGGTGATAGTCAAATTCACTTGTAGTATATCAGTATATAATTTCCTTCTGATGAAACGGCCAGCGTTGTAGGCCGAGAAACGCGTTAAGGTACTCCATTGAAGGACTTCATCTGACTGCTGCATTCTCCTGACACTCCGTGAGCCGTATATATCGAGTGGACCGTAGCCGCAATTAAAACGGACTTTTCACCAGCGGCTGGGGAATTTGCTGCTCCAATCTTTCTGCACTGCTGCACATTCAAATTGGTACAGTACCCTTTAGCAGAGAAAACAACCGCGTTTGTCTGGATGGTTCACTGGCGACGTGACCAGCTGTACTTTCACTGCACAGAGCCGCTGCAAACCCGGCTCAGTACAGCGCCTTTGACGGAGAGGCTCTCACATCAGGTGATATACTACAAGTGAATTTGACTATCACCGTTCATTTGTCACTTAATAATACAGCGCGGGTGTCCGCAATTTCAATACTGGGATACTCTTTGCCAATGAGGTTCTTTTGTGTACAAGGAGAAGAGAGTGTACACTTTAACAGTGATTTATAACAGAGGCACTTTTTCATCAGTCTCCTTTTTATAAATATTTCAGCTCGTGGACGCACGGCTGATTTTCATGAAGCACCAATGCAGCCCTTAATTAAGGTTTATTAAAGGTTTTCTTATTCATATTGGTTCAGGAGATATGGCAATCTTGTATATATTTATACATTATTAATTGTTCATCATTTTTAGGCCAGTTTATGTACTGTATTTTTACGTGGTTGATATAATAATATTTTAATAAAAAAATATATATTAGATTCATCCAGCGCTCCCATTCTTTCTTTTTTTCACATCCATTTTGATCTATTGTTGGGGCAGCCCGCCCACAACTGGTGAGCAGCTGTCTGAATCCAATTGGATATAGTGTGTGTACTGTAGAGCGCCAATCTTTTGTACATATTTTAGGTCAACAGGGTGTCTAGGTTGTCAGGGTCTTTAGGTCGACATGTTCTAGGTTGATAGGCCAAAAGGTCGACATGAGTTTTTTATGTTATTTTGGTGTCGTTTTCTTCGTAGAGTGACCGGGAACCCCAATTAGTGCACCATGTCCCCTCGCATGGCTCGCTTCGCTCGCCATGCTTCGGGCAAGGTGCCTTCGCTTCGCTCGGCACAGATTACCGTTCCAATTGTAGTCCACGTGGATCGTTAAGTATGAAAAGGTTCAAAAAAAGAAAAAAATTGTGAAAAACTCACGTCGACCTTTTGACCTGTCGACCTAGAACATGTCGACCTAAAGACCCTGTCGACCTAGACACCCTGTCGACCTAGTTACTGTCGACCTAGACATTGTCGACCTAGTTACTGTCGACTTAGAGACCGGATCCCCAATTTAAAAATGGTAAACTTTCTTCTTGGGCAGCAAAGTGGATATACTAATTAAATTGTCACATATGCTTATGGGATAGTTGTGCAAAACAAAAGCACTGGCAACAAACCGCATGGCCTCTAAGAGAAGTTCTAACTGTAGGAGAAGCCAATATCATTCATTACTCGACAGGAAAAAAAAAGTCATACTGCCGCCTCTCCATATCAAACTGGGTTTAATGAAACAATTTGTAAAAGCATTGGACAAGTCAGGTGATTGTTTCACGTATATTTGTCAAACATTTACATCTCATAGTATTGAAAAATTAAAGGCAGGAACTTTTGATGGCCCACAGATACGGAAATTGGTGAAGGATCCAAATTTTACCACATCTATGACTGAAACTGAATCTGAAGCTTGGCTGAGTTATGTGTCTGTCATTCGACATTTTTAGGCAATCACAAGGCAGGAATTAGTCCACAACATGCCAAAACGTTTAGACAAAGTTGGTGCCAACATGAGTACATTTTTTGTACAGCCATTTAGATCACTTCCCATCCAATCTAGGAGATTCAAGCGAAGAACAGGGTGAACGGTTCCACCAGGATATTCAGGTAATCATAGGCGTGCGCACGGGGGTGACTGGTCACACCAGGGACGTGCAGTGAGCTAAATAGCTCAGGAGGCACTGGCTAGTACCAGAGCCAGATTTACATGCAATATATGAGCCAAAGCGTACATCTGGGCATTATACACAGGTGCAGCAGTATATACGTATGGGCATTATACATGGGTGCAGCAGTATAAACTCCTGGAAATTTGGTGAGTTTTGATTAGAGATGTGTGGAGAAGTTAGCCCCTCACCTGCCATAGACTTTTTACTCCAGAGTTATGGCTATAAAAATTATTAGAATAATACAAAGAAGATATTTTAAACGTTAGTATGACAGGAAAGTCTCTGCCTCACCTGCCTCACCCCACCGCACGTCACAGGTGCACACAGGTACCCCCTAATGTCCAGCACCCCCCGCACACACGCACACGCCTGTTGCTGCTGCCGTTGATTCCCGTCTCAGTCTGACGCTGAAGGTAGGAGAGCGCTGCACGCGTCTCTCCTGCCCCTCACTGTGACCCCATCTCCGGCAGTCAATTACAATGTCTCTCGGCTTTCAGCCAATCAGAGCTCGCGGACGCACAGTGAGCACGTGAGCTTTGATTGGCTCACAAGCCTGTGACATATTTCAAATGGCCGCTGGAGACAGCCAGGGACTCGGTAAAGTGAGGCACAAGAGAGACGCGCACTGTGCTCTCCTCCCCTCAGTGGCAGAGACGGAAATCGGCAGCACTGGCAACAGAGGAGGGTAAGCACAAATGGGGGAATACTGTATATGTATCTGGCACCACTGGGGGCATATGTATCTGGCACCACTGGGGGCATTTATGTAGCTGGCACCACTGGGGGCATTTATGTAGCTGGCACCGCTGGGGGCATTTATGTATCTGGCACCACTGGGGGCATTTATGTATCTGGCACCACTGGAGGCATGTGTGTATCTGACACCGCTGGGGGCAAGTGTGTATCTGGCACCGCTGGGGGCAAGTGTGTATCTGGCACCGCTGGGGGCAAGTGTGTTTCTGGCACCGCTGGGGGCAAGTGTGTATCTGGCACCGCTGGGGGCTTGTGTGTATCTGGTACCGCTGGGGGCATGTGTTTATCTGGCACCACTGGGGGTATGTGTTTATCTGGCACCTCTGGGGGTATTGAGTAAGGGGCACCACTGGGGGCATATGTTTATATTGCTTTGAGTGCCAAAAGGCGGTGCTAGGCACGCCCAATAGGCGGTGCTAGACATGCCCAGTAGGTGATGCTAAACACACCCCTCCGACGGTGCACCCCCTAATAAAATGTTCTGTGCACGCCTATGTAGGTAATGGAAGAAAGATATCAATGAAGATGGGATCATCACATGATGGCCGACTACTGTTGGAGTCTGCAGAGGGAACTGCCTGCAACAGGAATACAAAAGACAATCCTACAATAAACGGTTCTCATAGCTTCCTAACACTTATGTATGTAATTATCCTGTGTCTTTTTTATAACATTCTATGAATCAAATTTAATCAGAATTAAAAAAATTATCTTTTTAACTATTTTTAACATTGTTTAATTCAATTTTTCATAAATATTAAAGACATATGGTTATCTCAAAAACTAAAGCCAAATGAAAAATAAGCATGGTATATTCATGATCAGGAGCACAAAATTAATCAAAATCGACTCTTAAATCCCTGGCAACAGATTGACTGTTCCCCAGTGTTCTAGATACTCCACTGGGTGAGTGTCAAATATTCACAGGAGCTCTTCACTCACAACTTCTAGCAACAAAGACTGCAGACCCCTTCCTGACACATTGGCCCTCATTCCGAGTTGATCGCTCGCTGCTGATTTTCGCAGCGATTAGGTTGAAAAATTGCATTTCTGCGCATGCGCATGGTACGCAGCGCGCATGCGCTAAGTACTTTTAAACAAAACTGTGTAGTTTTACACAAGTATATAGGCAAAGAGAGAAAAGTATGACTCTTGTTTGGGCGCACTCTTAAGTTATCTCAGTGTTAATTGATAAGTAATGCGACTAACCGTTAATAATGTAGTCTTTATTTCTACTCTTTAAGATATACGGGAACTCAACAAAACAAGTTAAACATAAACAGCCATTGATATGCTCGATGGGAAATAAGTCTCCCAAAATTAAGAAATGTTCAGATCTTAATTATACCTGGATAAATGCATATCGAAAGATAGCTACATACTATGCTGCTTCCGTCTGCCAAAGATCTGTACAAACTGTGTTTGTATTAATGCAGCCCTAAATTGGGTTTAATTCGTGAGTGGGAGAGCCCACACACAAATTAACAATTCTAATAATTGACCACTATCATGGATGAGTTAAACAGTGACAAATGAAAGTTCAAGAAATAGTAGGATTAAGTATAAGTGGTGATACTGCTGTTGGTGTTGTCTCTGTAGGGAAGAGATTCTTCCTACTTCACTGGGTATTCCCTAGCAGTCGCCCGTCTAGGTACTGACCCAGCCCACCTCCGTTTAGCTTCCAAGATCGGACGAGATTGAGCGTGATCGTAGGGGTATGGTCGTAGGAAGATTTGACCCTATACCACCAATGAGAGTGCACCGATACGGAAGGATTGATTCCTCCTCAGGAAAATAATAATGGGAATGCGTGGGGAAGGCGAATGGCAACAGATAGGTAAGTGTGAATCTGCTGTCCACGTTAGACTGAAGAGACGTGTCTCCAGAGGGGACACGCTCTCCAGAATCGTGGATGAGAGTTCACGGAAGGAAGAAAAGTGGGAAAATAATTACAAGGTGGAAGAAATAAGAGTGGTTGAAATTAACAATTGAATTGAATTATGGTGGGTCCCTTTGGGTCACCTCAATCGTATAATACTAGTCAATCCTAGTTCAAATAACAAACTCACTAAAGCAGATGTCAAGACAAAAAATGAAATATGAATTCTTGTAATTAGTACAGGTTGAGTCTCCCTTATCCAAAATGCTTGGGACCAGAGGTATTTTGGATATGGGATTTTTCCGTATTTTGGAATAATTGTATACCATAATGAGATATCATGGTGATAGGACCTAAATCTAAGCACAGAATGCATTTATGTTACATATACACCTTATACACATAGCCGGAAGGTAATTTTAGCCAATATTTTTGGTAACTTTGTGCATTGAACAAAGTGTGTGTACATTCACACAATTAATTTATGTTTCATATACACCTTATATACACAGCCTGGGGGTCATTTAATACAATAGTTTTAATAACTTTGTGTATTAAACAAAGTTTTGTGTACATTGAGCCATCAAAAAACAAAGGTTTCACTATCTCAGTCTCACTCAAAAAAGTCCGTATTTCGGAATATTCCGTATTTCGGAATATTTGGATATGGGATACTCAACCTGTACTGATTCACTGGGTATGGTATAACGTTATTTGTACATAACAGACCCTAGTGTAATTATGTAATTGATGCTAAACCCTAAATGTCACTGGTGATAGTGGCAGAAATTTTTTTTTTCTGTCAAAACAGTTATTGCTTTTTAACATGAAACCACCGTATGAGGCAAATATATTATCATCTATGCAATTAACACTTAGGTTACATGCCTTTAAAGAAACAGGAATGTAAAACACACAGTTTGAAAATACCTAAAGCAGAGTAAATGCGGGATCGCACCAAACCGGTCCCTGTTATATTGAATGTGAGGAAATGGTATTTCACAATATACTTGAATAAGGAATCAAGCAGATATGCTATGCTAATTCACTGGAAACACCAGCAATATTAATAGCAGGAATTCTTTCTAAAACACAGAATATTTGCTGGAGCATGCAGGCTAAATCAGATAAAGCAGATAAATGTTAAGTGTCACCCCTTCAATCGGTAGGCAGACGGGGTGCCCGCAGGAAATGCGGGGCCACAAATTGCCTGCCCCTATTACAGGGTTAAATCACCATGTACCCAAGTGAGAGAGTACACACATATGCAGTACAGCCTAACTGAAAGCACCAGCAATGATAGTGACAGAGATACTCTCAGAGGCAAAGACATATTCTGCTAAAGCATAAAATCTAACTGGATAACGCAAATAAGCATAAATATCACCCATTCAAATGTCAGACAGGCAGAGTGCCCGCAAGGAAAACGCGTTTCACCCGGTCACGGGCTTGTTCACTTCCAATTCTAGGCAGCTGCCCTAGTTTTACACAAGCTCGAGCAACGCTTTTCAGTTGCTTGAGTGTTCATTGTTTGATTGACAGGAAGTGGGTGTTTATGGGCGGCAACTCAACGTTTTCAGGGAGTGTGCTAAAAAACGCAAGCGTGCCAGGTAAAAATGCAGGAGTGGCTGGAGAAACGGGGGAGTGGCTGGCCGAACGCAGGGCGTGTTTATGACGTCAAACCAGGAACAACACAGACTGCAGTCATCGCAAGCTAGGAGTAAGTCTTGAGCCACTCTGAAACTGCATGAAATTTTTCATTTGCCGAACTGGCTAACCTTTTGATCGCACTTCTGCTAAGCTAAGATACACTCCCTGAGGGAGGCGGCCTAGCGTTTGCATTGCTGCTAAAAGCAGCTAGCGAGCGATCAACTCGGAATGAGGTCCATTATCGGTAAATCCATTGCTAAAGTACAGAAGAAGAAATCGCTGACCAGATCTCATCACACAATCTGTTATTGGGTTGTTGCTGAGAAGTCTGTCATCCCCATGGGAACACTGTAATAGCTGATCAGTACTTTATCGTATATACAATAAAGTATTTTAAGAATATATTTTATAATGAATGAATACATATAACTCTATATAATCTTGAGTATTAATATTAACTGCAAAGTATTGCCGACACGTGTGCAGCAATCCTGGCACATTCTTGGTGGTAGTAACTGGATCAGAAAAGGAACTAACCTGTTCTGGTCAGCTGACAAAGACGTGTCCCAATCAGAGTCATGTGGGTTGGCGTTTGATTGGATAGGATGGCCCTATACACTACAATGTAAGTCTCATTTGTTTGTAATTGCCAAAGTTGGATAATGGTGGTCATTCGGAGTTGATCGCTCGCTAGCAGTTTTTAGCAGCCGTGCAAACGCTAGGCCGCCGCCCTCTGGGAGTGTATTTTAGCTTAGCAGAAGTGCGAACGAAAGGATCGCACTGCGGCTACAAAAAAAAATTGTGCAGCTTCAGAGTAGCTTCAGACCTACTCAGCGCTTGCGGTGACTTCAGACTGTTCAGTTCCTGTTTTGATGTCACAAACACGCCCTGCGTTCGACCAGCCACCCCTGCGTTTTTCATGCCACACCTGCGTTTTTTCAAACACTCCCTGAAAACGGTCAGTTGACACCCAGAAACGCCCACTTCATGTCAATCACTCTGCGGCCAGCAGTGCGACTGAAAAGCTTTGCTAGACCTTGTGTGAAACGACATCGTTCGTTGTAATAGTACGCCGCGTGTGCGCATTGCGCCGCATATGCATGCGCAGAAGTGCCGTTTTTTAGCCTGATCGCTGCGCAGCGACAAAAAGCAGCTAGCGAACAACTCGGAATGACCACCCATGTCCTCTGTGTGGATATGATCACACTTTCACTTGTGTAAATCTAGTTAACAATCATCGTTTGTCACCAGAGAGTATGTGAGGACGGTGGCCGACCCACTAGCATCTGGTTTTCATGCTGCAGCCTGAAGCAGACTAGTCAAACAACAGCTGTAGAGCAGGAGGGACTTTTTATTACAGGTGATTTATACTATAAAGGCATGATGTAGTCACCTGTAATGAAGCAAGGATATCCTTAAAGCCTGTACTGTTAGGAGGACTGGACTTGGGAAATACTGCTCCGATATACTGCGGTTTCATGATCTTCACATGACAGATACACTTTGTGGGTAATTCAGATCTTATCGCTGGGCTGCTAATTTTGCTGTCCTGCATTCAGATAGTCGCCGCCTTCGGAGGAGTGTATATTTGCAGTGCAAGTGTGCGTTTGCATGTGTACGCCAAGCTGCTAAAATCCACTGTGTGCAGTGTGTGCGCAGCTCAGGACTTACTCCTCCAGTGCGATCACATCAGGCTGATTGGGGCCGGAGCTGACGTCACACACCCTCCCTGAAAAAACGCTTGGAACGCCTGCGTTTTTCCGAACACTCCCAATAAACGGTCAGTTACCACCCACAAGCGGCTTCCTCCTGTCAATCACCTTGCATTGCGGTGCACACGCATACACAGATAGTAACTGATCGCCCACTGCGCAAAAAACGCACAGCAGTGATCAGATCTGAATGACCCCCTTTGTCCATTCAGTATTCCTCATCTAGATGGGAATGCAGACACTTGCACTATCCCAGGTCCCCAGTGTGTGAGACAGGTGAAATTGCCATGTGTGGCTATCTGGATTAATCAGAATAACAGCATTGTGTCACATATTGTGTTTCTCAGTCCCTATGGAACTTTGTCTTTATGAAGCAATAGAGCTCACACATAAATCATATCTGAACGCAGTCGCCTTCGTTATCTGCGCTAGATTCTTTTTTTTTTATCAGCAATAATTATTTTCAAAGATAATGCATTCTTTCAAATGTGTTTAAAATATTAATTATACACACATTCAAACATTCTACAGGAATGGTACAGACATAATGTAATAGACTTTAAATATCCATATTCTATCCATAATGCCTTATAAACAGGACAGTTGGAGCAGAATACAGGGCCCATGACACATTACTATTGGATTGTACTATGGGGGTAATTGATTGTAGATGTGCAAATTTAGCACATCTACAATCACTTTCACAGATATGCGGGGGGACGCCCAGCACAGGGCTAGTCTGCCCCGCATGTCTGGCTCTGTCCCCCCTTCCCCGCACAGGTACAAAAGCATCACACGGCGGCGATGCTATTGTACCTGAAGAGTAGCTCCCTACCAGCGCAACTCCTGCGCGCTGGCAGGGAGCTACCCGTTGCTCTCCAGGTCGCATCGGCAGTGTGTGACATCACGCAGCCATCGCGGCTCGCACGATCCGGGCACGCCTGCGTTGCCCGGACCGTGCCCCAGTAAGGGATGTAGTGTCACAGGAAATGGCATTCCTGCCCCACAAGACACGAGGCCTCCTTTTCCTCATGCTGGGGGCATGCCCCGCGCTCCTGGAGCTGCTGGGTTATGTTATGCCCCCAGTCCATCTCTCCTGTGCGCTCGGTGTCTCCCAACCTCCCGTCAACTGCAGGACACTGCGGTCACAGGTGGGTGGCAGGACAGTGTCCAAGAAACAGGACTGTCCAGCCAAAATCGTGATGGTCAGGAGGTATGCTTATAATCAAAATAACATAATGGACAAGGGGCCATCCGAAGTGATATAATCCCTTGGTGGTGCACTCTTTTGATAATCACATTGGATAATTAGTATAGTTAAAACTTAACTTTTAATAGATTATTCCTCTAAAAAGAGAAGCAGGGCTACCTTAACAGCAGTGTAGGCCCCTGGGCAAAGCAATGCACTGGGGCCTCTATCCATCCTCCATCGGTAGGGATGATGGTCGTTATGAGTTGCAGCTTTGATGTCCCGCAGGTGGCAGGGACATTGGCACTGAGGGGGGCGGGGGAGGTTCAAATTACCCGGTTCCGGGCTTGCTACCCCCCCCCCCAAAGAGTCATTGCTGTGTAGTGGCCAGCCTTCTTCCCAAATATGACTGAGAAGAAGGCGCTGGCCGGGTAGGAGGGACTCGCTTCCTGATCAAGTAACATAGGTACTGGGTCCCTCTTGTGGAGCGCGCAGGCCCGCTTTACAGACCTGCTTTGCAGACCCGCTTTGCAGACCCGCAATTATTTTATTATTCAAATATTTTTAGACTAAAGGGCATAGTCACGCCGACTTAATAAGCCATGCCCCCACCCCTTTACCGGAGCCCAGCATGGCTCTCTACGGCCCTGGATAGGGGTGTTTTATCTTCTGCTCAGAATGTAGGACCTGGATCAGTATTTTCTGCTAATTACTCCTTTACTGCACAGATGGTGGGAGCAGGGCCGGTTCTGGCGCTCTGAGCGCCCCGGGCGGCAATAGGGGGCGTGGCTTCGTACAGGGGGCGTGGTCATTTACGCCCCCTGTACAGACCGAAATGATGTGCGGTGCGCGATGACGTCATCGCGCACCGCACAGCAAAGGTCCTCTCCACGAAGGGAAACTAGACGCGTAGCAAAAGTCCTGCTTGCCCGTGGCAAGATCCGCTACTGGGTGGGAGATGGGGCGGGAGGGAGAACAATAAACTGTAGAAGTGGGCATTGGGCTGAATGAAGGGGCCCCGGTACATGACTTCCAGGTTGGTAGGGGGTGTTTAATAAGTCAGATTGCTTAGATTATCGCTCCATGAGCACCCCACTTAACATCCAAATGTAAATGAGGCCCAAACTTAGTAATATCTATTTGTTGAAGAAAAGACACTGATACTTTGCAGGATTTGTTTGTGTATTGTATTTTACAAGAGGTTCCATATACTGTAAGTGGCCACAAGAAACCTTATTTAAAATTAGTGATGTGCACCGGAAATTTTTCGGGTTTTGTGTTTTGGTTTTGGATTCGGTTCCGCGGCCGTGTTTTGTATTCGGACGCGTTTTGGCAAAACCTCCCTGAAAATTTTTTGTCGGATTCGGGTGTGTTTTGGATTCGGGTGTTTTTTTACAAAAAACCTTCAAAAACAGCTTAAATCATAAAATTTGGGGGTCATTTTGATCCCATAGTATTATTAACCTCAATAACCATAATTTACACTCATTTCCATTTTCCAGTCTATTCTGAACACCTCACAATATTATTTTTAGTCCGAGGTCGCTGGATGACTAAGCTAAGCGACCCAAGTGGCCAACACAAACACTTGGCTCATCTAGGAGTGGCACTGCAGTGTCAGACAGGATGGCAGATTAAAAAAATTGTCCCCAAACAGCACATGATGCAAAGAAAAAAAGAGGCGCAATGAGGTAGCTGTGTGACTAAGCTCAGCGACACAAGTGGCCGACACAAACACCTGGCCCATCTAGGAGTGGCACTGCAGTGTCAGACAGGATGGCAGATTAAAAAAATTGTCCCCAAACAGCACATGATGCAAAGAAAAAAAGAGGCGCAATGAGGTAGCTGTGTGACTAAGCTAAGCGACACAAGTGGCCGACACAAACACCTGGCCCATCTAGGAGTGGCACTGCAGTGTCAGACAGGATGGCACTTCAAAAAAATACTCCCCAAACAGCACATGATGCAAAGAAAAAAAGACGCACAATGAGGTAGCTGTGTGACTAAGCTAAGCGACCCAAGTGGCCGACACAAACACCTGGTCCATCTAGGAGTGGCACTGCAGTGTCAGACAGGATGGCACTTCAAAAAATAGTCCCCAAACAGCACATGATGCAAAGAAAAATGAAAGAAAAAAGAGGTGCAAGATGGAATTGTCCTTGGGCCCTCCCACCCACCCTTATGTTGTATACACAGGACATGCACACTTTAACAAACCCATCATTTCAGCGACAGGGTCTGCCACACAACTGTGACTGAAATCACTGGTTGGTTTGGGCCCCCACCAAAAAAGAAGCAATCAATCTCTCCTTGCACAAACTGGTTCTACAGAGGCAAGATGTCCACCTCCTCCTCATCGTCCGATTCCTCACCCCTTTCACTGTGTACATCCCCCTCCTCACAGATTATTAATTCGTCCCCACTGGAATCCACCATCTCAGGTCCCTGTGTACTTTCTGGAGGCAATTGCTGGTGAATGTCTCCACGGAGGAATTGATTATAATTCATTTTGATGAACATCTTCTCCACATTTTCTGGAAGTAACCTCGTACGCCGATTGCTGACAAGGTGAGCGACTGCACTAAACACTCTTTCGGAGTACACACTGGAGGGGGGGCAACTTAGGTAAAATAAAGCCAGTTTGTGCAAGGGCCTCCAAATTGCCTCTTTTTTCCTGCCAGTATACGTATCACTCATATAATCCTCCACCATTCTTTCAATGGTGACAGAATCATATGCAGTGACAGTAGACGACATGTCAGTAATCGTTGGCAGGTCCTTCAGTCCGGACCAGATGTCAGCACTCGCTCCAGACTGCCCTGCATCACCGCCAGTGGGTGGGCTCGGAATTCTTAGCCTTTTCCTCGCAGCCCCAGTTGCGGGAGAATGTGAAGGAGGAGCTGTTGACGGATCACGTTCCGCTTGACTTGACAATTTTCTCACCAGCAGGTCTTTGAACCTCTGCAGACTTGTGTCTGCCAGAAAGAGAGATACAACATAGGTTTTAAATCTAGGATCGAGCACGGTGGCCAAAATGTAGTGCTCTGATTTCAACAGATTGACCACCCGTGAATCCTGGTTAAGCGAATTAAGGGCTCCATCCACAAGTCCCACATGCCTAGCGGAATCGCTCTGTTTTAGCTCCTCCTTCAATCTCTCCAGCTTCTTCTGCAAAAGCCTGATGAGGGGAATGACCTGACTCAGGCTGGCAGTGTCTGAACTGAATTCACGTGTGGCAAGTTCAAAGGGTTGCAGAACCTTGCACAACGTTGAAATCATTCTCCACTGCGCTTGAGTCAGGTGCATTCCCCCTCCTTTGCCTATATCGTAGGTAGCTGTATAGGCTTGAATGGCCTTTTGCTGCTCCTCCATCCTCTGAAGCATATAGAGGGTTGAATTCCACCTCGTTACCACCTCTTGCTTTAGATGATGGCAGGGCAGGTTCAGGAGTGTTTGCTGGTGCTCCAGTCTTCGGCACGTGGTGGCTGAATGCCGAAAGTGGCCCGCAATTCTTCGGGCCAACGACAGCATCTCTTGCACGCCCCTGTTGTTTTTTTAAATAATTCTGCACCACCAAATTCAATGTATGTGCAAAACATGGGACGTGCTGGAATTTGCCCAGATGTAATGCACGCACAATATTGGTGGCATTGTCCGATGTCACAAATCCCCAGGAGAGTCCAATTGGGGTAAGCCATTCTGCAATGATGTTCCTCAGTTTCCGTAAGAGGTTGTCAGCTGTGTGCCTTTTATGGAAAGCGGTGATACAAAGCGTAGCCTGCCTAGGAACGAGTTGGCGTTTGCGAGATGCTGCTACTGGTGCCGCCGCTGCTGTTCCTGCTGCGGGAGGCAATACATCTGCCCAGTGGGCTGTCACAGTCATATAGTCCTGAGTCTGCCTTGCTCCACTTGTCCACATGTCTGTGGTTAAGTGGACATTGGATACAACTGCATTTTTTAGGACACTGGTGAGTCTTTTTCTGAGGTCTGTGTACATTTTCGGTATCGCCTGCCTAGAGAAATGGAACCTAGATGGTATTTGGTACCGGGGACACAGTACCTCAATCAATTCTCTAGTACCCTGTGAATTAACGGTGGATACCGGACACACGTTTCTCACCACCCAGGCTGCCAAGGCCTGAGTAATCCGCTTTGCAGCAGGATGACTGCTGTGATATTTCATCTTCCTCGCAAAGGACTGTTGGACAGTCAATTGCTTACTGGAAGTAGTACAAGTGGTCTTCCGACTTCACCTCTGGGATGACGATCGACTCCCAGCAGCAACAAAAGCAGCGCCAGCAGCAGTAGGCGTTACACTCAAGGATGCATCGGAGGAATCCCAGGCAGGAGAGGACTCGTCAGACTTGACAGTGACATGGCCTGCAGGACTATTGGCTTTTCTGTCTAAGGAGGAAATTGACATTAAGGGAGTTGGTGGTGTGGTTTGCAGGAGCTTGGTAACAAGAGGAAGGGATTTAGTTGGCAGTGGACTTCTTCCGCTGTCACCCAAAGTTTTTGAACTTGTCAATGACTTCTGATGAATGCGCTCCAGGTGACGTATAAGGGAGGATGTTCCTTGGTGGTTAACGTCCTTACCCCTACTTATTACAGCTTGACAAAGGCAACACACGGCTTGACACCAGTTGTCCGCATTTCTGTTGAAATAATTCCACACCGAAGAGGTGATTTTTTTTGTATTTTGACCAGGCATGTCAATGGCCATATTCGTCCCACGGACAACAGGTGTCTCCCCGGGTGCCTGACTTAAACAAACCACCTCACCATCAGAATCCTCCTTGTCAATTTCCTCCTCAGCACCAGCAACACCCATATCCTCATCCTGGTGTACTTCAACAGTGACATCTTCAATTTGACTATCAGGAACTGGACTGCGGGTGCTCCTTCCAGCACATGCAGGGGGCGTGCAAATGGTGGAAGGCGCCACCTCTTCTCGTCCAGTGTTGGGAAGGTCAGGCATCGCAACCGACACAATTGGACTCTCCTTGGGGATTTGTGATTTAGAAGAATGCACAGTTCTTTGCTGTGCTTTTGCCATCTTAACTCTTTTAAGTTTTCTAGCAGGAGGATGAGTGCTTCCATCCTCATGTGAAGCTGAACCACTAGCCATGAACATAGGCCAGGCCCTCAGCTGTTCCTTGCCACTCCGTGTCGTAAAAGGCACATTGGCAAGTTTACGCTTCTCCTCAGACGATTTTGATTTTGATTTTTGGGTCATTTTACTGAGCCTTTGCAGACGACGTTGATGGCATTTCATCGTCTCAGCCATGACTAGTGGCAGCAGCTTCAGCACGAGGTTTTAATGTGTGGAATTATATGCCAGTAATATATCAATAGCAATGGCCTACTACTATATATACTGCGCACGACTGAAATGCACCACAGGTATGAATGGATAGTATACTTGACGACACAGAGGTAGGTAGAGCAGTGGCCTACTGTACCGTACTGCTATATATTATATACTGGTGGTCAGCAAACTGTGCAAAACTGAAATGCACCACAGGTATGGATGGATAGTATACTTGACGACACAGAGGTAGGTAGAGCAGTGGCCTACTGTACCGTACTGCTATATATTATATATACTGGTGGTCAGCAAACTGTGCAAAACTGAAATGCACCACAGGTATGGATGGATAGTATACTTGACGACACAGAGGTAGGTAGAGCAGTGGCCTACTGTACCGTACTGCTATATATTATATATGCTGGTGGTCAGCAAACTGTGCAAAACTGAAATGCACCACAGGTATGGATGGATAGTATACTTGACGACACAGAGGTAGGTAGAGCAGTGGCCTACTGTAACGTACTGCTATATATTATATATACTGGTGGTCAGCAAACTGTGCAAAACTTAAATGCACCACAGACAAGGATGGATAGTATACTTGACGACACAGAGGTAGGTAGAGCAGTGGCCTACTGTACCGTACTGCTATATATTATATACTGGTGGTCAGCAAACTGTGCAAAACTGAAATGCACCACAGGTATGGATGGATAGTATTCTTGACGACACAGAGGTAGGTAGAGCAGTGGCCTACTGTACCGTACTGCTATATATTATATATACTGGTGGTCAGCAAACTGTGCAAAACTGAAATGCACCACAGGTATGGATGGATAGTATACATGACGACACAGAGGTAGGCAGAGCAGTGGCCTACTGTACCGTACTGCTATATATTATATACTGGTGGTCAGCAAACTGTGCAAAACTGAAATGCACCACAGGTATGGATGGATAGTATACATGACGACACAGAGGTAGGTAGAGCAGTGGCCTACTTACCGTACTGCTATAAATGATATACTGGTGGTCAGCAAACTGTGCAAAACTGAAATGCACCACAGGTATGGATGGGATAGTATACTTGACGACACAGAGGTAGGTAGAGCAGTGGCCTACTGTACCGTACTGCTATATATTATATATGTGAGAGGGCAGCGGGTTGCGGGGGACGGGGGCAGTTGCTTGCCCCCACTCCCTCGGTCGGCGGCGGCATTGCGGCGGGTCCCGAGTGCGGAGGGGCTTGCATCCGTTGGGATTCAGGCCCCTCCAATCGCGGCACGGAGCGGCGCCGGGCGGGAGCCAATCAGGGCTCGCGCCCGGTCAGCCAATCAGGACATGCCGCGACGAGCCAATCGAGGCTCGTCGCGTCATAGCTCCGCCCCCTCCCAGCGTCTTATAACAGACGCGGCGGAGCGGTCAGTCGGCGCCGGGGACGGAGCAGAGAAGAGCTCCAGAAGAAAAAGAAGAAAGAAGACGGCGGCGGTGCCCGGGAAGCGGCAGAAGCGGCGGCGGCGACGACGACGAGAGCGGCCCGGAAGCGGCAAAAGAAGACAGAAGAGGTCACAGCTGGAAGAACCTGTCTACGCCCGGGAAGAGGACGAAGACGTCGGAACGGCCAGGACAGAGGAGCCCACCGGAAGTCCCGGCGGCCCGGTAAGCGGCCTCGCGCCGAGCCTCCTACCACTAGACCACCGGGTGTTCGGGCACTAGGCCCGTGGGCATGGTCAGGCCCTCTCGGCCTGTGGGTAGTTAGTCGGGCCCCTCCGGCCCGTGGGCACCGAGTCGGGTCCTCCTGGCCCGTGGGGCATACTGTTGAGTCCTTGTGGCCAAGTGGGACGAATAAGGTGACCCTGGGTATTAGGCCCAGGTCACCCAACGGGCGCCAGTTAGGCGGGCACTAGGCCCGGGGCGCAAGCCAGGCACTAGGCCTGTGGGGCATTAGGGTATTACAAGGTGACCCGGTAACAGACCCACCAGGGGAGGAGAACACCATCGGGCTGTTGACCTAATAGGTGGAACCCCGTGCCTTGCGTACCTCGACGAGTGTGCTGTGCGGCCGCTCGGCGGGGTGCGCTGTAGGTGAGGCGCGGAGGGTCGGCTGACCCTCGCGTCGGGTGTACGCTCCCAGGTGGGTAAGGACCGTGGGGAGTGGGGCCTCACCAGGAGGGGCAGCAGAACCTGTGACGGACCGGATGACAAGGTACTCCTCATAATAAATGTATTCGCATTTGAACTTGCACTTGCTTGACCTGTTAGTGATTAGGAGACGTAGCCGGCCCAATAAGTTGTAGTTTCTAACAATTAGGCTCAGTTTGTTGTTAGCCGTTGTTTAGTTGTAGGGAGGTTGCTGTCGTCCTTTTTCCCCAGGAGCGGAGGGGCGCTTCAAGCAAGCTGACAAGATTGCCTGCGTAAGTACTAATTGTGAGTTGTGTATTTGTCCGTGTCGAGCACCGGTTGCAGGATCCCGCTAGGCCTAGCGGACCCGCTCACACCTCGGTGCGCAAGTGCCAATAGGTGATGATTGGGTAGCTGAGGCCCACGGGCCGATGATGACATTCACCTAATCGGTGAACGTCGCAGCTGCCCCGGTGTGCCACCTATTCCCTGGAGGGAACCAGTGGCCCCGCAGTAAGACTGTTTCTTGTCCTTTTCTAGCCGTCGAGTTCCGGCTGGGCCACGGCGGGGAGGGCTCCGAAGAAGCGACCCCAGAAGCCCAGGTTGAGGGCAGTGCATAAGACGTATACAGAGGTAAGCAGGGATTTACTTGCACGGGCGCAGACTTCGTACCATATACTGATCCGCTTACATTTGGCGTAGTCGGCAGGATACTGAGAAAAGATGGATCAGGAAGTGGAACGTCCGGAGGATGAGGATAACGAGTCCCCCGAGGAGACGAAGGACGCGCCTCGAGACAGGGTACCCATTGGGGCGGCCCTTAACCACCTCGATAAGTTCGATGGACGGAATATGCCCTTGACAGAGTGGATCGAGCAGTTGGAAACTACGATCGACCTCTACCAAATTCCGAGGCGGATCCAGGTGAATTTGGCTTTGAAGGTTCTGACTGGCGATGCCCGCAAGACCGTGCGAGTACGCCCCGAGCGGCTACGGAAGAACCTGGCCGATGTCTTCACCATCCTGAAAGGCGTGTATGGGGAGAAGGCCACCACCACCACCCTGAAGAAGCGTGTGTTCGCACGGGTTCAACGGGAAGATGAGACGATCTCCCAGTTCGCGAACGCGATCCAGGAGTACATGAGCGAGATCCAGACGAGAGAAGATGAGGACTTGATGACAGGGGACCCGGATTCCACCTTGCGATGTATTTTAATTGGTGGACTGAGGAGCAGGTCCATGCGGAACTACCTCCAGGATAAGATCGACGGGGATGGCGAACTCACCTTCTTCGAAGTATTAGGGATGGCGCTGAAGAAGGAGGAAAATGCGGAGCTTAGTTCCAGCGCCGTGGCCGCACCACCCACCCAACCGGTAGATAGGGTCCGAACACCGGAGGTTAGTCCCCTGGAAGGATGTATCAAGGAGTTAACCACCACGCTCCTTCTCGTCCAGGACGAAGTGTCCCAGTTGAGGCAGCGGGTGGAACGGGCCGAAAACCGTGACGCCGACCCTGAAAGGAGGAGCTGGGATGACGAGGACCGGCCCAAGGAAAGGAACCCTCGGAAAAAAAAGGAAACGGAGACCGCCGGACGTCGAGGAGGCGAGGGGCGCTCGAGAGGACCCCGCGAGCTGGTGTGTTGGGAATGTGAGGAGCCTGGACACTTCGCTCGGGATTGCCCAGGACGCCGCTCCGGACGGGAGGGGCGTAGGAGACCTTTAAACTAAGGTCCCTCGCGGTAACGGGACAATCCGCGGGGGAAGGCGGCGCGCAAGTAGACGTCGTCAACTCATCGGACTTGTTCGGTGAGTGTCCCACGGTAGTGGCAAAGCTAGGAGGGAGGGATCAACGTTGCCTTTTGGATACCGGATCCCAAGTGTCCACCATGTCCGAGAAACGGTTTAGGGAAGATTATGCCCATCTCACGACCACCAGCGTCGGAAATTGGGTAACCCTAGTGGCCGCAAACAACCTCCCCATTCCCGTGACAGGTGTCGTGTGGGTTGAGGTGGAGGTGTATGGGCAGTCCCTTGGGAGAAAAGGGTTCGTAGTGGTGAGTGGCGAGGAGTTTCACCATGGGCCGGTGATTCTGGGGATGAACATCCTACGGAGTCTAGATCGAGTACTTGTACACGATAAGGGCCCCCAGTACTGGAAGTACCTGGGTGTACAGAGGCCGGTGCAGCAGGCTTTCCAGAGGGTCGTCCAGCAGAAGGAGGAGACCGCCTCTATAGAAACCCTGCATCCTCTCGGCTTGATCAAGACGCGATATAATCAAAGGGTGAGGGTTCCGGCGAGACAGGAGGTGGTCCTGGAAGTACCCGTCCGTGCACAGCAGCGGTTAGAAGGGAAGGAGGTTGTGATAGAGCCTTGTTGGTTCCGACAAGTGGAGGCCGGGTTGCTGCTGGCCCGAACCGTAGCGGTCGTACGGAATGGTACCGTACCCCTACGGGTGTGCAACCTGGGAAACTCTCCAATTAAGATCCCGGGCAGGTCAGTGCTGGCCCATCTAGAGGCTATCCCCGAGGGTGGTATTGAACCCGGCCCTAGGGTTACTTTAAAGCCAGACGCATGCGAGCCTTGGACGTTGGCCGTCGCCCTCGAGGAAAAACAGGAACCCACCGCGGAGTGGAACGGGGACGTGATACTGAACCAGATGGACGTATCACTGGAGGGCCTTAGTACCGCCGAGGTGGACCGGGTAAAGCGCATGTTGTGGGCACGACAGAAGTCGTTCTCCCGCAGCGAGGAAGATTTTGGGCACACGACCGAGATAGAGCATGAGATAAACACCGGTGACAGCCTGCCCGCTCGGGAGCGCTATCGGCAGATTCCCCCGATGCTGTACCAAGAGGTTAAGACCATGATCCAGCAGATGTTGGCCAACGGCGTCATCAGGGAGAGTAAGAGCCCATGGGCTGCCCCCATCGTGCTGGTCAAGAAGAAGGACGGGACGATCCGATTCTGCGTGGACTACCGGAGGTTAAACAGCTGCACCGTCCGGGACGCTTATCCCTTGCCCCGCATTGAGGAGTCGTTGGCGGCCCTGGGGAAGTCGCGCTTCTTCTCCACCTTGGATCTGGCCAGTGGGTACTGGCAGGTGCCCGTTGCGGAGAAGGATCAGGCGAAGACGGCGTTCGTGACGCCCATGGGGCTTTTTGATTGTTGTCGAATGCCCTTCGGGCTCTCCAATGCACCGGCCACGTTCCAGCGCCTTATGGAGCGCTGTCTCGGGGACTTGAACTTCGAGGCAATCCTCATTTACCTGGATGATATCATAGTGTTCGCCCCCACCCTGGAGGAACACTTGCAGAGGCTGGAACAAGTGCTTCAGCGATTGGAGCAATACGGCCTCAAATTGAAGCCAAGGAAGTGCCACCTCCTGAAGTCCAGCCTGGAGTACCTGGGCCATGTAGTCTCAGAGGAAGGGGTGCGGCCCACCCCCGATAAAATTGCCGCAGTCCAGGAATGGAAGACCCCGGGCAACGTGACGGAGGTGAGGGCGTTTCTGGGGTTGGTGGGCTATTATCGGCGGTTCATTCGGGATTTTGCCAAAATTGCCGGCCCTCTGCATGGACTGTTGCGAGGTGTTGCCACGGATGTGCGGAATCGGGCAGTGGCGTGGGACCAAGCACAGGAGGTTGCCTTCACGGGGCTTAAACAAGCCCTCACCCAGGCACCCGTGCTGGCTTATGCGGACTTCGATAAGCCATTCATATTATACACCGACGGAAGTCACCAAGGCCTGGGGGCCGTCCTCTCCCAGTTACAGGAGGGCCAGGAGCGAGTCATCGCGTATGGGAGTCGGAGTCTCCGGGAGTCGGAGCGGAACCCTGACAACTACAGCTCGTTCAAGCTGGAGTTGCTGGCAGTTGTTTGGGCGGTCACCGAGAAGTTTGCAGAGTACTTGACCGCCACCGACTTCGAAGTGGTCACGGATAACAGCCCCCTGTCACATCTGCATACGGCCAAGTTGGGCGCCCTGGAGCAGCGTTGGGTAGCCCGCTTGGCCAAGTTCTCCTTTAAGATTCGATACCGGCCGGGTAAGGCGAATGCCAACGCAGACGCCCTGTCCCGCTATCTGGTAGGGCTACCTATGGGGCCCACGGATGAAGAGAGAGAGGGTCAGGAGATGCCTGACCTTACCCGGATGACCCCCAGCCCGGACGGGCCCAAGGCAGCACGCGGGATTCTTCTACAGCAGACCTTGCCGGACTGGGCTACGGCCCAAGGGCAAGACCCGGAGGTGCGGTATGTACGGGGGTGGAAGGAGCGGGACCACTGGCCGACCTCCGCGGAGAGGCTGCGGCTTAGCCCGTGGGGCAGGAGGCTGGTACGTCAGTGGGAACGACTGGCCGTACGAGGAGGGGTGTTGTGCCGCCAAGCTTACCTCGAGCATGAGCTCCGGAAAGTATGGCAGGTGGTTCTACCCCGCGAGTCGGCCCGTGGCCTGGTGACAGAGGCCCACGAAGAAGGCGCCCATTTTGGTACAGAGAAGACCCTGCAATGGGTCCGCCGACAGTATTTCTTCCCGGGGTTGCAGACCCTGGTAGAAAGCGTGTGTCAGACCTGTAGGAGGTGTGCAGTCACCAAAGGTGGCGAACAACGGGCACCGGTGCAGACCATCCGGACCACCAGACCCCTGGAGCTCCTCATGGTGGACTATGTTTTGATCGGAGAGTCGGTGCGTGGGTGCCAGTATGCCATTGTCATGACCGACCACTTCACCAAATTCACAGTGGTTGTCCCTACCAGGGACCAGACGGCCGACACGGCGGCTAGGGCCATTGTGGAGCATTTCATCCGGCGGTACGGCTGCCCGGAGCGCCTCCATTCGGATCAAGGTGCGTGCTTCCAGGGGCGGGTGATGGAGCGGTTGTGTCGCACCTATGGCATGAATAAATCAAGGACCACCCCGTACCACCCCCAGGGGAATGGGGCCTGCGAACGATTCAACCGGACGTTGCTACAAATGCTGAGGGTCCTGGAGGCTGACAAGAAGCGACGTTGGCCCGACTTCGTTCCAGAATTGGTGTGGGTCTACAATAACAGAGTGCATCGGACCACTGGGTTCTCGCCGTATTTCCTGTTGTTCGGCCGACCTGAGAAGGACCTGCAGGACCTCGATCTGTCTCTACCGGCGGAGGAGGAAGAGTGGACACACAGTGGGTGGATTGAGGAACAGAAACGCCGCCTGACGTTCGCCCAGGAGGTGGCAGCGGGGAACATCGGGTCCAACCTGCACCCCAGCCCCGGGAGGTCACTAGGAGGACCGTTCGCGGAGGGGCAAAGAGTGCTAGTCCGCGAGAAACGTCCTGGGAACAAGTTGAGCGAACGGTGGGAGGTGATGCCCTACGTTGTGCAGCGGCGAGTGTCTCCTGACAACCCCGTCTACGAAGTAAAGGCCGAAGACGGGAGTGGGCGTGCCCGCACCTTACATAGGAACATGCTGCGTCCCTGCCTATTTGAGGATCTGCTTCCCCTGGAGACGGTCTCAGGGAACACTCCGGACCCGGAGGAGGATGATTGGTGGATGCCGCCGCCGGAAGGGGTCCCGGGGCCTCCACCATCGGGAGAGTCGGCCGGGAGTGAAGAACTGGTGACTTCGGTGTCAGAAGTTCCCGTCCCCGCCTCCGCAACCCTGCCCAGGCGGTCGACGCGAACTACCCTTGGGGTGCCGTCCCCCCGTTTTGCGGACCCAGATTTTGAGTGGGCCGCAGCTCGCATTTTTGTAGGGACTACAAAGGAAACAGGGGGGGGAAATGTGAGAGGGCAGCGGGTTGCGGGGGACGGGGGCAGTTGCTTGCCCCCACTCCCTCGGTCGGCGGCGGCATTGCGGCGGGTCCCGAGTGCGGAGGGGCTTGCATCCGTTGGGATTCAGGCCCCTCCAATCGCGGCACGGAGCGGCGCCGGGCGGGAGCCAATCAGGGCTCGCGCCCGGTCAGCCAATCAGGACATGCCGCGACGAGCCAATCGAGGCTCGTCGCGTCATAGCTCCGCCCCCTCCCAGCGTCTTATAACAGACGCGGCGGAGCGGGAGCGGTCAGTCGGCGCCGGGGACGGAGCAGAGAAGAGCTCCAGAAGAAAAAGAAGAAAGAAGACGGCGGCGGTGCCCGGGAAGCGGCAGAAGCGGCGGCGGCGACGACGACGAGAGCGGCCCGGAAGCGGCAAAAGAAGACAGAAGAGGTCACAGCTGGAAGAACCTGTCTACGCCCGGGAAGAGGACGAAGACGTCGGAACGGCCAGGACAGAGGAGCCCACCGGAAGTCCCGGCGGAGAGTGCCGCGGTGTGTGGGAAGCGAAAGAGCTAACGAAGCTCCCCACCGCGGCCTCTCCCAACGGCCCGGTAAGCGGCCTCGCGCCGAGCCTCCTACCACTAGACCACCGGGTGTTCGGGCACTAGGCCCGTGGGCATGGTCAGGCCCTCTCGGCCTGTGGGTAGTTAGTCGGGCCCCTCCGGCCCGTGGGCACCGAGTCGGGTCCTCCTGGCCCGTGGGGCATACTGTTGAGTCCTTGTGGCCAAGTGGGACGAATAAGGTGACCCTGGGTATTAGGCCCAGGTCACCCAACGGGCGCCAGTTAGGCGGGCACTAGGCCCGGGGCGCAAGCCAGGCACTAGGCCTGTGGGGCATTAGGGTATTACAAGGTGACCCGGTAACAGACCCACCAGGGGAGGAGAACACCATCGGGCTGTTGACCTAATAGGTGGAACCCCGTGCCTTGCGTACCTCGACGAGTGTGCTGTGCGGCCGCTCGGCGGGGTGCGCTGTAGGTGAGGCGCGGAGGGTCGGCTGACCCTCGCGTCGGGTGTACGCTCCCAGGTGGGTAAGGACCGTGGGGAGTGGGGCCTCACCAGGAGGGGCAGCAGAACCTGTGATGGACCGGATGACAAGGTACTCCTCATAATAAATGTATTCGCATTTGAACTTGCACTTGCTTGACCTGTTAGTGATTAGGAGACGTAGCCGGCCCAATAAGTTGTAGTTTCTAACAATTAGGCTCAGTTTGTTGTTAGCCGTTGTTTAGTTGTAGGGAGGTTGCTGTCGTCCTTTTTCCCCAGGAGCGGAGGGGCGCTTCAAGCAAGCTGACAAGATTGCCTGCGTAAGTACTAATTGTGAGTTGTGTATTTGTCCGTGTCGAGCACCGGTTGCAGGATCCCGCTAGGCCTAGCGGACCCGCTCACACCTCGGTGCGCAAGTGCCAATAGGTGATGATTGGGTAGCTGAGGCCCACGGGCCGATGATGACATTCACCTAATCGGTGAACGTCGCAGCTGCCCCGGTGTGCCACCTATTCCCTGGAGGGAACCAGTGGCCCCGCAGTAAGACTGTTTCTTGTCCTTTTCTAGCCGTCGAGTTCCGGCTGGGCCACGGCGGGGAGGGCTCCGAAGAAGCGACCCCAGAAGCCCAGGTTGAGGGCAGTGCATAAGACGTATACAGAGGTAAGCAGGGATTTACTTGCACGGGCGCAGACTTCGTACCATATACTGATCCGCTTACATTTATGCTGGTGGTCAGCAAACTGTGCAAAACTGAAATGCACCACAGGTATGGATGGATAGTATACTTGACGACACAGAGGTAGGTAGAGCAGTGGCCTACTGTACCGTACTGCTATATATTATATATACTGGTGGTCAGCAAACTGTGCAAAACTTAAATGCACCACAGGCAAGGATGGATAGTATACTTGACGACACAGAGGTAGGTAGAGCAGTGGCCTACTGTACCGTACTGCTATATATTATATACTGGTGGTCAGCAAACTGTGCAAAACTGAAATGCACCACAGGTATGGATGGATAGTATTCTTGACGACACAGAGGTAGGTAGAGCAGTGGCCTACTGTACCGTACTGCTATATATTATATATACTGGTGGTCAGCAAACTGTGCAAAACTGAAATGCACCACAGGTATGGATGGATAGTATACATGACGACACAGAGGTAGGCAGAGCAGTGGCCTACTGTACCGTACTGCTATATATTATATACTGGTGGTCAGCAAACTGTGCAAAACTGAAATGCACCACAGGTATGGATGGATAGTATACATGACGACACAGAGGTAGGTAGAGCAGTGGCCTACTTACCGTACTGCTATAAATTATATACTGGTGGTCAGCAAACTGTGCAAAACTGAAATGCACCACAGGTATGGATGGGATAGTATACTTGACGACACAGAGGTAGAGCAGTGGACTACTGTACCGTACTGATATATATATAGTTATACTGGTGGTCAGCAAAATTCTGCACTGTCCTCCTACTATATACTACAATGCAGCACAGATATGGAGCATTTTTCTGGCAGAGAACGTATAATACTGGTGGTCACTGGTCAGCAAAACTCTGCACTGTCCTCCTACTATATAATACTGCTGGTCCCCAGTCTCCACAATAAAGCAATTAGCACACTGAGCACAGATATTTGCAGCACACTGAGCACAGATATGGAGCGTTTTTCAGGCAGAGAACGTAGATATTTACACCTGCAGCACACTGAGCACAGATATTTGCAGCACACTGAGCACAGATATGGAGCGTTTTTCAGGCAGAGAACATAGATATTTACACTTGCAGCACACTGAGCACAGATATTTGAAGCACACTGAGAACAGATATTTGCAGCCCACTGAACATAGAAACTGAGAGGACGCCAGCCACGTCCTCTCACGATCATCTCCAATGCACGAGTGAAAAATGGCGGCGACGCGCGGCTCCTTATATAGAATACGAATCTCGCGAGAATCCGGCCGCGGGATGATGACGTTCGGGCGCGCTCGGGTTAACCGAGCAAGGCGGGAGGATCCGAGTCTGCTCGGAACCGTGTAAAAAAAGGTGAAGTTCGGGGGGGTTCGGATTCCGACGAACCGAACCCGCTCATCACTATTTAAAATGCATGTAGCCATAGGGATCATTGTGCCTTATAACCAATGCAGGTAAATAGCAATGATGATCTCATTTGAATGTATTTATCTCTGATTTTTTTTTTTTACTCCAAAGAATGTAACAGCTATATAATTGGGGGTAAGGTGTAATCAGGAAGATTGCTGGACTATTCAGGGAGTGAGGGAGATTGCTGATGTTTCAGGGAGTCTCCTGCAGAATGAGGGAGGGTAGGCAACTACGGTATACTTTCTAACCAGTTCCTAAAGCTCATTCTTCTTCAAAATCCTTCTATAGTATGTGCATGTTTTGAAATTTATTTCAGTTTCATAAATAAAGTGTTAGTAACTGGGAAAGTCGCAAATAATTGTAAAATATATGCTATATTCTGCTTTAGCAGCCCTCTCCGTGCTCACGTCTTGATTATCCCAATCCAGCATCTGCTCAGTGCACAATACAGGAGTATCCACATTCTCTCTTACGGGACAGTGTCTTCCGGGCACAGTCAGTTCTTGAAAATCTGATTATTTGCTGTCACCAGCTGTAATCTAAATGTTTGATGAGATTATCAAAAGGCTAAAGGGAAATAATTATTAAATCTCTGGATCCATATTTTTAAAATCAATATCATATACGAGAGTAAAGTGGATTACAGTTTAATGATTTTGGAATAGTGCAATGGATCAAATTATCTGGAATCACCTCCAGCTTTATTTTCTGTTCCAGATCATAGTAAATGGCCGGAGGAAAGGGTGATTATTCTCAGTGGTGAGCTCAATGTATGTATATAGTACATACAGTACTGTACTGCAGCTTATTTTCCACAGCAAATGACAATTCCAGTCTTCTACAACTTTTTTCACCCCCATTTTAAAGTACTCGCCGACGTTCCTGTTGAAGTTTGGTGGGGGTTCTTTCACTGGAACTTTCTTTTTCTGTGTTGTGGTAAGTCAGTATGAAATTCAACCTTTTCAATAGAGGACTCGATTTTCTGCACAGACAAGAGCAAAGCAATGTGTTCAGTTGCCCCTTACCCACCACGTCATGTCAATGCACCGCATTTGTGTCCCAATGTTATCACGTGATGATGGATCCAGAGACAATACTAGCCTCTCTGGGGTGGGAGTCAGGCAGGCTAGACATTTTCTAGCAAAGTGGAATGGGAATCCTAGGAAGGGGCTGCCACTAAATTGGAACATCTCCACAATTACCTAAAATCCAGAATTCTGCACTGACGTAATATTTTGCCATGTTCCGAGAGTATTCTTTGCGCTTAGTGTGCACCTGCATTTTTCATTTTCCTGGATAGTACTACAAGTCTCAGCATGCTAGCTCCTCGTATGTTTACAATAACGGCATGCAGTCCAAGCCCCCACCTCTTTCCTTTCCTCTATATTTCTGTATATAATGTACACTTGAAGGTTGAGACTCCTTCAGTTTGGTATTACCACCCCTCCCATCTGCACTTAGATGTTTTTAATCAGTACCAGTTCCTACATTACTGGCAACATATTTGAATGGCCACTTTCATAGGTAAAATTATTTAATGTGTTAGTATTACGGCTGTTAGGGACCCATCTGATGAAATCACCAGGATGCGGCGGATGGGCCAATATTTTTGGCCAAACATCTGCTACGAACTTCACTTTATTCTCCATGTTAATTGTAAGAGTTTGTCAAAATTTTGACTATCAGTATTCTCAGTGCTTAGAGTGTGCGCCTGCATTTTTCTTTTTGATGCTCCAAGACCTGACAGAAAAATTGGATGGAGCTGCTGTCTTCTCACATTTATAGCTAGTTTTAATGTGGTCTGTTGTAATACCATATTATACATACTATATCTCATATTATAATGTGTTATTATAGTATGGCTCATCATACTGTAGATATGGTAGTATAGCAAATTGTAATTACATACAAAGGAGAATAGAACACTTTAATCAGCTATATGTGGTAGGTGCAGGGCTGTGTCTAGTCAATTTGGCTCCCTTGCGAGATTTAAAATGTGCCCACCCCACAACCCATTTAAAAATGGGCGTGGTCTAGCTAAAATGGTCATGGCCTCACAGGAAAGGATTACTTTACACCCTAGTGTTTGACCCTGCACCAACAGACCTCGGCCTCCACAGGGTAAAAAAAAAAAAAAATTCCACCATATTAAGCCCCACACAGTAATGCCCCCTGCACCATATTATGCCACACACTGCAATGTCGTGATACATTATGCCCTACAGTTATTCTGACAATTACTTTTAAATTACCTGCTCATTGCCAAGGGTTTTATGCGCTGGGTGTCATGCTCGTTGCCAGGGGTTTCATGCTCTGGGATCCAAGCTCGTTGCCATGGGTTTCATACTCTGAGACGGGTGACATGCTCGTTGCCAGGGGTGTGTAATGCCATGGGTAACATTGATGGCTCCCATGATCTCCACCCTTTAAAAAAAATTAAACAGGGAAATTGCAAGCCCCCATGTGTGGAATGCACTACCCCCCCCAAACCCTCCCCTCCCTTCCTGAAAAAAAAGATCCACAAAGCAGAGGCTGCATATATCAAACAACCCCTCCACCCACCCCTTTTAAATAATATAAGGTGACGTTACAGGCTCCCTTGATCACCACCCTTTAAAAAAAAAAGGAAGGGGGGAATGAAATGGTAGGCTCCCAATCATGACACGCACTACTTCCCCCGCCCCACCCTGGAAAATAATAAGGATACACAAAGCAGCAGAGGCTGCATACTGTATATCAAACAACACAGAACCCACCCTTCAAAAATAAGTTAAATTGCAGGCTTCCATGCATCCCCCCCCCCTCCCTCCTCTATAAAAATGTAAAAAAAAAGGGGGGGGGGGGCAACTAAAATTGCGGGCCCCTATGCCTACCACCACCTACCCCCCTCCCTCCGTGGAAAGAAACAGATCCATCCACAAAGCCAGGTGCAGTCACTAGTGTCGCAGATTACTCACTGTGCAGCGCTGCTTGCGGTGTCTGATTAGAAGTTGACGGAAACCCGGCTGTAGCCTGCTGTCCTCCTACTCCGGCTGACGCACCCTTGTAAGCGATTCCTCCTCTGTCAGTGATTGCCTGATGCAGTCAGTTGCTTGTTATAAAATGGCGCCTGCCCGCTCCTCACCGGCGGCTCCATTTAAAAGGCAGACCCCCGGTGTGTGACGTCATGCCGTCATGGCGTCATGATGCAACCGCGTCAGTATGCATAACTCCGCCCAACGAGCGGAGTAAAACAGAGGGGCGGGGGGAAGTAGGAAGAGTGAAGGCAGCTGTGAACAGCAGCGGGCGCCCGCCGCCCAGTGCAAATGCACGGCTCGCTCGTTGGTAGAAACAGCTCTGGGTGGGTGGTATAGCACAATGTAATCAATTAGTGTATGTAGATGGTCAGGAAGTACAGTAATCAGTAATAGGTGGTAGGGGAGTACAGTAATCAGTAATAGGTGGAGGGAAATATAGTAATCAGTAATAGTTGCTAGGGGAGTATAGTAATAATAATCAGTAGTTTTTGGTATCGGAGTATAGTAATCAGTAATAGGTGCAAGGGGAGTACAGTAATCAGTAATAGGTGGTATCGGAGTATAGTAATCAGTAATAGGTGGTATCGGAGTATAGAATTTATTAATAGATGGTCGGGGAGTATAGTAATAATTAGTAATAGGTGTTATAGGAGTATAGTAATCAGTAATAGGTGATAGGGGAATATAGTAATCAGTAATAGGTGCTATTGGAGTATAGTAATCAGTAATAGGTGCTAGGGGAGTACAGTAATCAGTAATAGGAGCTAAGAGAATACAGTAATCAGTATTAGGTGGTAGGGGAGTTTAGTAATCAGTAATAGGAGCTAAGGGAATACAGTAATCAGTAATAGGTGCTAGGGGAGTACAGTAATCAGTAATAGGAGCTAAGGGAATACAGTAATCAGTAATAGGTGGTAGGGGAGTACAGTAATCAGTAATAGGTGGTATCAGAGTATAGTAATCAGTAATAGGTGGTAGGGAAGTACAGTAATAGGTGGTAGGGGAGTATAGTAATCAGTAATAGGTGGAATTGGAGTATAGTAATCAGTAATAGGTGGTATCGGAGTATAGAATTTATTAATAGATGGTAGGGGAGTACAGTAATTAGTAATAGGTGTTATCGGAGTATAGTAATCAGTAATAGGTGATAGGGGAATATAGTAATCAGTAATAGGTGCTATTGGAGTATAGTAATCAGTAATAGGTGCTAGGGGAGTACAGTAATAGGTGATAGGGGAGTACAGTAATTAGTAATAGGTGGTATTGGAGTATAGTAATCAGTAATAGGTGATAAGGGACTAAAGTAATCAGTAATAGGTTGTATCGGAGTACAGTAATCAGTAATAGGTGGTAGGGATGTATAGCAATCTGTAATATGTGGTAGGGGAGTACAGTAATCAGTAATATGTGGTAGGGAGTACAGTAATCAGTAATAGGTGGTAGAGATGTATAGTAATCAGTAATAGGTGGTAGGGGAGTACAGTAATCAGTAATAGGTGGTAGGGGAGTACAGTAATCAGTAATAGGTGGTAGGGGAGTATAGTAATCAGTAGTAGGTGGTAGGGGAGTACAGTAATCAGTAATATGTGGTAGGGGAGTACAGTAATCAGTAATATGTGGTAGGGAGTACAATAATCAGTAATAGGTAGTAGGGATGTATAGTAATCAGTAATAGGTGGTAGGAGAGTATAGTCAGGGCCGGTTCTAGCCCTATTTGCGCCCCGGGCGGGAAATAGGGGCGTGGTCAGTTACGCCCCCTGTACAGTAGAGTAGCGCCGCTGAAATGCTGAGCGGTGCGCGATGGTGTCATCGCGCACCACACAGCAAAGGTCCTCTCCATGAAGGGAAACTAGACGCGTAGCGTCTAGTCCCCTTCACAGGGGGACACAGCCGGGGGACACAGCGGGCAGCAAGGGGCACAGCAGTAGCGGATCTTGCCATGGTGCGGCGCCCTCCGGAAGGCGGAGCCCCAGGCAAAAGTCCTTCTTGCCCGTGGCAAGATCCGCTACTGCGTATAGTAATCAGTAATAGGTGGTAGAGGAGTACAGTAATCAGTAATAGGTGGTAGAGGAGTACAGTAATCAGCAATATGTGGTAGGGGAGTACAGTAATCAGTAATAGGTGATAGGGGAGTACAGTAATCAGTAATATGTGGTAGGGGAGTACAGTAATCAGTAATATGTGGTAGGGAGTACAGTAATCAGTAATAGGTGGTAGGGGAGTACAGTAATCAGTAATATGTGGTAGGGGAGTACAGTAATCAGTAATAGATGGTAGGGGAGTACAGTAATCAGTAATAGGTGGTAGGGATGTATAGTAATCAGTAATAGGTGGTAGGGGACTATACTATAGTAATCAGTAATAGGTTGTATCGGAGTATAGTAATCAGTAATAGGTGGTAGGGGACTATAGTAATCAGTAATAGGTTGTATCGGAGTATAGTAATCAGTAATAGGTGGTAGGGATGTATAGTAATCAGTAATAGGTTGTATCGGAGTATACTAATCAGTAATAGGTGGTAGGGATGTATAGTAATCAGTAATAGGTTGTATCGGAGTATAGTAATCAGTAATAGGTGGTAGGGATGTATAGTAGAGATGAGCGGGTTCGGTTCATTGAGATCCGAACCCCCCCGAACTTCACCCATTTTACACGGTTCCGAGGCAGCCTCGGATCTTCCCGCCTTGCTCGGTTAACCAGAACGCGCCCGAACGTCATCATCCCGCTGTCGGATTCTCGCGAGATTCGTATTCTATATAAGGAGCCGTGCGTCGCCGCCATTTTCACTCGTACATTGGAGATTGAATGGAGAGGATGTGGCAGCATTCTCTCCCCTGAAAAGCTCCGTAATCTGAGCTCAGTGTGCTGAAAATATCTGTTCTCAGTGTGCTGCAAATAATCTGTGCTCAGTGTGCTGAAAATATCTACGTTCTCTGCCTGAAAACGCTCCATATCTGTGCTCAGTGTGCTGCAAATCTCTGTGCTCAGTGTGCTGCATTGTGGGGACTGGGGACCACCAGTATAATAATATATACTATTCTATAGCTTCTATACTGCTTGTCAGGACACGTGTCACAGTTACACCGCTCTGTACTGATAGATAGATAGATATATATATATATATATATATATATATACAGTAAATGTAATATATATACTATTCTATAGCTTCTATACTGCTTGTCAGGACACATGTGTCACAGTTACACCGCTCTGTACTGATATATATATATATATATATATATATATATATATATAGTAATATATATACTATTCTATAGCTTCTATACTGCTTGTCAGGACACATGTTTCACAGTTACACCGCTCTGTACTGATATATATATACAGTAATATATATACTATTCTATAGCTTCTATACTGCTTGTCAGGACACATGTGTCACAGTTACACCGCTCTGTACTGATATATACAATAATATATATACTTTTCTATAGCTTCTAGTATTACAGTGCAGCATTTTGGTGACCAACAGTATACATGTAGGCCATTGCAATTGATATATTACTGGCATATAATTCCACACATTAAAAAATGGAGAACAAAAATGTGGAGGGTAAAATAGGGAAAGATCAAGATCCACTTCCACCTCGTGCTGAAGCTGCTGCCACTAGTCATGGCCGAGACGATGAAATGCCATCAATGTCGTCTGCCAAGGCCGATGCCCAATGTCATAGTAGAGAGCATGTAAAATCCAAAAAACAAAAGTTCAGTAAAATGACCCAAAAATCAAAATTAAAAGCGTCTCATGAGAAGCGTAAACTTGCCAATATGCCATTTACGACACGGAGTGGCAAGGAACGGCCGAGGCCCTGTCCTAAGTTCATGGCTAGTGGTTCAGCTTCACATGAGGATGGAAGCACTCATCCTCCCGCTAGAAAAATGAAAAGACTTAAGCTGGCAAAAGCACAGCAAAGAACTGTACGTTCTTCTAAATCACAAATCCCCAAGGAGAGTCCAATTGTGTCGGTTGCGATGCCTGACCTTCCCAACACTGGACGGGAAGAGGTGGCGCCTTCCACCATTTGCACGCCCCCTGCAAGTGCTGGAAGGAGTACCCGCAGTCCAGTTTCTGATAGTCAAATTGAAGATGTCACTGTTGAAGTACACCAGGATGAGGATATGGGTGTTGATGGCGCTGAGGAGGAAATTGACAAGGAGGATTCTGATGGTGAGGTGGTTTGTTTAAGTCAGGCACCCGGGGAGACACCTGTTGTCCGTGGGACGAATATGGCCATTGACATGTCTGGTCAAATTACCAAAAAAAAATCCCCTCTTCGGTGTAGAATTATTTTAACAGAAATGCGGACAACAGGTGTAAAGCCGTGTGTTGCTTTTGTCAAGCTGTAATAAGTAGGGGTAAGGACGTTAACCACCTAGGAACATCCTCCCTTATACGTCACCTGGAGCGCATTCATCAGAAGTCATTGACAAGTTAAAAAACTTTGGGTGACAGCGGAAGCAGCCCACTGACCACTAAATCCCTTCCTCTTGTAACCAAGCTCCTGCAAACCACACCACCAACTCCCTCAGTGTCAATTTCCTCATTAGACATGAAAAACAATAGTCCTGCAGGCCATGTCACTGTCAAGTCTGATGAGTCCTCTCCTGACTGGGATTCCTCTGATGCATCCTTGAGTGTAACGCCTACTGCTGCTGGTGCTGCTGTTGTTGCTGCTGGGAGTCGATTGTCATCCCAGAGGGGAAGTCGGAAGACCACTTGTACTACTTCCAGTAAGCAATTGACTGTCCAACAGTCCTTTGCGAGGAAGATGAAATATTACAGCAGTCATCCTGCTGCAAAGCGGATAACTCGGGTCTTGCCAGCTGCGGTGGTGTTAAACATGTGTCCGGTATCCACCGTTAATTCACAGGGAATTAGATAATTGTTTGAGGTACTGTGTCCCGGTACCAAATACCATCTAGGTTCCATTTCTCTAGGCAGGCGATACCGAAAATGTACACAGACCTCAGAAAAAGAGTCACCAGTGTCCTAAAAAATGCAGTTGTACCCAATGTCCACTTAACCACGGGCATGTGGACAAGTGGAGCAGGGCAGACTCAGGACTATATGACTGTGACAGCCCACTGGGCAGATGTATTGCCTCCCGCAGCAAGAAAAGCAGCGGCGGCACCAGTAGCAGCATCTTGCAAACGCCAACTCGTTCCTAGGCAGGCTATGCTTTGTATCACCGCTTTTCATAAGAGGCACACAGCTGACAACCTCTTACGGAAACTGAGGAACATCATCGCAGAATGGCTTACCCCAATTGGACTCGTCTGGGGATTTGTGACATCGGACAACGCCACCTATATTGTGCGTGCATTACATGTGGACAAATTTTTTGCACATACATTGAATTTGGTGGTGCAGAATTAAAAAAAAAACAACAGGGGCGTGCAAGAGATGCTGTCGGTGGCCCGAAGAATTGCGGGCCACTTTCGGCATTCAGCCACCGCATGCCGAAGACTGGAACACCAGCAAACACTACTGAACCTGCCCCGCCATCATCTGAAGCAAGAGGTGGTAACGAGGTGGAATTCAACCCTCTATATGCTTCAGAGGATGGAGGAGCAGCAAAAGCCCATTCAAGCCTATACAGCTACCTACGATATAGGCAAAGGAGGGGGAATGCACCTGACTCAAGCGCAGTGGAGAATGATTTCAACGTTGTGCAAGGTTCTGCAACCCTTTGAACTTGCCACACGTGAAGTCAGTTCAGACACTGCCAGCCTGAGTCAGGTCATTCCCCTCATCAGGCTTTTGCAGAAGAAGCTGGAGAGATTGAAGGAGGAGCTAAAACAGAGCGATTCCGCTAGGCATGTGGGACTTGTGGATGGAACCCTTAATTCGCTTAACCAGGATTCACGGGTGGTCAATCTGTTGAAATCAGAGCACTACATTTTGGCCACCATGTTTGATCCTAGATTTAAAACCTACGTTGTATCTCTCTTTACGGCAGACACAAGTGTGCAGAGGTGCAAAGACCTGCTGGTGAGAAAATTGTCAAGTCAAGCGGAACGTGAACCGTCAACAGCTCCTCCTTCACATTGACCTGCCAACAATTACTGACATGTTGTCTACTGTCACTGCATATGATTCTGTCACCATTGAAAGAATGGTGGAGGATTATATGAGTGACCGCATCCAAGTAGGCACGTCAGACAGTCCGTACATATACTGGCAGGAAAAAGAGGCAATTTGGAGGCCCTTGCACAAACTGGCTTTATTTTACCTAAGTTGCCCCCCCTCCAGTGTGTACTCCGAAAGAGTGTTTAGTGCAGCCGCTCACCGCAATCGGCGTACGAGGTTACTTCCAGAAAATGTGGAGAAGATGATGTTCATCAAAATGAATTATAATCAATTCCTCCGTGGAGACATTCACCAGCAATTGCCTCCAGAAAGTACACAGGGACCTGAGATGGTGGATTCCAGTGGGGACGAATTAATAATCTGTGAGGAGGGGGATGTACACAGTGAAAGGGGTGAGGAATCGGACGATGAGGAGGAGGTGGACATCTTGCCTCTGTAGAGCCAGTTTGTGCAAGGAGAGATTGATTGCTTCTTTTTTGGTAGGGGCCCAAACCAACCAGTCATTTCAGTCACAGTCGTGTGGCAGACCCTGTCGCTGAAATGATGGGTTTGTTAAAGTGTGCATGTCCTGTTTATACAACATAAGGGTGGGTGGGAGGGCCCCAAGACAATTCCATCTTGCACGTCTTTTTTCTTTAATTTATCTTTGCATCATGTGATGTTTGGGGCCAATTTTTTTAAGTGCCATCCTGTCTGACACTGCAGTGCCACTCCTAGATGGGCCAGGTGTTTGTGTCGGCCACTTGGGTCGCTTAGCTTAGTCACACAGCTACCTCATTGCACCTCTTTTTTTCTTTGCATCATGTGCTGTTTGGGGACTATTTTTTAAATCGGCCATCCTGTCTGACACTGCAGTGCCACTCCTAGATGGGCCAGATGTTTGTGCCGCCCACTTGGGTTGCTTAGCTTAGTCATCCAGCGACCTCAGTGCAAATTTTAGGACTAAAAATAATATTGTGAGGTGTGAGGTGCTCAGAACAGACCGGGAATGAGTGGAAATTATGGTTATTGAGGTTAATAATACTATGGGATCAAAATGACCCCCAAATTCTATGATTTAAGATGTTTTTGAGGGGTTTTTGAAAAAAAAACACCCGAATCCAAAACACACCCGAATCCGACAAAAAATTTTCAGGGAGGTTTTGCCAAAACGCGTCCGAATCCAAAACACGGCCGCGGAACCGAATCCAAAGCCAAAACACAAAACCCGAAAAATGTCCGGTGCACATCTCCAATGTATAGTAATCAGTAATAGGTTGTATCGGAGTATTAGCAATCAGTAATAGGTGGTAGGGATGTATAGAAATCGGTAATATGTGGTAGGGGAGTACAGTAATTAGTAATAAGTGGTAGGTGTTAGATAATGGTACGCTCTGTACCTGTCTCCTGTGCCATAGGATCACATGGTGCATCCCTTAGTGTTCATCTCTATAGTGTTAGAGTGTCTCAGGGAGGCAGAGCCGAGTACATGCTACGCTCCTCCATCTTAGAGTCAGAGAGTGTGTCTGAGCTGGAGACCGGAGAGACAGGAGCTCAGAGTGTGAGACATACAGCGTTCCACATGTGCCGCATGTACCCCGTTACCGGAGCTTGTACAGAGAGCCGGGCAGTGCATTGTTCCTTTACAGCGGGAGCCAGGCTGCACGGACGTGCAGTCCTCCGTTCCTCACATAGCGCAGCCACAAACAACATACTGATAAGTACCATCACTGCACTGTGTTACTCTGTATATTACAAGGGGCCAATTGCCTATTATTGAAGCATACCCAAGTCACCTGTGTATTACAAATAAACCTGCTTGCTATTCATTTATTAACTGTGTGGACTAACGTCACTACACCAAGCACCGCAATACTCTGCCAACAGTAGGGGAGTACAATAATCAGTAACAGGTGGTAGGGGAGTATAGTAAGACTAATTAGTAATAGGTGGTAGGAATGTATAGTAGCACCGTCCACTGTACTTGGGAAGTGGGTGGCACTGGGCGGATGACAGACAGCTGCCGGAGACTTGTATGCTCTTCCGGGCAGCCAGGAGCACCGCCAAAGATTCTCAAACCTCTTGGCCATTCCTGGAGAGTAGATAAGTATGATTACAAGGTGTGGACTCTTCATTTTAGGCTAGACACCAGGTTAAACATGCGTATTATAGCTAAGCCGATTAGAGCGGAGGGGGGGATTTATCAAAGCTTGCAGCTTGAGATAAAGTTCTAACCAACTAGCTTCTAACCGTCATTTTACAGGCTGTTTGACACATGACAAGTAGAAGCTGATTGGGTGATACTTTATTTCTAAACTTTGATAAATCTCTCTCTGGGTAATGTGCCCTCCGGTTGCCACCAAGGGGTCTATTCATGAAGTGTGAAAAGATTGGAGAAATGAGCCTGTGGAGAAGTTGCCCATGGCAACCAATCAGCTGCTCCGTACAGTTGTACAGTATGCAAATTATAAATGTTACTTGAATGCTGATTGGTTGTCATGGGCAACTTCTCCACTTGCTCACTTCTCCACACTTTTCACTGCTTCATGAATAGACCCCCAAAGGAGTCAGTTATTTGGTAAGTGCGAGGCAGTACTAGTTTATCATATATCCATAGTAATGGTGAGAATGGTAAATGTGATTGATGACAGCGGTAGGGAAGCTTTTTGCCTACAGTACTGTGCTGCGCCTTAGGTGCCAAAACAGCTTGTCCTGCCACTGCAAGTGACACTTCGCGGCTCACCAAAGGGATGTTGTTACAACTAATTCCGTGTATTAATATTGAAGCAATGAGGATGTAACAGCTCCCACTTCCAAAATATGTTTTTCTTTTTCTGCATATATTTTCACAGACACAGGACAGTAAAATCCATTTCTTGGCTCACACGTCCCTTACAGTAAATACAGATTTCTACATGGTTGATTTCTGCAAATATTGTTTTTTATGCTCTCCATGTCTGGAATGATTTTTAAGAGTGACTGAAACCTGAGGAAGCCACAACACATCTCCCTCTCGCTGGCTCCTACCTGGCACTTGAGGTTTGGACAAATTGCTGCATAGAATTAAGAATCCAATCACTTTGCTTATCTTGGATGACTGAACACATTCGTAAACTTTACAAAATATTCTTCTGCATGCAGATTTGAAAGATATGCTTCTTCTGCAAATTCACTTATTCTAGATTTCTGCAGAGGAGGACGAGTGTATGAGAGCGGCATTTCATCCATGAGAAAGAGAGCTGCAGGTATAGCATATATACTGTATACGGATATAGCAGGTATATTCACTGTTTTCAAATCAAGGCATTTGCTTTACATTTTGTAGTTTATATTACAATTTGTTTTCTGATTTTTGTAAATTTAGGATTAGATTCTGCAGGGGCGGGTGCAATCGCTCACACCCCCGCACAGCATGCAGGGAGAAAGAGGGCACTGCCTCTGCAGCTGCCTCTCTCCTAAGCGCATCACACAGCAGCGTGTGTGCTGGGGAGAGAGGCTGCTACAGCAGTGTCCTCTCTCTCCCCGCTGCTGCTGTGTACAATGGGGGAGGGGGGCATAGCCAGATTAAGGTGGGGGCACAGGGCATTCTGTACCCCGGGCCCCCCTCAGTCAGGCGGCCCCTCGGCCAGAACATGCTGACATCATTTGCTCTCCCTCTTGTGCAGCAGCAGAACCAGGCAGCCAGAATGTGAGCAGGAGAGTATGCAGTACAGGCAGAGACACAGGAGTATCAGGTTTTATGAGCTACCAATGGAGCTTCCCGACCAGAGGATAGATTTAAGGGGGGAGAGAGCTGTCAGTGACCCAGTGATTACAGTTTCTCCTCCACCCCACCTGGGTGTCTGGATTCTATATAACCTGTTATCTAATGAGAGCATTCGTGTCTAGAGAGAGACACACAGAGAGTCCTTCGGAGCCCTGTCCCAGTAAGTAAGTAAGTAGTACAGAGGCTGCTGCTGCTGCTATTCTTGCATGTGACAAGATAAATTATAGATTTGATTTTTCTATGTGTATTTTAAGTTTGTTTAAGTTGTCTTAGTTCCACTAAAAGAAAACTTCATAAAATAATTGTTTCTCAATTAGGTGGAGCTATAAACAGTACCCAGGCAGTATTAAACTACTAGTTTAAAAATCTAATGTACATCATTGATATAAATGTAATTTACACAACCCATACCTCCCAACATGACCCATTCCAGGAGGGACAAAATGCTCTCTACCTGGACTTCCATCCTAAGTTATGAAACACCTTTCTTATCAATGAAATAGTTCAATACAAGTAACGCCAATCATATATTAAGAGGGAAGTCCAGGTAGAGAGCATTGTGTCCCTCCTGGAATGGGACATGTTGAGAGGTATACACAATCTAATATACATCCCCCTTCACCCTGGCCCCCTTTCTTACGTGCCTTGGGCCCCCACCCCCCAAGGCTTAATCGGCTCGGGGGGGAGTTAGTGGGACCCTCCAACAGGCCCAGGTGCCACTGTGTGGTTGTACACATTTGGAATCCCTGCCATGGGCGTAGCTATAATGCGTGCAGCTGGTGCCATAGCTATGCTGCCCAGAGTCTAAGGGGGCTTTGTTCAATTGCACCCAGGTCTACCAACACTAACTTGGGGACTGTATTGTGGCCTATTATTTAGTAAGGGCACTGTGTGGCATAATGTGAACTGGGGTCTCTGTGTGCTAGGGCACTGCTATGGGGTATAATGTGTACTAGGGCACTGCTATGGGGTATAATGTGTACTAGGGCGCTGCTATGGGGTATAAGATGAATTAGAGCACTACCTTAGGGCACAAAATGAACTACTACTGCAGAAAGGTGTCTCTCTAAAAGCATTAAGGCAGAGCCCCCTTCACAATGTTGCTGTGGAGCTTACATAGTTCTGGCTATGCCCCTGATCCCCGATAATTATAATTTACGTGCGTAACAAGTGTTCCTGTGGGTTTATTCAATATATCCTTCCTTACCTGAAGACCAAAACAACGTCTTACAGCAGAGTATGACACGGAAATAATAAGGGGATTATTTATCAAGCTCGTACTGCAGCTACAAGGTCATTTTAGGTTTGAGGCTACTTATTAAAGCTTTAACAATGTGAAACCCATTCATCTTCAGTTATCATTAGCAGCCATTTTCCATGGGTAAAGCTCTGGTGAAAATGAGCATTTTCTTATGTGCTTTAGTTTACTGAGGGGCTAACCAGGATATGAAGTCTTTCTCTGCGGCATGAAAACACGCTACTGAAAATGAATTTACTATGGGGAAAGTAGCTTGTCGCGCAGCGAACATTGGTAAATAGCTCCATTAAATTAGACTTCAGAAATGCGGCAGCAAACATTATAATGTGGGAAAACCACTGATAAATAAAAGAAGGCCCTAAATCCTAACTTATTCTGGGCCACAAGGAACTACTGAGCTGGTAGTTACAGGGCTGGTAGCAAAATTCTTGGGGCCCGGTACACCAGTATTTTTGGGGCCCCGATCCCTCCAAGGCAGGTACAGGCAGGACACCCATTGGCTTATCACCCGTCTTTATCCAGCTTCAGCATCTCTTCAACCTTCGCTCCTCACCTGTATCGCTCCAGCCTCATCCTCACCTGTGGCTTTCTAGCACCATCCTTCCCATCCCCCGTGTTTCTTAGCCTCCCCATTCCCCTATCTCTCATCCTCCCCATTCCCTTTTGTATCTCAGCCTCTCCATTCTCTTGTGTCTCTCAGCCTTCCCATTCCCGTGTGTCTCTTAGCGCCCCATTCTTCTATTTCTCAGCCTTCCCATTCCTATGTGTCTCTTAGCCTCCCCATTCTTCTATTTCTCAGCCTCACCATTCCCTTGTGTCTCTCAGGCTCCCTATTACCCTGCGTCTCTCAGCTTCCCCTCCCATTGTGGCCCAGACTTACCCTGTGTCTCTCAGCCTCCCCCTCCCCTTATGGCTAAGCATTCACCTGTGTCTCTCAGCAACCCCCATCCCCTTGTGTCTTTAAGCACCTCCTCTTGCTGTGACTCAGCCTTCCTGTGTCACTCAACCTCCCCCTGTGTCCCCACCACCTACCCATTTCTTCCAAGACCACACTTACCTCCTGCTGCAGGCACTGCTGAATCTGAAGCTCCATTTTCACAGGCAGTTCGGCTGCTCTGCTGTCTCAAGGCATCATGACATCATGTGCGCTGCGTCGGACTCAGCACAAAACAAACTTTATTGTAACAGCTGGGCTCCCGACCTCTCACTTCTTCACTTCTCTACTGATGAGATGACTACAACGCTGCACAGGCAAGGGGGACACAGAAACTGGCTCCCGAGACTCCTGAGCATCTGGGGCCCCTCGGAATCAAAGTGTCCCCTTTGTCTTCCCCCTGTCACCGAGCCTGGCTACAGCTAATTTGTGTGGCACAATCTAGCTGCCAGCTTCAGGTTATTGTGAGATTCTAGCTGGAGTTAACTATCTGAGTAGCAACACTGATGCAATGTGTTTTCAGATTAAAATAATATAACTATTATATTTTAATAATGCTTTCTGATTATAATATGCTTTTTACATGATTTTATATGATTATTTTTTTTTGAGTAGTATTTTCCTGCATAGCTTTGCAAACATTGATGTGACTTGTGATTGGTCAGCTATTTTTGGTTTGATCCAATTTTATTGGCTCTTAGTATGATTGATAAACCAATTGAGGCAATAACCACTGTATATCTGTATATAGACTGACAGTGTCGGACAAACACGCAGGGGTACTCCCGATGGGCCCCACTGCATGGGCCCCTCCACTCAGGTTCTAGACTGTGCATTTGAATTATACATTATACATGTTAACTTATACTGCACATGACTACGGTGTATTTTCTACAGTGCATTCTGATATTAATCTAGTACATTATCATGCATAATATAGACTAGACTATCAGTATTTACTATATATAGTTATCAAGGGGCCCAGACCTTAGCCAAGCCTCTGTGGGGACTGACCACACCCATAGAATGGACCTCTAAAACGGCATTCCCCTGTTGGGCCCTTTATGGTCCAGTCTAACACTGTAGACTGAATATCAGGTCACATCCCTGATGAAGGTATAGAGACAAAACGCGTAGGGAGATCTCTAAAATTTGATGTTTTCTTCTAGTGATTCTGGAGCTTGTTATAGCTGTTTGACTAGTACGCTGAAAACTTGATGGTTCTATTTAACACACTTCCCTGGCTTTGGTGGTAGATATCTTTATTAGATAAGAAATTTGTTTTTAATCAAATGTAAGCAGCTCATTTTCAGTCTGTTGTATTTTAGGTAGTATTTTTAACACAGCAATAAACAGTCTTACACTATGGGCAGTATCAAGATTTTGTACTACATGTATGTGTGTGTTTGTGTTATAACATTTTCACTTTTTTTTTACCTTCTAGGCACTATATTATACCCTGTTTACAGCATCATCTCATATTATTATTGGAGGAATTACTCAGCTACAATATAATGTTTGTCCTTTCTCTCCGTCAGACAAAACATGGAGCCTCTATTTATATTCAGGGACATCCTGTTCACACCTCATGAATGTGAGATTTTTTTGTAACAAAACAAAGCACTTGAAGGATATAATGGAAAGTCCTGACTGATTCCTGTGTTATTACTCAGGTGCAGAGCGCAATACTCCATTTACTGTCTCACACACATTATTCAGCCTCTGACCACAGACTAAACATGATTTAGCAGAACAGAACAATTACTATTATTTGCTAGTCATTCAGAAGTTCCTCTAATTGACTGGGATTTACATTTGTCAAGTTAAAACATGATCCAAAATAAACAGAAAATGAATAAAACACTGTACGTTTACACAGACATGACACCTTTGCAGTTCCGCATACAGAACTTTATGGGAACATTGTAACCATTGTGTTAGTGAGTAGCAAGTAACAGTTAGTTATATACTGTATATATATTGTTCATGGACAGCATTATTACACAGTTCTCTGTCATACAGGAGTTCATGTGCTGGAGAATCATCAGAAAAACAGTTTCTGTAATTCTGTCTTTGTAAGAATAGAGCGCATCTATGACCCACAGGTGTTTATAAAAAAAAAGTGTTGTAGAAAATCCATCCAGTTTTGCAGTACTGCGATATATTCATTTTCTGATAAGAGAGATGTATACATGGGCTCCAAGAGAGGGTGGATGGAGCAGGTACTAATTACCCCGGGTCGAGCTTGCTGGTGGGTCCTCCGCCCCATTCACCCCACAGCTATTTACCTGTCAGCGGCAGCAGTCTCTCTTCCCAGTCCAGCACATGCTGCTGTGTGCTGAGCTGCACTGTGTCCAGGGAGGCTCAGCAGTCATCTCTGTCTGCCGAGGGGGATGATCACACTGTGCAGTTTTTCTTATATTGGGGGTCATTCTGACCCGTTCGTTCGCTGCTGTTTATCGCAGCCAAACGAACGGGTCTCTACTGCGCATGCACCGGCACAGGCAGGCAGAGGCGGTCACTGGGCAGGAGGGGGCGAAGTGGCGGCGTTTGGCCGCCGTTTCATAGGCGCGGTCCGGCCAACACAGGCGTGGTAGGACCGAACTGGGGGTGGGCCGCAGCGGCTGTGTGACGTCACACGCAGCCGCTGCAGGCTTGGAAGCGAGGAGTAGCTCCCGGCCAGCATGCTAAAGCTGCGCGGGCCGGGAGCTACTCTTGAAGTGCGATGCCTTTGCACTTCTGCGGGGGGCCCGCACTGATATGCGGGGCGTGCTAGCCCTTTGCGGGGCGTCCTCCCGCATGTCAGTGTAAATGATCGTAGCTGTGCTATGATCAATTCGGAATGACCCCCACAGTCTTTTTCAGGGGCCGTGGCCATGCCTCTGTGATGCCTAAATTACCTAGGCATGGACCCGTTCTCTTCAGTCTTCAGTGTCTGATGTCGTCCCAAAAGCCAGCCAATAGTATCCAAAAGACTAATAAAAACTGTATATATATTTATATGCACACTATGTACGCAAAAGTAATTGGAACCCTAACACCCTTCCCCCTTCCCCCTCCTGCAAGTGAAATGGTGCGCTCCTGCAGCAGACACATGTTCCTGATAGAGATGAGCGGATTCGGTTTTACTCGGATTTACTCGGTTCTCAAAACGGCATCTTATTGGCTCACGGATGTCACGTGTTTTGGATAGCCAATCAGATGCCGTTTTGAGAACCGAGTAAAACCGAATCCGCTCATCTCTAGTTCCTGAAGGTATAAAATGGGTAGATGGGCACTAATTAGATCATTTGCTAACAAAATGGATTGCCAGAAGGAGCTAACCAAGTTCGAAAAGGGGATCATTTTAGGTTGTGCGATGTCAAGTTTCCAGGGTGACCCTGGACTGGGATACAGAAAATACTTTAACCTGGATGGGCTGGCCAGCTCTGAGTCCAGATCTTAACCCCATTGAGAACCTTTGGTACAAAATGTGGAGTCCCTTGCTACGGGGCTGCAGCAACATGCATTGATCAATACATAACCAAACTCCACTATTTATTATATGCTAAGCTGTATGATATCAGTAATGCTAGAGATAGTGCACCTACAACACCCCCCCCTTTTTCTGTAGAACTACAAGTCTCAGTAGGTAGCACCTCACATTACTAGCAGCTACAGGTGTGCAGTCTTAAAGCCCCCCCACCCTCCCCCCCATTGAGAACCTCTGGTACAAAATGGAGTGACAGGTGTGTTCTAGACCAACTCGTACTTCTTCAATGTCACAGTTGGTCAATGTACTTAAGGCGGAATGTAGTGGCGTAAGTTCGTCACAGTTGCCCGGAGGCAAGATAAATATTGGTTCCCCCCTATATCCTATATTAAGATAAATGTGTGTGTGTGTGTGTGTGTGTGTATGTATATATATATAATATATTCTGAAAAAGATGTATATACTGTATTTATACATTTCATTGTCTTTTATTTTAAATCACACATTTCTTAGCAGTCATACCCAGGATTAGAACCCATGACCTGTTACACTAACAGCAGACACATTACTGATGGAATTATTTGCTCCTTTAGAGGAAGCATGAGAATTCTAACTATATGAAGTTATGTGTAATTGTCAGAGAAGTATCTTCACATAGTTAAAATTCTCATATTTCCTGACTGGTATACTGGTATACTGTATATGGACATTTAATTGTAAATATAACATAAGAGTGCCCTCTGGAACTTTGTTGTGTGTATATGTATTGTCTTGGTTCCTACTAACAGGGGTTCCTCTGTGAGGTGCTGCTAACTATAGCAGCACAAGATAAAGATATTTTTTGGATATATATATATATATATATATATATATATATATATATAATAGCACAGTTGTACCTCTCAATGGAACCTCTGTTAGTAGGAATCAGAAAATAAAACCAGAGGGTGCTACAAACAGTAAAATTGTTCCTTCAATTATGTAGATCAATGTACAACTTCAATGTGTCAGTATTAGAGGAGAAAATAAACTTTGAAGGTGAAGCTGATGTCATCCAGTGTTATTATCTTTTGAGCTACCAGTGATATGCAACATGATTAGCAGAATGCCCAAAGGATTCTGGAAGTATACCCTCTCACCAGAAGATCACCCGAAATAAAGGCCAAATAGCCACTTGTTGGTAGATACCAAAATATTTTTTTATTCTTGATAAAAATGTATACACGTAAAGTATAAAATAGTTTACATCACATTTAAAAAGTTAACAAGTTAACCATCGCCAGTACAGGAGAGATGTAGCTAATTCCTGACAACACCCTTATAAGTGTGAGTACAATGGCCGTGACCTCACAGATGGCGAATTAATATGGCATCGAAAACCCTATGCGTTTCATCCCTTAAAGGGGACTTCTTCAGGGGTAATATTAAAACACAAATGCAATTTCATTTGTAGGGAATTCTAAGGCAGGGTTCATGAACACCAGATTAATATATGCAGTATATTATATATGCCTTTTTTAGTACTGGATGCCAGAGATCCTAAAGAAGTAAAGGTAGCCCCTTGGATAATGGCTGAGTAGTGGGAGTGCATTTGTTTGACACCACTCTCTTTGGATCAACATTTAGCTCAGCCCCCTCATCTTCAGGTTGCTGCGGCTGAATAGAAGAGGCACGCTGCACATGTAGGTTTAGTAATATAGGTGAGATAAGTATAATGCAAACACAAATATAGTAGTGTAGTACAATCTCCTGGATACAAATGAATGTCCATTTCTTGTTATGAAATAGTCACCTTTAATTCTGTACATCTTTACTCATCAGCACAGTGCTTGATTTCATTAATCACATTTGAAGCGTCAGGTAATTAATCCCCAGAGCTGACACTCTAGTTGATTGGGACTGCCACTCAGGGTGAAATGTAATGAACAACAATTTGTCAAAATTGGAAAAATAATTCGGACAACTTTTGGAGATGGACTTAAAGTGTGCTGATTTTATTAAAGGCAAAACACTATATAGCGCAAGTAAATAAGCAATTTCAAAAAGCAAAATATTGTCATTTTTTTAATTTTGATATGATCTATTCATGTTTTCTGCAACCTAATAACTGGGATTAATCTCTGGGATACAAGAGACGTAGCTCTCTCATGGTACTCTTATCATGCCACATAGGCTCTGGCATAGCTATATCTTATAAATCACACAACGGCACTTGATTCTTAAGGCTACAGTACATTTCCAAAGAGGTGGGTTATGTAAGCAGCCACTTCTGGCTGGGCTGGAACTGAAAATGTAAAGCGGCACACACATTAAGGGTAAAGCTGCTTAAAAAAATTGTAAATACATCCTTTAGTGTGATACCCTCAAGTGGTAAGGTGATAATAGTGTGTAAAGGTGTGTACACACAGTGAGATAAATCTGTAAGATTTTGATTGTATAGTCAAAATCTTAAGGAAAGTTAGCGCAGATCTCAAGGTGTTAGGCAGCTTGCGATACCGATTCGATCTCGTTGCGCATTCCTGCTGGATCGGTATCGCAAGGCTGGATAGACTGTGCAGGAAAGTCAATCTTGACTATCTAGTGCAGAGGTTCTCAAACTCGGTCCTCGCGGGCCCACACAGTGCATGTTTTGCAGGTAACCCAGCAGGTGCACAGGTGTATTAATTACTCACTGACACATTTTAAAAGGTCCATAGGTGGAGCTAATTATTTCACTTGCGATTCTGTGAGGAGACCTGCAAAACATGCACTGTGTGGGCCCACGAGGACCAAGTTTGAGAACCTCTGATCTAGTACAAAGTATAGTCAAAATTGGCACTTAGTCAAAATTGTACATAGACAAAATCTAAAGTACAGAGAGTCAAAATCTGCGCTATCTGTGCTAACTGGGCTCTGAGGAAGTTCAAGGGAAATTGCATAGTCAAACTCGGGCATAGCAAGGATCTCACCGTGTGTACACACCTTTATGCATACAGATCAGAGTTACCTTGATGGGGAAGTCTTTTGGTATACACTCTGTGTATGGGTAAGGATTTCCCTTACACAGAGTGATGCAATACAGTTCAGATACAACGTAACAATATTTATTTCACACTCCGGTGTCACAATAAAACCAATTAAGATAAAGTTAAATATTTTGCAGTGGAATCTCCCCAATAAAAAAAATGCATTCACTGTCACATACAGGGGGTCATTCCGAGTTGTTCGCTCGCAAGCTGCTTTTAGCAGCTTTGCACACGCTAAGCCGCCGCTTGCTGGGAGTGAATCTTAGCTTATCAAAATTGCGAACGAAAGATTCGCAATATTGCGAAAAGACTTCTCTGTGCAGTTTCTGAGTAGCTCGAGACTTACTCTGCCAGTGCGATCAGTTCAGTGCTTGTCGTTCCTGGTTTGACGTCACAAACACACCCAGCGTTCGCCCAGACACTCCTCTGTTTCTCCAGCCACTCCCGCGTTTTTCCCAGAAACGGTAGCGTTTTTTCGCACACACCCATAAAACGGCCAGTTTCCGCCCAGAAACACCCACTTCCTGTCAATCACATTACGATCACCAGAACGAAGAAAAAACCTTGTAATGCCGTGAGTAAAATACCTAACTGCATAGCAAATTTACTTGGCACAGTCGCACTGCGGACATTGCACATGCGCATTAGCGACTAATCGCTCCGTTGCGAGAAAAAAATAACGAGCGAACAACTCGGAATGACCCCCACAGTGTACCCAATTGCTAAGGATTCTATAAAAAAAAATTGAAGAAGAGGATCACACAACAAACAGTAGCCTATAGCACCCACTATTGCTAAACCAGGAATCAGTTAATAAATAGAATAGTTCAGCACATCCATAGCAAGAGGAATTAATTATTTCCGCAAACGGAGAGAGAATTGACAGCATAGGAAAGGAATGAGTTAAACATCTTGTGAGGGGTGGACCTAGCTGGTAGGAAAGTACAGCCCTTGGAAAGAGGGGAGGGTTAGTATATATAGGGAAGGATAGGCCATTTTTGTCTCTCTCTGGTTGGGGAAATTGCCTTGTTGTGTGGGTGAGTGCTGCAGTGCAGAACTTCCCTTTCATCTCAGTTTCCCTTCGGTTTTCTAATTTGGCGCATATATCTTTTAGCTCCCTACATCCCTGCATTTACTGTGCTCCCCTGCATTACTACCGGAAAATGTCTTCCCGCCCTCGACGTTCCGCCGGGCCCCCAGCCCGGTACCGCGCATATGGCGGTGGGGCTGGCCCGGGGGAAGGGGTGGCAGGCTTGGGGGACGGGGCTCCGTCCCCCGGGGCCTCCACGGGCTCGGGCGGGAGCGTGGTGCGGCGGACCAGGTCGGCCTCGCCGCTGGGGTCCGGGCCGGCTTTGCCGGGCGGGCGCACGCGGCGGGGTGGGCGGGGGTCCGGTCCGGCCGCCCGGAGGTAGACGGGCATCGGGCCTCGCCTCCGGGAGCGGCTGAAGGAGCAGCGGTGTCCGGCGCCCGCGGGCGCGCGCATGCGCGCTGCGGCGGGCGCCTGGCGGGGGATCCACGGGTGGCCTCTATCATTCCCCCCCTGCCGCGGCCGAGTGTAAGGGCCGGGCGGGGGGGAGAGGCTGGGCGGGGGTCGGCTGCTCGCCGAGCGGGGCTGGTTACTGAGCCTCGCGCGGCAGGTACTTCAATGGCGGCAGGCGGGAGCTTGGTGCATGAGAGCGGTGGGACGCGCGCACGAGGTGCGCGCGCGTCCACGCTCGCCCCCGGCGGCGCCAGCCGCGCACGTGTGCACGCAGCAGCGCCGCCTGCCCTGCTGTCTCCCACTATATCGCCCCGGCAGCCGGAGTCCGGCAGGGGCCGGGGGGGGAGAAGAGGCAGGACGAATTTTGATGCAGGAGACGGGCAGAGGCATGCGGGGGTGACACAACGGGGTGCGGCAACAGGAGGTGACGGGGCGCGCGCATGGGAGGCGCGCAAGCCCGTTCCCACGTCGAGCGGCGCCAGGCGCGCGCAGCGGCGCCGCGTGTTTCCCTGTCTCCCCACTTCACTCCCCTGGAGCCGGAATACAGCGGCTTGCGGGGGAGGACGGGGGACAGGGAGTGGGTTAGTGGCCGCAGGGCTGCTGCACGGGCCACATGGGCTCGCGGCGGCCCACCCTCAGCGGCGACGGATAGTTCCGATCCGCAAGAGGGGGGGCGTATTCGGAAGGGGAGAGCGAGGGCAGTGCGGGCACCGACAGGGGTGCCTTCGCTTTCCCGCCTGGGCGGCGGGCGCCGGGTGCCCGGTTCACGCCGGTCGGGCGGCGAGCGCGTGGTCGCGCGCGGGCCCCGGGGCCGCGTTTTGGGGCGGTCATGACCCCTCCGGAACGCTGGCGTCTGCCCTGGCCACGGTGGTGGAGGCATTAGGGCCGCTAGCCGCGGCTGCCTCCCCGAGGGCGGCGGTAAGTTCCAGCGCGCCTGCGGCAACAGGCGGGCGGCAGGCTTCGGCGGCGCAGCGTGTGGCACGCGCCTGCCGGGAGCTCGGAGTGGCCGCTGCAGAATTGGAACAAGGTCCGGGGCAGGACACACAGGGGCGCGCGGCGGCAACGCCCCCCTCACGGAGGGCGCGGCATGCGCCGCGAGTGCTGGATGGGTCCTCCGCTTCTTTCTCTGTTACAGGGGAGCTCGGGGAAGAGGAGATGGCTGAGTTCGAGGAGGAAGAAGTCGGTTTGGCTACGCCGGAGGATTCCATGTCGGGGCAGTCGGCTGTATCAGGTGAGGTGGTGCAGTCGGTATCGGGTTCCTCCACGAGCTCTAGTTCTCGTAGTTCTTCCTCTTCCTCCTCTTCATCTTCCCTGTCGTCGCAGGCGTCCGAAGTCAGTAGCACGACTAGGGCAAAGAAGCGGGCGACGAAATTCGCCAAGAGGGCAGCGGGCCAGCAGAAAAGGCGGAAAAGGCGCAAGCGGCTTAGTGAGGAAGCTCGTAGGGCCAAGAAGCGCCGCGATTTGCCCGGTGTCGTGCGCTGCGACTATACTGCTGTAATGCGGGGGCTGCGAGATAGCTGCCGCAGGAAGATTCGCAGAGGGGACTTCGTGGACGTGTTCGTATTGACGAAGGACGCGAAGAAAGTGTATAAGGTGGCGGCCGCAAAGAAGGGCATCGGGGCTGAGGCATTCCGCACCTTCGATAATTGGCTGGCGGATTCTGGGTCTTCGCGGCGTGTTACCTGGAGGACAGGCCGGCGGAGCACATGAATATAATTCGGTACCTGCATCTCGTGCATGACATGCAGCGCACGTCTTCGGGATCGGAGTGGCGTAGGTACGACCAGGAATTCAGGGAAAAGCAGGACGGTTTGCAGGTCATGGACTTTGGGTTCAAGGACGTTGAGGTCTGGCTCAAGGTCACGCGGGCTTCGCAACAGGCTGAGGAGCCCCAGAAGCCGGGGGCGGACGGGCACCGCGCAGGGTCGTCCGCCCAGGGGTCCGGCGCAGACGGCGGATTGGCCAAGCCAGGAAGGTCGGGCGTCCGCGCAGGGGGGCGAGCCGCCACAAAAGGAAAATGTTTCGCGTTTAACAACGCGGCGTGTTCCTTCGGCAAACAGTGTCGTTTTCGACACTCGTGCCTGCAGTGTGGCGGATCCCACCCAGCCTCCTCCTGCTTCAAAGGCAGTCGGCAGGGTGCCCGGGGTAAGCCAACTTACCACAAGCAAGCCGCGGGCAGGAGCGCTCCGCAGAGCGCCAACACCAATTAAATTGGAAACTATGGGCCGGTGGTTGGACTGGTATCCGAATAGGGAGGATGCACAATTTTTGTTTTCCGGTTTTCAGTTCGGGTTTCGCTTGCCTGTTGCGAGCGAGGTGTCAGTGCGGGCCCAGCGGAACCTCCAGTCTGCCCGAGCCTTGCCGTTAGTACTGAGGGAGAAAGTGGATAAGGAGGTCAGGTTGGGCAGGATGGAGGGACCGTTTCTATCGCCCCCGGTGGATGACTTGGTCATCTCGCCAGTGGGGGTGGTTCCCAAGAAGACTCCAGGCGCTTTCCGGCTCATTCAGCATCTTTCTTACCCGTCGGGGGCGTCGGTCAACGACGCAATACCGCTGGCTCATTGCTCGGTGGTGTATCAGTCGTTTGACGATGCGTTGGAGATGGTCCGCAGTTACGGGACCGGGGCCCTCATGGCTAAGATTGATGTTGAGTCAGCTTTTCGGTTGCTGCCATTACATCCGGACTCATTCCGTTTTATATGTTTCCGGATTGGAGCGGAGTATTTCATCGACAAATGTTTGCCGATGGGATGTTCCGTTTCATGCTCATTTTTCGAGCGTTTTAGCACGTTTCTACATTGGTGCGTGGAGTCTTCGTCAGGGGGTCACGGGGTCGCCCATTACCTCGATGACTTCCTGTGCGCGGGTCCGGCAAATTCACCACGGTGCGGCGACTTGCTTTTCAGCATCCGAGCGCTGTTTTTCCATTTCGGCGTTCCTGTGGCCGAGGATAAAACAGAGGGTCCGTCCTCATGTTTGTCCTTTTTGGGGATTGAGATCGACACGGTGGCAGGATCGTGTCGGCTTCCTCGGGACAAGGTGGTTAAGCTCCGCGACGCTATTTGCCGGTTTCAAGGGTCGCGTAAGGTCACACTGCGGCAGGCGCAGTCCTTGCTGGGCATGTTGAACTTTGCTTGTCGGGTAATCCCGATGGGCAGGGTTTTCTGCCGGAAGCTCGAAAGGGCGACCGCGGGGTGTGCCAGACCACACCATTTCGTGCGTTTGTCCTCAGAGATCAAGAGGGATTTGGCCGTATGGGCCTCGTTCCTGGAGGACTTCAACGGGGTGTGTATATGGCAGGCCCCAATGGTGGACAGCGCTAGGTTGCAGTTGTTCACCGACGCAGCGGGTGCCTCTGGATTCGGTTGCTATCTGGAGGGATCTTGGTGCGCTGCCTCGTGGCCGGCGGAATGGCGTCGCGAAGGTTTAACTAAGGACCTTTTGCTTCTGGAGCTTTTCCCCATTATGGTGGCGTTGGAGGTATGGGGCGATCGGCTGGCTCATCGCAGCATCTTGTTTAGATGTGATAATCTGGGTGTGGTGCATGCGATTAATAACCAGAGGGCGAAGTCGCTAGTCGTTCTGCGGGTGCTGGGGCAGTTGCTGTTGACATGCCTACGTCGGAACGTGTGGTTCCGCGGGCTAGAGAACGGAATTGCTGACGTGTTATCACGAGGGCAGTGGGAAAGATTTTGTTTGTTGGCACCCGAGGCCGACGAGCATGGTTTTCATTGTCCCGGTTATGTTTGGCAGGTGATCGGGCCGGACTGGAGGGTCTAGCGTTGCGGTCAGTCGCGCCAACCACGCTTAAGGCTTACAAGCAAGCTTGGAGCGAATGGGAGGAGTTTGTTGAAGGACGGAATTCACAAGGTAAGAGCGGGCATCGGATGATGCTTTCTTTTATTTGGCAGCTGTATGTTTCGGGTAGGTCCAGAGCGGTGGTATCCCGGTACTTGGCTGGCATTTCGTTTTTCAGCAAAATAAAGGGCGTCCCCGACGTGACGAAAAGTGGGATCCTGCTGAAGGCAATGAAGGGATGGGCGCGAGTCGCGCCGACGCCGCCTGACAGGAGGCGGCCCATTGATGCGGCCTTGTTGCCGGCTGTCATCAGGGCGGTAGGAGGTGTCGCATCGTCCATGTTTGAGTCGCTGTTGTTCAGATTGGCGTTCTCAATGGCTTACCACGGGGCCTTTAGGGTTTCGGAATTGGTGGCGCCTTCTAAGCGAGCAGATTCGCGCATGCTGATCGGGGACGTGGTGGTGGGTGAGAGGTCCTTGCTTTGCAGATTGCGTCGCTCTAAGACGGACCAAGTGGGAAGAGGTCGTTGGGTCATCTTGGTTCCGGCACTGGATGAGAGCATTTGCCCAGTAAGTTTGGCAGTGCAGTATGCGGCAGTACGGCCCGGCGGTCGGGGGTCATGGCTGCTGCATTATGACGGGCTGCCGGTGACGAAGTATCAATTTCGTTGGATGCTGGGTCGCTGTCTTGCGAGCTTGGGCCTTCCACCCGCTGCGTTCGGGACGCATTCCTTCCGCATAGGGGCTGCGACGTCGGCTGCGGCGGCGGGATTTTCCATGGCCGAGGTCCAGGCGGTGGGGCAATGGAAGTCGGCAAGTTACAGACGGTATATTCGCCCCGTTGTATGAGATGTTGGCTCGCGCGTAGTTTGTTGTTTAATTACAGTTGTTCAGTCATGTTGTACAGTTCAGTACGTTATGGTGTTGTGCGTGTGTTTGTCTTCCCCCCTTTTTTATCCTACTCAGGGATTAGCTACTCGCCGTTGCGGGCATGAGCCGGCAGCGGGGGTCTGGAGTTATTTTGCGATTTTTTGCCTGACTTGACGGACTGAATTCTAATCCACAATTCGGCTAATCTGTTCTAATCAGAGTCCCTCAGCAGGTCTTTACGCTTTCACCTCCAGCTGAGTTCTTACATGTTTTACCCCTTTTTTACCCCCCCCCCCCAACCCCCCCTTTTTTATTTTCTTAAATTTGTTTTCAATTTACCCATTCGTGTGTTCATGTTATGCTTCAAATTGGCTCGAAGCTCGTGCAGATCGGCTAGGCCGAGATTTCTGCAATATTCGGAAACAATTTTTTTCTTTTTGGCAGATCCTTCAGGTTAATGCACTTACTGAATTATGGTTTAGATATTTAGTAACCAATTTTACCCCCTTTTCCTCCTCTTCAGGTTGGTTTGCTGATGACTTGACCGTTTGGGTGGTGGGCCACTCGTATGTTTTTTGGGCCGCAAAGTTTTTAGCCTCGGCTGGGGCTCAGCGGTTTCCTAGGGCTCAGGGAGTTAGATGGCTTGGTTGGCGAGGAATGATGTGGAAAGATCTGAGGAATAGACTAGTTAGTCAGGCCAGCAAGCATGGAGTTCCTAGAGTATTGGTTGTCCATCTGGGTGGCAACGACCTGGGGAAGAGGACATCTTTGGATTTGCGGTGGGCCATGATACAGGATCTGGCAACTGTGGCCGCGGCATGGACCAATTGCATATTGGTGTTCTCATTGATGGTGCCAAGGTTGAGTTGGCGAGGTGTGACGGACGGTCGCGTAATTGATGAGGCCAGAAAGAAGGTGAATAGGGCGGTGGCGAAGTGGGTGTTGTCCCACGGAGGCAAGGTAGTTCGCCACCCTAGGATTCGGTTCCGAGACAGTCACCTTTTTCGGCCTGATGGTGTGCACCTATCCAATGAGGGGATGATGTTTTTCCTGGAGGATCTGTTCCTAGTGTTGCAGGAGTTAGGGTGAGGTTATGGTGGCGGTGCGAAGACTCTGGGGAGGAGTCTTTCGCTGTTGGCGGAAAAGAACGGCAGTTTGTAGTTGTATGGTAAGCTGTAGTGATTTACAGTTTGATTTGGTTTAGGTGCACTCACCTCCATCGACTTATTGGCCGCTCGACCACCCGACCAGGAGGCAGCGGAATGGGCACCCCTCCGGGTGGGAAGTCATTGTGGGGGTGGAGCTAGCACCTATTACCGTTTTGATAGTTTGTATTTAAATTAAGATGGTTTTGATTTTAGCATTTTTAAGGTTAGCGTCAGTTTAATAGAGCCGTTCTTTTTTCTGCCACCATATGCCGGCTGTTTCGGCATCTTAACAAAAGTTTTTCATTTACAGATTTGCTATGGTTAGGGTCAAATAAATAGCTAGCAATTTTTCTGCCAAATTCAAGTCTCCATGTCTTTATTTCTTGGTATGAAAGGTAACGAATGCTTACTTAGAACGAAGGGGTCCACCAAATGTCACTAGGATGTTTAGGAGAGAGAATTGACAGCATAGGAAAGGAATGAGTTAAACATCTTGTGAGGGGTGGACCTAGCTGGTAGGAAAGTACAGCCCTTGGTAAGAGGGGAGGGTTAGTATATATAGGGAAGGATAGGCCATTTTTGTCTCTCTCTGGTTGGGGAAATTGCCTTCCCGCCCTCCCACCCTGTTTGGTAGAGGTTCTGGCACGGAGTGCATTGGCATTGAATTGTTTGGCTGGTTTTATCGTTGGCTATTTATTGGCGGAAAAGAACGGCAGTTTGTAGTTGTATGGTAAGCTGTAGTGATTTACAGTTTGATTTGGTTTAGGTGCACTCACCTCCATCGACTTATTGGCCGCTCGACCACCCGACCGGGAGGCAGCGGAATGGGCACCCCTCCGGGTGGGAAGTCATTGTGGGGGTGGAGCTAGCACCTATTACCGTTTTGATAGTTTGTATTTAAATTAAGATGGTTTTGATTTTAGCATTTTTAAGGTTAGCGTCAGTTTAATAGAGCCGTTCTTTTTTCTGCCACCATATGCCGGCTGTTTCGGCATCTTAACAAAAGTTTTTCATTTACAGATTTGCTATGGTTAGGGTCAAATAAATAGCTAGCAATTTTTCTGCCAAATTCAAGTCTCCGTGTCTTTATTTCTTGGTATGAAAGGTAATGAATGCTTACTTAGAACGAAGGGGTCCACCAAATGTCACTAGGATGTTTAAGGTTCTTTATCAATAAATCACTGAAAATACTCTTGCGACCGGTTGGTGCATGTAGTGGCTCTTGGTTGGTAATAAGACTAGTGTCCTGTATGCATATACATAACTCATAGAAGCTTGTTCATGGGAGTAATGAATAGCATGTGTAACAATTGGAACATTCTCACCTAGTTTTAAGTAACACTAGTGAATCAGCTCTCCCTCAGCTCTTGGGCAAAGTGACAACTGCAGGCTCTCTGCAGTAGGGTGGACATTCCGAGTTGTTCGCTCGCTAGCTTTTAGCAGCCGTGCAAACGCTATGCCGCCGCCCACTGGGAGTGTATTTTAGCTTAGCAGAAGTGCGAACGAAAGGATCGCAGAGCGGCGACAAACTTTTTTGTGCAGTTTTAGAGTAGCTCAAAACCTACTCAGCGCTTGCGATGACTTCAGACTGTTCAGTTCCTGTTTTGACGTCACAAACACGCCCTGCGTTCGCCCACGCCTGCGTTTTCCTGGCACGCCTGCGTTTTTTCGAACACTCCCTGAAAACGGTCAGTTGACACCCAGAAACGCCCACTTCATGTCAATCACTCTGAGGTCAACAGTGCGACTGAAAAGCTTCGCTAGACCTTGTGTGAAACTGCATTGTTTGTTGCAATTGTACGATGCGCGTGCGCATTGCGCTGCGTATCCGCATGCGCAGAAGTGCCATTTTTTTGCCTCATCGCTGCACAGCGAACGAATGCAGCTAGCGATCAACTCGGAATGACCACCAAAGTGTAAATGACTCTGGATGCAGAGGTGCTTATACCCAACCAGTTTTCGCGTCATATTTCCTCACACTCCGCCTTTCCCTGGTCGCTCTTCTTTTCTTGCTCTCAGCAGCTGTATTTAGTTCTGCTGCCAAGTAGAGATGAGCGCCTGAAATTTTTCGGGTTTTGTGTTTTGGTTTTGGGTTCGGTTCCGCGGCCGTGTTTTGGGTTCGAACGCGTTTTGGCAAAACCTCACCGAATTATTTTTGTCGGATTCGGGTGTGTTTTGGATTCGGGTGTTTTTTTCCAAAAACACTAAAAAACAGCTTAAATCATAGAATTTGGGGGTCATTTTGATCCCAAAGTATTATTAACCTCAAAAACCATAATTTACACTCATTTTCAGTCTATTCTGAATACCTCACACCTCACAATATTATTTTTAGTCCTAAAATTTGCACCGAGGTCGCTGTGTGAGTAAGATAAGCGACCCTAGTGGCCGACACAAACACCGGGCCCATCTAGGAGTGGCACTGCAGTGTCACGCAGGATGTCCCTTCCAAAAAACCCTCCCCAAACAGCACATGACGCAAAGAAAAAAAGAGGCGCAATGAGGTAGCTGTGTGAGTAAGATTAGCGACCCTAGTGGCCGACACAAACACCGGGCCCATCTAGGAGTGGCACTGCAGTGTCACGCAGGATGGCCCTTCCAAAAAACCCTCCCCAAACAGCACATGACGCAAAGAAAAAAAGAGGCGCAATGAGGTAGCTGACTGTGTGAGTAAGATTAGCGACCCTAGTGGCCGACACAAACACCGGGCACATCTAGGAGTGGCACTGCAGTGTCACGCAGGATGTCCCTTCCAAAAAACCCTCCCCAAACAGCACATGACGCAAAGAAAAAAAGAGGCGCAATGAGGTAGCTGTGTGAGTAAGATTAGCGACCCTAGTGGCCGACACAAACACCGGGCACATCTAGGAGTGGCACTGCAGTGTCACGCAGGATGTCCCTTCCAAAAAACCCTCCCCAATCAGCACATGGACGGACTGCCACGGTTAGGTGGTATAAAAAAACCACGGTTAGGTGGTATATAATACAATTATGGATGGACGGACTGCCTGCCGAGTGCCGACACAGAGGTAGCCACAGCCGTGAACTACCGCACTGTACACTGGTTGATAAAGAGATAGTAGTATACTCGTAACAACTAGTATGACGACGGTATAAAGAATGAAAAAAAAACCACGGTTAGGTGGTATATAATACAATTATGGTTGGACGGACTGCCTGCCGAGTGCCGACACAGAGGTAGCCACAGCCGTGAACTACCGCACTGTACACTGGTTGATAAAGAGATAGTAGTATACTCGTAACAACTAGTATGACGACGGTATAAAGAATGAAAAAAAAACCACGGTTAGGTGGTATATATTATAATACAATTATGGTTGGACGGACTGCCTGCCGAGTGCCGACACAGAGGTAGCCACAGCCGTGAACTACCGCACTGTACACTGGTTGATAAAGAGATAGTAGTATACTCGTAACAACTAGTATGACGACGGTATAAAGAATGAAAAAAAAACCACGGTTAGGTGGTATATATTATAATACAATTATGGATGGACGGACTGCCTGCCGAGTGCCGACACAGAGGTAGCCACAGCCGTGAACTACCGCACTGTACACTGGTTGATAAAGAGATAGTAGTATACTCGTAACAACTAGTATGACGACGGTATAAAGAATGAAAAAAAAACCACGGTTAGGTGGTATATATTATAATACAATTATGGTTGGACGGACTGCCTGCCGAGTGCCGACACAGAGGTAGCCACAGCCGTGAACTACCGCACTGTACACTGGTTGATAAAGAGATAGTAGTATACTCGTAACAACTAGTATGACGACGGTATAAAGAATGAAAAAAAAACCACGGTTAGGTGGTATATATTATAATACAATTATGGTTGGACGGACTGCCTGCCGAGTGCCGACACAGAGGTAGCCACAGCCGTGAACTACCGCACTGTACACTGGTTGATAAAGAGATAGTAGTATACTCGTAACAACTAGTATGACGACGGTATAAAGAATGAAAAAAAAACCACGGTTAGGTGGTATATATTATAATACAATTATGGATGGACGGACTGCCTGCCGAGTGCCGACACAGAGGTAGCCACAGCCGTGAACTACCGCACTGTACACTGGTTGATAAAGAGATAGTAGTATACTCGTAACAACTAGTATGACGACGGTATAAAGAATGAAAAAAAAACCACGGTTAGGTGGTATATATTATAATACAATTATGGTTGGACGGACTGCCTGCCGAGTGCCGACACAGAGGTAGCCACAGCCGTGAACTACCGCACTGTACACTGGTTGATAAAGAGATAGTAGTATACTCGTAACAACTAGTATGACGACGGTATAAAGAATGAAAAAAACACCACGGTTAGGTGGTATATATTATAATACAATTATGGTTGGACGGACTGCCTGCCGAGTGCCGACACAGAGGTAGCCACAGCCGTGAACTACCGCACTGTACACTGGTTGATAAAGAGATAGTAGTATACTCGTAACAACTAGTATGACGACGGTATAAAGAATGAAAAAAAAACCACGGTTAGGTGGTATATATTATAATACAATTATGGATGGACGGACTGCCTGCCGAGTGCCGACACAGAGGTAGCCACAGCCGTGAACTACCGCACTGTACACTGGTTGATAAAGAGATAGTAGTATACTCGTAACAACTAGTATGACGACGGTATAAAGAATGAAAAAAAAACCACGGTTAGGTGGTATATATTATAATACAATTATGGTTGGACGGACTGCCTGCCGAGTGCCGACACAGAGGTAGCCACAGCCGTGAACTACCGCACTGTACACTGGTTGATAAAGAGATAGTAGTATACTCGTAACAACTAGTATGACGACGGTATAAAGAATGAAAAAAAAACCACGGTTAGGTGGTATATATTATAATACAATTATGGATGGACGGACTGCCTGCCGAGTGCCGACACAGAGGTAGCCACAGCCGTGAACTACCGCACTGTACACTGGTTGATAAAGAGATAGTAGTATACTCGTAACAACTAGTATGACGACGGTATAAAGAATGAAAAAAAAACCACGGTTAGGTGGTATATAATACAATTATGGTTGGACGGACTGCCTGCCGAGTGCCGACACAGAGGTAGCCACAGCCGTGAACTACCGCACTGTACACTGGTTGATAAAGAGATAGTAGTATACTCGTAACAACTAGTATGACGACGGTATAAAGAATGAAAAAAAAACCACGGTTAGGTGGTATATATTATAATACAATTATGGATGGACGGACTGCCTGCCGAGTGCCGACACAGAGGTAGCCACAGCCGTGAACTACCGCACTGTACTGTGTCTGCTGCTAATATAGACTGGTTGATAAAGAGATAGTATACAATACTACTAATATACTGGTGGTCAGGCACTGGTCACCACTAGTCACACTGGCAGTGGCACTCCTGCAGCAAAAGTGTGCACTGTTTAATTTTAATATAATATTATTTATCATGTACTCCTGGCTCCTGCTATAACAACCTGCAGTGCTCCCCAGTCTCCCCCACAATTATAAGCTTTATATACAATACATTGATGTGCAGCACACTGGGCTGAGCAGTGCACACAGACTGAGTCACTGTGTGACTGTGTATCGTTTTTTTCAGGCAGAGAACGGATATATTAAATAAAACAAACAACTGCACTGTCTCTGGTGGTCACTGGTCACTGTGGTCGTCAGTCACTAAACTCTGTCTGCACTCTCTTCTAATCTACAGTATCACAGCAATCTCTCTCTCTCTCTCTCTTCTAAATCTAATCTAAATGGAGAGGACGCCAGCCACGTCCTCTCCCTATCAATCTCAATGCACGTGTGAAAATGGCGGCGACGCGCGGCTCCTTATATAGAATCCGAGTCTCGCGAGAATCCGACAGCGTCATGATGACGTTCGGGCGCGCTCGGGTTAACCGAGCAAGGCGGGAAGATCCGAGTCGCTCGGACCCGTGAAAAAAAAAGTGAAGTTCGTGCGGGTTCGGATTCAAAGAAACCGAACCCGCTCATCTCTACTGCCAAGTCCCAGAGCTGTCGCTCTCTCTCTCATTCTCTCTCTCTCTCTCACACACACACACACACACACACACACACACACACACACACACACCTTGATGTGCAGTCAGGGGCAGATGTATTAACCTGGAGAAGGCATAAGGAAGTGATAAACCAGTGATATGTGCAAGGTATGATATGCACCAGCCAATCAGCTCCTAACTGTTAATTTACATATGGGAGCTGATTGGCTGGTGCGTTTATCACCTCGCATTTATCACTGGTTTATCACTTCCTTATGCCTTCTCCAGGTAAATACATCTGCCCCTCAGTCACCCAAGCACCTCTTTATCCAGCTCTGCCTCAACTGTAACCATCACTAGTTGCCCTCTCTCTGTCACATCAGGCTGTGCATGGGCTCACCACTCTAGGGCCAGATGTAGTAAGCCTTGGAAAGAGATAAAGTGGAGAGAGATAAAATTCCAATCAATCAGCTCCTTTCATTTTTGGCTGGTACTTTATAACTCTCCACTTTTATCACTTTTCAAGGCTTAGTACATCTGGCCTCAGATGAGCCTGGTGAATTGTGGGTCAGTAGTTCATTTAGGGCCGTCTTTTCGTATGGGCTCAATGGGCTCTTGCCCAAGGGCCCCAGGAGTAAAAGGGCCCTAGGCTGATAGCTGAGGGTCCCCTCTTTCCAGGGGTACCAGATTTTTTAAAATCGGACCTGGGGAACCGGAGATGTCCGACTTCAAAGCAGTGGTACCCATCCAAGCCTGTTAATTGTTTTTACCAGCCAGATATCTCGGGTTCTGACTGACTTAGAGTTTTTCTGAGGGTATACATCAAAAGCTGGGACTCTCCCCTTTCAGTTGACGCTGGCAGCTCGTCTTTACTATGCCCAAAACTAGAGATATCAGCCTTCAAGCAGCTGGTCCCTGCTCCAGCTCCACACGCCTAATATGCAGTTTTATATTTTTGTTGGTGGATTGCTCTGGTTCCTCAAGTCTGATCCCCAAGTCCCTAGAACCTCCTGTAAGGTGGGATTCTCTAGTTTTTTTTATCCCATTAAAGCTAAGAAATCTATTTCCAGGAACTGGAGATATCTGCAGTAAAGCACGCTGCCCTGACCCCAGAAAATTATGAATATTAAGCCCACTCCACTATTCACCCCTCCCTTGTGTATTAAACACACCCTACCACCCTGGAAGTCATGTACCAGGGCCCCTTCATTCAGCACAATGTCCCCTTCTACAGTTTAGTGTTCTCCTTCCCGCCCCATTTGTGCAGTAAAGGAGTAATTAGCAGAAATAATTTCTCCAGGTCCTTCATGCTGAGCGAAAGATAGAACCCCCCTACCCCCCACGGAACATCAAAGCTGCCACTGATAGCACCCCCCACCCCTACCGCTGATGGGTGGGTAGGGGCCCCAGTGCATTTCTGTGCCCAGGGGCCTACACTGCTGTTAAGACGGCTCTGAGTTCATTACAACTGCAGTGATCTGACCAGTGCAAGCCAATAAATCGGTACCTTCCGAGTCGATAACGGAAATATATACCGCTATTGTGACAAAGGGGTCTATTTACTAAGCCTTGGATGGAGATAAAGTGGACGGAGATAAAGTACCAGCCAATCAGCTCCTAACTGACATGCTACAGGCTGGGTTTGAAAAAGAACAGTTAGGAGCTGGTTGGCTGGTGCTTTATCTCCGTCCACTTTATCTTCATCCAAGACCCCAAAGAGTCTTATTTGCCACACCTCTCCTGCAGAGGAATAGGTAAAAAACCCAAGGAGTCTGCAGGAACAGGCAGCAGGTAGGGTTAAATTCCATTTGGGTTCTCTTGCAGCTCACAAACACACAGGTGCACCACATAGGGGTAATTGATTTGTTTTGTTTACTGTGATTGATTTGTAGTGCTTAAGGTGATAATGAACTGGCCAATCATTATGGATTTGAAAAATGACAGTTAGGAGCTGATTGGATGGCGCGTTATCACCTGCCTTTTATCACTTCTTTAGCCCTTCTCCAGGCTTAATACATCTGCCCCACTGTCTATTCCAGTGGGTGGAACGACCAATGCCAGCTAGTTGGCCGGTGCATAGGCGACCAAACTGAGTCTAGCTATAGCGAGGGTCGCCTGGTGTCATCCTGACAAGAGCATACCTCTCAACATTACCCTCTCTAGGAGGGACAGAATGCTCTGCTCCTGGACTTCCCTCTTAATTTATGATTGCCCTCACCTATGATGAAACACTGTTCTTATCCATTAACCTGTTCAAAACAGGTGCCGGCAGTCACAAATTCAGAGGGATGTCCAGGAGCAGAGCATTGTGTCCCTCCTGGAGAGGGTCATGTTGGGAGCTACAGTATGCAAGAGTAAGCTAGCAATTCGTGATGTGAACAATAGACAGCACTATTTTTTTAGCAAGAAATCATTTGTGTCTGTTATCTGCTGAGCAGTAATATCACACTATTTATATTCAAGTTGGTACAACAGGACACCTAGGGGTAATTGTAATATGGTGTGGGACTGTGGAGAGTGTACGGCTCATGTAATGGTTAGCATTACTGCCTCACGGGTGTAGTATGGCTGACCGGCGGTCTCCTGACCGCCGGTCAGCTTACCGACGCCGGGATCCCGGCAGCATACCGACGCCGGGATCCCGGAGGGGAGGGGCGAGTGCAGCAAGCCCCTTGCAGGCTCGCTGCGCTCACCACGCTGCGGGCTCGGTGGCGACCTGCGGTCGCCACGGGTTCTATTCCCACTCTATGGGTGTCGTGGACACCCACGAGTGGAAATAGTCCCTGTTGGTCGGCATGGCGACCATCGGGATACTGAGCCGGCGGGATGGTGGAGGAGGTCATGTGACTGTCGGTCAGCAGACCGGCGGTCACATGAATACCACCCCTGCCTCACAGCACTGAGGTCACGAGTTCGATTCCCACCATGGCCCTAACTTTGTGGAGTTGTATATTCTCCCCGTACTTGCGTGGGTTTCCTCCAGGAACTCCGGTTTCCTCCCACAATCCAAAAATATAGCAGTAGGTTAATTGGCTTCTGACAAGCAAATAAATAAATAAATAAATAAACCCTTGTGTGTAAGTGTGCGTGTACATGTGTTTAGGGAAAGACTAGATGGGCCAAGTGGTCCAGTATCAGAGCCATCTTTCTGAAGACATGTGCACCACACTCCCTGCACCTATTACTGAAGTGCCACCGTGCTAGCCCATTGCTGGATTCCAGCGAGATTGACAATACATTTCAAGCAGAAATCAAACGGATTACCACTTTTACATTTAGCTGCAATCTCGGAGAAATCCCGCTGCTTCTGTGAAATCGGCACCTATTACATTATCCCCATTGTGTGCTTAGGGTGAAATATGTCAAACCTTCAAGAGAGATAATGTGGGGGTGTTGCCCATAGCAACCAGCAATCTTTTTATAGGCTGTTCTAAATAAATGGATTGGGACTGAAATGCCGGTGGTCAGAATACCGACTGCGGCAACCCAATGATGAAAATCCTGACATTGAAAAGTAAGAATACTTCCCGTCAGTGTCAGACTGGGGCATGCAGGGCCCACCGGAGGAATGTTAGGGGCCCATGTTAGGGGTGTGGCCAGTCTGCAGAGGGGGTGTGGCCTTCCACCTCATTGGTTTGAGTACCATTAGACAGTGCAACGTCTGGGCCCCTTCATAAATATGTACAGTAAATTCAGCTGCTGCATGCATGATAATGTACCAGATTAATAACAGAATAATGACAGCAATGCACTGTAGAAAATACACCATCAAGTGCACAGTCTGGAACCTGATCCTTAAAGCAGGAGGTGTGCCCCTAGGCAGTGGGGCCCACCGGTGGATTCCCCTGTACCCCTGTAGGCCAGTCCAAGCCTGCTTATCGTCCCTCTTTGGCCCCCTAACCCTCCCCCCCCCTCCCCCAGTCCAATCCTAACCCTCCCTGGTGGTTCTTAAACTTTACCCCCTCCCCGCAGCCTAAACCCAACCCTCCCCCTGCAGCCAAAACCTAACCTTCAACCGCTCCTCCGCCCCACCCCCCCAATGGCCAGGCGGATGCTGGTTCGTGATCCCGGCGATCAGTATTCCGGCTTGGGGCTAGGGACCCTATTCAGGATGCAGTTGTGGGCATTCTGGGTAGTGTCTGAATTCCGGCTTCCATATTCTTACTGCCGGGATCCTGACCACCTGAATCCTGACTGGATCTCAAATAAATGAACGTTTTAAAGCTGATTTGTTGCTATGTGCAACTTTTTCACTTTATCTCTTTCAAAGGTTTGATACATCTCCCCATAAATCACCTTCCACTCTCTACGGCTCAGTGTGCTGGACATTTCATGCTACGTTGTTAGATTTTCTCCTCGTGTGTCGCTTGGTTTAATGGAGAGGTAACCCTGTCTTCCCATAGCCTGTCTTTACCACCATCAGCTGATGCACAACATACCAGCCAATGGGAGCACAGGCAGCACCTGTGTGGGAAAATACTAATAAATCCCCACAAGGTCGCTAGAGTTTGGTGGCCGAGCGGGATGCCGGCCGGACTCGGATGTTTTTTTAAAGGGGGAATCACTTACAAGGCACGGTTTTGCCTTGTAAGTAAGTGATTGCCCCTTCAAAAAAAACTTCCAAGTTCGGCCATCCTCCCACACCAACGCCGAACTATAGCGTCATTACATCCAGCCCCAAAGTCTTATCTCGGGCATCTATTGCTCCATGTGCTCTGGCCTCCCCAGAGACCTCACCTCACATAAAAACCCTATATCAAATTGGTTTCCAGAGACAAAGAAAAAATGATCCACATGCATAATATTAATGTTATCAATGAAACTGTCATATAAATTAAGAGACTTGGGACATTTACTAAGCAGTGATAAGAGCGGAGAAGTGAGCCAGTGGAGAAGTTGCCCATGGTTACCAATCAGCACTGAAGTAACATCTATAATTTGCATACTATAAAATGATACAGAGCTGCTGGTTGATGGAGCAACTTCTCCATTAACTCACTTCTCCGATCTTATCACTGCTTAGTAAATGTCCCCCCTACATACCTATATGAGAGACATAACTGTATTATTTCATTGATGAGGCTGTCAGTGACTCATTACTTGATAAAATGGGTAAGTTGCTGGATGATTACCCAGAGACTGTATCCAATCCTAACTACTGAAATGAAAAATGAAATGGATGTTCAAAGCTGCTCTCAGTAATTAAGAGACTTTTTCTTGTTCATTACAATCTCATATTGGCAGATATAATTCATGACCCAATAATGTACTATATATTAAAACAATTTTCCCAATGTTTGACAGACTATACACAGGTCAATAGTTACATCATTCAGTATAGAATATTATTATTATTATTATTATTATTATTATTATTATTATACTAGCTGGAGTACCCGGCGTTGGCCGGGATTTTAAGAATGTCTGTTTACAAAAATAAATGTAAATATTAAACACACAGTATAAATAACATTGTAGATACCTGAATACCTGTGCTTCGCTATGGGATGGGGATGGTAAATTAGAATGATAGTTATTTGTTAATTTACGTTGGTTGGAGATCTAGTATATAGGCATATCTTGCTTCCCTGACCCACTTCCATCCATCTACATTGTATACCTGTGGTGTCTTTTTTTTTTATACTATAAACGCAGTCTGCTGACAGTGTCCACCAGGTCCATTATACTGTATATAGCAGTACGGTAGGCCACTGCTGTACCTACCTCTGTGTCGTTACTCGTCGTCCATAAGTATACTATAGTATCCATCCATCTACATTGTATACCTGTGGTGTCTTTTTTTTTATACTATAAACGCAGTCTGCTGACAGTGTCCACCAGGTCCATTATACTGTATATAGCAGTACGGTAGGCCACTGCTGTACCTACCTCTGTGTCGTCACTCGTCGTCCATAAGTATACTATAGTATCCATCCATCTACATTGTATACCTGTGGTGTCTTTTTTTTTATACTATAAATGCAGTCTGCTGACAGTGTCCACCAGGTCCATTATACTGTATATAGCAGTACGGTAGGCCACTGCTGTACCTACCTCTGTGTCGTCACTCGTCGTCCATAAGTATACTATAGTATCCATCCATCTACATTGTATACCTGTGGTGTCTTTTTTTTTAATACTATAAACGCAGTCTGCTGACAGTGTCCACCAGGTCCATTATACTGTATATAGCAGTACGGTAGGCCACTGCTGTACCTACCTCTGTGTCGTCACTCGTCGTCCATAAGTATACTATAGTATCCATCCATCCATCTACATTGTATACCTGTGGTGTCTTTTTTTTTTATACTATAAACGCAGTCTGCTGACAGTGTCCACCAGGTCCATTATACTGTATATAGCAGTACGGTAGGCAACTGCTGTACCTACCTCTGTGTCGTCACTCGTCGTCCATAAGTATACTATAGTATCCATCCATCTACATTGTATACCTGTGGTGCCTTTTAGTTGTGCGCATTAAAATATGGAGAACAAAAATGTGGAGGTTAAAAAAATAGGGAAAGATCAAGATCCACTTCCACCTCGTGCTGAAGCTGCTGCCACTAGTCATGGCCGAGACGATGAAATGCCATCAACGTCGTCTGCCAAGGCCGATGCCCAATATCATAGTACAGAGCATGTAAAATCCAAAACACAAAAGATCAGTAAAATGACCCAAAAATCAAAATTAAAAGCGTCTGAGGAGAAGCGTAAACTTGCCAATATGCCATGTACGACACGGAGTGGCAAGGAACGGCTGAGGCCCTGGCCTATGTTCATGGCTAGTGGTTCAGCTTCACATGAGGATGGAAGCACTCATCCTCTCGCTAGAAAAAAGAAAAGACTTAAGCTGGCAAAAGCACAGCAAAGAACTGTGCGTTCTTCGAAATCACAAATCCCCAAGGAGAGTCCAATTGTGTCGGTTGCGATGCCTGACCTTCCCAACACTGGACGGGAAGAGCTTGCGCCTTCCACCATTTGCACGCCCCCTGCAAGTGCTGGAAGTAGCACCCGCAGTCCAGTTCCTGATAGTCAAATTGAAGATGTCAGTGTTGAAGTACACCAGGATGAGGATATGGGTGTTGCTGGCGCTGGGGAGGAAATTGACATGGAGGATTCTGATGGTGAGGTGGTTTGTTTAAGTCAGGCACCCGGGGAGACACCTGTTGTCCGTGGGAGGAATATGGCCATTGACATGCCTGGTCAAAATACAAAAAAAATCAGCTCTTCGGTGTGGAATTATTTCAACACAAATGCGGACAACAGGTGTCAAGCCGTGTGTTGCCTTTGTCAAGCTGTAATAAGTAGGGGTAAGGACGTTAACCACCTCGGAACATCCTCCCTTATACGTCACCTGCAGCGCATTCATCATAAGTCAGTGACAAGTTCAAAAACTTTGGGCGACAGCGGAAGCAGTCCACTGACCAGTAAATCCCTTCCTCTTGTAACCAAGCTCCCGCAAACCACACCACCAACTCCCTCAGTGTCAATTTCCTCCTTACCCTGGAATGCCAATAGTCCTGCAGGCCATGTCACTGGCAAGTCTGACGAGTCCTCTCCTGCCTGGGATTCCTCCGATGCATCCTTGAGTGTAACGCCTACTGCTGCTGGCGCTGCTGTTGTTGCTGCTGGGAGTCGATCGTCATCCCAGAGGGGAAGTCGGAAGACCACTTGTACTACTTCCAGTAAGCAATTGACTGTCCAACAGTCCTTTGCGAGGAAGATGAAATATCACAGCAGTCATCCTGCTGCAAAGCGGATAACTGAGGCCTTGGCAGCCTGGGCGGTGAGAAACGTGGTTCCGGTATCCATCGTTACTTCAGAGCCAACTATAGACTTGATTGAGGTACTGTGTCCCCGGTACCAAATACCATCTAGGTTCTATTTCTCTAGGCAGGCGATACCGAAAATGTACACAGACCTCAGAAAAAGAGTCACCAGTGTCCTAAAAAATGCAGTTGTACCCAATGTCCACTTAACCACGGACATGTGGACAAGTGGAGCAGGGCAGACTCAGGACTACATGACTGTGACAGCCCACTGGGTAGATGTATTGCCTCCCGCTGCAAGAACAGCAGCGGCGGCACCAGTAGCAGCATCTCGCAAACGCCAACTCATTCCTAGGTAGGCTACGCTTTGTATCACCGCTTTCCAGAATACGCACACAGCTGAAAACTAGAGATGAGCGCCTGAAATTTTTCGGGTTTTGTGTTTTGGTTTTGGGTTCGGTTCCGCGGCCGTGTTTTGGGTTCGAACGCGTTTTGGCAAAACCTCACCGAATTATTTTTGTCGGATTCGGGTGTGTTTTGGATTCGGGTGTTTTTTTCCAAAAACACTAAAAAACAGCTTAAATCATAGAATTTGGGGGTCATTTTGATCCCAAAGTATTATTAACCTCAAAAACCATAATTTACACTCATTTTCAGTCTATTCTGAATACCTCACACCTCACAATATTATTTTTAGTCCTAAAATTTGCACCGAGGTCGCTGTGTGAGTAAGATAAGCGACCCTAGTGGCCGACACAAACACCGGGCCCATCTAGGAGTGGCACTGCAGTGTCACGCAGGATGTCCCTTCCAAAAAATCCTCCCCAAACAGCACATGACGCAAAGAAAAAAAGAGGCGCAATGAGGTAGCTGTGTGAGTAAGATTAGCGACCCTAGTGGCCAACACAAACACCGGGCCCATCTAGGAGTGGCACTGCAGTGTCACGCAGGATGGCCCTTCCAAAAAACCCTCCCCAAACAGCACATGACGCAAAGAAAAAAAGAGGCGCAATGAGGTAGCTGACTGTGTGAGTAAGATTAGCGACCCTAGTGGCCGACACAAACACCGGGCCCATCTAGGAGTGGCACTGCAGTGTCACGCAGGATGGCCCTTCCAAAAAACCCTCCCCAAACAGCACATGACGCAAAGAAAAAAAGAGGCGCAATGAGGTAGCTGACTGTGTGAGTAAGATTAGCGACCCTAGTGGCCGACACAAACACCGGGCCCATCTAGGAGTGGCACTGCAGTGTCACGCAGGATGTCCCTTCCAAAAAACCCTCCCCAAACAGCACATGACGCAAAGAAAAAAAGAGGCGCAATGAGGTAGCTGTGTGAGTAAGATTAGCGACCCTAGTGGCCGACACAAACACCGGGCACATCTAGGAGTGGCACTGCAGTGTCACGCAGGATGTCCCTTCCAAAAAACCCTCCCCAAACAGCACATGACGCAAAGAAAAAAAGAGGCGCAATGAGGTAGCTGTGTGAGTAAGATTAGCGACCCTAGTGGCCGACACAAACACCGGGCCCATCTAGGAGTGGCACTGCAGTGTCACGCAGGATGTCCCTTCCAAAAAACCCTCCCCAATCAGCACATGATGCAAAGAAAAAGAAAAGAAAAAAGAGGTGCAAGATGGAATTATCCTTGGGCCCTCCCACCCACCCTTATGTTGTATAAACAAAACAGGACATGCACACTTTAACCAACCCATCATTTCAGTGACAGGGTCTGCCACACGACTGTGACTGATATGACGGGTTGGTTTGGACCCCCCCCAAAAAAGAAGCAATTAATCTCTCCTTGCACAAACTGGCTCTACAGAGGCAAGATGTCCACCTCATCTTCACCCTCCGATATATCACCGTGTACATCCCCCTCCTCACAGATTATCAATTCGTCCCCACTGGAATCCACCATCTCAGCTCCCTGTGTACTTTGTGGAGGCAATTGCTGCTGGTCAATGTCTCCGCGGAGGAATTGATTATAATTCATTTTAATGAACATCATCTTCTCCACATTTTCTGGATGTAACCTCGTACGCCGATTGCTGACAAGGTGAGCGGCGGCACTAAACACTCTTTCGGAGTACACACTTGTGGGAGGGCAACTTAGGTAGAATAAAGCCAGTTTGTGCAAGGGCCTCCAAATTGCCTCTTTTTCCTGCCAGTATAAGTACGGACTGTGTGACGTGCCTACTTGGATGCGGTCACTCATATAATCCTCCACCATTCTATCAATGTTGAGAGAATCATATGCAGTGACAGTAGACGACATGTCCGTAATCGTTGTCAGGTCCTTCAGTCCGGACCAGATGTCAGCATCAGCAGTCGCTCCAGACTGCCCTGCATCACCGCCAGCGGGTGGGCTCGGAATTCTGAGCCTTTTCCTCGCACCCCCAGTTGCGGGAGAATGTGAAGGAGGAGATGTTGACAGGTCGCGTTCCGCTTGACTTGACAATTTTGTCACCAGCAGGTCTTTCAACCCCAGCAGACCTGTGTCTGCCGGAAAGAGAGATCCAAGGTAGGCTTTAAATCTAGGATCGAGCACGGTGGCCAAAATGTAGTGCTCTGATTTTAACAGATTGACCACCCGTGAATCCTTGTTAAGCGAATTAAGGGCTGCATCCACAAGTCCCACATGCCTAGCGGAATCGCTCCCTTTTAGCTCCTTCTTCAATGCCTCCAGCTTCTTCTGCAAAAGCCTGATGAGGGGAAAGACCTGACTCAGGCTGGCAGTGTCTGAGCTGACTTCACGTGTGGCAAGTTCAAAGGGCATCAGAACCTTGCACAACGTTGAAATCATTCTCCACTGCACTTGAGACAGGTGCATTCCATCTCCTATATCGTGCTCAATTGTATAGGCTTGAATGGCCTTTTGCTGCTCCTCCAACCTCTGAAGCATATAGAGGGTTGAATTCCACCTCGTTACCACTTCTTGCTTCAGATGATGGCAGGGCAGGTTCAGTAGTTTTTGGTGGTGCTCCAGTCTTCTGTACGTGGTGCCTGTACGCCGAAAGTGTCCCGCAATTTTTCTGGCCACCGACAGCATCTCTTGCACGCCCCTGTCGTTTTTAAAAAAATTCTGCACCACCAAATTCAAGGTATGTGCAAAACATGGGACGTGCTGGAATTGGCCCAGATTTAATGCACACACAATATTGCTGGCGTTGTCCGATGCCACAAATCCACAGGAGAGTCCAATTGGGGTAAGCCATTCCGCGATGATCTTCCTCAGTTGCCGTAAGAGGTTTTCAGCTGTGTGCGTATTCTGGAAAGCGGTGATACAAAGCGTAGCCTGCCTAGGAAAGAGTTGGCGTTTGCGAGATGCTGCTACTGGTGCCGCCGCTGCTGTTCTTGCGGCGGGAGTCCATACATCTACCCAGTGGGCTGTCACAGTCATATAGTCCTGACCCTGCCCTGCTCCACTTGTCCACATGTCCGTGGTTAAGTGGACATTGGGTACAACTGCATTTTTTAGGAGACTGGTGAGTCTTTTTCTGACGTCCGTGTACATTCTCGGTATCGCCTGCCTAGAGAAGTGGAACCTAGATGGTATTTGGTAACGGGGGCACACTGCCTCAATAAATTGTCTAGTTCCCTGTGAACTAACGGCGGATACCGGACGCACGTCTAACACCAACATAGTTGTCAAGGACTCAGTTATCCGCTTTGCAGTAGGATGACTGCTGTGATATTTCATCTTCCTCGCAAAGGACTGTTGAACAGTCAATTGCTTACTGGAAGTAGTACAAGTGGGCTTACGACTTCCCCTCTGGGATGACCATCGACTCCCAGCGGCAACAACAGCAGCGCCAGCAGCAGTAGGCGTTACACGCAAGGATGCATCGGAGGAATCCCAGGCAGGAGAGGACTCGTCAGACTTGCCAGTGACATGGCCTGCAGGACTATTGGCATTCCTGGGGAAGGAGGAAATTGACACTGAGGGAGTTGGTGGGGTGGTTTGCGTGAGCTTGGTTACAAGAGGAAGGGATTTACTGGTCAGTGGACTGCTTCCGCTGTCACCCAAAGTTTTTGAACTTGTCACTGACTTATTATGAATGCGCTGCAGGTGACGTATAAGGGAGGATGTTCCGAGGTGGTTAACGTCCTTACCCCTACTTATTACAGCTTGACAAAGGGAACACACGGCTTGACACCTGTTGTCCGCATTTCTGGTGAAATACCTCCACACCGAAGAGCTGATTTTTTTGGTATTTTCACCTGGCATGTCAACGGCCATATTCCTCCCACGGACAACAGGTGTCTCCCCGGGTGCCTGACTTAAACAAACCACCTCACCATCAGAATCCTCCTGGTCAATTTCCTCCCCAGCGCCAGCAACACCCATATCCTCCTCATCCTGGTGTACTTCAACACTGACATCTTCAATCTGACTATCAGGAACTGGACTGCGGGTGCTCCTTCCAGCACTTGCAGGGGGCGTGCAAATGGTGGAAGGCGCATGCTCTTCACGTCCAGTGTTGGGAAGGTCAGGCATCGCAACCGACACAATTGGACTCTCCTTGTGGATTTGGGATTTCAAAGAACGCACAGTTCTTTGCGGTGCTTTTGCCAGCTTGAGTCTTTTCAGTTTTCTAGCGAGAGGCTGAGTGCTTCCATCCTCATGTGAAGCTGAACCACTAGCCATGAACATAGGCCAGGGCCTCAGCCGTTCCTTGCCACTCCGTGTGGTAAATGGCATATTGGCAAGTTTACGCTTCTCCTCCGACAATTTTATTTTAGGTTTTGGAGTCCTTTTTTTACTGATATTTGGTGTTTTGGTTTTGACATGCTCTGTACTATGCCATTGGGCATCGGCCTTGGCAGACGACGTTGCTGGCATTTCATCGTCTCGGCCATGACTAGTGGCAGCAGCTTCAGCACGAGGTGGAAGTGGATCTTGATCTTTCCCTAATTTTGGAACCTCAACATTTTTGTTCTCCATATTTTAATAGGCACAACTAAAAGGCACCTCAGGTAAACAATGGAGATGGATGGATTGGATACTAGTATACAATTATGGACGGGCTGCCGAGTGCCGACACAGAGGTAGCCACAGCCGTGAACTACCGCACTGTACTGTGTCTGCTGCTAATATATAGACTGGTTGATAAAGAGATAGTATACTCGTAACTAGTATGTATGTATAAAGAAAGAAAAAAAAACCACGGTTAGGTCACTGGTATATACAATTATGGATGGGCTGCGGAGTGCCGACACAGAGGTAGCCACAGCCGTGAACTACCGCACTGTACTGTGTCTGCTGCTAATATATAGACTGGTTGATAAAGAGATAGTATACTCGTAACTAGTATGTATGTATAAAGAAAGAAAAAAAAACCACGGTTAGGTGGTATATACAATTATGGACGGGCTGCCGAGTGCCGACACAGAGGTAGCCACAGCCGTGAACTACCGCACTGTACTGTGTCTGCTGCTAATATATAGACTGGTTGATAAAGAGATAGTATACTCGTAACTAGTATGTATGTATAAAGAAAGAAAAAAAAACCACGGTTAGGTGGTATATACAATTATGGACGGGCTGCCGAGTGCCGACACAGAGGTAGCCACAGCCGTGAACTACCGCACTGTACTGTGTCTGCTGCTAATATATAGACTGGTTGATAAAGAGATAGTATACTCGTAACTAGTATGTATGTATAAAGAAAGAAAAAAAAACCACGGTTAGGTCACTGGTATATACAATTATGGACGGGCTGCCGAGTGCCGACACAGAGGTAGCCACAGCCGTGAACTACCGCACTGTACTGTGTCTGCTGCTAATATATAGACTGGTTGATAAAGAGATAGTATACTCGTAACTAGTATGTATGTATAAAGAAAGAAAAAAAAACCACGGTTAGGTCACTGGTATATACAATTATGGACGGGCTGCCGAGTGCCGACACAGAGGTAGCCACAGCCGTGAACTACCGCACTGTACTGTGTCTGCTGCTAATATATAGACTGGTTGATAAAGAGATAGTATACTCGTAACTAGTATGTATGTATAAAGAAAGAAAAAAAAACCACGGTTAGGTCACTGGTATATACAATTATGGACGGGCTGCCGAGTGCCGACACAGAGGTAGCCACAGCCGTGAACTACCGCACTGTACTGTGTCTGCTGCTAATATATAGACTGGTTGATAAAGAGATAGTATACTCGTAACTAGTATGTATGTATAAAGAAAGAAAAAAAAACCACGGTTAGGTCACTGGTATATACAATTATGGACGGGCTGCCGAGTGCCGACACAGAGGTAGCCACAGCCGTGAACTACCGCACTGTACTGTGTCTGCTGCTAATATATAGACTGGTTGATAAAGAGATAGTATACTCGTAACTAGTATGTATGTATAAAGAAAGAAAAAAAAACCACGGTTAGGTCACTGGTATATACAATTATGGACGGGCTGCCGAGTGCCGACACAGAGGTAGCCACAGCCGTGAACTACCGCACTGTACTGTGTCTGCTGCTAATATATAGACTGGTTGATAAAGAGATAGTATACTCGTAACTAGTATGTATGTATAAAGAAAGAAAAAAAAACCACGGTTAGGTCACTGGTATATACAATTATGGACGGGCTGCCGAGTGCCGACACAGAGGTAGCCACAGCCGTGAACTACCGCACTGTACTGTGTCTGCTGCTAATATATAGACTGGTTGATAAAGAGATAGTATACTCGTAACTAGTATGTATGTATAAAGAAAGAAAAAAAAACCACGGTTAGGTCACTGGTATATACAATTATGGACGGGCTGCGGAGTGCCGACACAGAGGTAGCCACAGCCGTGAACTACCGCACTGTACTGTGTCTGCTGCTAATATATAGACTGGTTGATAAAGAGATAGTATACTCGTAACTAGTATGTATGTATAAAGAAAGAAAAAAAAACCACGGTTAGGTGGTATATACAATTATGGACGGGCTGCCGAGTGCCGACACAGAGGTAGCCACAGCCGTGAACTACCGCACTGTACTGTGTCTGCTGCTAATATATAGACTGGTTGATAAAGAGATAGTATACTCGTAACTAGTATGTATGTATAAAGAAAGAAAAAAAACCCACGGTTAGGTCACTGGTATATACAATTATGGACGGGCTGCCGAGTGCCGACACAGAGGTAGCCACAGCCGTGAACTACCGCACTGTACTGTGTCTGCTGCTAATATATAGACTGGTTGATAAAGAGATAGTAAACTCGTAACTAGTATGTATGTATAAAGAAAGAAAAAAAAACCACGGTTAGGTCACTGGTATATACAATTATGGACGGGCTGCCGAGTGCCGACACAGAGGTAGCCACAGCCGTGAACTACCGCACTGTACTGTGTCTGCTGCTAATATAGACTGGTTGATAAAGAGATAGTATACTACTAATATTATATACTGGTGGTCAGGTCACTGGTCACTAGTCACACTGGCAGTGGCACTCCTGCAGCAAAAGTGTGCACTGTTTAATTTTAATATAATATTATGTACTCCTGGCTCCTGCTATAACCTATAACTGGCACTGCAGTAGTGCTCCCCAGTCTCCCCCACAATTATAAGCTGTGTGAGCTGAGCAGTCAGACAGATATATAATATATATAGATGATGCAGCACACTGGCCTGAGCCTGAGCAGTGCACACAGATATGGTATGTATGTGACTGAGTCACTGTGTGCTGTGTATCGCTTTTTTCAGGCAGAGAACGGATTATAAATAAAAGTGGTGGTCACTGGTCACTATCAGCAAAACTCTGCACTGTACACTACTGAGTACTCCTAATGCTCCCCAAAATTAGTAAATCAAGTGTCTAAACGGAGAGGACGCCAGCCACGTCCTCTCCCTATCAATCTCAATGCACGTGTGAAAATGGCGGCGACGCGCGGCTCCTTATATAGAATCCGAGTCTCGCGATAGAATCCGAGCCTCGCGAGAATCCGACAGCGTCATGATGACGTTCGGGCGCGCTCGGGTTAACCGAGCAAGGCGGGAAGATCCGAGTCGCTCGGACTCGTGAAAAAAAACATGAAGTTCTGGCGGGTTCGGATTCAGAGAAACCGAACCCGCTCATCTCTACTGAAAACCTCTCGCGGCAACTGAGGAAGATCATCGCAGAATGGCTTACCCCAATTGGACTCTCCTGGGGATTTGTGGCATCGGACAACGCCAGCAATATTGTGCGTGCATTACATCTGGGCATATTCCAGCACGTCCCATGTTTTGCACATACCTTGAATTTGGTGGTGCAGAATTATTTAAAAAACGACAGGGGTGTGCAAGAGATGCTGTCGGTGGCCAGAAGAATTGCGGGCCACTTTCGGCGTACAGGCACCGCGTACAGAAGACTGGAGCACCACCAAAAACACCTGAACCTGCCCTGCCATCATCTGAAGCAAGAGGTGGTAACGAGGTGGAATTCAACCCTCTATATGTTTCAGAGGATGGAGGAGCAGCAAAAGGCCATTCAAGCATATACATCTGACCACGATATAGGCAAAGGAGGTGGAATGCACCTGACTCAAGCGCAGTGGAGAATGATTTCAACGTTGTGCAAGGTTCTGCATCCTTTTGAACTTGCCACACGTGAAGTCAGTTCAGACACTGCCAGCCTGAGTCAGGTCATTCCCCTCATCAGGCTTTTGCAGAAGAAGCTGGAGACATTGAAAGAGGAGCTAACACGGAGCGATTCCGCTAGGCATGTGGGACTTGTGGATGGAGCCCTTCATTCGCTTAACCAGGATTCACGGGTGGTCAATCTGTTGAAATCAGAGCACTACATTTTGGCCACCGTGCTCGATCCTAGATTTAAAACCTACGTTGTATCTCTCTTTCCGGCAGACACAAGTCTGCAGGGGTTCAAAGACCTGCTGGTGAGAAAATTGTCAAGTCAAGCGGAACGTGACCCGTCAACATCTCCTCCTTCACATTCTCCCGCAACTGGGGGTGCGAGGAAAAGGCTACGAATTCCGAGCCCACCCGCTGTCGGTGATGCAGGGCAGTCTGGAGCGAGTGCTGACATCTGGTCCGGACTGAAGGACCTGCCAACGATTACTGACATGTCGTTTACTGTCACTGCATATGATTCTCTCACCATTGAAAGAATGGTGGAGGATTATATGAGTGACCACATCCAAGTAGGCACGTCAGACAGTCCGTACGTATACTGGCAGGAAAAAGAGGCAATTTGGAGGCCCTTGCAGAAACTGGCTTTATTCTACCTAAGTTGCCCTCCCTCCAGTGTGTACTCCGAAAGAGTGTTTAGTGCCGCCGCTCACCTTGTCAGCAATCGGCGTACGAGGTTACTTCCAGAAAATGTGGAGAAGATGATGTTCATTAAAATGAATTATAATCAATTCCTCCGTGGAGACATTCACCAGCAGCAATTGCCTCCAGAAAGTACACAGGGACCTGAGATGGTGGATTCCAGTGGGGACGAATTAATAATCTGTGAGGAGGGAGATGTATACTGTGAAAGGGGTGATGAATCGGACGATGATGATGAGGTGGACATCTTGCCTCTGTAGAGCCAGTTTGTGCAAGGAGAGATTGATTGCTTCTTTTTTGGTGGGGGCCCAAACCAACCAGTCATTTAAGTCACAGTCATGTGGCAGACCCTGTAGCTGAAATGATGGGTTCGTTAAAGTGTGCATGTCCTGTTTATACAACATAAGGGTGGGTGGGAGGGCCCAAGGACAATTCCATCTTGCACCTCTTTTTTCTTTCATTTTTCTTTGCATCATGTGCTGTTTGGGGATTATTTTTTTGAAGGGCCATCCTGCGTGACACTGCAGTGCCACTCCTAGATGGGCCAGGTGTTTGTGTCGGCTACTTGGGTCGCTTAGCTTAGTCACACAGCTACCTCATTGCGCCTCTTTTTTTCTTTGCGTCATGTGCTGTTTGGGGAGTATTTTTTTGAAGGGCCATCCTGCGTGACACTGCAGTGCCACTCCTAGATGGGCCAGGTGTTTGTGTCGGCCACTTGGGTCGCTTATCTTAGTCACACAGCTACCTCATTGCGCCTCTTTTTTTCTTTGCGTCATGTGCTGTTTGGGGAGTATTTTTTTCAAGTGCCATCCTATCTGACACTGCAGTGCCACTCCTAGATGGGCCAGGTGTTTGTGTCTGCCACTTGGGTCGCTTAGCTTAGTCACACAGCTACCTCATTGCGCCTCTTTTTTTCTTTGCATTATGTGCTGTTTGGGGAGTATTTTTTTGAAGGGCCATCCTGCGTGACACTGCAGTGCCACTCCTAGATGGGCCAGGTGTTTGTGTCGGCCACTTGGGTCGCTTATCTTAGTCACACAGCTACCTCATCGCGCCTCTTTTTTTCTTTGCGTCATGTGCTATTTGGGGAGTATTTTTTTGAAGGGCCATCCTGCGTGACACTGCAGTGCCACTCCTAGATGGGCCAGGTGTTTGTGTCGGCCACTTGGGTCGCTTAGCTTAGTCACACAGCTACCTCGGTGCAAATTTTAGGACTAAAAATAATATTGTGAGGTGTGAGGTGTTCAGAATAGACTGAAAATGAGTGGAAATTATGGTTATTGAGGTTAATAATACTTTGGGATCAAAATGACCCCCAAATTCTATGATTTAAGCTGTTTTTTAGGGTTTTTTGAAAAAAACACCCGAATCCAAAACACACCCGAATCCGACAAAAAAAATTCGGTGAGGTTTTGCCAAAACGCGGCCGAATCCAAAACACGGCCGCGGAACCGAACCCAAAACCAAAACACAAAACCCGAAAAATGTCCGGTGCACATCACTAATAACTATCAGTGTGTGGGTTTGTGCTACCTGCATTTCCCTCCTCACATCATGTCACTGGCCCTGTCACATGCAGCCCTGTCATAAACTGACATATCATGCATGTCCTGATATAGTCTGTGCTGCTGGCGCACCCCTAAGGGTGCTAGTGGTGTGTTACCCCCACAGTGTTTGTTCCCAGACTGTAAGTCATTTGTGTTGCAAATTTGGTGTAAATTGCTCCAGGCATTCCAGAGTTATGCTGTCTGCTGAAAAACTCTGTGCTGCTGCCTCAGTCCTAGGGGTTCTAGGGGTGTCTTACCCCCACAGTGTTTGTTCCCAGCCTGTAAGTCATATGTGTACCAAGTTTGTTGTAAATAGGTCCAGGCATTCGGGAGTTATGCTGTCTCCTGAAATAATCTGTGCTGCTGTCCCACCCCTAGGGGTGTCTGACCCCCACAGAGTTTGTTCCCAGATTGTAAGTCTGATGTGCACCAAGTTTGGTGTAAATTGCTCCAGGCCTTCCACAGTTATGCTGTCTGCTGACATGCTCTGTTCTGCTGTCCCACCCCTAGTGGTGCTAGGGGTGTGTCCCCCCCCCCCCAGTGTTTGTTTCCAGAGTGAAAGTCATATGTGTACCAAGTTTGTTGTAAACTGCTGCAGGCATTCCAGAGTTATGCTGTCTGCTTAAATACTCAGTGCTGCTGTCTCACCCCTAGATGTGCTAGGCAGAGCCGGCCCTAACCAATATGAGGCCCTAGGCAAGATTTTGGCTGGTGCCCCCTAGCACCGCCACTAGTTCTGCCTCTGACCCTTTTTCCAGCGCCATCACCCCTCACGCATAGCAGTCCTCATTTTGGTGTTCCTACCCCCTATATTTTAAATAGGATCGGTGTGCACATTCGGTGCACAGCCCACAAAGGGGTGTGTTCTTGCTGGGAATGGGCATGGTCACAAACTAGTACCCCCCAATTTAAATTACACCACACAGTAGTGCAACTTTATTCACACTTTATCATGCGATAGTGTCCCTTATTCACATTACATCACACAGTAGTACCACTTTACCTTATAAACATTATTCCTCACAGTAGTGCCCCTTATTCACATTACATCACACTGAATTGCTCCTTATTCACATTACACCACACCATATTGCACTATATTCACATTAGACCACACAGTTGTGCCTTTTCTATACGTTACGCAACAGTAGAGCACCTTATACACATAATGCCACACAGTAGTAATGCCTTTATACACATAAATCCACACAGTAATGTCCCTTACACAAATGTCACACATTATTAATGTCCTTATAAACATGAAGCGCCTTACACATTATGGCAACCTTTATTAATGCCCTTATACACATAAAGGGGGTAATTCAGAGTTGATCGCAGCAGCAAATTTGTTAGCAGTTGGGCAAAACCATGTGCACCGCAGGTGTGGCATATATAACATTTGCAGAGAGTGTTAGATTTGGGTGGGTTATTTTGTTTCTGTGCAGGGTAAATACTGGCTGCTTTATTTTTACACTGCAATTCAGATTTCAGTTTAAACATGTTATATCTGCCCCCCCTGCAGTGCACATGATTTTGCCCAACTGCTAACAAATTTGCTGCTGCGATCAACTCTGAATTACCCCCAATGTCTCTTACACATATGCCGCACATTATTAGTCAACTTATACACATAATGACACACATAATGTCCCTTTCACATATGCTGTGCATTATTAGTGCCCTTATACACATAATGACATACATAGTGCCCCTTACACATATGCCACACATTATTAATGCATTTATACATATGACACACATAATGCCCCTTACACATATGCCGAACACTCCTGCACAACCAACCCACCTGCACACAACACTCACATGGGTGCTAACACTGTGACTTCTGCCTCTGCTTGGATACAGATGTGTCCTCATACATCTTGCCTCAATACATTATGGAGCAGGACATGACTGGCGTCAGCTGGTAGCTCTGCTAACGTTGGGCGCCTTTTTTGATGAAAATGCATCTTATTTTCATTACTATGTGGCTAGGATGCACAAGCAGCTTCTGCTGATTAAAATGATATGCGGCATGTCTATATTCTGTATGTGACTGTGGCTGTATCTGCATACTAAATGCTACGTTACAGTGATTTCCAGGAATACACTGTAATGTAGCATTTTGTATGCACATACAGGCACAGTCACACACAGGATATAGACATGCCACATATCATTTTAATCAGCAGAAGCTGCTTGTGCCCCTAGGCATATCAAATGCCCTAGGCATTTGCCTAGTTTGCTTATACCTAGGACCGGCTCTAGTGCTAGGGGTGTCTTCCCCTCACAGTGTTTGTAGCCAGATTGTAAGGCATAAGTGTACCAATTTTTGAGTACATTGCTCCAGCAATTCCGGAGTTATGCTGTCTCCTGATATAGTCTGTGCTTCTGTCTCCCCCCCAGGGGTACTAGGGATTTCTAATTGTTTTAGTTGCGTCCGCCATGTTTTAATACGCTCGTATGTAAAATTTCACGATGTTCGCTTGTAAACTGTTGATTTGTATAGAAAGACAGAAGGACAAACTTTTCGCTTTTATATAGTAAGAATTAGGTGGAGCAAAAGGAATTTTTATTACATTTTTGAAACCCCGTATTATATTCTGTAAGTACAAATACGGGGATGCATTTGGCATCCTGGTGGTTGGGATAACGGTGGTCGTGCGAACCCTCAGGAGACCAGCGCCAGGACACCGACAGCCGACATGCCAAAGGTGAGTATCGGGTTGTGGGTTGGGTTAAGGGCCCAGTGGGGGGAGGGTTAGGCATTAGGGGGAGTTAGGGTTAGGCACTGTGGTGGTTAGCCATAGCCGACACCCCTGGAGGGTTAGCTATAGCCGACACCCCTGAAAGTTAGCTATAGATGACACCCCAGGAGGGTTAGCCTTAGCCAACACCCCCAGGACATTGGGGTTAGGGTAGGGGAGTGGAGAGGGGTAAAATACTTACCCCCGTCCGGTGTCAGGATTCTCACTGTCAGGATGCCGCGGTCAGTCATGTGACTGCCGACATCCCGACCGCTGACATTTCATACCTAACCCCAAGTACAAGAAACCTTTTTGACATATGTCATGGTCAATATTGTGTGCAATGTTTCAAGTGCAACCTAAATGCAGTGCCACTGGCAGTGCTATTAGATCCTGGACCTAGGGGGCGTGGTCATGAGTAGCTTGCAAAAGGTGTGTCTTGGGGCGTGGCTCCAGTATCGCATCTCTATATTCCTCATCTTTGGGCTAAGCAGACGCCTTATTTCTGCAGTAAGAGCGTGAAATTAAAATGTAATGCATTCCGCCTTACGGTTATAGCACTATACTGAGCACCATAATTATTGTCTTATTTAGCGAAAAACTATTTTTAGAAATGCCCACCACTGTTGCCTTACTAAGGGTATAATTGCCGACTCTGGGAGAGTGCAGCCAGGTCGGCACAGCAGGGAGCAGAGTGGTGGTGGTTGTGGGGGGGTGACACGTAACAGGGGGTGGAGCGGAGGCTCGATAAGGCAAAGGAGGCTGTTTTCTTGTTTTGCTCATTGGTTTATGTTCATTTGCTGCGGAACCCTTGTGGTGCCGTATAAATAATAATAGCTGCATTCTGCAGATTATTTCATCTGCTCATGTGCCAATGTACATTGGTGCATGCACAGTAGCGCAGTGGTGGGCAAAGCAGGAAGTAAAGTGATCGCATAGACTCTGCATTCATACATAATGGGAATAAAGATTCCTTATTGCCGTGAATTGCAGCTATATGGAATCTTTAATACCAGGGGGCACATAACAATGCATAATAAATATGCCCTACTGTATTATTACACCTCCACTGTCCTTATGTAAACATTTCAGGTGTGGGTTTAATGGTCTTTTAACACCTTAAGCTTTGGAAGCAATAATTATGTTTAGATGTAATTCTATTTTTAGTTTAACACATTTTTATGTAAAAGGTGATGCCAAGAAATGTACTGAACTCCATGTAATAGCTCAAACCGAGGAATGTAAGATGTCATTTAAATATCAACATATCACCAGCAAGTGACCAGAACATCCAAAATATTCCGACCACAAATCCACTAGAAAGTCTACCGAGGTTTTGTTCTTCAATGAGTCACAGACCACAAGGAAAAAAGACTCCGCTTATCTCCCGTCCCATAGGAATCACTTCTACTACAGTAACTGCAACATGATGCTACGCTTCTACAAGAAGAATCCTTTTTTATTTTATCCTTGTGCTTCCCAAAAAAGAAAAGGGGGCAATTTTCCAAAACACCATGACTATAGAATAAATGGATCGTAGGGCTTAATCGTTTGGGAGAAAAACAAAAAAGAGCAAGTAAAGGGGGGTACTCACGGAGCGATATTCTAAGCAATCTGACTAGATTGCTTAGAATATGAGCATTATCGCTCCGTGTGTACCCCCACAGCGATAGCGATGCGCAGCCCTGCGCATCGCTATCGCTGCTGCTAGATTGGCCTGCATGCTGGACAATCTAGTGGGTCGCTCACTTCACCCGCTGGGTGAAGTGAGCGCCTCCCCCCCCCCCCGTCTCCCCCCGCACAGATCGCGTTGTGCTGGGCGGCGGGAGAGATGTGTGCTGAGCGGTTCGCTCAGCACACATTTTTCCTGCATCGGCCCGTCTATATGGGCCTTAACTGTGCAACTGGGCAAAACCACGCTGCACTGCAGTGGGGGCAGATATAAAATGTGCTGAGAGTTTAAGATTTGGGAGGAGCATGTCCAAACTCAGATCTAAATTGCAGTGTAATAAAATAAAGCCCAGTGGTTCTGGGCTACATGCAGAAGCAGACGGTATTTACACTGCATGCAAAAACAAATAAATGTACTTATTTGCACCCCTTGAATTGCAACATGGTTTGTTCTGGTGCACAGTTACAGTACTTGCTCTTTTTTGCTTTTCTCCCAACTTAGAATTGTGGGAACCCATAAAAATGGCGTGTTTATCACTTTAAGAGAGTCTTGCTTGGAGCTCCGCATCAGCAGAAGTGCTGACACAGCAGGACTTAAGTGTAGGGTAGATGCTAAATCCTAGTGGGCTAAGGGACCTGTGACGTCATGGGGCGGAGCAAGGACGGCAGGATATTACTTTCAGTATCCATGCCACCAACTATTACCTTTAGTAATCAGGTGGTGAGCGAAGCCACCGTGCCCGAAGCGTGGCAAGCGAAGCGAGCCTGCGAGGGTCCATTTCTGGACCCTTTGCTGAACTTGCTCCTCCCCTTCTCTTGCGTGTCACATGGGTCAAATGTTCCTTAGCCCACTAGGAAATAGACACAACCTTAAGTGTAGCCCATGATAACGTGGTTTCGGGGAGAAGAGATGATTGGACAGCAGCAGTCGGGAGAAGCAGGGCCTGTTGGGAAGAAGGTGGAGCGAGGAGATGTTGGAAGACAGGGGAACACAGAGCAGAGTGGTAGCTAAGTTTAGGAGAGAGCTGCAGGCTGCTGGGCGGTGAAAGCAGTGCTGCTGAAGGAGAGCAGACGTTGAGACACCACATCCGGAGACAGGACACTGCCAGGCCTGGTGAGAGACATGGATGCCTCGGCCATCTTGAGACAGCAAGGAGCCATTTGCAACAGCTGCAGCCAGCATATAACTCTGTTCCCTGGCAGTGAGTACTGTAGGAACTACAAGTGTGCCCTTCAGCCTCCACCACCCTTGTCACAGACTGAGCAGTGTTTAAAAGGGCGCAACCAGCAGTGCCATAGTTTGCAAGTTAAAACCCACACAAGGGGTGCCAAAAGACTGAGTTTAATGCAGATCCAGGGGAGATATTTGTTCTGAAGGACTGAGTTTTATGCAAGCGCAGACAGATAGTTATTTTTGGAAGCACTGCGTTACATATGCAAATACAGATCAAGGCCTGAAATGGAGAGAGCCTAAGGAGGTAATTCAGACTGGATTGCTGCCGCAGCAGCGCTCGCAGTCTGAAGCCCTTTGTGGAGTGCGCACGTGCACCCTGGGAGGCCCAGTGAGATGCTAAAAGCATCTCAGGGCTGCGATCGCGGGGCGGGAGGGGGCATGCCAATGTACGTTAGAACCCCATTTTGCGCTGCACGGTCTGGTCAACGCAGGTGTGTCTGGACCGTGATGTCACACGCAGCCATTGCAACCCGGGACGCGGCATGGGCGATGCTTTTGCACCCTTGCGGTGGGGGGCCTGACATACGGGGTGGACTAGCCCTGTGCTGGGCATCTCCCCACATGTCTGAGTAACTGATCGCAGATGTGCTAAATTTAGCACATCTACGATCAGATCTGAATGTCCCTTAAGTTTGTTCTATCCAAAGGCCTCTCATTGTGAATGAGTTGCCATTGTTATAGGACCCTACCATTCCTTTGCTAGTTACAACCTCTTTGAATAAAGAACTGAGTATCATTGACATTTTCCTAAACCGGGATTCCCCCAATACCTGTGTGCCCATTTCCCCACTGACATGCTGTGGCGCAGCAGATTTCAACCAGAGCTCCAACGATAATTGCAGATGAAGATATTTGTTACCTTGGCTAGAAAGTTATTATTTAGTATTACTGAGTATATTGCTATTATTCTTCTTATTTACAAATTATAGAATGGAATGCATAGTGTCTGATATCATTTTATGATTCCAATAATGTATGTTATTTTGTGATTCCAAATATTTTTCATCTGTGATTCCAATTACTTGTCTTTTGCATACTGGATGATCTTTTGTGGTGTGAACTCTAGTCAATTGTATATATCTGTTCTTCTTGTATGCAGAAGTCGTCTTTTTATGATTTTCCAACTAAAGCAAAGCAACGTCCTTTAATCAACCGATCAACCCAAATCCAGTTTCATCCCAAATCCAGAGTTAATTGCAGATCAATAAAAAGACTTCCTGTTAGAATTACTAACTCACTTCTGATTCACAGTATATCAATCTATCCTACCTCTCACGGTACTACAAGAGAAAGTACAACATTTCAGAGGAAGGGTCTATCACATAGCCACCTCTCTCAACCACATAGACATACCCTGCCAACCCTGGGGGTGTTACAGAATCAGGCCTCTAGTTCCAGCATTTTAGTAAGAATATTGTTTGAGTTGCTTTTATAGCTGGTGGGATGTACAGTATCATGTATCGCAATTTCCTTTTGATACATCCCGCCCCTATTTCCATGCAAACCAATATTTTATAACGCCGGTAATGAATGTATACTTACCTGCTGCTCTGACATCCATGCAGGGATGTGGAGTTCGGGGTTGGGAGGGGTACTGTAGGGGGTGTGGTCTAATTATTGAGGTGTGGCCACACACCCTGCAAAAAAATTATACAAAAAGTAGAGGATTTGGGTGTCGAGCAGGATTTGGGTGCTGAGCAGGGGGCACCATGCATCCCTCAGCCAGGGGCAGATCGGGGGGTGAGGGGTAGATACACAGGTAGATGTGCTCAGCTGTAACAGCCTCCCTGGACAGCAACATGTGCTGGCCTGGGAATATAGGTTGCTGCCGCTGACATGTAAGTAGGGGGGAGGGGTGGGAGCGAGAACCCAAACTCCCACAAGGTCATCTCTAACAGGCCTGGGCCTGAGCAATTAATACACGTTCTTCCCACTTTTGGCGCCACTGCCTCCAGGTTTATGACACAGGAGTCCTAATATGCATGTGTGGCCTCTGCAGTGTTCTTTTTGCATGAAGAAGTGCATAGGCTTCTACAGGCAACATCATCTATAGATGAAATTACCTATGGGGGAAATGCTCTGGAAGGTTTCCAGAGAATTCGGCATACGGGCATTTCACAGACTCATAGAAAACTATGGGGCTTGCTGTGCCACGGGTCGATATCTCCATTTTTTCCATATTTTCAGAGGCTATAATGCATTATCGGCTATCATCATCCCGCCCAAGGACTCTGTTATTAACTTTGCTTTTTAGGTACTAAGGGGCGATGTACTAAGCCTTGGGCGGATATAAACTACCAGCCAACCAGCTCCTAACTCTCATTTTTCAAACAGGGCTTGTGAGATGGCAGATAGGAGCTGATTGGTTAGTACTTTATTTCTGTCCACTTTTTCTCTCTCCAAGGCTAAGTACATAGACCACTAAATGTTTACTAATTCATAGAATCAGGTATTTAGTTTTGTTGTCTAACTTGCACTAGACACATTGGTGTTGATAAAACCGGGGTAGTATAAAGTAAGTACACAAGTCTGTGCATGCCCACAACACAGGCTGCACTCAAAGGTGTGACTACAGATTTGTTCATATCTGACGCTTGCATCTGCTTGTAACATAATTGCCCTCTGGGAAGATGCAGCTGATTACCGAGTGGGGCTGGCCAAGGTCAGATGCAACTGATTACTTATACCCCTTTCACACCAGCACCTCTGAACACAGGTTTTTGGCACATGAACGCGCGTAACCCGTGTTCATGTGCGGTATGAAAGTGACCCGGTATTTCAACCCTGCTCTTGAGCAGGGTTGAACCCGTGTTCAACCCGGCTCACTGTGTGGTGTGAACGGGAGCCGGGTCAATGCGCCCTGGCTCCCGTTCACTCTCTATGTACAGGCGGCGGTTGGAGATCATGTGATCTCTAGTGCCGCCCCCGCCGCGTCACCGCTGACATCAGCAGCCCAGCAATATGCCAGGCTGCTTACTGCGGTATGAAAGGCGCTTTACCCGGGAATGTCCCTGCATGATCCCGGGACCGTATTCCCGGGTAAAACCCGCAGTTTTAGGTATAGTAACATAGTATCTAAGGTTGAAAAAAGACAATTGTCCATCGGGTTCAACCTATTTGTGGTCTCCTATGTACGATTATTTTGTATAAAATTTTGACTGAAGTTGCTGACTGCCGTTCCGATTAACCCCTCTTTTTTATAATAACCATAGTGCGTGACTATGCCCCGTAACCCTGGATATCCTTATCCATTAGGAATTTATCTAACCCATTCTTAAAGGTGTTGACTGAGTCGGCCATTACAACTCCCTCAGGCAGGGAATTCCAAACATGTATCGTCCTTACCGTAAAAAAGCCTTTACGCCGTATTGTGCGGAATCTCCTCTCCTCTAACCTGAGCGAGTGTCCACGAGTTCTCTGTGTTGATCTAACCAAAAACAGGTCCTGCGCAAGATCTGTATGTTGTCCCCTTATATATTTGTAAATGTTGATCATGTCCCCTCTTAATCTCCTCTTTTCCAGTGTAAACATGCCTAGTCTTTGTCACGATCCGGGTATCTGGACGCCATTTCTTACCCATCAGATGCCTCCTAAGGCTGGCTCAGCGCTCCAGGACCGGATCCCATCTGTTATCCTGATGTGTACATTCCTGTATCCTCTCCTGTCACTCTGGGACGCTGTCACAGTAAACGCCATATTACACCTGGCATGGCGTCTCCCGCGGCCTCCGCCGCCGTCCCTGAGCTTCTGCATGCAGAGTGTCTGAGTGGCGATTACGTCAGCCGCGGCCTCCGCTGTGTCCGCGTGGTTGGATGTGCATCTGTCAGCCTGGCGCCTCCTGTCTCCGGTGGCCGGCGCCGCCATTACTGTTTTCATTACCACATGGATTACAAACCAAACTTCCCTCCAAGTGTCTGCATGGGCGCAGCCATCTTGGATTCTGTCAGCTGATCATTTCCACCAATCTGTTCTCAGTATTGATAATCTGCATAATTGCCTAGCCAATCCCTTCCTTGCTGCAGGTATAAATACACTGTGCCTGAGCAAGGAAGGCGTCAGTGCTTTGGTTGTCAAACCTAGTTCCTGTTTGTCTCTCTCCTGTGATTGTCTTCCAGGTTCCAGCTCCTGTCTCAAGACTTCCACCATAGAGACCCGCACCAGCATTCCACCTGCGGTGTAGCCTGACTCTCCAATCCATTGTGGATTCATCTGTTTCCAGCTACAACATTACCTGCTTCCAGCTCAGCTTCCAGCAGAGTACAGCTTCTCTTAAAGGGCCGGTGTCCTTTCTACACTTTACCACTCTCCACCGGTATTATTATTTCTCCGCTCTCAAGTTCTACATTTCAGTTCATATTTCATCGCTCCCAAGTTCATTTATTATTTAACTGGTTCCAGCCAGTATCCACTCCGTGCTAACAACAGTCTGGTTCCAGCCAGTATCCACAGCAGCCGTTTTATCTTCAGCAACCCAGCTTTTCCTGGAACACCAGCTGGCACAATCCTGGGTTATCTCCATTGCTACAGTCGGGCCTGGTAAGGACTTTCCATCTAGAAGATTATAAGAACTATCTCACACTACCAGTGCCCTGTGGCTCCTGCCATCCTGTAGTACACAGGAACTGTATTTATCCTTTGCTGACTTTTACGTTTTCTTTTACTGCTGCTGTGTTGCGGAGTTGGCATAATAAACATCATTGACTTTTATCCAAGTTGTCGTGGTCACGCCTTCGGGCAGTTATTATTCATGTTACTTACATGTCCAGGGGTCTGATACAACCTCCCAGGTTCCGGTACATCTCAGCCCCTACAACTGAGGCTGCCTCCCGTCAGCTCAGGCCCTCAGTTGTGACAGTAAGCACTGACCTAATGAATCCAGCCGGAGACCAGGATCAAGCGGCCAGGCCGATGCAAGAACTGGCAGCCCGACTAGAACATCAGGAGGCTGCACAGGGCCACATCATCCGCTGTCTCCAGGATCTCTCTACTCGGCTGGATGGGATTCAGACAACTCTCCGTGGATCAGGCGCGTCTGGTGCGTCAACCACAGTGACTCCAGCTATAACCCCACCCACCTTACCCATTTCTGCTCCACGTCTTCATCTTCCAACGCCAGCAAAATTTGACGGATCTCCAAGATTCTGCAGGGGATTTCTCAACCAGTGTGAGATTCAGTTTGAGCTACAACCTGGCAATTTTCCCAGTGACCGTACAAAAATTGCCTACATTATTTCTCTTCTCAGTGGCTCAGCCCTTGATTGGGCATCACCGTTATGGGAGAGGTCCGACACCCTGCTATCTTCCTACACTGCCTTCGTGTCAACATTCAGGCGCATCTTCGACGAGCCAGGCCGGGTAACCTCAGCTTCATCCGAGATTCTCCGTTTACGCCAGGGGTCACGTACTGTAGGACAATATCTGATACAGTTCCAGATCCTGGCATCCGAACTGGCATGGAACGACGAGGCCCTGTATGCTGCATTCTGGCATGGCTTATCTGAGCGTATTAAAGATGAGTTAGCTACCAGAGACTTACCTTCTAAGTTAGATGAGCTAATCTCACTCTGCACGAAAGTTGATTTACGTTTCAGAGAGAGAGCAACTGAGCGTGGAAGATCATCTGCTCCAAAATCTTCTGCTCCTCCTCCTCGTCAACTGTCACCATCTAAAGATGAGCCCATGCAACTTGGCCGTTCCCGTATAACTCCTGCTGAGCGCCGAAGACGTCTCTCCGAGTCTCTCTGTCTCTATTGTGCAGCTCCGTCTCACACCATTAATGCCTGTCCCAAACGTCCGGGAAACTCCAAATCCTAGCTCGCCAAGGAGAGGGCCGGCTAGGAGTAATGATCTCCTCTCCATCTCCTCAAGATTGTAATCTCCCAGTCTCGCTTCAAGTTGCTCAACGTTATCGGAACGTCATTGCCCTCCTTGATTCCGGAGCAGCTGGGAACTTTATTACCGAAGCCTATGTTAAACGGTGGTCCCTACCCACCGAGAGACTTCCTTCGTCCATTTCTTTAACTGCCGTGGATGGCAGCAAAATTTTTGATGCAGTTATTTCTTTAAGGACTCTACCAGTTCGTCTGAGAGTGGGAGTTCTTCATTCCGAACTTATTTCTTTTTTAGTGATTCCAAGAGCCACACATCCTGTGGTCCTGGGCCTTCCATGGCTCCGTCTTCACAATCCTACAATTGATTGGACGACTACGCAAATCCTGGCATGGGGTTCCTCCTGTGCTGAGACATGTTTGTTTAAAGTATTGCCTGTCTGTTCTTCCTCCCCCAGGTCGTCTGATGTTCCACCTCCTCCATATCAAGATTTCACGGATGTGTTCAGTAAAGCTTCTGCTGATATCCTTCCTCCTCATAGAGAATGGGACTGCCCGATTGATCTCGTTCCAGGGAAGATTCCACCTCGAGGCCGAACTTATCCGTTGTCTCTGCCTGAGACGCATTCTATGGAGGAATATATTAAAGAGAACCTAGCAAAGGGGTTCATTCGACCTTCTTCTTCTCCAGCCGGCGCAGGCTTCTTTTTTGTAAAAAAGAAAGATGGTGGTCTGCGGCCGTGCATCGACTACAGAGGTTTGAACGACATTACCATCAAGAACCGTTATCCTTTACCCCTGATTACTGAGCTCTTTGACAGAGTAAGCGGAGCTACCATCTTTACAAAGCTGGACTTGAGAGGTGCATACAATCTCATCCGGATCCGTGAGGGTGACGAGTGGAAGACTGCCTTTAACACCCGTGACGGACATTATGAGTACCTCGTCATGCCCTTCGGATTGAGCAATGCTCCAGCTGTCTTCCAGCATTTTGTCAATGAGATCTTCAGAGACATTCTATACCGTCATGTCGTGGTCTATCTAGACGATATCCTCATTTTTGCCAACGATTTAGAGGAACATCGTTTTTGGGTTAAAGAGGTTCTGTCCCGTCTCCGTGTCAATCATCTCTATTGCAAATTAGAAAAATGCGTCTTTGAAGTCAAGTCCATTCCGTTTCTAGGGTACATTGTGTCCGGTTCCGGACTAGAGATGGATCCTGAGAAACTACAAGCAATCCAAAATTGGCCGGTACCCTTAACCCTCAAAGGGGTCCAGAGGTTCTTAGGGTTCGCCAACTATTACCGAAAGTTTATACGAGACTTTTCCACCATTGTGGCGCCTATTACTGCTTTCACTAAGAAGGGTGCTAACCCGTCCAAGTGGTCTGAAGAAGCCATGCAAGCATTTCATCTTTTAAAACAAAGGTTCATCTCTGCGCCTGTTCTGAAACAGCCTGACATCGACTCTCCTTTCATCTTAGAGGTGGATGCCTCCTCCGTTGGAGTAGGAGCGGTGTTATCTCAGAGGGCTAAAGATGGCCATTTACACCCTTGCAGTTTCTTCTCCCAGAAGTTCTCCCCAGCTGAGCGCAACTATGCCATTGGCGACCAGGAGTTGCTAGCCATCAAGCTCGCTCTAGAAGAGTGGAGGTATCTGTTGGAGGGAGCTTCTCATTCAATCACCATACTTACAGACCACAAGAACCTTTTATATCTGAAAGGCGCACAATGTCTCAACCCTCGTCAGGCCAGATGGGCACTTTTCTTTTCCAGGTTCGACTTTAAACTCCAGTTCTGTCCGGGCTCTCAGAATCGCAAGGCCGATGCCCTTTCCCGCTCATGGGAGCAAGAAAATGAGTCAGAGTCTTCAGACAAGCATCCTATTATAAATCCGTTGGCATTCTCCACGGTAGGGATGGACTCTACGCCCCCATCAGGGAAAAGTTTTGTGAAACCGATGCTAAGGAAGAAGCTCATGCATTGGGCCCATGCTTCCCGTTTTGCCGGACATACAGGTATCCAAAAAACCCTGGAGTTTATCTCTAGGTCCTATTGGTGGCCAACTCTGAAAAAGGACGTCTTGGAGTTTATTGCATCTTGCCCAAAGTGTGCTCAACATAAGGTATCCCGCCAGTCGCCTGCGGGGCAACTGGTTCCACTATCTGTTCCCCGTCGACCTTGGACCCATTTGTCGATGGATTTTATTACAGATTTACCCATGTGCAACAAGTTCAATACCATCTGGGTGGTAGTTGACCGGTTCACCAAGATGGCACACTTCATTCCTCTCACCGGTCTTCCGTCAGCTTCCAAGTTGGCTCAAGTATTCATACAAGAGATCTTCCGACTCCACGGTCTTCCTGAAGAAATTATCTCAGATCGAGGAGTTCAATTCACAGCCAAATTCTGGCGAAGTTTATGTCAAGTCCTCCAAGTCAAGCTAAAGTTTTCCACGGCTTACCATCCTCAGACCAATGGTCAAACCGAGAGGGTGAATCAGGACTTGGAGGCCTTCCTCCGCATCTATGTGTCCTCCTCTCAAGATGACTGGGTTCAATTACTTCCCTGGGCCGAGTTCTGTCATAACAACCAGTATCATTCTTCATCTGCTTCAACACCATTCTTCACTAACTTTGGATTCCACCCTAAAGTCCCTGAGTTCCAACCGCTTCCAGCAACTTCTGTTCCCGCAGTGGATATCACCTTGCATCAGTTTGCCAATATCTGGAAGAGCGTACGATCAGCTCTGCTCAAGGCATCGTTCAGGTACAAGAAGTTTGCGGATAAGAAGCGTCGAGCAGTTCCTGCTCTCAAGGTGGGTGATCGGGTATGGTTATCCACGAAGAATTTGAGGTTAAGAGTTCCCAGTATGAAGTTTGCACCTCGCTATATCGGTCCTTTCAAGATTGAACAAGTCATCAATCCTGTTGCTTACAGACTCCAGTTGCCTCCCTTCTTAAAAATACCCAGGACATTCCATGTTTCCCTGTTGAAACCGCTGATCTTGAATCGGTTTCATTCCTCACTTCCTCCAACTCCGAAAGTCCAAACTCAACGAGGCGTTGAGTATGAAGTGGCCAAGATCCTGGACTCACGTCACCGTTACGGTCAACTACAATATCTTATTGACTGGAAGGGTTATGGTCCTGAGGAACGTTCATGGACCAATGCTTCTGATGTCCATGCTCCTGCCTTGGTCCGGAGATTCCATTCCAAGTTTCCTCAAAAGCCAAAGAAGTGTCCTGGGGCCACTCCTAAAGGGGGGGGGTGCTGTCACGATCCGGGTATCTGGACGCCATTTCTTACCCATCAGATGCCTCCTAAGGCTGGCTCAGCGCTCCAGGACCGGATCCCATCTGTTATCCTGATGTGTACATTCCTGTATCCTCTCCTGTCACTCTGGGACGCTGTCACAGTAAACGCCATATTACACCTGGCATGGCGTCTCCCGCGGCCTCCGCCGCCATCCCTGAGCTTCTGCATGCAGAGTGTCTGAGTGGCGATTACGTCAGCCGCGGCCTCCGCTGTGTCCGCGTGGTTGGATGTGCATCTGTCAGCCTGGCGCCTCCTGTCTCCGGTGGCCGGCGCCGCCATTACTGTTTTCATTACCACATGGATTACAAACCAAACTTCCCTCCAAGTGTCTGCATGGGCGCAGCCATCTTGGATTCTGTCAGCTGATCATTTCCACCAATCTGTTCTCAGTATTGATAATCTGCATAATTGCCTAGCCAATCCCTTCCTTGCTGCAGGTATAAATACACTGTGCCTGAGCAAGGAAGGCGTCAGTGCTTTGGTTGTCAAACCTAGTTCCTGTTTGTCTCTCTCCTGTGATTGTCTTCCAGGTTCCAGCTCCTGTCTCAAGACTTCCACCATAGAGACCCGCACCAGCATTCCACCTGCGGTGTAGCCTGACTCTCCAATCCATTGTGGATTCATCTGTTTCCAGCTACAACATTACCTGCTTCCAGCTCAGCTTCCAGCAGAGTACAGCTTCTCTTAAAGGGCCGGTGTCCTTTCTACACTTTACCACTCTCCACCGGTATTATTATTTCTCCGCTCTCAAGTTCTACATTTCAGTTCATATTTCATCGCTCCCAAGTTCATTTATTATTTAACTGGTTCCAGCCAGTATCCACTCCGTGCTAACAACAGTCTGGTTCCAGCCAGTATCCACAGCAGCCGTTTTATCTTCAGCAACCCAGCTTTTCCTGGAACACCAGCTGGCACAATCCTGGGTTATCTCCATTGCTACAGTCGGGCCTGGTAAGGACTTTCCATCTAGAAGATTATAAGAACTATCTCACACTACCAGTGCCCTGTGGCTCCTGCCATCCTGTAGTACACAGGAACTGTATTTATCCTTTGCTGACTTTTACGTTTTCTTTTACTGCTGCTGTGTTGCGGAGTTGTCATAATAAACATCATTGACTTTTATCCAAGTTGTCGTGGTCACGCCTTCGGGCAGTTATTATTCATGTTACTTACATGTCCAGGGGTCTGATACAACCTCCCAGGTTCCGGTACATCTCAGCCCCTACAACTGAGGCTGCCTCCCGTCAGCTCAGGCCCTCAGTTGTGACAGTCTTGCAAGCCTTTCCTCGTATTCCAGCGTCTCCATACCCTTAATTAGTTTGGTCGCCCGCCTTTGAACCTTTTCTAGCTCCAGGATATCCTTTTTTGTAGTAAGGTGCCCAGAATTGTACACAGTATTCAAGGTGTGGCCTCACAAGTGATTTATATAACGGGAGTATAACACTCTCGACCCTAGCATCAATTCCCCGTTTTATGCATGCTAATATTTTATTAGCCTTCTTTGCTGCAGTCCTACTTTGGGTACTACTGCTTAGTTTGCTATCTATGAAGACACCTAAGTCCTTTTCCAGTACAGAATCCCCTAATTTTACCCCATTTAGTAGGTAGGTGTTATTTTTGTTCTTGTTACCACAGTGCATTACCTTACACTTGTCTGTATTGAAGCGCATTCTTCATTTCGCTGCCCAAGCTTCTAATTTAACTAAGTCATTCTGAAGCGACTCAGTATCCCCCTCTGCATTTATAACTTTACACAATTTGGTATCATCTGCAAAAATTGACACCATGCTCTCTAGACCTTCTGTTAGGTCGTTAATGAAAATTTTGAACAATAGCGGTTCTAATACTGAGCCTTGCGGCACACCACTTAGCACTTCAGTCCAAGTTGAAAAAGATCCATTACCACAACGCGCTGCTCCCTATTATCTAACCAGTTTTTGACCCAAGTGCATATTGTGCTTCCTAGCCCTGATTCTTGTAGCTTGTAGATAAGTCTCATGTGTGGTACAGTATCGAACGCTTTGGCAAAATCTAAAAAGATTACATCCACCTCTTTACCCTGATCTAGATTTGCGCTTACTGTTTCATAAAAGCCAAGTAAGTTGGTTTGACAGGTTCTGTCCTTCATAAACCCATGTTGATTCCTATTAATGACCTTATTGACTTCAAGGAACTTCTGAATACTATCTCTTAGAATACCGTCCAATACTTTCCCCACTATAGATGTAAGACTAACTGGTCTATAATTACCTGGTTCAGTTCAGCTTTACTTCCCTTTTTGAATATAGGCACTACTTCCACTATACGCCAGTCTTTGGGAACCATACCTGATATTACTGAATCCTTAAAGATCAAAATTAGCGGTTTTGCAAGTTCAGAATGAAGCTCCATTAGTTCAGAATGAAGCTCAATTAGTTCAGAATGAAGCTCCATTAGGGTATGAAAGGGGTATGAGTGGGGCTGTCCAAGGGCAGATGCAGCTGATTTCTAAGTGGGGCTGGCCAAGGACAGATGCAGCTGATTACTGAGTAGGGCTGGCCAAGAGCAGATGTAGCTGATTACTGAGTGGGATTGTCCAAGGGCAAATGTAGCTGATAACTGAGTGGGATTGTCCAATGGCAGATGTAGCTGATTACTGAGTGGGACTGGCGAAGAGCAGATGTAGCTGATTACTGAGTAGGGCTGGCCAAGGACAGATGTAGCTGATTACTGAGTGGGGCTGGCCAAGGGCAGATGTAGCTGATTACTGAGTAGGGCTGGCCAAGAGCAGATGTAGCTGATTACTGAGTAGGGCTGGCCAGGAGCAGATGTAGCTGATTACTGAGTGGGATTGTCCAAGGGCAGATGTAGCTGATTACTGAGTGGGATTGTCCAAGGGCAGATGTAGCTGATTACTGAGTGGGATTGTCCAAGGGCAGATGCAGCTGATTACTGAGTGGGACTGTCCAAGGGCAGATGTAGTTGATTACTGAGTGGGACTGGCCAAGAGCAGATGTAGCTGATTACTGAGTGGGATTGTCCAAGGGCAGATGTAGCTGATTACTGAGTGGGACTGTCCAAGGGCAGATGTAGCTGATTACTGAGTGGGACTGGCCAAGAGCAGATGTAGCTGATTACTGAGTGGGATTGTCCAAGGGCAGATGTAGCTGATTACTGAGTGGGACTGGCCAAGAGCAGATGTAGCTGGTTACTGAGTAGGGCTGGCCAAGGGCAGATGTAGCTGATTACTGAGTGGGATTGTCCAAGGGTAGATGTAGCTGATTACTGAGTGGGATTGTCCAAGGGCAGATGCAGCTGATTACTGAGTGGGACTGTCCAAGGGCAGATGTAGCTGATTACTGAGTGGGACTGGCCAAGAGCAGATGTAGCTGATTACTGAGTGGGATTGTCCAAGGGCAGATGTTGCTGATTACTGAGTGGGACTGGCCAAGGGCAGATGTAGCTGATTACTGAGTAGGGCTGGCCAAGGGCAGATGTAGCTGATTACTGAGTGGGGCTGGCCAAGGGCAGATGCAGATGATTACTGAGTGGGACTGGCCAAGGGCAGATGAAGATGATTACTGAGTGGGGTGCACATCATGCTGCCCCACTGTTCTCTGTCCACTGGTTCATCCATCATCATTGGTCATACTTACCTACACTGACGATTTCCTCCCGGGAGATGCCCGGAGAGGAGAAGATGGTGGGTGGCAAAAGGGGCAGGACTGGGCCAATTGTGTCATTAGGACCCACTGCCTTGAGAAAATGTTGCTACTGGTGCATATTTGCATAGGGGAGGGGCCAAGTGACACAATTGCCATAGAAACGCATCAGCCCCTTCTGCTCACTTCTCTAGGAAGTGGGATGCGAGTGGGATGCCCACTCTTTCGGGGAACTACCCAAGAAATTGTGTGTCTCTCGCAGAAACCGGGAAAGTAGGCAGGTATGACATTACTGTCACACTTAAACATGCCCTATGCTGGCCATAAAAAATAAGAGTCCCCTTAGCATGGGCACAACTAGGACCCTAGAACAGACAAAATCAGCTGCGCAAAATATCAGGGAAAGGACAGTACAATTTAGGTTAAAGATTGGAAGTGAATGATCAGTGCAGTAGACATCCCATAATTATTGAGGGAGTGATCCAGTGTTGAATACTGTTCAATTACCTCTCCTTAGGTGGGCTGGTCCAAAGCCGAGCGTCCTCGGCGATGTGTCCTGCAGTGCCCACTATGCGAATGCCGCCGGGGAGAGGGAGCCGTGGATTCACTAGAAAGTATAAGCCGTGTGCTGGTTTATCCGGCTGACAGGGAGCCGTGTGTTGATACGAGCGGCTCGTAAATTCAGATCCGCGGCTATTCTGGGATCTCTGTGAAGATGAAAGACGGCTTGCGGGGAGAACAAACCCGCTGATGCTTTCAAATAGGATACCTCGGCAGGTGTGCAGACAGGAGGCGTGGTCTAACGCGTTTCGTCACGTGACCCGTGACTTTCTCAAAGGAATATATTATATTCCTTTGAGAAAGTCACGGGTCACGTGACGAAACGCGTTAGGCCACGCCTTTTGTCTGCACACCTGCCGAGGTATCCTATTTGAAAGCATCAGCGGGTTTGTTCTCCCCGCAAGCCGTCTTTCATCTTCACAGAGATCCCAGAATAGCCGCGGATCTGAATTTACGAGCCGCTCGTATCAACACACGGCTCCCTGTCAGCCGGATAAACCAGCACACGGCTTATACTTTCTAGTGAATCCACGGCTCCCTCTCCCCGGCGGCATTCGCATAGTGGGCACTGCAGGACACATCGCCGAGGACGCTCGGCTTTGGACCAGCCCACCTAAGGAGAGGTAATTGAACAGTATTCAACACTGGATCACTCCCTCAATAATTATGGGATGTCTACTGCACTGATCATTCACTTCCAATCTTTAACCTTACGGCTACTACCATCTATTACTTTCCAATAAACAGCTGGACTCTATTTCCTTTTGTGGACTTTTATCTATAGAACCGACACAATTTGGTGTCTGTTTAAACGGATAAACTGAGTCAAGGTGTGCTTTTTATATCCAATAATTAATGTCATCTTTTACTGTTATTTTATGCTTTAATAATAAATTAATTTATATATATTTATATACATACATCGGCTCTCCTAAAATTGTACTGTCCTTTCCCTGATATTTTGCGCAGCTGATTTTGTCTGTTCTATATTCTCCAACCAAACACCCACATAGTGTTTTTCAGCCGCGCATATATCAGGGTAATTTGATTATTAGCCTCCTGCAATTGAGGCGCTGTAGAAGCAGTCCTTGGTTTTTTCTTTTACAACTAGGACCCTAGTCTGGCTACACCCCCCCCCCCCCCCCCAACACACCCACGACACATTCTTACAAGAAGGTTATCTGCTATATACAGTATGCCCATTTGCCTCCCAAATGACTCCCAGAAACACCCATTTCATGTCAGATGTATTATCAATCAAATGCTTCATGCTAAAATGATCCCTTTTTATAGTGACCATAATAAAGGACCTTTCACCTGAAAGTATTAAAGTGAATTGAAATGAGAAAAGTGTATTTTCAACGAAAATGTAAAAAAAGTGGAAAAATGGCCTCAGAATAAGACCACGAAAATCATCTATAGCAAAGGTAATACAAATGTAATAAACATAGGTGTTTTTTAAACTATTTGAAAGCTATTATTTTGTAAAATAAATTATGGATATGGTACACAATTATTGTACAGCACCAACTGGAGACAATAACAAAAAAAACTGTGTGACTATGGACAGACTTACTGTATGTGCCAAACTTACATTGTATACGGTTATTTTGGAAAAAAATGTTTTTCATTGATTTTATTGATGCACCTAGACATGAGACATAATTAATTAAAGATATGAAATGATCATGTTGAATGGTTAGTAACTGGTGGGTCATGGGGTGTCAAACTGAGGCCCTCCAGCTGCTGTGGAACACATCCCAGCATGTCCTGCCACAGTTTCAGTTTCCACAATAACTATAGCATACCTCCCATCATTTGACATCCACTGAGAGGGACATCTACGCGTGGGGGCACGGCCTATGGAAAAGGGGGCGTGGCTTAGTGGGAGAGCCCGATATTCGAGCCATGCCTCCGTTTTCGTCACTGAGGGGGCATGCCCAGCCCTCTGTGAGTTGTTGGCATGCCCCCTTTCACTCTGTCTCCACTGAATAGATGCTGTGTGCATGCACACAGTGTCTATTCACAGCTGCTCTGACAGGGGCCTCCCAACTGCTCCACCCCCCCACCGCGGGAAGCTGCGGCCAGCAGGCGGGACAGTCCCAGAAAAACAGGACTGTCCCGTAAAAATCAGGACAGTTGGGAGGTATGGCTATAGGGGTACAGGTTGTCTACCCCTGTAATGTGTAGTGAAGTAGTGAGGACAGTTTAAAGTTTTGCTAAAATGAGAGTAGATCTACGTTATTAAGTAGAGAAAATATATTCAAACTTCTGTTGCCACTAAGATATGGCCCCTGCGTTTGGTGAGGAGGAGCAACACAGAGACTAAGTGGAGGGATGACAAAAGTTGCCATTCTCCCACGAATTTTATGAAACGCTACCTAACTCGCCACCAAAAGATCGGAAAAAACAAAAGCAATCAAATTTGAAAATGAAAATCCTTTTCTGTGCTTGATACATTAGAAAAGTATCACTTTTCAAGGGAAAAAACTCAAACTGCTGGTGTATTATTTATAATGGGTGCCGTGTGTGCGGTGCACACGGGCCTCTGGGGTCAAGGGGGGCCCTCACCGGACACCCTGCATATACTCACCTTCCGGAGTCCCGCGGTGCAGCTGTAGGAATCACTGGGAAAATGGAGCAGCGCCATTTTCCCGGTGTTTCGTGCATGCGCAATAGGAAAATCACTTGGAAAATGGCCACTGCGCCATTTTCCCAGAGACCTGATCTAGGCTCTGGGACAGCACTAGGGTCCCCTAGGGACTCTGGTGCACAGAGCTCTACAGCGCTGCCAGCTAGAGAGGAGGGAGCCCAGACGGAGCCTGCACATGGGCCTCCCTCTCTCTAAATACGCCCATGCCCCAAACTGCAATGTTTGGCGATATTTTACAGTATTTCATGGCAGATATGTAATGCACTAATAATATAATACAAATTATGAAAAATAGATCATACTCTTCTCCGGGAGAAGCCCGGAGGGGTGAAGCAGCTGAGGATTTCGGGGGGATGGGGAAGGGCATCCGCATCATTCCCCATGATGATAAATCCCATGAATCGCGGGTCCTCGATGAAGAGGCAGGGCCAAAATGACAGCAAATTACATCATTTTTGCCCGGCCTGCTCAAATTGTGGCCTGTGATTCCCTGCATTTATCTGGCTGTCCTGGCTGCTTTCCTAGGAAGCAAGCGGGATGTGGGAGGCATACCCACTCTTCCAGAGGGTGCGGGGACTACCCGAAAAATCGGGAGTCTCCCACTACTTCCAAGAGAGAAGGTATGAAATTGATTAGCATGAAAGCCATGCAAAAATGTGCAATTTTTGCAAAATTTTCACAAAAATTGCCTTTATACATCTGCCCCAAGTAGAGAAATGGGTGGGATCTGTCTGGTTAATCACATGTGATATGCAAAGATGTGTATATTTGCTACAGCCAGTAATGGATCTTGCTACGGGCACGCAGGATTATTGCCCGGGGCGCCGCCTTCCCGAGGGCGCCACCGCCGTGGCAAGATCCGCTACTGGTGCACCCCGGTGCTCGGTAGATACGGTGCTGTGCGGTGCTCGATGAAGTCATCGCGCACTGCATTGTGGGAGCGGCACATAGACACTAGGGGTCATAATTGAACTCTAGTTTCTATGCGGTGCTATGGGAGAGCGTCTCTCCCATAGATCAGAGGAGTGGCGCCGGTGGCTGGAGATGGAGGGCAGCAGCGGTCGGGAAGCAGGAGCGGGGATTGTACGTTTTCATTTATTTTTATTTATTTTTAAATTTTTAAGCGGCGCAACTAGGGGGCACAACTCTACAGGGGGCACAGTACTGAGGGCAGGGCGCAACTAGGGGGCACAACTCTACAGGGGGCATGGCGCAACTAGGAGGCACAACTCTACTGGGGGCACAACTCTACAGGGGGTATAACTGACCACGCCCCTTCTCCATGAAGCCAAGCCCCCATTTTTTTGCCCGGGGCGCCACAAAGTCTAGATCCGGCCCTGGCTACAGCGTATGCGCAGTATTCTAGATTTCGCTAGATGTAACCACAGTTCTGTGTACTTGTTCCCTGCTTTTAAAGAAAATGCTGGAGTTACAAGGTTTAGTTTTCCTCCCAAAGTACAGGTACTAGCTTGGGGAACACACATGGGAACGTGGAAAACCACTTTAACGTGTTAGAAAGAGATTGGCACAACATAATTTTTAAACTGTGCAGTTTGGAAATGACATTGTTAAAAAATAAACTTTTTGGGTCAAATCCATTAATCTGGGTTGCACTGGACAGCAGATTCTCAAAGCAGCTCTACATGTTGTAGTTCCCACTAGATTATGCTTTCAAGTCTTCATTTCCTGGCCACTCAGAGTTAAAGGGAAAATTAAGCATCTGCTTTTCCCCCCTGGCTTGTGGCTGTTTTACGAGAGTAAAACATATGTATATATTTCATTATACATTCCAAAAACATAATTTCACTCTGTGCTATGCTGACTTAAATATTTTGACGGCACAAGTAATGTTTAATAAAAAGTTTCAAAAAAGGAGGGAGAGAATGCAATGCTTTAAATCATTACACATCACCAGTTGCAACTAATTTAATTTAAAACTCCCAAATCTTAAGTACAGGAGGAATGCAAATCTGATTGAATAAATATTTTTAAGGTGCAGAATAAATTACACCAAATTCCCTCGTCACTAATGTCAAATCGCGCACCAGGGTTTGAATCTCTAATTCAGCATTTTATTGATTTCCAGCTTGCCTTGGAAGAGCTGACGGTTTATATACAAGCTAATGATAATTATGCACAGTTACAGCTGTGTCTCAAGGTTCCAATCTAAATGCTAAAATCTGCAGAGACTTCGGGTCAACCGAACAGCTGCATTCGTCAGGAAGTAATCCTCTAACATATCGTTGTAAATAAGAGCGTCTGTCAGGTTGAACATGTTACCTACTCAATTACAGGTGTAGCTACAGTATGTCGGATCATTTCTATACGTAAAAATGTTTGTTGGCAAAGTTACTAGACTTTACCAAAGTTACCAGTAATTGTAAATAGAATGATTTAAGTAAAGCCAAATTTTATAACTACATTCAAACTAACAGTGACATACTGTACAGCAGCTTTATATTGTGATAGCCAAGAACATGGGCAATAAAGCAGCAATACCACATAGATTTTTTTTTCTTCAAATAAGTAAAAAATAAAAGTGTATTCTTTTAAAATCTCCAGGTCAAATTAGAATGGTGCATACACAGGCTCACAGCTGTCAGCATGAATTGATGGCAGCACGTGGGGATGGATGGGAAGGATGAACCATTGAAGACCGAGCTCAGAGGAGTGTTCCAACGCATCTCTGCACACTGTATATCATTTGCCATGTAACTGTGGGTGCCATGGTAGTCACAATACAATGCACTTAATAAATCCTTGATAGCAACCTGGAGAAAAACAAAGGCACGAGGATTATCTATCTATCTATCTATCTATCTATCTATCTATCTATCTATCTATCTGTGGCATACTGGAATGTTAGGAGACAAGAGATATTGGAAAGTTCCAAAAGCCATTTAATTCTTATCAGTGAGTGGGGGAGTTTTATGGCCCCAAAACCAGTTCTGGCAGACCCTGCCACATCTAGGGGGTTAGGACAGGAAGTGCAGGGGGATTTTAGAAAAAGGAACAAAGCACAGGACAGTTCAGTGTGAGCTGAGGACTGAGATGGAGGGCACAGGCTAGTGTCCGGGAGAAACGCAGTCTGGGGACTGTGGAACAAGCATCTATAACTCCACAGTCCCTGGCATTATGGAACAGCATGTAGGTGCTGCTAGGAAGAGCAAGAGATATCCAGATTTGCAGTGTGAGAGCAGCTACAGCATGAACAATCAGTGGAAGAAATAAAGGGGATCCTCACCTTCAGGGGTACCCAAGAAGCAGGACGGGAGGTGTTGGGTGGTATGCCATAAAGAATAATGAATAATAGGCGAGATAGATAGATAGATAGATAGATAGATAGATAGATAATATGTGATAGCCGGGCAGCAGCCGATCCATCAGTCATTTTAAAAAGCATTATCACGCCAGGCCGTCTCATCACATAAGCAAGCAGTTTATTCACAGTTCAGACAGGGTTATCACGACAGTAACATTTAACTTCTTTTTCTTCTCTCCAGCATAATATTCATATGGGTTCCATCAGGTTACATCTCCTTTCATTTGCTTCACTGGCAATAACAGCATTAACAGTGATGTGACAGCATTACAGCACAGTACATACCAGCGCAGTCTCTGGGGTCTGCGGGAGAGGACGAGCTGGGTGAGTGATAGGAAATCACGTTTGGCGGAAGGCCCCCAGTAACGTGTCCATGAGAGATCCCGTTTAGATAGAGCCCCTAGAGAATGGAGGAGAGCACACTGAAATTAATCTCAGTTTGCGGAAGCCGCACTACTGATTCCCAGAGACTGCGCTGGTATGTACTGTACTGTAATGCTGTCACATCACTGTTAATGCTGTTATTGCCAGTGAAGCAAATGAAAGGAGATGTAACCTGATGGAACCCATATGAATATTATGCTGGAGAGAAGAAAAAGAAGTTAAATGTTACTGTCGTGATAACCCTGTCTGAACTGTGAATAAACTGCTTGCTTATGTGATGAGACGGCCTGGCGTGATAATGCTTTTTAAAATGACTGATGGATCGGCTGCTGCCCGGCTATCACATATCTATCTATCTATCTATCTATCTATCTATCTATCTATCTATCTATCTATCTATCTATCTATCTATCTCGCCTATTATTCATTATTCTTTATGGCATACCACCCAACTTTTGTGACTTTGGCATGTACATCCAAAAAGTGAGTGTGACTTCTCAGTAAGGGATGTACAGATGGAGCCTTCGTTATTCAGGCTCTTTGTGTGACTAGGCACTGTGAGCGTCTCCGTCTGGATGGGCGCGCATGCCTGGACGGAGACGCACCCCATTCACTTTAATGGAGAGTGTCTCCGTCTGCGCGTCCGGACAGAGACGCTCTGAATGGGAAGCGGCTCGTGCACTCCTGTCATGACTAGGCGGACGGATCACCTAGTCACGCTGGGAATGCACACCTTCGACTGATTAGGCAGGGTTAGATAAAGAAGGCTCCATCTGTAGTGTCACAGGAAATGGCGTTCCCACCCCACCAGCTCTCCTTTTTCTCATGCTGGGGGCATGCCCAGCGCTCCCTCCTGTGCGCTCTGTGTTTCTCAACCTCCCCCCAACTGCAGGACACTGCGGCCACAGGTGGGGTGGCAGGACAGTGCCTGAGAAACAGGACTGTCCCTCCACATCCCAGCATACCCTGCCACAGTTTTGCTTTAAGGACATGCTCAAAGTGTGGCAGGTCATGCTGAAATGTGTAGTTCCACAGCAGCTGAAGGACCATATGAGTCACTGATCCCAAAATCCTGGGATTGATAGCTCCATAGACTGTAACCTGCGAGCAGGGCCTTCCTACCTCTATGTTTGTGTGTTATTACTAGAGATGAGCGCCGGAAATTTTTCGGGTTTTGTGTTTTGGTTTTGGGTTCGGTTCCGCGGCCGTGTTTTGGGTTCGACCGCGTTTTGGCAAAACCTCACCGAATTTTTTTTGTCGGATTCGGGTGTGTTTTGGATTCGGGTGTTTTTTTCAAAAAACCCTAAAAAGCAGCTTAAATCATAGAATTTGGGGGTAATTTTGATCCCAAAGTATTATTAACCTCAAAAAACATAATTTACACTCATTTTCAGCCTATTCTGAACACATCACACCTCACAATATTATTTTTAGTCCTAAAATTTGCACCGAGGTCGCTGTGTGAGTAAGATAAGCGACCCTAGTGGCCGACACAAACACCGGGCCCATCTAGGAGTGGCACTGCAGTGTCACGCAGGATGTCCCTTCCAAAAAACCCTCCCCAAACAGCACATGACGCAAAGAAAAAAAGAGGCGCAATGAGGTAGCTGACTGTGTGAGAAAGATAAGCGACCCTAGTGGCCGACACAAACACCGGGCCCATCTAGGAGTGGCACTGCAGTGTCACGCAGGATGTCCCTTCCAAAAAACCCTCCCCAAACAGCACATGACGCAAAGAAAAAAAGAGGCGCAATGAGGTAGCTGACTGTGTGAGAAAGATAAGCGACCCTAGTGGCCGACACAAACACCGGGCCCATCTAGGAGTGGCACTGCAGTGTCACGCAGGATGTCCCTTCCAAAAAACCCTCCCCAAACAGCACATGACGCAAAGAAAAAAAGAGGCGCAATGAGGTAGCTGACTGTGTGAGAAAGATAAGCGACCCTAGTGGCCGACACAAACACCGGGCCCATCTAGGAGTGGCACTGCAGTGTCACGCAGGATGTCCCTTCCAAAAAACCCTCCCCAAACAGCACATGACGCAAAGAAAAAAAGAGGCGCAATGAGGTAGCTGACTGTGTGAGAAAGATAAGCGACCCTAGTGGCCGACACAAACACCGGGCCCATCTAGGAGTGGCACTGCAGTGTCACGCAGGATGTCCCTTCCAAAAAACCCTCCCCAAACAGCACATGACGCAAAGAAAAAAAGAGGCGCAATGAGGTAGCTGTGTGAGAAAGATAAGCGACCCTAGTGGCCGACACAAACACCGGGCCCATCTAGGAGTGGCACTGCAGTGTCACGCAGGATGTCCCTTCCAAAAAACCCTCCCCAAACAGCACATGACGCAAAGAAAAAAAGAGGCGCAATGAGGTAGCTGTGTGAGTAAGATTAGCGACCCTAGTGGCCGACACAAACACCGGGCCCATCTAGGAGTGGCACTGCAGTGTCACGCAGGATGGCCCTTCCAAAAAACCCTCCCCAAACAGCACATGACGCAAAGAAAAAAAGAGGCGCAATGAGGTAGCTGACTGTGTGAGTAAGATTAGCGACCCTAGTGGCCGACACAAACACCGGGCCCATCTAGGAGTGGCACTGCAGTGTCACGCAGGATGTCCCTTCCAAAAAACCCTCCCCAAACAGCACATGACGCAAAGAAAAAAAGAGGCGCAATGAGGTAGCTGTGTGAGTAAGATTAGCGACCCTAGTGGCCGACACAAACACCGGGCCCATCTAGGAGTGGCACTGCAGTGTCACGCAGGATGTCCCTTCCAAAAAACCCTCCCCAATCAGCACATGATGCAAAGAAAAAGAAAAGAAAAAAGAGGTGCAAGATGGAATTATCCTTGGGCCCTCCCACCCACCCTTATGTTGTATAAACAAAACAGGACATGCACACTTTAACCAACCCATCATTTCAGTGACAGGGTCTGCCACACGACTGTGACTGATATGACGGGTTGGTTTGGACCCCCCCCAAAAAAGAAGCAATTAATCTCTCCTTGCACAAACTGGCTCTACAGAGGCAAGATGTCCACCTCATCTTCACCCTCCGATATATCACCGTGTACATCCCCCTCCTCACAGATTATCAATTCGTCCCCACTGGAATCCACCATCTCAGCTCCCTGTGTACTTTGTGGAGGCAATTGCTGCTGGTCAATGTCTCCGCGGAGGAATTGATTATAATTCATTTTAATGAACATCATCTTCTCCACATTTTCTGGATGTAACCTCGTACGCCGATTGCTGACAAGGTGAGCGGCGGCACTAAACACTCTTTCGGAGTACACACTTGTGGGAGGGCAACTTAGGTAGAATAAAGCCAGTTTGTGCAAGGGCCTCCAAATTGCCTCTTTTTCCTGCCAGTATAAGTACGGACTGTGTGACGTGCCTACTTGGATGCGGTCACTCATATAATCCTCCACCATTCTATCAATGTTGAGAGAATCATATGCAGTGACAGTAGACGACATGTCCGTAATCGTTGTCAGGTCCTTCAGTCCGGACCAGATGTCAGCATCAGCAGTCGCTCCAGACTGCCCTGCATCACCGCCAGCGGGTGGGCTCGGAATTCTGAGCCTTTTCCTCGCACCCCCAGTTGCGGGAGAATGTGAAGGAGGAGATGTTGACAGGTCGCGTTCCGCTTGACTTGACAATTTTGTCACCAGCAGGTCTTTCAACCCCAGCAGACCTGTGTCTGCCGGAAAGAGAGATCCAAGGTAGGCTTTAAATCTAGGATCGAGCACGGTGGCCAAAATGTAGTGCTCTGATTTCAACAGATTGACCACCCGTGAATCCTTGTTAAGCGAATTAAGGGCTGCATCCACAAGTCCCACATGCCTAGCGGAATCGCTCCGTGTTAGCTCCTTCTTCAATGCCTCCAGCTTCTTCTGCAAAAGCCTGATGAGGGGAATGACCTGACTCAGGCTGGCAGTGTCTGAACTGACTTCACGTGTGGCAAGTTCAAAGGGCATCAGAACCTTGCACAACGTTGAAATCATTCTCCACTGCACTTGAGACAGGTGCATTCCATCTCCTATATCGTGCTCAATTGTATAGGCTTGAATGGCCTTTTGCTGCTCCTCCAACCTCTGAAGCATATAGAGGGTTGAATTCCACCTCGTTACCACTTCTTGCTTCAGATGATGGCAGGGCAGGTTCAGTAGTTTTTGGTGGTGCTCCAGTCTTCTGTACGTGGTGCCTGTACGCCGAAAGTGTCCCGCAATTTTTCTGGCCACCGACAGCATCTCTTGCACGCCCCTGTCGTTTTTTAAAAAATTCTGCACCACCAAATTCAAGGTATGTGCAAAACATGGGACGTGCTGGAATTTGCCCATATTTAATGCACACACAATATTGCTGGCGTTGTCCGATGCCACAAATCCACAGGAGAGTCCAATTGGGGTAAGCCATTCCGCGATGATCTTCCTCAGTTGCCGTAAGAGGTTTTCAGCTGTGTGCGTATTCTGGAAAGCGGTGATACAAAGCGTAGCCTGCCTAGGAAAGAGTTGGCGTTTGCGAGATGCTGCTACTGGTGCCGCCGCTGCTGTTCTTGCGGCGGGAGTCCATACATCTACCCAGTGGGCTGTCACAGTCATATAGTCCTGACCCTGCCCTGCTCCACTTGTCCACATGTCCGTGGTTAAGTGGACATTGGGTACAACTGCATTTTTTAGGACACTGGTGAGTCTTTTTCTGACGTCCGTGTACATTCTCGGTATCGCCTGCCTAGAGAAGTGGAACCTAGATGGTATTTGGTAACGGGGGCACACTGCCTCAATAAATTGTCTAGTTCCCTGTGAACTAACGGCGGATACCGGACGCACGTCTAACACCAACATAGTTGTCAAGGACTCAGTTATCCGCTTTGCAGTAGGATGACTGCTGTGATATTTCATCTTCCTCGCAAAGGACTGTTGAACAGTCAATTGCTTACTGGAAGTAGTACAAGTGGGCTTACGACTTCCCCTCTGGGATGACCATCGACTCCCAGCGGCAACAACAGCAGCGCCAGCAGCAGTAGGCGTTACACGCAAGGATGCATCGGAGGAATCCCAGGCAGGAGAGGACTCGTCAGACTTGCCAGTGACATGGCCTGCAGGACTATTGGCATTCCTGGGGAAGGAGGAAATTGACACTGAGGGAGTTGGTGGGGTGGTTTGCGTGAGCTTGGTTACAAGAGGAAGGGATTTACTGGTCAGTGGACTGCTTCCGCTGTCACCCAAAGTTTTTGAACTTGTCACTGACTTATTATGAATGCGCTGCAGGTGACGTATAAGGGAGGATGTTCCGAGGTGGTTAACGTCCTTACCCCTACTTATTACAGCTTGACAAAGGGAACACACGGCTTGACACCTGTTGTCCGCATTTCTGGTGAAATACCTCCACACCGAAGAGCTGATTTTTTTGGTATTTTCACCTGGCATGTCAACGGCCATATTCCTCCCACGGACAACAGGTGTCTCCCCGGGTGCCTGACTTAAACAAACCACCTCACCATCAGAATCCTCCTGGTCAATTTCCTCCCCAGCGCCAGCAACACCCATATCCTCCTCATCCTGGTGTACTTCAACACTGACATCTTCAATCTGACTATCAGGAACTGGACTGCGGGTGCTCCTTCCAGCACTTGCAGGGGGCATGCAAATAGTGGAAGGCGCATGCTCTTCACGTCCAGTGTTGGGAAGGTCAGGCATCGCAAACGACACAATTGGACTCTCCTTGTGGATTTGGGATTTCAAAGAACGCACAGTTCTTTGCGGTGCTTTTGCCAGCTTGAGTCTTTTCAGTTTTCTAGCGAGAGGCTGAGTGCTTCCATCCTCATGTGAAGCTGAACCACTAGCCATGAACATAGGCCAGGGCCTCAGCCGTTCCTTGCCACTCCGTGTGGTAAATGGCATATTGGCAAGTTTACGCTTCTCCTCCGACAATTTTATTTTAGGTTTTGGAGTCCTTTTTTTTCTGATATTTGGTGTTTTGGATTTGACATGCTCTGTACTATGACATTGGGCATCGGCCTTGGCAGACGACGTTGCTGGCATTTCATCGTCTCGGCCATGACTAGTGGCAGCAGCTTCAGCACGAGGTGGAAGTGGATCTTGATCTTTCCCTAATTTTGGAACCTCAACTTTTTTGTTCTCCATATTTTATAGGCAGAACTAAAAGGCACCTCAGGTAAACAATGGAGATGGATGGATTGGATACTAGTATACAATTATGGACGGACTGCCACGGTTAGGTGGTATAAAAAAACCACGGTTAGGTGGTATATATTATAATAATAATACAATTATGGATGGACGGACTGCCTGCCGACTGCCGACACAGAGGTAGCCACAGCCGTGAACTACCGCACTGTACACTGGTTGATAAAGAGATAGTAGTATACTCGTAACAACTAGTATGACACTATGACGACGGTATAAAGAATGAAAAAAAAACCATGGTTAGGTGGTATATATTATAATAATAATACAATTATGGATGGACGGACTGCCTGCCGACTGCCGACACAGAGGTAGCCACAGCCGTGAACTACCGCACTGTACACTGGTTGATAAAGAGATAGTAGTATACTCGTAACAACTAGTATGACACTATGACGACGGTATAAAGAAAGAAAAAAAAATACCACAGTTAGGTGGTATATATTATAATAATAATACAATTATGGATGGACGGACTGCCTGCCGACTGCCGACACAGAGGTAGCCACAGCCGTGAACTACCGCACTGTACACTGGTTGATAAAGAGATAGTAGTATACTCGTAACAACTAGTATGACACTATGACGACGGTATAAAGAATGAAAAAAAAACCACGGTTAGGTGGTATATATTATAATAATAATACAATTATGGATGGACGGACTGCCTGCCGACTGCCGACACAGAGGTAGCCACAGCCGTGAACTACCGCACTGTACACTGGTTGATAAAGAGATAGTAGTATACTCGTAACAACTAGTATGACACTATGACGACGGTATAAAGAATGAAAAAAAAACCACGGTTAGGTGGTATATATTATAATAATAATACAATTATGGATGGACGGACTGCCTGCCGACTGCCGACACAGAGGTAGCCACAGCCGTGAACTACCGCACTGTACACTGGTTGATAAAGAGATAGTAGTATACTCGTAACAACTAGTATGACACTATGACGACGGTATAAAGAATGAAAAAAAAACCACGGTTAGGTGGTATATATTATAATAATAATACAATTATGGATGGACGGACTGCCTGCCGACTGCCGACACAGAGGTAGCCACAGCCGTGAACTACCGCACTGTACACTGGTTGATAAAGAGATAGTAGTATACTCGTAACAACTAGTATGACACTATGACGACGGTATAAAGAAAGAAAAAAAAATACCACAGTTAGGTGGTATATATTATAATAATAATACAATTATGGATGGACGGACTGCCTGCCGACTGCCGACACAGAGGTAGCCACAGCCGTGAACTACCGCACTGTACACTGGTTGATAAAGAGATAGTAGTATACTCGTAACAACTAGTATGACACTATGACGACGGTATAAAGAATGAAAAAAAAACCACGGTTAGGTGGTATATATTATAATAATAATACAATTATGGATGGACGGACTGCCTGCCGACTGCCGACACAGAGGTAGCCACAGCCGTGAACTACCGCACTGTACACTGGTTGATAAAGAGATAGTAGTATACTCGTAACAACTAGTATGACACTATGACGACGGTATAAAGAATGAAAAAAAAACCACGGTTAGGTGGTATATATTATAATAATAATACAATTATGGATGGACGGACTGCCTGCCGACTGCCGACACAGAGGTAGCCACAGCCGTGAACTACCGCACTGTACACTGGTTGATAAAGAGATAGTAGTATACTCGTAACAACTAGTATGACACTATGACGACGGTATAAAGAATGAAAAAAAAACCACGGTTAGGTGGTATATATTATAATAATAATACAATTATGGATGGACGGACTGCCTGCCGACTGCCGACACAGAGGTAGCCACAGCCGTGAACTACCGCACTGTACACTGGTTGATAAAGAGATAGTAGTATACTCGTAACAACTAGTATGACACTATGACGGTATAAAGAATGAAAAAAAAACCACGGTTAGGTGGTATATATTATAATAATAATACAATTATGGATGGACGGACTGCCTGCCGACTGCCGACACAGAGGTAGCCACAGCCGTGAACTACCGCACTGTACACTGGTTGATAAAGAGATAGTAGTATACTCGTAACAACTAGTATGACACTATGACGACGGTATAAAGAAAGAAAAAAAAATACCACGGTTAGGTGGTATATATTGTAATACAATTATGGATGGACGGACTGCCTGCCGAGTTCCGACTGCCGACACAGAGGTAGCCACAGCCGTGAACTACCGCACTGTACTGTGTCTGCTGCTAATATAGACTGGTTGATAAAGAGATAGTATACAATACATACAACAATATACTACTATACTGGTGGTCAGGCACTGGTCACCACTAGTCACACTGGCAGTGGCACTCCTGCAGCAAAAGTGTGCACTGTTTAATTTTAAATTAATATAATATTATGTACTCCTGGGGGCTCCTGCTATAACAACCTGCAGTGCTCCCCAGTCTCCCCCACAATTATTATAAGCTTTGCCTTTTATACATTGATGTGCAGCACACTGGGCTGAGCTGAGTGCACACAGACTGAGTCACACTGTGTGACTGGCTGCTGCTGTGTATCGTTTTTTTTCAGGCAGAGAACGGATATAGCAGAGAACGGATATATTATATTAAAATAAATAAAAGTTAACTAACAACAACTGCACTGGTCACTGTGGTAAACTCTGTCTGACTCTGCACAATCTCTCTCTCTCTTCTAATCTAATTTCTAATGGAGAGGACGCCAGCCACGTCCTCTCCCTATCAATCTCAATGCACGTGTGAAAATGGCGGCGACGCGCGGCTCCTTATATAGAATCCGAGTCTCGCGAGAATCCGACAGCGTCATGATGACGTTCGGGCGCGCTCGGGTTAACCGAGCAAGGCGGGAGGATCCGAGTCTGCTCGGACCCGTGAAAAAAACATGAAGTTCGTGCGGGTTCGGTTTCAGAGAAACCGAACCCGCTCATCTCTAGTTATTACTAGTGATGTGCACCGGAAATTTTTCGGGTTTTATGTGTTGGTTTTGTATTCGGTTCCGCGGCCGTGTTTTGGATTCAGACGCGTTTTGGCAAAACCTCCCTGAAAATTTTTTGTCGGATTCGGGTGTGTTTTGGATTCGGGTGTTTTTTTACAAAAAAACCCTCAAAAACAGCTTAAATCATAGAATTTTGGGGTCATTTTGATCCCATAGTATTATTAACCTCAATAACCATAATTTCCACTCATTTTCAGTCTATTCTGAACACCTCACACCTCACAATATTATTTTTAGTCCTAAAATTTGCACCGAGGTCGCTGGATGGCTAAGCTAAGCGACACAAGTGGCCGACACAAACACCTGGCCCATCTAGGAGTGGCACTGCAGTGTCATGCAGGATGGCACTTCAAAAAAATTGTCCCCAAACAGCACATGATGCAAAGAAAAAAGAGGCGCACCACGGTCGCTTTGTGACTAAGCTAAGCGACACAAGTGGCCGACACAAACACCTGGCCCATCTAGGAGTGGCACTGCAGTGTCAGACAGGATGGCACTTCAAAAAAATAGTCCCCAAACAGCACATGATGCAAAAAAAAATAGAGGCGCAATGAGGTAGCTGTGTGACTAAGCTAAGCGACCCAAGTGGCCGACGCAAACACCTGGACCATCTAGGAGTGGCACTGCAGTGTCAGACAGGATGGCACTTCAAAAAAATAGTCCACAAACAGCACATGATGCAAAGAAAAAAAGAGGCGCAATGAGGTAGCTGTGTGACTAAGCTAAGCGATCCAAGTGGCCGACACAAACACCTGGCCCATCTAGGAGTGGCACTGCAGTGTCAGACAGGATGGCTCTTCAAAAATAATAGTCCCCAAACAGCACATGATGCAAAGAAAAAAAGAGGCGCAATGAGGTAGCTGTGTGACTAAGCTAAGCGATCCAAGTGGCCGACACAAACACCTGGCCCATCTAGGAGTGGCACTGCAGTGTCAGACAGGATGGCACTTCAAAAAAATAGTCCCCAAACAGCACATGATGCAAAGAAAAAAAAGAGGCGCACCAAGGTCGCTGTATGACTAAGCTAAGCGACACAACTGGCCGACACAAACACCTGGCCCATCTAGGAGTGGCACTGCAGTGTCAGGCAGGATGGCACTTCAAAAAAATTGTCCCCAAACAGCACATGACGCAAAGAAAAATGAAAGAAAAAAGAGGTGCAAGATGGAATTGTCCTTGGGCCCTCCCACCCACCCTTATATTGTATAAACAGGACATGCACACTTTAACGAACCCATCATTTCAGCGACAGGGTCTGCTACACGACTGTGACTGAAATTACTGGTTGGTTTGGGCCCCCACCAAAAAGAAGCAATCAATCTCTCCTTGCACAAACTGGCTCTACAGAGGCAAGATGTCCACCTCATCATCATCCTCCGATTCCTCACCCCTTTCACTGTGTACATCCCCCTCCTCACAGATTATTAATTCGTCCCCACTGGAATCCACCATCTCAGATCCCTGTGTACTTTCTGGAGGCAATTGCTGGTGAATGTCTCCACGGAGGAATTGATTATAATTAATTTTGATGAACATCATCTTCTCCACATTTTCTGGAAGTAACCTCGTACGCCAATTGCTGACAAGGTGAGCGGCTGCACTAAACACTCTTTCGGAGTACACACTGGAGGGAGGGCAACTTAGGTAAAATAAAGCCAGTTTGTGCAAGGGCCTCCAAATTGCCTCTTTTTCCTGCCTGTATACGTACGGACTGTCTAACGTGCCTACTTGGATGCGGTCACTCATATAATTCTCCACCATTCTTTCAATGGTGACAGAATCATATGCAGTGACAGTAGACGACATGTCAGTAATCGTTGCCAGGTAATTCAGTCCGGACCAGATGTCAGCACTCGCTCCAGACTGCCCTGCATCACCGCCAGCGGGTGGGCTCGGAATTCTAAGCCTTTTCCTCGCACCCCCAGTTGCGGGAGAATGTGAAAGAGGAGCTGTTGACGGGTCACGTTCCGCTTGACTTGACAATTTTCTCACCAGCAGGTCTTTGAACCTCTGCAGACTTGTGTCTGCCGGAAAGAGAGATACAACGTAGGTTTTAAATCTAGGATCGAGCACGGTGGCCAAAATGTAGTGCTCTGATTTCAACAGATTGACCACCCGTGAATCCTGGTTAAGCGAATTAAGGGCTCCATCCACAAGTCCCACATGCCTAGCGGAATCGCTCTGTTTTAGCTCCTCCTTCAATGTCTCCAGATTCTTCTGCAAAAGCCTGATGAGGGGAATGACCTGACTCAGGCTGGCAGTGTCTGAACTGACTTCACGTGTGGCAAGTTCAAAGGGTTGCAGAACCTTGCACAACGTTGAAATCATTCTCCACTGCGCTTGAGTCAGGTGCATTCCCCCTCCTTTGCCTATATCGTGGGCAGATGTATAGGCTTGAATGGCCTTTTGCTGCTCCTCCATAGTCTGAAGCATATAGAGGGTTGAATTCCACCTCGTTACCACCTCTTGCTTCAGATGATGGCAGGGCAGGTTCAGGACTGTTTGCTGGTGCTCCAGACTTCGGCACATGGTGGTTGAATGCCGAAAGTGGCCCGCAATTCTTCGGGCCACCGACAGCATCTCTTGCACGCCCCTGTCATTTTTTTAAATAATTCTGCACCACCAAATTCAATGAATGTGCAAAACATGGGACTTGCTGGAATTTGCCCACATGTAATGCACGCACAATATTGGTGGCGTTGTCCGATGTCACAAATCCCCAGGAGAGTCCAATTGGGGTAAGCCATTCTGCGATGATGTTCCTCAGTTTCCGTAAGAGGTTGTCAGCTGTGTGCCTCTTATGGAAAGCGGTGATACAAAGCGTAGCCTGCCTAGGAACGAGTTGGCGTTTGCGAGATGCTGCTACTGGTGCCGCCGCTGCTGTTCTTGCTGCGGGAGGCAATACATCTACCCAGTGGGCTGTCACAGTCATATAGTCCTGAGTCTGCCTTGCTCCACTTGTCCACATATCCGTGGTTAAGTGGACATTGGGTACAACTGCATTTTTTAGGACACTGCTGACTCTTTTTCTGACGTCTGTGTACATTTTCGGTATCACCTGCCTAGAGAAATGGAACCTAGATGGTATTTGGTACCGGGGACACAGTACCTCAAACAAGCCTCTAGTTGCCTGTGAATTAACGGTGGATACCGGAACCACGTTTCTCACCACCCAGCTGACAAGACCTGAGTTATCCGCTTTGCAGCAGGATGACTGCTGTGATATTTCATCTTCCTCGCAAAGGACTGTTGGACAGTCAATTGCTTACTGGAAGTAGTACAAGTGGTCTTCCGACTTCCCCTCTGGGATGACGATCGACTCCCAGCAGCAACAACAGCAGCGCCAGCAGCAGTAGGCTTTACACTCAAGGATGCATCGGAGGAATCCCAGGCAGGAGAGTACTCGTCAGACTTGCCAGTGACATGGCCTGCAGGACTATTGGCTTTCCTGTGTAAGGTGGAAATTGACACTGAGGGAGTTGGTGGTGTGGTTTGCAGGAGCTTGGTTACAAGAGGAAGGGATTTAGTGGTCAGTGGACTGCTTCTGCTGTCATCCAAAGTTTTTGAACTTGTCACTGACTTCTGATGAATGCGGACCAGGTGACGTATAAGGGAGGATGTTCCTAGGTGGTTAACGTCGTTACTCCTACTTATTACAGTTTGACAAAGGCAACACACAGCTTGACACCTGTTGTCTGCATTTGTGTTGAAAGAATTCCACACCGAAGAGCTGATTTTTTTTTGTATTTTGACCAGGCATGTCAATGGCCATATTCGTCCCACGGACAACAGGTGTCTCCCCGGGTGCCTGACTTAAACAAACCACCTCACCATCAGAATCCTCCTTGTCAATTTCCTCCTCAGCGCCAGCAACACCCATATCCTCCTCATCCTGGTGTACTTCAACACTGACATCTTCAATCTGACTATCAGGAACTGGACTGCGGGTGCTCCTTCCAGCACTTGCAGAGGGCGTGCAAATGGTGGAAGGCACAAGCTCTTCCCGTCCAGTGTTGGGAAGGTCAGGCATCGCAACCGACACAATTGGACTCTCCTTGCGGACTTGTGATTTAGAAGAACGCACAGTTCTTTGCTGTGCTTTTGCCAGCTTAAGTCTTTTAATTTTTCTAGCGAGAGGATGAGTGCTTCCATCCTCATGTGAATCTGAACCACTAGCCATGAACATAGGCCAGGGCCTCAGCCGTTCCTTGCCACTCCGTGTCGTAAATGGCATATTGGCAAGTTTACGCTTCTCATCAGACGCTTTCAATTTTGATTTTTGGGTCATTTTACTGAACTTTTGTTTTTTGGATTTTACATGCTCTCTACTATGACATTGGGCATCGGCCTTGGCAGACGACATTGATGGCATTTCATCGTCTCGGCCATGACTAGTGGCAGCAGCTTCAGCACGAGGTGGAAGTGGATCTTGATCTTTCCCTATTTTAACCTCCACATTTTTGTTCTCCATTTTTTAATGTGTGGAATTATATGCCAGTATCAATAGCAATGGCCTACTACTATATATACTGCGCACAACTGATATGCACCACAGGTATGGATGGATAGTATACTTGATGACACATAGGTAGGTAGAGCAGTGACCTTCCGTACCGTACTGCTATATATACTGGTGGTCACTGTCAGCAAACTGTAAAACTAAAATGCACCACAGGTATAGAATCTAGATGGATAGTATACTTGACGACACAGAGGTAGGTAGAGCAGTGGCCTTCCGTACCGTACTGCTATATATGCTGGTGGTCACTGTCAGCAAACTGCAAAACTAAAATGCACCACAGGTATAGAATCTACATGGATAGTATACTTGACGACACAGAGGTAGGTAGAGCAGTGGCCTTCCGTGCCGTACTGCTATATATACTGGTGGTCACTGTCAGCAAACTGCAAAACTAAAATGCACCACAGGTATAGAATCTAGATGGACAGTATACTTGACGACACAGAGGTAGGTAGAGCAGTGGCCTTCCGTACCGTACTGCTATATATACTGGTGGTCACTGTCAGCAAACTGCAAAACTAAAATGCACCACAGGTATAGAATCTAGATGGATGGTATACTTGACGACACAGAGGTAGGTAGAGCAGTGGCCTTCCGTACCGTACTGCTATATATACTGGTGGTCACTGTCAGCAAACTGCAAAACTAAAATGCACCACAGGTATAGAATCTAGATGGATAGTTTACTTGACGACACAAAGGTAGGTAGAGCAGTGGCCTTCCGTACCGTACTGCTATATATACTGGTGGTCACTGTCAGCAAACTGCAAAACTAAAATGCACCACAGGTATAGAATCTAGATGGATAGTATACTTGACGACACAGAGGTAGGTAGAGCAGTGGCCTTCCGTACCGCACTGCTATATATACTGGTGGTCACTGTCAGCAAAACTCTGCACTGTACTCCTCCTATATAATACTGCTGGTCCCCAGTCCCCACAATAAAGCAGTGTGAGCACAGATATATGCAGCACACTGAGCACAGATATGGAGTGTTTTTCAGGCAGACAACGTATACTGGTGGTCACTGGTCAGCAAAACTCTGCACTGTACTCCTCCTATATAATATACTGGTGGTCCCCAGTCCCCACAATAAAGCAGTGTGAGCACAGATATATGCAGCACACTGAGCACAGATATGGAGTGTTTTTCAGGCAGACAATGTATACTGGGGGTCACTGTCAGCAAAACTCTGCACTGTACTCCTCCTATATAATACAGCTGCTCCCCAGTCCCCACAATAAAGCAATGTGAGCACAGATATATGCAGCACACTGAGCACAGATACGGAGTGTTTTTCAGGCAGACAACGTATACTGGTGGTCACTGTCAGCAAAACTCTGCATTGTACTCCTCCTATATAATACAGCTGCTCCCCAGTCCCCACAATTAAGCAATAAGCACAAATATTTGCATCAACATTAATAAACGGAGACGACGCCAGCCACGTCCTCTCCCTAACATTTCCAATGCACGAGTGAAAATGGCGGCGACGCGCGGCTGCTTATATAGAATCCGAATCTCGCGAGAACCCGACAGCGGGATGATGACGTTCGGGCGCGCTCGGGTTAACCGAGCCATACGGGAGAATCCGAGTATGCCTCGGACCCGTGTAAAATGGGTGAAGTTCGGGGGGGTTCGGTTTCCGAGGAACCGAACCCGCTCATCACTAGTTATTACCCAGTTTTGTTTCATCACTGTTGTTTCCAATTGTAAAGTGCAACAGAATTTGATGTGCTATATAAGAAACGGTAAAAAAATAAATTACTATTTGAACCAATACATTTTAGCAAAACAACATATGCAGACCTCCCAACTGTCCCGATTTTGGCGGGACAGTCCAGTTTTTCACGGCCTATCCCGCTGTCCCGCCTGCGGATCACAGTGTCCCGCGGGTGGGGAGGGGTGGGGGCAATTGGGAGATCCTCCCCGTCACTCGCTGCTCTGATCAGAACAGGTCAGAGCAGCGGTGAATAGACGCTGTGCACATGCGCACAGCGTCTATTCCCCGACAGAGAGGGACAGGAGGCATGGCCAGAATCTCACTGAGTGCAGTTCATGACCCCATAGTGACAAAAACGGGGGAGGGGGGCGTGGTTTGCAATCGTGCAATGCCACGCCCCTTACTACGAGATCATGGCCCCTTACCATGAGTCCACGCCCCAAATTCGGACCCACGCCTCCAGCGCGCGTTACTGTCCCTCCTTCACTAGCATAAAAATTGGGAGGTATGTATATATTTGTATTTAATTAGCATTTATATTTTTTAGTTGCATGTAATTACATTTCATGTGGGGCACACTTAAAATGTTTGCATTTAGTAAGACAATATTATTTATTAGTTGTAAGGTATAAAATGTTATTGCGTTACATTGTGTACTGAATGATATGGTAATGTGCCTTCAGCATGCTTTGATGTGGTGTAAGTCATAGTTGCCTACCCTCCCGTATCCTGCGGGAGACTCCCGGTTCACCGTGGAGCCCCCCGCTGCCCCGGAAAATTAAATAATCCTCCCGCCGGATTCCCAATTTCCTGGTCAAGAATTCAGACTGCGCATGCATGACACGAGTCCTGATACTTTCCGGCCACTGCAGAGTTGTGGGATGCAGCACTCCCGTTGCAGGGGAATAAGCGACCAACACACAGGACGGACTGGCTGCCTTCCCGGCCGCACGCCCAGTCCCGTTCCCGGCCGCACGCCCAGTCCCCTTTTCATCTGAGCCTCCCGCTGTCCCACAAATTACCCTACGGCTCCTGGATTCCCTCCTGTCAGCATTTGGACCTTGGGTCTATGGTCTTGGGCGTGTATCCCTGTCCCATAGAACACGTGCACATAAATCTGCTTTTTCACATACATACATTCCGTTTGTACATTCTGACGGGATAATTTAATTCCTTCCTGTTTGCACAATGGGGGTAATTCAGATCTGATCGTAGCAGCAAATTTGTTAGCAGTTGGGCAAAACCATGGGGGTCATTCCGAGTTGGTCGCACGTAGCATCTTTTTGCTGCCTGTGCGATCAACTAGATGCCGCCTATCGGGGAGTGTTTTTATGCATAGCAGGGCTGCGATCGCTTGTACAGCCCTGCTATGCTAAAAAAGTTTTGTGTAAAACAAGACCAGGGTAAGATTTACTTACCCTGTGCGATGAATCCAGCGTTGCAGGTCCCGGAATTGACGTCAGACATCCGCCCTCCAAACGCCTCGACACGCCTGCGTTCGGACCTTCACGCCCAGAAAATGGTGAGTTGACACCCCGGAACGCCTTCCTCCTGTCAATCTTCTTGCGGTCGCCGCTGAAACCGATTTCTTCTCTGGCGGCGTCACTGCCCGGCGATGGGTGTCGCCGGGCAATGATGCTCCTGTGCAATTCGGGCGCAGCGCATGCGCAGTTCTGACCCAATCTGACCCAATCGCACGGCTGTGACGAAGCACAGCGTGCGATCGGGTCGGAATGACCCTCCATGTGCACTGCAGGGCGGCAGATATAACATGTACAGAGAGAGTTAGATTTGGGTGTGGTGTATTCAAACTGAAATCTAAATAGCAGTGTAAAAATAAAGCAGCTAGTATTTACCCTGCACAGAAACAAATAACCCACCCAAATCTAACTCTTTCTGCACATGTTATATCTGCCTCCCCTGCAGTGCACATGATTTTACCCATCTGCTAACAAATTTGCTGCTGCGATCAACTCTGAATTACCCCCAATGTGCCAATTCTGATGACGCTTTGTGTCTGATGGTTTTTCCCTTACATTATATGATTGTGGCACTACCATAGCTGGTCAATCTATGCGTCCCTGGGCACTGCATTAATGCTTCTGGTACATTGCCTGGATTCAATATGATTTACAGACGGACACAATACCGACGGTCAAAATCCCAACAGCCATTCACCTACAGTCAAAATACCGACATGGTCAAAATACCGACATTCATTATGTCTGGGTTTTTTTTTGTGTCATTGTTAACATGGGTCGACATGGACACCGTCTAAGTGTACCGCGTCCCCTCGCAGCTTTGGGCACTATTATATTCCCCCTCCAGGTCCACTGTGATGGTAAAGTATGAACAACAACATTTGAAATGTCGGCATTTCAAATGTTGGTAATCTGACTATGTCAGCATTTTGAACATGCCGGCATAATGAATGTCGGTATTTGAGCCATGTTGGTATTTTGACTGTTAGTCAATGGCTGTCGGGATTATTGACTGTCGGTATTGTGTCGGTCGGTAAATCAACTGCTACCCCACCTTCATATGCTTTCTCTGTACTTATCAAATGACTAAGCATATTGCAGTGCAATAAATAACCAGCTTTAGATAGTGTGATAATGATATGTGCCAGTTTAATTATTTTTCTATGTTGGAGTTTATCTATTAGGCATCCTTTGGAAACATCTGCTGTAACGCCAAAGGCAACTGTCTCTGCGTAATCCCCATACCGACTTTAACGTGCTTATAACAAATATTTTAGAAACTGTTTACTTTTCTCTTGATCAAATGATTTAACAGCTGTTAGAGGCGATATAGGTGGTCATTCTGAGTTGTTCGCTCGCTAGCAGTTTGTAGCAGCCGTGCAAACGCTATGCCGCCGCCCACTGGGAGTGTATTTTAGATTAGCAGAAGTGCGAATGAAAGGATCGCAGAGTTGCTACCAAAAAAAATTGTGCAGTTTCAGAGCAGCTCCAGACCTACTCAGCGCTTGCGATGAGTTCAGACTGTTCAGTTCCTGTTTTGACGTCATGAACACGCCCTGCGTTCGGCCAGCCACGCCTGCGTTTTTCCTGGCACGCTTGCGTTTTTTCGAACACTCCCTGAAAACGGTCAGTACACACCCAGAAACGCCCTCTTCCTGTCAATCACTCTGCAGCCAGCAGTGTGACTAAAATGCTTCGTTAGACATTGTGGAAAACTGCATCGGCCGTTGTGAAAGTACGTCGCGCGTGCGCATTGCACCGCATACACATGCGCAGAAGTGCCGCTTTTTTGCCTGATTGCTGCACTGCGACCGAAAACAGCTAGCGAACAACTCGAAATGACCACCATAGTTATCGCAGTGCTTTCTCAGCAACATGGATATACAGTATTAACTCTTACTCTCAGACCTTTAATTGGTCACTATTCCCATGAGGGCAGTTTTATTATTTACACTGTGATTTACAGGAATATTTATTAAAATATGCTGCCAGCCCCAGTAAGGTTTCTCTTTAATGGGGAAGGTACCAGTTTAAGCCGCCAGGACACGGGTTCCAATAAGATCACACATGCAATCACTTTATTTCTGTATTCGGACACCGGCCAATTAATTGTGAATGCACGGCCCGCATGGCTATCCAGCTGCGCATGTGCAATAAGTGAATATCGTGACTGATACTCCGGGTGTCAGAGTTAAAATTGGAAGGGGGGGGGGGGGTTTGCATACTAGCTCAACTCTAAGGGGCCAATCCTTCCCCTATATTAAATTGAAGAATCAGGATCTTGTTACACACCGTATCTATACTATGGACAACTTTATTCTGCAGTTTCCATTTAAGGGCAGAATTACTTGATAAATGGGTAGCTAGTACACAACCCCCTCCCAATTTCAAATGTGTCCGCACATTTCACCTTTAATCCCCGGAAGCACGTGGCGCAACATTTCCCCTTACAGATAGATTCACTGCATCCTCTAAATGAGGCCCATAGTGGCCAGATTACATGGAACGTCCGGGAGATTCACATATCGAACGGCTTACGGTCATTAGGTCGACCACTATTGGTCGACATGCATTAGTTCAACATGGTCAGTAGGTCGACATGTACTAGGTCAACATGAGTTTTTCACTTTTCTTTTTAACTTTTTACATTTTTTCATATTTTATGATCCACGTGGACTACGATTGGGAATAGTAACCTGTGCCGAGCGCAGCAGTAGCAGAACGAGGCTCCTTGCCCGAAGCGAGGGGACACGGTGCACTAATTCGGGTTCCCTGTCACTTTACGAAATTACACCAAAAAAAAGTTTAAAAAAAAACGCATGTCAACCTTTTTTCATGTCAACCTAGTGACAGATGTACAAATGGGATGTAGTTATGATCCCGGCGATCAGAATACCGACACCAGGATGATGATCCTGCCCGCCAGAATGCCGGCAGCTGCGTCAGGACTATTCCCACTCGTGGGTGTCCACGGAGCCTGCAAGGGGCTTCGTTGTGCTCGCCCCCCACCGGCATTCTGCGGCATTCGGCGTCGGTATTCTCAACTAATGTTTTTAATATTGGATTTTCTGATTTATATGTAAGCATCATTTTACAGCTAAAATCTAATTACTGCCCACAATGTGATTGTTAGTGTGTCAGGCATGCAGCCACAGCTACGTTCTATGGACGAGAAATCACCATTTGTCTGACTGGTTTAAATCAGGACAACACACGGAGACAAGTGAAATTTAATGCTGGAATTATTTAGAATTTCTATGGTTTCATTTTAGTTTGATGTCACTGACAAACCCACAACAAACTGGGAGCATTATTGAGAACTACAATTAGGATACAGCGAATCCCCAATTTACTGGGAGAAACGCAGCATTACTTTGTGATTAGCTGGAGACGGTCCCTGAACCTCACAGTATCAGACTCTCAGCGCTCCGATAGGAATGTGGTCATAATACAGTAGTGGCAGCGTGGTCGGGAGAAATTATATGCTGCGCTTAGTAAGTGCAAAACAAAAACATTTGCTCAGTAACATGTAAATAGGAGCGGAGGAGAAATGCTGGATTTGCACAAATGAAACAGAAAAAATGATGGCAGTATGCTTAAGTTAGAACAGCGGGCCTAATCCAGACCTGATCGCTTGGCGGCGTTTTCGTACAGCCTGCGATAAGGTCTAAACTGCACATGCGTATGCACCGCCATACGCAGTCGCGTCGCACGGGTACAAAGCGGATTGCCGCTAAGGGTTTGTGCGAAAAATCCATTCGCATGGCCATTTGCAAGGAGATTGACAGGAAGAAGGCGTTTGTGGGTGGCAACTGACCGTTTTCAGGGAGTGGTTGGAAAAATACAGGCATTCCCAAGTGTCTGCAGGGAGGGTTCCTGACGTCAATTCCGGCCCCGGACAGGCTGATGTGATTGCAACGGCTGAGTAAGTCCTGGGCTGTGCAGAGACTGCACAAGATCTGTTTGTACAGCTCTGCTACACATGCGTTCGCACACGTGCACAGCTAAAATACACTCCACCTGTAGGCGGCGACTATCTGTTCGCAGCAGTGCAAAAATCTCAGCCTAGCGATTAGATCTGAATTAGGCCCAGTAAGCGAGTGTGCGTAAGGACACCCTACTCTATGTAACTGTGCTCCAACGTCTATTTCCGCCACATCCCGTCTCTTGCTGGTGGTAGGCTTTGCCTGTTTGGAGAGTACTATCCATATGGTGAATCACAATGCTGTAACAAAGTCTAAAGTGGCTCTGTGGTACGGCTCTGCAGCAGCTCTACTGGCTGCAGGGTGCCGTTCCAGGCGATGGCGCTGCCCACAGGTCCCTGTGCAATGGCACCACTTGCACACCCCTAGTTATGGTCCTGACGAATCGGTTGTGGTATTGCTGTTCTGGGATGCTTGAAAAACCTTTGATTTGTTCATCGACTTCCTTATGTGCCCAATCATGTTTCTGTTCAGTGTACCCTCCCCGGACGAATGATTGAATATAATGCCCGCAGCTCCACCTCTTCAGCACTTGGTAGGTGGACTTCTGGCAATGTAGTGCTGGCCTGCCAGGATAACAAGAAAATATTTTTGGGCCCACCTGCCCAATGGCACGGCCCTGTACCCTGTTTACCACCGCTCCTGATTTGCTGGTGAAGGAAGTTGGACATTAGTCATGTCCCTATGTGGGTCCCGGTTTTCCCTTTATAACCCAATCTAACACTAATTCCTTCTCCTGGTCAAGGAGTGATAGCAGCATTAGAGATTGATTGGGTCCAAAATGGAGGCATTGATTAGGGAGCCAACTCCAGTTTGAGTAAATGTTTAAGTCTTTTAATCCCCTCGATGCACACCCTGTAGCTGTGGCACTGGGAGCTGTGGGATAGGCATATCTCCCATGCCGAGAGGCCATCTTGCTATCTTCAACCAGGGCCACAGACAGTAAAGGGAGCAAGCTCAGTTGGTGAACCTTGCAAGTCCCAGCTAGTAATATACAGTAATATGGCGGCAGCTGATGAAAGGAGTTCTATTGTTCCAGGACCTCTAGCACAAACAGACCGATCTGTACTCAGATAACAGACAATGAGGAGATATACAGTATCTGATAAAGAGGACAGATGATGCTCTTAAGGGGGGTACTCACGGAGCGATATTCTAAGCAATCTGTCTAGATTGCTTAAAATTTGAGCATTATTGCTCCGTGTGTACCCCCTACAGTGATAGCGATGCGCAGCCCCGCGCATCGCTATCGCTGGTGCTAGATTGGCCTGCATGCAGGCCAATCTAGCGGGTCGCTCATTTCACCCGCTGGGTGAAATGAGCGCGCCCCCCGTCTCCCCCCGCATGCTCAGCACAGATCTCTCCCGCATCGGCCCGTCTATATGGGCCTTTAGCAACCATCAGATGCTAGCTATCATTTTATAGACTGTATAAATGATATCTAGAATGTGATTGGTTGCCTAAAAAATGGCATCACTGGATGGCATTAGCCAACTGGCTGCATTTCTGCAAAGTGTCCCAGAGAGGGATCCATAGGGTACCTCTGTGACAATCGCCACTAGCGCAGGCTGGTGGCTGTCCATGTGCATTACATCACCCTATTTTGTGTGAGTTGGTGTAGTAGCCTGTTATTCCATATAGAAAAAGACAAGGTAAATAACATTGGGGTATATTTACTAAGGTCCCGATTTTGACCGAGATGCCGTTTTTTCTAGAGATGAGCGCCTGAAATTTTTCGGGTTTTGTGTTTTGGTTTTGGGTTCGGTTCCGCGGCCGTGTTTTGGGTTCGAACGCGTTTTGGCAAAACCTCACCGAATTATTTTTGTCGGATTCGGGTGTGTTTTGGATTCGGGTGTTTTTTTCCAAAAACACTAAAAAACAGCTTAAATCATAGAATTTGGGGGTCATTTTGATCCCAAAGTATTATTAACCTCAAAAACCATAATTTACACTCATTTTCAGTCTATTCTGAATACCTCACACCTCACAATATTATTTTTAGTCCTAAAATTTGCACCGAGGTCGCTGTGTGAGTAAGATAAGCGACCCTAGTGGCCGACACAAACACCGGGCCCATCTAGGAGTGGCACTGCAGTGTCACGCAGGATGTCCCTTCCAAAAAACCCTCCCCAAACAGCACATGACGCAAAGAAAAAAAGAGGCGCAATGAGGTAGCTGTGTGAGTAAGATTAGCGACCCTAGTGGCCGACACAAACACCGGGCCCATCTAGGAGTGGCACTGCAGTGTCACGCAGGATGGCCCTTCCAAAAAACCCTCCCCAAACAGCACATGACGCAAAGAAAAAAAGAGGCGCAATGAGGTAGCTGTGTGAGTAAGATTAGCGACCCTAGTGGCCGACACAAACACCGGGCCCATCTAGGAGTGGCACTGCAGTGTCACGCAGGATGGCCCTTCCAAAAAACCCTCCCCAAACAGCACATGACGCAAAGAAAAAAAGAGGCGCAATGAGGTAGCTGACTGTGTGAGTAAGATTAGCGACCCTAGTGGCCGACACAAACACCGGGCCCATCTAGGAGTGGCACTGCAGTGTCACGCAGGATGGCCCTTCCAAAAAACCCTCCCCAAACAGCACATGACGCAAAGAAAAAAAGAGGCGCAATGAGGTAGCTGACTGTGTGAGTAAGATTAGCGACCCTAGTGGCCGACACAAACACCGGGCCCATCTAGGAGTGGCACTGCAGTGTCACGCAGGATGTCCCTTCCAAAAAACCCTCCCCAAACAGCACATGACGCAAAGAAAAAAAGAGGCGCAATGAGGTAGCTGTGTGAGTAAGATTAGCGACCCTAGTGGCCGACACAAACACCGGGCCCATCTAGGAGTGGCACTGCAGTGTCACGCAGGATGTCCCTTCCAAAAAACCCTCCCCAATCAGCACATGATGCAAAGAAAAAGAAAAGAAAAAAGAGGTGCAAGATGGAATTATCCTTGGGCCCTCCCACCCACCCTTATGTTGTATAAACAAAACAGGACATGCACACTTTAACCAACCCATCATTTCAGTGACAGGGTCTGCCACACGACTGTGACTGATATGACGGGTTGGTTTGGACCCCCCCCAAAAAAGAAGCAATTAATCTCTCCTTGCACAAACTGGCTCTACAGAGGCAAGATGTCCACCTCATCTTCACCCTCCGATATATCACCGTGTACATCCCCCTCCTCACAGATTATCAATTCGTCCCCACTGGAATCCACCATCTCAGCTCCCTGTGTACTTTGTGGAGGCAATTGCTGCTGGTCAATGTCTCCGCGGAGGAATTGATTATAATTCATTTTAATGAACATCATCTTCTCCACATTTTCTGGATGTAACCTCGTACGCCGATTGCTGACAAGGTGAGCGGCGGCACTAAACACTCTTTCGGAGTACACACTTGTGGGAGGGCAACTTAGGTAGAATAAAGCCAGTTTGTGCAAGGGCCTCCAAATTGCCTCTTTTTCCTGCCAGTATAAGTACGGACTGTGTGACGTGCCTACTTGGATGCGGTCACTCATATAATCCTCCACCATTCTATCAATGTTGAGAGAATCATATGCAGTGACAGTAGACGACATGTCCGTAATCGTTGTCAGGTCCTTCAGTCCGGACCAGATGTCAGCATCAGCAGTCGCTCCAGACTGCCCTGCATCACCGCCAGCGGGTGGGCTCGGAATTCTGAGCCTTTTCCTCGCACCCCCAGTTGCGGGAGAATGTGAAGGAGGAGATGTTGACAGGTCGCGTTCCGCTTGACTTGACAATTTTGTCACCAGCAGGTCTTTCAACCCCAGCAGACCTGTGTCTGCCGGAAAGAGAGATCCAAGGTAGGCTTTAAATCTAGGATCGAGCACGGTGGCCAAAATGTAGTGCTCTGATTTCAACAGATTGACCACCCGTGAATCCTTGTTAAGCGAATTAAGGGCTGCATCCACAAGTCCCACATGCCTAGCGGAATCGCTCCGTGTTAGCTCCTTCTTCAATGCCTCCAGCTTCTTCTGCAAAAGCCTGATGAGGGGAATGACCTGACTCAGGCTGGCAGTGTCTGAACTGACTTCACGTGTGGCAAGTTCAAAGGGCATCAGAACCTTGCACAACGTTGAAATCATTCTCCACTGCACTTGAGACAGGTGCATTCCATCTCCTATATCGTGCTCAATTGTATAGGCTTGAATGGCCTTTTGCTGCTCCTCCAACCTCTGAAGCATATAGAGGGTTGAATTCCACCTCGTTACCACTTCTTGCTTCAGATGATGGCAGGGCAGGTTCAGTAGTTTTTGGTGGTGCTCCAGTCTTCTGTACGTGGTGCCTGTACGCCGAAAGTGTCCCGCAATTTTTCTGGCCACCGACAGCATCTCTTGCACGCCCCTGTCGTTTTTAAAAAAATTCTGCACCACCAAATTCAAGGTATGTGCAAAACATGGGACGTGCTGGAATTTGCCCATATTTAATGCACACACAATATTGCTGGCGTTGTCCGATGCCACAAATCCACAGGAGAGTCCAATTGGGGTAAGCCATTCCGCGATGATCTTCCTCAGTTGCCGTAAGAGGTTTTCAGCTGTGTGCGTATTCTGGAAAGCGGTGATACAAAGCGTAGCCTGCCTAGGAAAGAGTTGGCGTTTGCGAGATGCTGCTACTGGTGCCGCCGCTGCTGTTCTTGCGGCGGGAGTCCATACATCTACCCAGTGGGCTGTCACAGTCATATAGTCCTGACCCTGCCCTGCTCCACTTGTCCACATGTCCGTGGTTAAGTGGACATTGGGTACAACTGCATTTTTTAGGACACTGGTGAGTCTTTTTCTGACGTCCGTGTACATTCTCGGTATCGCCTGCCTAGAGAAGTGGAACCTAGATGGTATTTGGTAACGGGGGCACACTGCCTCAATAAATTGTCTAGTTCCCTGTGAACTAACGGCGGATACCGGACGCACGTCTAACACCAACATAGTTGTCAAGGACTCAGTTATCCGCTTTGCAGTAGGATGACTGCTGTGATATTTCATCTTCCTCGCAAAGGACTGTTGAACAGTCAATTGCTTACTGGAAGTAGTACAAGTGGGCTTACGACTTCCCCTCTGGGATGACCATCGACTCCCAGCGGCAACAACAGCAGCGCCAGCAGCAGTAGGCGTTACACGCAAGGATGCATCGGAGGAATCCCAGGCAGGAGAGGACTCGTCAGACTTGCCAGTGACATGGCCTGCAGGACTATTGGCATTCCTGGGGAAGGAGGAAATTGACACTGAGGGAGTTGGTGGGGTGGTTTGCGTGAGCTTGGTTACAAGAGGAAGGGATTTACTGGTCAGTGGACTGCTTCCGCTGTCACCCAAAGTTTTTGAACTTGTCACTGACTTATTATGAATGCGCTGCAGGTGACGTATAAGGGAGGATGTTCCGAGGTGGTTAACGTCCTTACCCCTACTTATTACAGCTTGACAAAGGGAACACACGGCTTGACACCTGTTGTCCGCATTTCTGGTGAAATACCTCCACACCGAAGAGCTGATTTTTTTGGTATTTTCACCTGGCATGTCAACGGCCATATTCCTCCCACGGACAACAGGTGTCTCCCCGGGTGCCTGACTTAAACAAACCACCTCACCATCAGAATCCTTCTGGTCAATTTCCTCCCCAGCGCCAGCAACACCCATATCCTCCTCATCCTGGTGTACTTCAACACTGACATCTTCAATCTGACTATCAGGAACTGGACTGCGGGTGCTCCTTCCAGCACTTGCAGGGGGCATGCAAATAGTGGAAGGCGCATGCTCTTCACGTCCAGTGTTGGGAAGGTCAGGCATCGCAACCGACACAATTGGACTCTCCTTGTGGATTTGGGATTTCAAAGAACGCACAGTTCTTTGCGGTGCTTTTGCCAGCTTGAGTCTTTTCAGTTTTCTAGCGAGAGGCTGAGTGCTTCCATCCTCATGTGAAGCTGAACCACTAGCCATGAACATAGGCCAGGGCCTCAGCCGTTCCTTGCCACTCCGTGTGGTAAATGGCATATTGGCAAGTTTACGCTTCTCCTCCGACAATTTTATTTTAGGTTTTGGAGTCCTTTTTTTTCTGATATTTGGTGTTTTGGATTTGACATGCTCTGTACTATGACATTGGGCATCGGCCTTGGCAGACGACGTTGCTGGCATTTCATCGTCTCGGCCATGACTAGTGGCAGCAGCTTCAGCACGAGGTGGAAGTGGATCTTGATCTTTCCCTAATTTTGGAACCTCAACTTTTTTGTTCTCCATATTTTATAGGCAGAACTAAAAGGCACCTCAGGTAAACAATGGAGATGGATGGATTGGATACTAGTATACAATTATGGACGGACTGCCACGGTTAGGTGGTATAAAAAAACCACGGTTAGGTGGTATATATTGTAATACAATTATGGATGGACGGACTGCCTGCCGAGTGCCGACACAGAGGTAGCCACAGCCGTGAACTACCGCACTGTACACTGGTTGATAAAGAGATAGTAGTATACTCGTAACAACTAGTATGACTGACTATGACGGTATAAAGAATGAAAAAAAAACCACGGTTAGGTGGTATATATTGTAATACAATTATGGATGGACGGACTGCCTGCCGAGTTCCGACACAGAGGTAGCCACAGCCGTGAACTACCGCACTGTACACTGGTTGATAAAGAGATAGTAGTATACTCGTAACAACTAGTATGACTGACTATGACGGTATAAAGAATGAAAAAAAAACCACGGTTAGGTGGTATATATTATAATACAATTATGGATGGACGGACTGCCTGCCGACTGCCGACACAGAGGTAGCCACAGCCGTGAACTACCGCACTGTACACTGGTTGATAAAGAGATAGTAGTATACTCGTAACAACTAGTATGACACTATGACGGTATAAAGAATGAAAAAAAAACCACGGTTAGGTGGTATATATTATAATAATACAATTATGGATGGACGGACTGCCTGCCGAGTTCCGACACAGAGGTAGCCACAGCCGTGAACTACCGCACTGTACACTGGTTGATAAAGAGATAGTAGTATACTCGTAACAACTAGTATGACTGACTATGACGGTATAAAGAATGAAAAAAAAACCACGGTTAGGTGGTATATATTGTAATACAATTATGGATGGACGGACTGCCTGCCGAGTTCCGACACAGAGGTAGCCACAGCCGTGAACTACCGCACTGTACACTGGTTGATAAAGAGATAGTAGTATACTCGTAACAACTAGTATGACTGACTATGACGGTATAAAGAATGAAAAAAAAACCACGGTTAGGTGGTATATATTATAATACAATTATGGATGGACGGACTGCCTGCCGACTGCCGACACAGAGGTAGCCACAGCCGTGAACTACCGCACTGTACACTGGTTGATAAAGAGATAGTAGTATACTCGTAACAACTAGTATGACACTATGACGGTATAAAGAATGAAAAAAAAACCACGGTTAGGTGGTATATATTATAATAATACAATTATGGATGGACGGACTGCCTGCCGACTGCCGACACAGAGGTAGCCACAGCCGTGAACTACCGCACTGTACACTGGTTGATAAAGAGATAGTAGTATACTCGTAACAACTAGTATGACTATGACGACGGTATAAAGAAAGAAAAAAAAATACCACGGTTAGGTGGTATATAATTATACAATTATGGATGGACGGACTGCCTGCCGAGTGCCGACTGCCGACACAGAGGTAGCCACAGCCGTGAACTACCGCACTGTACTGTGTCTGCTGCTAATATAGACTGGTTGATAAAGAGATAGTATACAACAATATACTACTATACTGGTGGTCAGGCACTGGTCACCACTAGTCACACTGGCAGTGGCACTCCTGCAGCAAAAGTGTGCACTGTTTAATTTTAAATTAATATAATATTATGTACTCCTGGCTCCTGCTATAACAACCTGCAGTGCTCCCCAGTCTCCCCCACAATTATTATAAGCTTTTATACATTGATGTGCAGCACACTGGGCTGAGCTGAGTGCACACAGACTGAGTCACACTGTGTACACAATACAATTATATAGACACAGGAACGCACCGGACCCACTTTATTTGTGGACTCCCTTGCGTCCGTGTGTAAACATAAATTCAGGCGCAGTCGTATATTCACATGTAGTGTCAGAAATTAGCTATTCACCACCACTTAAAATTTAATTGCAGCTCCCACTCAGTATCCTGAAGTTTATACCAATATAAAACTAAAAAAGAAATCACTTATGTGAGAGAGCGCAAGCAAATTTTAAACAATTTTATTTTGTATTAAAAATATATAAAAATTTTTAATATAACATCATTATATGCATAAATTGCTAAATGCCTTTGAAACGTATGATTGCTATTTCAACACAATAAAACTACCATAGATTAGAACCATGTGTCCATTATTAGTGGATTGATTGACACCACCTGCCACTAGTTTGCAGGGTTATCCACTCCGTTCCTTTTTTGACACTTTGTGGCTAGAATACAGTCCAATGTCCCGCATCAACAGATTCTAAGCTTTTTATCCACAGTATTGTTATATTATATTGTTACAGGTGGAACTTCATATATTGTGTCTCTTATTCATGAATTTATTATAGCGGGTATATCCATGGTTAGATTCAAATGGTGTAGATTATATTCATAGATAAACAGACTTATATTCACCTGCAGGGATTTCCTCTCTGAACCCTTGACACTTAGGTGGTATTGTGTCTGGTAGTACAGGGATGATAAGGGATTTAGAGGATATATCTCACCTCACCATTCACAGATGTTACTGTTGTCGCTCTGTGTATATCCGTGACCGGTCACCATAGATTTCTCCTTGTTGCTATATTCCACATACAGCTTATTGTACACACCCGTGCAGTGCCCAGCAGGAGCGGAGGATCACAAAGATGATCACTGTTAAAGCCGCCCGGCTTTCACCTGTAACAATATAATATAACAATACTGTGGATAAAAAGCTTAGAATCTGTTGATGCGGGACATTGGACTGTATTCTAGCCACAAAGTGTCAAAAAAGGAACGGAGTGGATAACCCTGCAAACTAGTGGCAGGTGGTGTCAATCAATCCACTAATAATGGACACATGGTTCTAATCTATGGTAGTTTTATTGTGTTGAAATAGCAATCATACGTTTCAAAGGCATTTAGCAATTTATGCATATAATGATGTTATATTAAAAATTTTTATATATTTTTAATACAAAATAAAATTGTTTAAAATTTGCTTGCGCTCTCTCACATAAGTGATTTCTTTTTGAGTCACACTGTGTGACTGCTGTGTATCGTTTTTTTCAGGCAGAGAACGGATATAGCAGAGAACGGATATATTAAATAAAAGTTAACTTAACAACAACTGCACTGGTCACTGTGGTAAACTCTGTCTGCACAATCTCTCTCTCTCTCTCTTCTAATCTATTCTAATGGAGAGGACGCCAGCCACGTCCTCTCCCTATCAATCTCAATGCACGTGTGAAAATGGCGGCGACGCGCGGCTCCTTATATAGAATCCGAGTCTCGCGAGAATCCGACAGCGTCATGATGACGTTCGGGCGCGCTCGGGTTAACCGAGCAAGGCGGGAAGATCCGAGTCGCTCGGACCCGTGAAAAAAAAAGTGAAGTTCGCGCGGGTTCGGATTCAAAGAAACCGAACCCGCTCATCTCTAGTTTTTTCTTCAAAGTGTCATCTCGGTAATTTACTAAACTCAAATCACGGCAGTGATGAGGGCATTCGTATTTTTTGGGTAGTCCATGAAAATAATTACGAATGAATACACCATCGGTCAAAACGCGGCTGTTTAAGTATGAATCTCGGTCATTTACTAAGAAGTGCAAAGCAAAAAAAAATAAAACACTGCCGTGAAAAATTACAACTCGTAAAAAAGTGCTAAAAAAAACAGACCTGCTTTTTTAATCCGTGATTGTATAGGCATGCAGGGATCCATGAGATCCGTGCATGTATATCAGTGGGAAGGGGTGGGAAAGTGGTTATTTTCTAAATAAAAATTGCGTGGGGTCCCCCCTCCTAAGCATAACCAGCCTCGGGCTCTTTGAGCCGATCCTGGTTGCAGAAATATGGGGAAAAATTTGACAGGGGTTCCCCCATATTTAAGCAACCAGCATCGGGCTCTGCGCCTGGTCCTGGTTCCAAAAATACGGGGGACAAAAAGAGTAGGGGTCCCCCGTATTTTTAAAACCAGCACCGGGCTCCACTAGCTGGACAGATAATGCCACAGCCGGGGGTCACTTTTATATAGTGCCCTGCGGCCGTGGCATCAAATATCCAACTAGTCACCCCTGGCCGGGGTACCCTGGGGGAGTGGGGACCCCTTCAACCAAGGGGTCCCCCCCCCAGCCACCCAAGGGCCAGGGGTGAAGCCCGAGGCTGTCCCCCCCATCCAATTGGCTGCGGATGGGGGGCTGATAGCCTTTTGTGAAAATGAAAAGATATTGTTTTTAGTAGCAGTACTACAAGGCCCAGCAAGCCTCCCCCGCATGCTGGTACTTGGAGAACCACAAGTACCAGCATGCGGCGGAAAAACGGGCCCGCTGGTACCTGTAGTACTACTACTAAAAAAATACCCAAAAAAAGACAAGACACACACACCTTGAAAGTAAAGTTTTATTACATCCATCCACACAAACAACATACATACATACTTACCTTATGTTCACACGCAGGTCGGTCCTCTTCTCCAGTAGAATCCAAGGGGTACCTGTTGAATAAATTATACTCACCAGCTCCAGGGTCCCAGGCTCCTCGTAGCATCCATTTGTAATCCACGTACTTGAATAAAATAAAAAAACGGACACCCGAGCCACGCACTGAAAGGGGACCCATGTTTGCACATGGGTCCCCTTTCCCCGACTGCCAGAAACCCACTCTGACTTCTGTCTAAGTGGGTTTCTTCAGCCAATCAGGGAGCGCCACGTTGTAGCACCCTCCTGATCGGCTGTGTGCTCCTGTACTGACTGACAGGCGGCACACGGCAGTGTTACAATGTAGCGCCTATGCGCTCCATTGTAACCAATGGTGGGAACTTTCTGCTCAGCGGTGAGGTCACTTTCGGTCAACCGCAGGGCAGAAAGTTCCCACCATTGGTTACAATGGAGCGCATAGGCGCTACATTGTAACACTGCCGCGTGCTGCCTGTCAGTCAGTACAGGAGCACACAGCCGATCAGGAGGGTGCTACAACGTGGCGCTCCCTGATTGGCTGAAGAAACCCACTTAGACAGAAGTCAGAGTGGGTTTCTGGCAGTCGGGGAAAGGGGACCCATGTGCAAACATGGGTCCCCTTTTAGTGCGTGGCTCGGGTGTCCGTTTTTTTATTTTATTCAAGTACGTGGATGACAAATGGATGCTACGAGGAGCCTGGGACCCTGGAGCTGGTGAGTATAATTTATTCAACAGGTACCCCTTGGATTCTACTGGAGAAGAGGACCGACCTGCGTGTGAACATAAGGTAAGTATGTATGTATGTTTGTGTGGATGGATGTAATAAAACTTTACTTTCAAGGTGTGTGTGTGTGTCTTGTCTTTTTTTGGGTATTTTTTTAGTAGTAGTACTACAGGTACCAGCGGGCCCGTTTTTCCGCCGCATGCTGGTACTTGTGGTTCTCCAAGTACCAGCATGCGGGGGAGGCTTGCTGGGCCTTGTAGTACTGCTACTAAAAACAATATCTTTTCATTTTCACAAAAGGCTATCAGCCCCCCATCCGCAGCCAATTGGATGGGGGGGACAGCCTCGGGCTTCACCCCTGGCCCTTGGGTGGCTGAGGGGGGGGGGACCCCTTGATTGAATGGGTCCCCACTCCCCCAGGGTACCCCGGCCAGGGGTGACTAGTTGGATTTTTGATGCCACGGCCGCAGGGCACTACATAAAAGTGACCCCCGGCTGTGGCATTATCTGTCCAGCTAGTGGAGCCCGGTGCTGGTTTTAAAAATACGGGGGACCCCTACGCTTTTTGTCCCCCGTATTTTTGGAACCAGGACCAGGCGCAGAGCCCGATGCTGGTTGCTTAAATATGGGGGAACCCATGTCATTTTTTTCCCCATATTTCTGCAACCAGGATCGGCTCAAAGAGCCCGAGGCTGGTTATGCTTAGGAGGGGGGACCCCACGCAATTTTGTTTTAAGTTTTACAGTGTTTATTTAAAAAAAAAATAAAAAAAAAATGAACCCCAGCACGGATCACACAGATCCGGCCGAGATTCATTTTGAAAAAGTCGGCAGTGTTTTGCTAATCACTGCCGTAAAAAACAGAAAAAAAATACGAATGACATCGACATCGGAAAACCCGAAAAGGCAAAATACGGCAGCTTAGTAAATTAGTCGTAATCAATTCAAAAAGTTGCAATTTTACACTGTCGATGTCATTCGTGATTGAACTTTGACCTTTTTCCGAAAATTACGAATGTTAGTAAATATACCCCATTGTATTATTTATTTGATTCATTCAGGGTTATAAGAGTTCACACTTTAGTCAATAAATCCCTAGATCTGCTCTCTGCTGTTTACTTTGAAGTCTGAAGCGATAATAAGTTACTAGCAATGTTCTTGGCTCTTTTCATGTTTTACTAAAACAATTGTCAAACTAATTTCAACAGAAAATAGCACACGTTATATTAATACAATGCTTTGCGACAATGCCATAACAATAAATAGTGATTGTACATGACACTACTATTATTATATATATTATTTAGCACGTGATTTTCTCTGATTACATCACTTATCTCTGTAAAAGGGTTGTCATTTGTACGCTTTCCAGCAGTGAGGTAATGAAAATATATTTTAAATAGTCTTGAGCTGAACACGCTCTTGACCTGTTCTGTACTGCAGCCAAAAGCAGGGTAAATTATTTTTTTATGTATACAGGGCCGATCCTCAATCGCTGCCTGTTGGACACCATGACCTTTCTTTGTGTTAAAATGACCTAATATGACAGACTAGCTTTGCCGCTAGGTTTCTATGAAGGATTTGATGCTGCTAGATTTACCAAACAACGGAATGCAAAGTTTTTTCGAAGATTGGCCCCGCCAGCTAATGCTATCTTAAGATGGTATTATCCAGGTGTAGCTCCTGTCCCTGCATGCATCAGTTCATACATCTGCCCTATGTATGCGCATCTTGCAATGCGATCTTGGGCACTAACATCGTGCCAAGTTCGCAATACAATTACAAATGCAGTGCTTGATAAATGGCTCCCTTGGTGTGAAGTTCACTTTAAACGGTAAAATATATGGAGGATCTGAAATACAAAATAAAGGAATGAAAGATTTAAAGCTTTCAAAATGTAAATGAACACTTTCCTGAATAACAGTGATGGCCGAGGCTACACTGTATTTTGGCCCTCATTCCGAGTTGTTCGCTCGCAAGTGAATTTTAGCAGATTTGCTCATGCTAAGCCGCCGCCTACTGGGAGTGAATCTTAGCATCTTAAAATTGCGAACGATGTATTCGCAATATTGCGATTACACACCTCGTAGCAGTTTCTGAGTAGCTTCAGACTTACTCGGCATCTGCGATCAGTTCAGTGCTTGTCGTTCCTGGTTTGACGTCACAAACACACCCAGCGTTCGCCCAGACACTCCCCCGTTTTTTCCGGAAACGGTAGCGTTTTTTCCCACACGCCCATAAAACGGCCTGTTTCCGCCCAGTAACACCCATTTCCTGTCAATCACATTACGATCGCCAGAACGATGAAAAAGCCGTGAGTAAAAATCCTAACTGCATAGCAAATTTACTTGGCGCAGTCGCAGTGCGGACATTGCGCATGCGCATTAAGCGGAAAATCGCTGCGATGCGAAGATTTTTACCGAGCGAACAACTCGGAATGAGGGCCTTTGTCTGAAAATTCCATCAATAAGTTTGCAGGTGTGTTTTGTGGTGTTACATTCTAGTGGTTAAATGAGAGCTGCCATGCTTGTTGCCATCTGGAAAACTGGTGCTCTTGCAAGAAGCCAAACGAAATATATCTTCATAACAAACACTAAGCCGCTAGATGTTTGTATAAGACACAGGCGGCGGGCAAGCCGTGCGACAGGGCATTTGCTCCAACACTTGCTGGCTGCATTAACTGCTCCACCCTCCTGCAACTGATGCAGCAAGCCAGCCAGCAAGCAATGAGGATTACACGCACCCAGAGCATAAAAACCCCTGGCAACAAGCATTACACACCTCTGGAAATGAGCATGACACCCAGCGCATAAAATCCCTGGCAACGAACATGACACCCAGAGCATGAAACCCTGTCAACGAACATGACACCCAGAGCATGAAACCCCTGGTAACGAGCAGGCAATTTAAAAGTACTTAGAAGCTTTATTGTAGGGCATAATGTATCACGGGCATTGTGGTGTGTGGCATAATATGGGCATGGGGCATAATATGGTACAAGGGGCATTATTGTGTGGTGCTTAATATGGTGGAATGTTTTTTTTCCCTGTGGTGGTCGAGGTCTGTTGGTGCAGGGTCAAAAACTGAGGTGTAAGGTAGTCTTCTCCTGCGAAGCCACGCCAATATTAGTGTTACCACACCCATTTTTTATATGGGGTGGGGGGAGCATTGTTGAATTTCTATGGGGGTTACTGCTCGCACTAGAAGCCAAATTGTCTAGAAACAGCCCTGATAAGAAATACTGTAGGCCTATTACAGTGCATGCATTTACCCTCTTTGCGGCTGATTCTGAATTGGGAGAAATGTAAAAAAATAATAATAATAACTTTGTATCTGGTACAAATCATGTTGCAATGCAAGGGAGTGGAACTAAATATATTATTGATGCATGCAGGGTAAATACTGGTTGTTTCTACATGCAGCCCTCAAATACTGGTTAGTTTTATTTTTACTCTGCCATTTAAATTTGAGTCTACACACCCACTTCAAATCGAAGGAGGTCATTCCGAGTTGATCGCTCTCTAGCTACTTTTAGCAGCCGTGCAAACGCATAGTCGCCGCCCACAAGGGAGTGTATTTTCGCTTTGCAAGTGTGCGAACGCCTTTGCAGCCGAGTGCAGCAAAAACGTTTTGTGCTGTTTTAGAGTAGCTCTGGACTTACTCAGCCCTTGCGATCACTTCAGTCTTTTTGGTGCCGGAATTGACATCAGACACCCGCCATACAAACGCCTGAACACGCCTGCTTTTTCCAAACACTCCCAGAAAACGGTCAGTTGACACCCATAAACGCCCTCTTTTTGGCACTTCCCAAATAAGAATTGACACTTTATTATCGATAAACTGCGCATGTGTATCCACCGCAATGTGCATGCGCGTCGCCAAACAGGCATCGCCGAACAGCAGCAGGCTGGTGCGAAAATTGCAGTTGCACAGCCATTCGCATACTGATTGACAGGAAGAGGCCATTTGTGGGAGTGGCTGGGAAAATGCAGGTGTTCCCAAGCATTTTCAGGGAGGGTATGTGATGTCAGCTCCGGCCCCAGATCATCCCGTTCTGATCGCACTGTAGGAGTAAGTCCTGGACTGCGCACAGACTGCACACAGTGGGAAAAACATTCGATGGTGAGTCAGGTGGGAACGGATTAGCAGCTGCCCGCTGACTGAGGGATATTTGTAGCACGGCGTACACATGCGATCGCACACTTGCACAGGCGAATACACACTCCCCTTGGGCGGCGACTATTTGAACACAGGACTACAATTTTAGCAGCCCAGCGATCAGGTCTGAATCACCCCCTATTACCACTTTCATACTGTCTGAGGCGGGTCGCACCCGGGAGCCTGACACGGGAGCTCCCAGTGTGCGACCCGCCTCAATACCCCCTTTCAAACCGCAGACTGCAACCCGGCAATATGCCAGGTTGGTGACGTGGGCGGTGACGCGGTGTGGGCGGTGCTGGGAGATCACATGATCTCCAAGCACCGCCTGTCCACACACTGTGAACGGGAAACACGCGTTCAACCCTGCTCGCTAGCAGGGTTGAAATACCGGGTCGCTTAACCCGTTATATTGCCCCTGGAACCTTTCACACCGCACAGGAACACGGGTTATGCGTGCTCATGTGTCAATAACCCGTGTTCAAAGCTGCTGGTGTGAAGGGGGTATAAGTTACAAGTCTGAGTTTTACCAAGCATACTGTACTGGACAGCTTTGGTCAAACCAAGTAGTTCTACAACAAAGGGAAAAACTTTTGACTGTATTTTTAGTTTTTTTTCCATTTACATTCGCTATCTTGAATGATCACTTTTTGAAAACCGTTGAAGAACTGAATAACGAGTTTTATGGTAAGAACTTACCTTTGTTAAAACTCTGTCTGCGAGGTACACTGGGCTCCACAAGGATTGGACAATGGGGTGTAGAATAGGATCTTGATCTGAGGCACCAAAAGGCTCAAAGCTTTGACTGTTCCCAGAATGCACTGCGCCGCCTCCTATATCACCCCGCCTCCCAGCACAGGAGCTCAGTTTTTAGTTAACCAGCCCAATGCAGTAGAAGGAAAAGAAACGACAATGGTTAGTAGCCACATACACCACACTCTCACGACAGAAGAAATGTCAGCGGCTAATGCCATACCAACCCAAAGAAGCTAAGTGCGTCAGGGTGGGCGCCTTGTGGAGCCCAGTGTACCTCGCAGAAAGAGTTTTAACAAACGTAAGTTCTTACCATAAAACTCATTTTCTGCTGCGGGGTACACTGGGCTCCACAAGGATTGGACAGTGGGGATGTCCTAAAGCAGTTCCTTATGGGAGGGGACGCACTGTAGCGGGCACAAGAACCCGGCGTCCAAAGGAAGCATCCTGGGAAGCGGCAGTATCGAAGGCATAGAACCTTATGAACGTGTTCCCTGAGGACCATGTAGCCGCCTTGCACAATTGATCAAGGATCGCACTACGTTGGGCCGCCCAAGAAGGTCCAACAGACCGAGTAGAATGGGCCATAATGTGAGCAGGAGCTGACAGACCAGCCCTCACATAAGCATGTGCAATCACCATTCTAATCCATCTGGCCAGGGTCTGCTTGTGAGCAGGCCAGCCGCGTTTGTGAAATCCAAACAAAACAAAGAGAGAATCAGATTTTCAAATAGAAGGAGTTCTCTTCACATAGATACGGAGAGCCCGTACCACATCCAAAGACCGCTCTTTGGGAGACAAATCAGTAGAGACAAAGGTCATGGTGAAAAATCAGATATGGGGAACTACAAGACAAGGCACCCAGATTCGACACTCTTCTAGCAGAGGCAAAAGCCAGCAAGAACACCACCTTGAGGGAAAGCCACTTAAGGTCAGCTGAACCAAGGGGTTCAAATGGAGGCTCCTGCAACGCCTCCAAAACCACCGACAAGTCCCAAGGAGCCACAGGCGGGACATAGGGAGGTTGGATACGCAACACACCCTGAGTGAAAGTATGAACATCAGGTAAAGTCGCAATTTTTCTCTGAAACCACACCGACAAGGCAGAAATATGAACCTTGAGGGAGGCCAGACGCAGGCCTAAATCTAGGCTTGGAAGCGTCATAATTGTTAGATGCGCACCAAACAAAGTAGGAATGCCAGACCCTATGATAAATCCGAGCAGAAGCCGGTTTCCGGGCCCGCAACATAGTTTTAATGACCTCTTCAGAAAAACCCTTAGCCCTCAAGACGGAAGCTTCAATAGCCACACCGTCAAAGATAGCCGGGCTAGGTCCTGGTAGACACAGGGGCCCTGAACGAGGAGGTCTGGGCGTTGTGGAAGTAGAAGTGGACAGTCCGACGATAGGCCTTGCAGGTCTGAGAACCAGTGCCGTCTGGGCCACGCCGGAGCTATGAGAAGCAGATTTCCTCTTTCTTGCTTGAACTTCCGAATTACCCTGGGCAGGAGTGACACCGGAGGGAACACGTACGGCAGCCGAAACCTCCACGGCACCACCAGCGCATCCACGAATGCTGCTTGAGGATCCCTTGTCCTTGCTCCGAAGACCGGAACCTTGTGATTGTGTCGAGACGCCATCAGATCTACATCTGGAAGACCCCACTTTTCCACTATGAGTTGACACACTTCTGGATGGAGGCCCTACTCGCCGGCATGTACGTCCTGACGACTGAGAAAGTCCGCTTCCCAATTCAGGACTCCTGGAATGAATATTGCCGATATGGCCGGTAGATGGCGTTCCGCCCAACGTAGAATCCGTGAGACTTCCTTCATTGCCAAATGGCTTCGAGTGCCGCCTTGAGGATTTATGTAAGCCACTGTGGTGGCGCTGTCTGACTGTACTTGAACAGGGCGGTTCTGAATTAAATGCTGGGCCAGGTTCAACGCATTGAAGACCGCCCGCAATTCCAGAATGTTGATCGAGAGGAGAGATTCCTCCTTGGTCCACCGACCCTGAAGGGAGTGTTGCTCCAGCACCGCGCCCCAACCTCTTAGACTGGCATCTGTCGTCAATAGGACCCAGTTGGATATCCAGAAGGGACGACCCCTGCACAATTGTTGGTCCCGGAGCCACCAAAGCAGCGACAGACGGACCTCCGGAGTCAATAAGATCATTTGAGATCTGATCCGGTGAGGCAGGCCGTCCCACTTGGCTAGAATCAGCCTCTGGAGGGGGCGAGAGTGGAATTGAGCATACTCCACCATGTCGAATGCTGATACCATGAGGCCCAGCACCTGCATTGTCGAATGTATAGACACTTGCAGACGAGAAAGGAAGCAACAAATCCTGTCCTGAAGCTTCAGGACTTTCTCCTGAGACAAGAACAACCTCTGGTTGTGAGTGTCCAACAGCGCTCCCAGGTGCACCATGCTCTGAACAGGGACCAGGGAGGATTTCTTCCAGTTGATGAGCCACCCGTGGGCCTGTAGAAACCGGACCGTCATATCCAGATGACGCAGGAGAAGATCTGGGGAATTTGCCAGGATTAACAAGTCGTCCAGATACGGCAGTATCCTGACCCCTTGACGGCGGAGTACCACCGTCATCACCACCATAACTTTGGTGAAGACTCGCGGAGCCATTGTTAAAACAAAAGGTAATGCCCGAAACTGGTAATGGATGTTGCCAATAGCAAACCTCAGGTATTGTTGATGTGACACTGCTATAGGAATATGCAGGTAAGCATCCTTTATGTCCAGGGAGACCATGTAGTCCCCAGTTTCCAAGGCCAGAACTATAGCGCGAAGAGTTTCCATACGGAACTTGGAAATCTTCACAAACCTGTTCAATGCCTTGAGGTTGAGAATGGGCCGGGAGGACCCATTCAGTTTCGGGACTAGAAACAGCGGAGAATAGTACCCCCGGCCCCTCTGAGAAAGAGGCACTTGTACTACGACTCCTGTATCCAGGAGGGTCTGTACCACCAAGTGAAGAGTTTTTGCCTTTGTCTGGTCCAAAGGGACATCTGTCTGGCAAAATCGATGAGGGGGTCGGTTTTTGAAGGCTATGGCGTAACCTCGAGTGACGACTTCCCGTACCCAGGCATCTGAAGTGGTCTTCAACCATTCCTGGGTATACCCTAGAAGCCGGCCCCCCACCCTGGGATCCCCCAGGGGGAGGCCCGCCCCATCATGCAGCAGGCTTATCGGTCTTGGCAGCTGGCTGATGGGCAGCCCAGGCTCTTTGGGCTTCGGCTTACCAGGTTTGGAAGTGCGGGCCTGCTTATGGTACGCCTGACCTTTTGCTTTACCTGAAGGACGAAAGGGGCGAAAGGACGTACCTTTAGCCTTCGACACAGAAGGAGCGGTATTAGGCAGACAAGCAGTTTTGGCAGTTGCCAAGTCAGCCACTATCTTATTTAAGTCCTCCCCAAACAGAATATCTCCCTTGAAAGGGAGTACCTCCAGGGTTTTTCTAGAGTCCAGATCCACAGACCAGGATCTCAGCCACAATATCTGGCGAGCCAGGACTGATGTAGTAGAGGCCGTGGCTGCTAGGATACCGGCATCAGAAGCCACCTCTTTAATATATCGAGAAGCTGTGACAATATATGACAAGCATTGTCTAGCATGGTCAGAGGAGATTTCAGCTTCTAACTCCAAGGCCCATGCTTCAATAGCCTCTGCAGCCCATGTAGCTGCAATAGTGGGCCTTTGTGCAGCACCCGTGAGGGCGTAAATCGCTTTCAGACAACCCTCCACATGTTTATCCGTAGGCTCTTTTAGAGACGTGACAATAGTGACAGGTAGAGCTCAGGAAACCACCATCCTAGCCACATGTGAGTCCACTGGAGGAGGCGTTTCCCAATTCTTAGACAGCTCTAGCGCGAGGGGATAGCGAGCCAGCATCTTCTTTTGAGTCACAAACTTCGTACCCGGGTTTTCCCAGGGTTCCTGACGTATATCCACTAGGTGATCAGAGTGAGGTAAAACTTGTTTAACCCCCTTCTGACGCTTGAACCTATCTGGTTTCTTAGGAGGGACGGATGGCTCGGGATCATCCGTAATCTGCAGAATTAACTTAATAGCCTCTAAAAGATCAGGAACATCCACATGTGAACTACCCACCCCATCAGCCGTATCTGAGTCAGAACCTGTAGGGTCAGAATATGTGCCGTCTTCATCATACGAGGTGTCAGTGACGGCAGTGGATTGTGAGGAGACAAGCGCTCGCTTAGAGGACCTCTTGGACTTAGGCGAGCGTTGGTCAGACTTTTTAGTAGTCAAGGACTGGTTCAACTTCTTTAATTGAGCAGATAAATCGTCCGCCCACGGCGGGTTAGCTGCAGGGACCACATACGGTTGTACTGGCATTGGGGGTCTCATAGGGGGTGTTAGTTTATGAACTAGCGTATGCAGAAGTGTGGAAAAAGCGGCCCACGGTGGGTCAATATGTGCCTCCGCTGCCACAGTCCCACTGGGGGGTAAGGAGCCCCCAGAACCAGAGCCCACAGCTGCTATATTCTCCTCATATTTGTCTGTGGCTTCAGCAACACCAGCAGTGTGTTCCGCCCCAGAACCGTTACCCTCAGAAGCAGACATAATATAACTTGCAGTATGAGGTAACACAGTACAATTATCAGCAGCACTATACCTCTAAACCCAAACCCCTGCGCAGTGTAGTCAGCACCAGCAGAGATAAAGGAGAGATATGGTGACTAAATCACAGAGAAAAATACGTAATACAGTATATATTTGTGAAAATCCTATATTAGATCACACCTGACGCACCAAGCCCCCTCAGGTTATAGAATATAGGGATAGCAAGTTGAGTGACAGACACGAAATGGACACCACTCAGCTATCAAATGCACACACAAATAGTCACAGACTGTACAATGCAGAGGTTATTACTGACAATAATACTGCACTGGACTAGCTTACACAGCTATATAACAATAGATCTAACAGTACACAGTAAGAACTGGATGTATATCACAGGGTAATTGTACTATAAAACCCTGACTAAATGCACTCTTTCTTAACTAACACTGACTAAAAAGGCAGGTAGAATACTTAAGAGTCTTGTAAAGTCACAGCGCTGACAACCAGGCGGCTTTACATAGGAGGATTTGCCCAAGCAGTCCCAGGAACAGTGAGCTGAGGGATAATGGCGCTGCAGACACTGATAGGGAGTGAGGAAAAGACAGATATGCAGCTACAGGGCAGGAACACTTGCTAGAAATGGCGCCCTGGGGCTGGGGGAGGGGCCTCAGGTCTAAGCCTTATCACCTCTGCTGGCAAAACCACCGGCTACTGTGGGCGATATAAGAATTGGTTTAGAGAGAAAACCTGACCTGCGCCCATGCCCTGGTGATCTAGTGGGATCGCCTGTACTGCCACAGTGTCCACCGCCAGCGTGCGCGGCCCGCCTCCCACTGACCGCGCCGGATCGCGATAAAGACCGGGTCCCGCAAGCGGGACCCACTTACCACCTCCCGAAGCGCGGCCACGCGATCCTGGAGAGCCCCAGCCGTGTGTGTCTAACGTGAAGAAAACCGGAGCCTCCGCTGTAGGTACCCGGCAACCAGGGCTCGGGAGTGTACAGCGCCGCTGGGGAGAGCTGGAGCTGCAGCAGTGAATGTCACAAGACATTTATCACCGCTGCTGCCCTTGAAGTCTTCACTTTTTACCTCATAAAAAGCTTTTCTCAGGGCTGCTTGGAGCAGCCCCTCTGTTATGTGCCTGCTTACTGCAGCACCAACTTACAAAACTGAGCTCCTGTGCTGGGAGGCGGGGTAATATAGGTGGCGGCGCTGTGCATTCTGGGAACAGTCAAAGCTTTGAGCCTGTTGGTGCCTCGGATCAAGATCCTATTCTACACCCCATTGTCCAATCCTTGTGGAGCCCAGTGTACCCCGCAGCAGAAAGATATGTTTTGTTTGCCCTCAACTGTAATATACAGTGCACTTTAATCTGCAGTGTAATGATTCCACAGTACTCTCCACCCAACGTATATATCATCATGTTACTGTATCTATGGATAAGCAGAAAGGAGCAAGCATCCACTGCAGAAGACGGATTGCTCTCTATACTCTAAACAAGCCATCAGCCATGCATAACTCTGAGACACAAGTGACAAATGGGTTGTCTGGCTTTGAGTACACAGTATGGATCTTGCAGTCTCCGCACATTTCTGTGTTGATAAAATAGGAATATCAGAGGCATACATGTATATGCTCAAGAATACTAGGGCCTGGTCGGCAGCCAGATAGAGGGACAGACACACAATGCTAATAATAGATAACATAGAAGCTAATTTGGCTTATTTGTTTCTGGATATATAATTAGATGTATGGGCGCAGCTATAGTGAGTGGGTGCAGGGAGTGCCATTGCTATGGGGCCCAGAGGCTTAGGGGGCCCATCTCTGAGGCCTGACTGAACTGCACCCAGGTCATAAAGTGTGCCAGGCCCTAGAGATGGCCCCCCTATGCCTCTATGCCCCATAGCAATGGCACCCATTACAGCTACGTCCATGAGTCTAATTATATATCCATATTCCCAGAATTGCCCTCTAAGCACTGTATGGCATAATGTGAACTGGGGTAACTGTGTGGCATGTGTACTGGAGGTAGTACAAGGTGGCATAATGTTAAGTTATCTTGGGGCACTACAATGTGACATAATATGAACTGGGGGCCCTATGTGGTATAATGTGAAGTAGGGCACTACTATGGGGCATAACATCAACAAGGTGTCTCTATAGAAGGGGGGAGGGGCCCTTCAGTATGTTGCTTCAGGTACTGCAAAGCTCTGGCTACTTCCCTAATTAGATTCATTTTTTTTTTATTAAAAAGAAAATCTTAAACTGCTTTTGAGGTGGATTCATAGCAAAAAAAACATCACAGATGACCTTACCAGGAAAGTATACCCAAGGTCAAATATATTAGCGAATTTGAGTTTAGAAGAGAGGAGAGACTTAGGTCAACTGAGGAGAGGAGAGACTTAGGGCCTGATACTGATGTGGAAGTAAAGCAAAACAAAAGTAACTGGAAAAAACTGTGGGGCAATGTCGAGCGGAGCAAATACACTTATAGCATGGGAATACTAGGGCCGGGGATCATCACACGCTCACAGAGCTCCAACCCTCGGCTATATAAGTTCACAGTCTCAACTGCATTCCTCCACCACCAATCGCACTCCAACAGAAATTATGGGGCCTGGGAGTGACAAATAAGGCAGCCCCCACCACCACCACACACACCTGCCCCATCCCCCATGCCCCCCTGAATCCCCCAAACTTATCATTTTGATAATACAAATGATTTTGAAGTACATCCTGCCCACGGAGGGACCATCCAAGGCACCTATCTGGGGTGCACTGCGTAGGTCACTGATGTCAGGGTGTACAATCAGTGGAGGTACAGTACACATTACAGGAATAGCACACAGTGGGGTGGAAGTACACTATTAGGGAGAGAAAGAAAAAAAGCTCATGGTAAGAACACATTTGCAGGTAACTAGTTACAGTTATTTTTGTTCTGACTTCTGTGTTCTTAGACCTTTGCCCTGTGAGGCTCATGTTACCTGGTTTGTGAAGTATTAATAATTGTGTATGCAGGTTGAAGTGAAGGCTACCTAGTGCCAGAGCACTAAATTCCTCTTGCCGGTGGCAATTACTATGTTGGAAGTCACTGGCGGCGATTTTAAGATTGACATATCTGGAGAATCGGCCGGCCAATCGTGACAACTGGAGATGAATTTTCGCTCCAATTGAGCTCGAAACGACAAATCATCCAATTGATCGTCTAGTGTGTACCCAGCTTTAGAATAAATACACTCCACTTACCAACATACTACAGTTAGGCAGGGACATTTATTGTTGAATAGTACAATTTTGGTCCCTACATGGTAAAAAGTACGTAAAGATGGGTATACCAATTAAGTCTCCTTTAAGGATATATTGGCTAATTTTCTTCCATTATTTTATCTGGCTTTCCATGTAATTGCTGGCTTGCTTACAAAACTAAAAAATATAAAATGTTCCAAAATAAAAATATATTATCTAGCAACATTCACAAATGCTCATGTGAAATGAAATGCCTCATACTATGACAACGGAATACTATGTCACTAGAAAAGTCTGTAATTGATCTTGCATTAGGACTTTGATAAGTGGTTACAACAAGTAATGAGTGAACTTTTCTCCTGTGAAAACAGCTTTATAAATAAACCTTACTTCTGTTAAGCTCCCGAAGCTTTTACCTTCCGTATTTGTTATTAATAGGGTTTTCCTTTATTGAAAATGTCCTTGCTTCCATGTAAACAGCAGCGATTAAACCGCCAACCACATCTGAATCAGATTCCTGGTTTGTAACTAGTCATCATCATCAATGAGGTCTTCCACTTACAGTATACTGTGTGTAAAGGTCATACTCGCATACTTTCTCTGTCTCCTCTCTGGAGAAGCCAAGAGAGCAGACGCTGCTGGACACTTCGGGGGTCGGGGCAGCAATCTTACATCATCAGGACCCGACCCCACAGCAAAATTTTGAAATTCATCGGTCTGCATGCAGCGGGTGGGGCAAATATGATGTGATTCCGTACCGTACAGTGCTGCAAATTATCTCCCCAACCTGTCTGCTTCATGCCAGGATTCACTGGGCGCGGGTACTGGTTTCTGGATTTCAGCATCATGCCCCTCTGTCACCGCTTAGCAGTGTATGTCCTGTCTCGTTTAAGTGCTCCTGCCTGTCTCCCATCCCGCCGGCTCCGGTTTCTGGGTGCCGCCATTTTGGTGCAGGTCAGCTGACCATGGACAGACCAATCAGACGGCGCTTCCAATCCAGCTGACCACGTCCACCAATGAGTGAAGAGCAAGGAGGATAAAAGGCTCCTTCTGATGAGCAGAAGGCACCAGAGCAACGTTTGCATATGTTACCAGCGCATAGTTCTAGCTACTGCAGCTGATTGTATTAAACTATTCCGATCCAGTACGGATCCAATGTACCAAACTATTTATAGTGCCAAGCCATTCCAGGTTAGCCTGGATCCATTGTACCAAGCCATTCCGGTCCAGCCTGGATCCATTGAGCCAAGCTATTCTGGTTCAGCCTGGAGCCATTGTGTCAAGCTATTCCGGTTAAACCCGGATCCATTGTACCAAGTTCTGTCTCCTGTGGTAAGTGTGCATGTGTTCAATATGAAGTGAGTGAGATGTATGGAATTGCAGTCACAGGCTCAAGCACACCTTTGACTGCCATCACTCCCAGATGATATCCTCCAAACACCCAATGACTGTCATCCGCTTTGCAAATAATTCCTGCCTGTGACTGCTGTTGCAAGCCCTTTGCGGCAAATCGCCACTGCAACTTAGATGCATGCGCAGTCAGACGTTAATCGCTCAACTGCGTAAATATCAGGTTTACAGCAAACTATGGGGTCCATTTATCAATGAGTGATAAAACTTGTTGTGAATGATAAAACGCATTGTGAATGATAAATGGTGCTCCAGCCAATCAGCTCCCAACTGTAATTTTTCAAACACATGACATGAGCTGATTGGTTGGAGCACCATTTATCATACGCAAGGAGTTGATCACTCGTTGATAAATGGGCCCCTATAATTCAGGTCAGATTTTGTTAGCCATTAATAAGCCCACTCCTTCCTATTATAGGACAATTCCCAGTTACAGGTACCACATACCTGAGCACTTGTAAAGTCATCACTTGCTAAATGCTGGACATCACCCTTGACTGTGATTGGTCTCATCTAAATACCTCTTATCTCATACAGCAGAACAAAATCATGTTTATGCTTGAAGGTTGAATTTAAAATGCACCATTGCCCTTCGCCACTTGGCACCCTAGCCTATGTGCTTTCCATACAATCATGGGCATTTACGCACAAATGAGACTGAAGCTGAAGGAGTCTTTGGACAGTTTAAGGCAGGAAGTTAATTATGACAACACATACTATACTACTGTGGTAATGGCTTTCCAAGAAGCAAACTTGTACTGCTGTAGTAGTAGTACACATCAAATAATTGCTCCTGTTCATTGATGTTTCTTTCATACACATCCTGGTTGTGAAGGCTGATGATTTAACCATGACAGATGACGTACAACATCAAAACAGGTATTCCATGTTGTGAATGTGTACAGTCTCGGTAATGGTAGAATACACGTCATTCCAGGTCTGCAGGAAGTGTACGGCTTGTGTGAGGCCTTATTAGATAAATGGCTTTTTTTCTGAATAAACAACACTTTGGGCAAGACTTAATTGTTTTTGCGACGGTATCCAGCAGATGGTGCCCAATGGAGCTATTCAATTGTTGCTCCTTTGGGCATGATCGACTGCCGGCGCCTGCATTTCAGCTCGCAGCCCCCTGGGGATGGCAAGATGAAATAAGTGAAAAGTGACCCATTTGAGCGTTGAAACGGGACTTTTCAGGTCACGCCCATAAAGCAGCTAAAGAGTGCAGTCATGGACGGGAGATTAATATTGAACATGTCAACATCCACAACGCTGACACACAATTTTTGCAGATTTTAGGGTTAAGGTTAGTTTTAGGTTTAGGCTTTGGTTAGGGTTCGGGTTAGGGATATGCTGCAGTTATGGTAATAGTTAATGAAGATCCCTATGAGAAAATGTTGACATTCGTGCAATTTGAAACATTTACCTCCTGTCCATGTCGACAGTTTGATTATGTTGACATTCTGGATGTTGAGTTTACATACCACACAGTGAGAAAAGGAACTGTTGATCCCTATGAGAATGGAGTGTTCATAAACATTGTGTATGTGGGTATATATACGGGTATGGGACTCAGGGTCGACAGTTTCTAGGTCAACACCTATTGGTCGACAGTGGCTAGGTCGACACTAGAAATAGGTTGACGCAGCCATTGGGTCGACATGAACAAGGTCAACATGGAAAAAGGTCGTCACGAGTTTCTTATGTTTTTTTGGTTTTGTTTTCTTCGTAAAGTGACCAGGAACCCCAATTAGTGCACCGCTTCCCCTCACAAGGTGCCTCGATCCGCTACCGATGCGCTTGGCACAGTTTACCGTTCCCTATCGTAGTCCACGTGGATCGTAAAGTATGAAAAAGTTTTTAAAAAGGCAAAAAATTTGAAAAACTCATGTCGACCTTTTTGCATGTCGACCTGGTTCATGTCGACCTAATGGTCTTGTTGACCTATTTCTAGTGTCGACCTATTCACTGTCGACCAATGGGTGTCGACCTAAGTGGTGTCCACCCAGAGTCTGGATACCATATATACACACATATACATACGCATATATACGTGTGCGTATTCAAATTGCTTTTTCACACTTTTCTGAAACTATCCGGCCTGCATACAACCCTGTAGAGCAGTGGTAGCCAACCCTGGTCCTCAAGAGCTACCAACAGTTCGCATTTTCCAGCTCACCTGGCTGGTGCACATGTGCAGTTATTATTACTAACTGTCACATTTTAAAAGATCCACAGGTGGACTCTGTGAGGAGACCTGGAAAACGTGCACTGTTGATAGCTCTCGAGGACCAGGGTTGGCTACCCCTGCGGTAGAGTCACCCTATAATGCAGGGGTGGGGAACCTCAGGACTGCGGGCCGTATAAGGCCCGCAAAGCCACTTGATCAGGCCCAGCCAGGCTCCCCTAACTGAGGGTGATGCCGGACGCCCGCTGAGATTTTGTTATCAGTGGACGCCCGGCTCCTTCTCAGCAGCAGCCGGAGGCAGGAGCTCACTCCTGAACTCCGGCTTCCAGCTCAGGCAGTGTACATGTGCGGCTGTGCGGGGCTATGGGAGAGATGTCATTATGTGTCTCCCATAGTTCCGAGGAGCGAGCGGCCAGGCGGAGGGCAGCGGTCTGGAAACAGGAGCGTGGATGGTGAGTATTGTGGTTTTTTTAATGTGTGTGTGTAAGCGGCGCTACTAGAGGGCATAACAACTGACTGGGGTCATATCTAATTGGGCATATCAATTATCAACTGACTGGGGGCATATCTAATGGGGTATAACAAGTGACTGGGAATATTCTGCTGAGGCATAACAACTGACTGGGGGCAGGCTAATTTTTATATGGCTATTTTTGTATGGCCCCCGAAGGATTTTATAAATATCCAAATGGCCCTTGGTAGAAAAAAGTTTCCCTAACCCTGCTATAATGAATGGCAAACACAGAAAGATCTCTTTAAAAACAAGCATCTTGCACCCCATTCCATGTCTCCCATCTCTGGATTTTCGCCTTCTTATAAATTCCTTATTTTGCTTTGTCTCCTATTTGGAAGGTAACGGTACATTTTAGCCTATGTTTAAACACTGACTAAACTATGCCTTGGCCACAGTGCCGAACACAAATTCTAAATGTCTATTAAATGGTTTGTATATGTAGCTGCTGGATTTATCCAGTCAAACCATTAAGCGCTGAGGTTTGCCAGTAAGGCAGAAAACCGCATTGCTTTGTTTTATTGATACATAGTTCGCTGGCTCAGATAACACACAGAGTGAATATTGTTTTCATATTACATTACAGGGGAGCTTGTTGGTTTTATTCTAAGTCATAATACACTGTAGCTCTGGCTGAGCAATTTGTCACAGGCTCGCAGGGATTATCGGAGGCATTCTGGAGCCGCTGTCCAGCTTTGCTATGCTTTAAGTGTGGAACGGTCTTTGTCACTTTCAAGAGAACGTTCCTGCTAATTCTCACTCAAACTGGATAGAGATTAATAAGCCAACTCCTTCTTACTGGTTACCTGTACCAAAAGATATTCCTTTTTTATCTGATATGGGAAGAATTGTTTTTCAGGTTCATATTTGTGCTTTGCAGTCTTGTAATATAAAGTAAGTAATGATAGCAGGCCTATTATAGGGGGTCATTCCGAGTTGATCGCTCGCTAGCTAGTTTTAGCAGCCGTGCAAATGCTATGCCGCCGCCCACTGGAGAGTGTATTTTAGCTTAGCAGAAGTGCGAACGCATGTGCAGCCGAGCTCTGCAAAAACAGTTTGTGCAGTTTCAGAGTAGCTCTGAACCTACTCAGCGCTTGCGATCACTTCAGCCTAATCGTGTCCGGATTTGACGTCATACACCCGCCCAGCGAACGCCCAGCCACGCCTGCATTTTTTCAGACACGCCTGCGTTTTTGCAAACACTCCCTGAAAACGGTCAGTTGACACCCAGTAACGCCCCCTTCCTGTCAATCTTCTAGCGGCCGCCAGTGCAAAGAAAAACTTTGCTAGAACCTGAGCACAACCACAAAGGGCTTTGTACCCGTACGTCGTGCGTGCGCATTGCGCGGCATACGCATGCGCATAAATGCCATTTTTTCACCTGATCGCTGCGCTGCGAAAATCGTCAGCGAGCGATCAACTCTGAATCACCCCCATAGTCATCTCAATGATGTTCTGGGGATAGGAACCATGTAGACAGTGTAGTCATGCTACATTTATATACACTATATAAATAGCATATTTGCACGTGTATGAGATAAATTATTATTTCTTGCATGTCATGTTTCATAGAGTATTCAGTAGATGGGTTAGGGTAAGCAGGGTTGGACTGGCCCACAGGGGTACAGCGGAATCTGCCCCACAGCCTGAAGGCCCATCATGTGTTACATTATACTGTGCAGGGCTATGGTGTATTTTGTACAGTGCATCAATCAGCACAGCCTGTAACATGGCCGTTAGGAGCTGACTGGCTGGTACTTTAACTCTCTCCACTTTATCTCTCAAAAAGGCTTAGTACTTAGACCCCCAGGACAGGGGAGTTTCTACAGAGGAGGGGGCTCGTGTATCCCTCCGGTTGGGCCCCCTCCTCTGTACGGCGCTGTAGACTCCGGCATTGCGCCGGAGTCTACTGCGCATGCGCAGGTCTCCGGAAACATGGCGCCCGCCATGATCCGGAGACCGATTTGGCTACCGCGCATGCGCGGCGACTATTTTGGTGGCGATTTCCTGGACTCTGGAAAGGTAAGTGTTAAAATGGGTGCAATGGGTGCGGTGTGGGCCCCCTCTGGACCCAGTGGCCCGTGGGCACCGCACCCATTACACCCATTATAGAAACGCCAATGCCCCAGGAACAGTTAGAGTATATGTGTGCTTGTGCATTAATATCTATAAACCAAAGTGAGGTGTGCACATTTAAGCAAAGGGGTGTGGGCTGAAAGGAGTTAATCAGCCTTCATGGTAGTAAAAGTTGGGGACGCAGGATCAAAGGTGAACACAAGGAATCAAAGCAGAGAAACTAGCAGAGATGGATTGGGATATTTACCTCGGGTGTCACTAATGTTTGCTTTTTTTTTAACAAAAACATTAATCAGAATGACACGGAGAGTGCTGCTATCAGCAGGGAGAGAGATGCCCAATAGATCAAACTGTGTTTAATAACAATCGTGAAGGGTAACATATTGTACGTACAACAGTTTGGCAGTAAGTTAGCATTGAGATGCTCAACACACACCATCGATATTAGAACATGTCTCGACTCTGATAACCTTGCCATTCAGAAAACGAACAGGTTCTTTTACAAGATGCTTATGACATATGGAGCAGATCTGCGCTGCAGCCCCCCCTCTAGATCCGCCACTGGTTTGGAGTAAGGGAAAAAAACATCAAGTAACTTTGCACCTGGATAAACCATGCTGCACTACAGGTGGGGACATGTATAATGGGCCTAATTCAGACCTGATCGTAGATGTGCTAAAATTAGCACATCTGCGATCAGTCACACAGACATGCGGGGGACGCCCAGCACAGGGCTAGTCCGCCCCGCATGTCAGGCCCGACTTCCCCGCACAAGTACAAAAGCAGCGCACAGCGGTGATGCTTTTGTACTGTAGGCGTAGCTACCTGCCAGTGCAGCTCCTGCGCGCTGGCAGGAGCTACTCGTCGCTGTGAGGGTCGCAGCAGCTGCGTGTGACGCCACGCAGCCGCTGCAGCCCGCCCGTCAACGGTCCTGTGCTTGCGTTGCCCAGACCACGCCCCCTAAACGGCGGCCAAACGCCGCCAGCCCGCCCAGTGACTACCTCTGCCTGTCAATCAGGCAGAGGCGATCACAGGGCTGAGACAGCCGCCGGCTCTCTGGCATGCTCTGGCGCACTGCGGCGCTGACGCTTGCGCAGTTCTGACCTGATCAGCTGCTGTGCGAAAACACACAGCAGCGATTAGGTCTGAACTAGGCCCAATGTGCAGAGAGAATAACATTTGGGAGGAGCGTGTCCTATCTGAAATACGAAGGTGGATCTATAATACCCCTTTTACACCAAAATCTCAGGTCTGAACCGGGAAATTAGAATACAGTTCCAAACCGGGTCAGTCCTGGGAGAGACCCCTTTCACGTGTCAATCCAGGTTCTTCCCAGGTCAGCGTCATTCGCCCATGTACAGTGGAACTCTTCTGCTGGTGCTTGGACATGACCTCATCTCCAAGCGCCGGAAAATCTGGATCCCCCCATGTTGTAAACAGGGTTCGGGTCGGACAACCCGAGTTACCCATTTAGAACTGCTCCTTAACGCGGCTACTTCCTAGGCAGGGCTGGATTAAGGCTAGTGGGTGCCCCAGGGCAACAAATGTGTGGGGGACCCCAATAAAATTTACTCTTCACACAACCCCATCACTACTTTTGTCCTTTACGGGTGCAGGAGAGAGAGTGAGGGGAGTGAGAGAGAGAGACAAAGAGGGTGTCAGGGAAAGAGAGAGATATAGGAGGGAGTAAGGGAGCAAGAGAGGGGAGAACGATAGAGAGACTGTATCAAGGCGAAAGAGAGAATTATTTATTATTATTTATTTATTTATTAACAGTTTCTTATATTGCGCTTTACAATTAGAACAACAGTAATGGAACAAAACTGGGCAAAAACAGACAGACATAGAGGTAGGAAGGCCCTGCTCGCAAGCTTACAATCTATAGGGAAATAGGCATTGATACACAAGGATAGATGCTACCTATTGCATAATGGTCCACAGGATTGCTAGGTTCTTAATGGGTTGTATGATATGATCACCCAGCAATGTTGGAAGACAAAATATGTGAGGTTATGTGCACTGTGTACAGAGAGGATGTAATTAGATAGGGAAGCACTGAATGTTATGTGTGTGGGTCTGGAATTTGGTAGGCTTGTCTGAAGAGGTGAGTTTTCAGGAAACATTTAAAGGTTTGGAGACTAGAGGTGAGTCGTACTGTGTGTGGAAGAGCATTCATTTTGAGTGGGAACAAGTAATACGTGTGTAATAGAGATGCAGATCTCATACAGAGCGGAGAGGTATGGTAGGTAGATATTTTGAGATGAGTGAAGAGATGTATGTTGGTACAGTTTGGTTAATAGCCTTGTATGCAAGTAAAAGTATTTTATATTTATTACGGTAGAATACCGGTAATCAATGGAGGGACTGACAGAGCGATTAGATAGGTAGGATGAGAACCATGTAAGGGCTGTGTCCTGAAGACCTAGGGATTGTAGTGTTTGTATGAGAAGAGACTGATCAACAGTGTCAAAAGCAGCTGAGAGATCTAGAAGAATAAGAAGTGTGTAATGGCCTTTCGATCTAGCAGTGACCAGATCATTCACTACTTTGGCCAGTGCCGTCTCTGTGGAGTGTTGGGCATGAAAGTTTGTCCAGTAAGTTGTGGGAGTTAAGAAAGTGTGTAAGGCGCGTGTAGGCAAGTCTCTCAAGTAGCTTGGAGGGGCATGGGAGCTGAGAGATGGGACGGTAGATAGAGAGAGTGTTTGGGTCAGAGTTGTGTTTTTTTAGAATGGGAGTAATCACTGCATGCTTAAACAGAGAAGGAAAGCTACCAGCAGAGAGAGAGAGAGAGGTTACAGATTTTAATTAAGGTTGGGATAAGCACAGGAGACAAAGTTTTACCGACTTGTGAGGGTATAGAATCAAGAGGAGAGATACTGGAGTAGAAGGATGAAAAGAGTGTTGATACTTCATCTTCACTTGTGGGATCAAATGAAGAGAAAGTGCCAGAGGGTTCCGGTAGGGAATTGAGCAGGTCACTGGCTGAGTTAGAGTTTATAATTTCATCTTTGATTTTATCAATCTTATCCTTGAAGAAGGAAGCAGGTTCTTGTACACTGACAGTAATGGGGGAGGTGAGGGAGGGTAAAGAAGTGATTTAAATGTAGTAAAAAGTCACTTGGAATTGGTGGCATGAGAACAGATGAGAGATTGGAAATATGTTTGTTTGGCAGTGTCCAGGGCCTGACAATAGGAGTGGTAGGTGGTCTTATATGTGAGAAAGTCACTTGGATTCCGAGATTTACGCCAATGACATTCTACTTTATGTGACAGTTTTTGTAGGTGTCTTGTTTATTTAGAGTGCGACGGTTGGCATCTAAACCTACGTGGAGTGTGATGGGTAGCTGGAGCCACTTTATCAAGGGCACTCTTTAGAGTCTGGTGCAGGTGGGATACAGCAGTCTCAGGTGAGGTAAATGTAAAAATGGGTGAGAGCAGTTTTTGCAGAGAGGTGGAAAGTTGTTGAAAATGTATATTGTTAGTATTTCTGCGGGCTAGAAGAGGCTTGCTTGGTTTTAGTGTCATAGAGTTTAGAGTAATGGAAGAGATTGAGAAGGGGATCTGGTTGTGATCAGGGAGAGGGGAAGGAATGATAATGAATTCAGAACTGAGCAGAGCCTGGTGAATACAAGGTCAAGGCAGTGGCCCTCCTGATGAGTAGAGGAGTCAGACCATTGGGTGAGGCCAAGAGAGGAGGTTAGAGAGAGGAGTTTGGAGGCATGAACAGATTGTGGACTGTCAAGAGTGATATTGAAATCGCCTATGATGATGGTGGAGATGTCAGAGGATAAGAAGCGTGGGATCCAGGCAGAAAAATCTTCTAGAAATTGTTTGGGTTGCCCAGGAGGGCGATAGATAGCTGCAACACGTAGAGGGAAGGGTGTGAAAATCCTGATAGAGTGAACTTCAAACGATGTGAATGTGAGTGATGGAACCTGAGGTAGAACTGTTTATGGGAAACATTGGGACAGTAATATTCCAACCCCACCACCTTTACTATTACAGGGCCTGGAGGTGTGTGTGAAGTGGAGACTACCGTGTGACAGTGCTGCAGAGTAGGCTGTGTCTAATTGTGTGATCCATGTTTCTGTTATAGCTAGCAGGTTGAAGTTGTGAGAGATAAAGAGGTCATGGATGGATGTTAATCTGTTACAAACAGAGCATGCATTCAATAAGGCACATTTCAGTGACTTGGAGAGGGATGGGAGACGTGATATTAATGATGTTATGTTGATTTATATGTTGTTTTGAAAACAGCTGAGTGTGAGTGGGACAGGTGGTTGGGGCCTGGATTTGGTGATATGTCACCAGCTAATAAAAGCAGAAGAGTGAGATAAATATTGGTGGATGTTTTTTGAGTGTTTATTATAGGTGCCGATTGTGGTTGTCAAAGTACTTATGGAGAAGTAAGTATAAAGCTAATGAGATGAGAGAAGAGCGAGCTAGAGAAAGATGGTGTCAGAGAGAGAAAGGATGTCAGGGAGAGAGAGAGGAGCAAGAAAGAGACAGAGG